>NW_022111358.1:18158101-18179814 GCF_000313985.2 Echinops telfairi
CCTTGTGATCGGTTCTCCCTTTCTACCCCGCCTTCCCTCCACCTTCCCAGTATCGCCACTCTCACCACTGGTCCTGAAGGGTTTATCTGTCCTGGATTCCCTGTGTTTCCAGTTCCTACCTGTGCCAGTGTATATTCTCTGGTCTAGCCGGATTTATAAGGTAGAATTGGGATTATGATAGTGGAGGGGAGGAAGCATTTAAGAACTAAAGGAAAGTTGTATGTTTCATTATTGCTACACTGCACCCTGACTGGCTTGTCTCCTTAAATTAAAACAACAATGAGATACCATCTAACACCCTCAAAGATAGCCCAATTAAAAAAATCAGAAAGCAACAAGTGTTGGAGGGGCTGTGGTGTGATAGGAACTCTCATTCAGTGCTGGGGACCTGTAGGTATGTACAGCCACTATGGAAATTGATTTGGCGATATCTAAAACAGATGGAAATTGAGCTACCATATGACCCACCAATCCCCCTACTGGGCATACACCCAGAAGAGGCAAGAAACAAACCACGGCCAGACATCTGTGCTCCAATGTTCATCGCGGCACAGTTCACAATTGCAGGGAGTTGGAAACAACCCACATTTCCATCTACAAATGAACGGATTAAAACACTGTGGCATATACATACAATGGAGTACTACACATTAAAAAGCAGTGATGAGCACATGAAGCACATCACCACATGGGAAGAACTGGAGGAAATCATGCTAAGTGAAGTAAGTCAAGCACAAAAGGACAAGTACGACATGAGTCCGCTGAGGTAAGCTTAAAAAAAATGCAAAGGGGGCATAGGGAAAAAGCTACTATATGCAAACATTCCTGGGGTGAGGTCCAGGTAGTATGGCAAGAGCCAGACTAAATCCAGGGATACATATGGTAGCCAACTAAAAAGGAGGAGGCGGGTGAAGACACGGGTAGCAGGGGCACAGGGCACTCACCCACCCAAGGGGAGGGTATTGTTGATATCACCACAGGGAACAAGGCAGCATCAGAAGATTTCAGCGGGAGCCACTACCCTCTTCCCAGCCCCAGCAGCAACAGAAGGGTGCACTCTGACCCACAGGAGTCCTCGGTGGTAGAGGCCTATCTTTCTGGTCCAGTATCCAAACGCACACCTACGTATCTACTTTATTTATATCACAATGGACCTGGGACTCCTTCGTGGGGAATCAAGCTACCGTCTCAACCATTAGCTCACCTGGGATCACCTGAGGCTCCTGCTAGGATGTAGATTGCTAGGCCCCAGCTCCGCATTTGGGATTCAGTAAGTTTGGGTGGGACTGGAGAATTTGCATTTCTCACAACTTCCACGTGATGCTGATATTCTTGGTCTGGGAATAACCTTGGCGTAAGGTTGGACTAGAGACTAGGCCGAGGGAGCTGTGCTTGCAAGAAAGAGCCTCTTCCATGAAACAGGAAAGGAAATTGCCCATCCTCCTGGAATTCCACATCACTTTACCTTGGTGCGGAAATGATGGATTGGTGATTAACCCAGAGAGAATGCCTCTCTGGTGAACTGGGCCCACTTCAAACAGAGCCTTCCACAACAGGACATGGGGGTGGGGGTGGGGGTGGGGGCTGAGGGAGGTTTCCCTAGGAACTCCTGGGACCCCGGTCTCCCAGTGGTGCTCATCAACAGATAAAAGCCGGAGGAAACCCGACATGCTCAGCTTGACAGTGTCCGTTCCACCCTCACTAAGGGGGAAGGACGCAGGCTTCTCCGTTACTTCGTGTCATTTCGGAGGCAGTAGCACGCAAACTTACACTCCCAAACCCGAGTGTGCTCCTGCTATCGGGCAGGGCACGTGGACGCCCTCCATCGAATGGTGATGGATTTCTTAAATGGGCTCATCGAAGCGGCCTGTGAAAGGTCACCCCCGCCCCTGACAGTGACCCGGGTCCTGCCCGCGTTGTCTTCTGAGGTTCTCTGGTGCCTCTGAGCAGAGGGAGTTGGGAATCAGCCTTCACTCAAGCACCTCAAGGAAGGGGTTGAGTTCGGTGGCTGCAACATTCTCTTGTGGCTGCCAGACCCTAGCTGGCCCTGAAGGACGCAGCCAGGAACAAGTGGGGCAGGCCCTGGCGTGGGGTTGAAGAATCACTGTGCTTTCAGCTATTCAGCTCAAGTGAAATGGCGTACAAAACCTACAAAATGCTGCCTGCGGCCACCCATTCTGCCCCGTCCCAGAATCAAGTTCTCCGACGCCTGCTCTCTCTGCTCCGAGAGAGGGAGAGCTGCCGGCCGCCTGCCCGTCTCTAGCTTTCCGACGATGAACCACAGAGCCCGACCATGTCTGCTTTCTTCCCTGATAAACTTCCTTGGCGAAGTCCAAGGGCCTGAATTAAACATGGCCAGTGGCCCAAGAGCCCTGCAGTCGGCTTCTGGCTTCGCACGCCTCGCTCCCGCCTCTTCCCAGGCCGCTGGACTTCCAGCAGCAATGATCCAGTCTCCGCTTGGTTTCCAGTGCTACTGGCGGGAAGCGGAGCCACAGATAACCCCAGAGCTCGCCCCGAAGCCAATTCCAGTGTTTGCTTTGGGAAGGCGCAATTCAGCTTCTTTTTCTAGCTGATAGCAAAACACAGTTTTGTTCTGTGAGACCATGGGGGCTCCTGGTCGGGAAGAGAGACCTGCAGTTTGCTAATCAGGGAAGGAGGCAAGGCCTGGCGTTTCAGAGGACTGACTCTGCCTATAAACCGTGCTCCCCTGGTGGTGAGAATGTGCCAGGTGGCTAAACCACAGGGAGAACGTGTTTATGCCTAGAATGTGGAGAAGGGAGCTTGGAGCGCCTCCAGTCCAGAGGCGTCAGACTGTTCCCTGGAGCCCCGGGGAAGGGTTGGAGGCGCCAGGGCTACGAAAGGTGCATACGGCACACCTTCTACCCTCAAGAAGTTCGTGGCCCAACACACTGCCTAACACTCATCCAGTCATTCGTCTGACAGGCGTGTATCGAACACTTCGTCCGTGCCAAGCAGATGACTTGGGTCATCAAAGCGCAGGGTGGAAAGAGTCTCTGGGTTGGAAATCCAGAAATCTCCTAGTAGCAGCTCTTTTGAGCTGGGCTTGGGGCAGGGAGGGGAGGGGGTCATTGCCTGACTGTCAACCACACCTTGGGCAGGAAGCCTACCACCTTGTGAGGCACAGGCTGCTCAATGGATCCTTCTTCCCTGCATAGAATGCATTCTCTGCTCTCCGACGACTTACCATGGTTGAAAGTTGTCAGGTTACTGGGGAATAACTCAGTCACTCTTCCCTCTGACCCAGTGCCCACTCCCCTCTCTTCCTAAAACATAAACACAGGCACGAACACATGCACACGAAACCTGAAATGTTGCTGGGTCTATTTTGGCCTCTGTAGCTGGGCAGTGTTGGTGACGGCATACTTGTGGTAGATGGGATTAAAATAGAGAATGAGGAAGAAGATTAGAAGGATTGTGTTTGTCCCTACGCCTCACACGTGGGTGGTAACTAGGTCTTCTGGCAAAGGGACGAGTGAATGGACGGAGGAACACATGAGGGACTAGAGTATAAACCGGGCTATCGAGTTTCAAGGGTACAGACTGTCTCACCCATCTTCATAACTCCCACTGAAGATCATGCATGGTCGGAAACTACCCCCGCTATAGAGTACATTTCAACTCATAGTGACCGTGCGGGGCAGAGTCAACACTGCCCCACCAGGGGTTCCAAGACTGTAGTCACTATAGAAGCCATCTATCACATCTTTCTCCTCCAAAGTGATAGGTGGGTTTGAACTCTCAGCCTTTTGGTTAGCAGTCGAGTGCTTAACTATTAAGCCACCAGGGTTCCTGGCCCACAAATATAGCTTCAATCCTAGGAAAGGATCCATAAATGGATGAAGCCACTGGCCTCTCCTAAAACCCAAGGCCACTGCTATCGAGGCGATTCTGACGCATAGAGACCTTCTCTGGGGTTTCTGGGATGGTCAATCCTTACAGGTGCTTGGCGGGCTCATCTTTCTACTGAGGAACTGTTGGTGGGTGTGAACGGCCCACCTGGGGCGAGCAGCCCAGTGCCTAACCCGCGGCCCCAGCATCGCTCCTTATTAGCATAGCGTCACTCCAAGTGAGTGGGTGCTAAGCAAGTATTTGTTAAGACGAGGAGAGACGTGTCGCTGGAGGCAGTGGTCGGCATTCTGCATCCGCTGAGGGGACAGCAGGGTTCCAGTGGGGAGGTAAGAAAAGGACGACTCCATTTAATAAGGCTGTTGGTTGCCTTTTGAGCATGAGAAGCTCTTTCCTACCATTGACTCAGAAACTCAGGCAGTCTGCCTCCATCCTGTGGTCTTTTCTAACACGTCAGGGTTAGCTGGGTGAGATGGCAGAGGGGGTTTTGTTTTTTTTAATTAAAGCCTGCTTTGCTTTGAGAGGCTACAGTTCTTTGATTTGCTTTCCACTTGCTTCAGGAAACCTGGATGCGGACTCGAAAGGGCCACAGAAGCTCACAGGGAAGGCAGAGAACGGAGGTCCACAGAAAGCAAGTAACAGGAACAGATATCTGTGCCCTGGTCCTTCTCTGGCCATGCCGAGCTCTGCCTCAGACCCCAGGGCAGCATGGCCGGTCCATGACCCCGCGAGTTCTCCTCCTGAATCTAGTCTGGTTCCAGTCACTCAACAGCCGAGCAGGACAGAGCCATTCCTCCCGGGCAGGGTTCCTCGCCTCGCAGAAGAGACTGCGTTTTGCTTGTGATCACATCATCCCTGACCCCTGGCAGGCTGCCCTTGGATGAGACAGGGTCAAGAGTACTGCCATCTGGTTTGTTTTTCCTCCTGGGATTGTGAGAGTCTCCAGCCTCTGAGTCAGCTCAGCAGTGCTCCCTGGGAAACTGTCCCCTTGGGAAGCTGACTCAGGCTCGGCCTCTTTGGAAGGAACCGAGATATCCGTGCCAGGGAGGAGATGCAAAACCAGGGAGGCACATGCGGTGCCCCACACACATTCTCAACACCAGGCTCCTTGCAAGAAGCTACCCTGTCAGCTCTGCTGCGCTCTTCTGGGCTGAAGGGCCAATGGCTGGCAGCGGTTTGAAGATGATAGACTCTCTATCTACAGGACATTTGCATGTTGCCACGTGGGCCCAGCAACCTTCTCTCTGAGCTAATTAACTCCTGGTTCTTCGTTACATTGGGGTCATCTGCCAATTAATGTTCCAGCCAAGTATTTGGCACTAAAAGATACTTTGGAGAAGTAGGGGAAGGGACTTTAGAAGGTCTGGATCAAGTGTTGAAAGCCGCAGGCTCCCTTCCATCAAGGGGGCCCCTGCAGAGTGTCTGGACAGCCCCCAGGAAGAGCCAGCAGCACGCTGGGTGGCCAGGCTGCCTGCTGGCCCTGAGACTAAGTTCCAAGCCCTGCAGCAGGGAACTGAAGGCCAAGTTGGGCAACAAGGGAAGGCTACCCAAGGCCACTAACTGGCTATAGGCAGGTGTCCAGTTTTCAGGTCAGTTCAGTTAGCTGGAGTCCAAGTTGAGTCAGTCGTCATAAAACCAGAAGCAGCATTTTCTGGCCTCTATTGGATATTAAATTGTGACCCCTCAAAACGTGTTCTGAAGCTCTCACCTTTGGTTGCTCAGAGCGTGACCTTGCATGAAAGTAGGGCCTTTGTGGATCGAGTCAAGTTCAGTGCAGGCTACACTACAGTAGAGTAGGCCCCAAGCCAATGGCTGATGTCCTTATCAACAAAAAAAGACCCTAAACTCACTGCCATCAAGTGTCATCTGCCTGAGAGTGACCCCATAAGGACAGAGTAGAACTGCCCCTCTGGGTTTCTGAGCCTGTTCATCTCACAGAGACAGAAATGATGGGTTTGAACTGCTGTCCTTGTGGCTTGGGGCCCAAGGCATAATCCGCTATGCTACCAGGGCTCCTGGTAAGAAAAGGAACGTTTGGACACAGACACAGACAGGACCATGCCGTGTGGAGACAGAGAGGCAGGCACAGGAAATAAGGCCAGGTGGGGATGGAGGCAAGAGTCTGAGGGCACACATCGCCAAGGCCAGGCGCAGGAGCACCAACTGTGGCCAGAAATGAGGAGTGCGGCGGGGATCACATTCTCCCTCCTAGCCCTCAAAAGGAGCCAGCCCTGCTGACACCTTGACTGGGAGAAGGATGAGCCTTTCTACTCTCCTGAAGAGTTACAGTCCCAGAGACCCACAGGGGCAGTTCTGCCCTGTCCTACAGGGTCGCTGTGAGTTGGAATTGACTCAGTGGCCATGAGCTTGGAGACTGGGCACCTCCAGAGCCGTGAGAGACTCAGTTTCCCCTTTTGGTGTGATACTCCATCATGGTAGCAGCTCCAGGAGACTCAGAGCTCCTCACCATGAGCCTCCGCCTCTCAGGTAGCTGGTGTCAGGGAGTCCGTTCTATGCAGCAGGACAGCCCATGTCCATTGACACAACCCTGCCCTAGGTTGATCTGCCTTCCTGGAACATTACTGGTCACTTCAAGTAGATGCCTCCCACTTATGTGACTTTCTTCTGGTTTCTGGAGAGTGACTCCACTCGAAATAGAAAACTCGACACACCCGGTCACCTGATGGGCTCAAATACCATTCAAGACCCTGCTGGAGGAAAACCAGACATGCAGTGCAGTTAAGGGTGATCTAGACAAGCCTTCCCAAGAGACACGAGGGTGAGAGTAGCACAAATACAGTGTTGAAAGAATCCAGTACTCTGGTGGACAAGTGACTCTCAGCAATGACTGAGGGTCTCTGGAGGCGTCTCTTGATTCTGGTCACTTCTTAGGATGGGGTGGGCTGAGGGGCTACCAGGACCTCGCTCACAATGGGACATTCTGCTTCTAACGGCTGAGGGCCAGTTGGTGTGGGGTGGACTCCTGCCTTCCTTTGGGTCTCCACGTGAGGTCACGGGCATATACATTCTCCAGGCTGAAGCTCTCTAAGGATCAGCCCTCACAGCCTGGAAACTGGGGGGCAGACCTTCTTGACAGCTGGTCTTCAGGTTGTTAATTGTCACAGGAGAAGTGCAAATGATATCAGAGATAATTTTGATTTCAGGTATTCCTCCAAACACTTGCAAATCAAGAGAAATTGAGGGGAGATGAGCTCTTAGAAAGCATTGCAACTTATCAAGGCGACCAGGAACCTGCTCCCCAAGCTGGACTGGGGATCAAGAAGCAGGGCTTTTCCTCTGAATGAGCGAGACGCATCCTGGGCAGGTGCCATCCTTGCCGTGTCGTGTTTGTGTGTCTCCTCAGGTCATGGAGGTGGTACAAAGAGAAAGCCATGGGTTGGGTTGGGTTGTAACTCAAGGTGCCAATCTGAAACCACTCTACATTTTTTAAAAAGAGAAAGTAAAACGACTGCTGTGTGTAGGCACGCATACATTTCATCGACAGAGATACAGGTTGGATGTAACCCCCCCCAGCTGGGTTTCCCTGGGCTCTTCTGGCTTTTAAGAACCCTTCCAGCTCTTAGGATCTCATAGGTATCCGTGGAATAGCCTCATCTCATGGGCGGGGAAAATGAATTTCAGGTAGGCAGACCAAACCCATTGCCATCAATTCGATTCCAACTCACAGGGGCCCCTGTGCACTACAGGGCAGAGCTGCTCTATGGGGCTTTGTTGGCTGCCGTCTTCATGGAAGGAGATTGCCAGGCACTGCTCGGTGGGGTCAAACTGCCCACCTGCAAGTGAACGATTGCGTGAAGTTGACGCTGCTCGTGGGAGGTGGTGCTAGCCTGTCCACAGTGTCCCTGGCATCGGCCTGAAGGGGAGACTTGAAGGAAGAGTGGAATGAGAGAGGGAGACCGGGAAAGGGGAAGGATGAGAAGAAAGGGGAGGGAGGGCGAGGGGTGAAGAGGGATTAGTCAGGGAATTGAAAGAGGAGAGGAGAAGAGACATGGGGAAAGGAAGGGAAATCCAGCAACTGGCCTTGATAGGGGATCCCAAGTCCACTCACAGCTAACCGGCAGCCTAATTCACAAGCAAGGAAGCAAGCAGGCAAACACAAAACCTCTGTGGCCATCGAGTGCTGCTGACCCACGGAAACCCCAAGGCTGCCAAATCTGAACGGAGCTCCGTAGGGTTTTAGAGGCTGTGGCCTTGCGGAGCTGTAGATCACCAGGCCTTTCTTCCGAGGCACTTCCGCGGGTGGATCTGAACCATTGCTCTTTCAGTTAACAGCCCAGGGCTTAGTGGCCTGTGCTCGGTGACTAAGCCTGATGGAATCTCAGTTTCCTCACCTGTGAAATGGGACTCATCCCCCGTCAGCCCTGCCCTCCTCCCCGTGTTGGCCAGACCATGTGGGAGACCACCTCTATGAAAGCGTGTTGGGAGCACAGAGTTGCAGTTTAGCCTGAGGCGGCCCGGCGGCAGAAACAGGCATTTGCTCTACAAGAAGGAATTCAGGCTTTGAGTTACTCTCGAGAGTCACACAAGACGTCTGAACTCCCCACGGCTAGCGAGTGAGGAGTGCCACATGCTACAACGGGGCCAATGTGGGCTTCCTTCATAAACAGCCAGAATGCCAATGCTCCAGCAAGCGTGGGCTGCAGGCCCCAGAAGTGGAGTTGGCTCCCTGGCTTTTCATGCCAAGACATCAACACTGCGAGCGGCCACAGGCCCCACTGAGGGGGAACCAGCAATGCAGTAAAAGGCCTCGATTGAGAGGCCCTGCCCTGTCGGCAGGCTCCCTGCTGGCTTGAATGGGGACTTTACACTGGTAAGGAGCTGAGGACTGGCTCGTAAATTTTAAGCATCCCTTGGGCTTTCTTATAAGCAAATCTGCTGTCCTTCTGGCCTGAGAAGGAGGACTGAGGCTTCCTGAGCCAGGCCCAAGCGATGGGACGCAGAGAACATGAACATCGTCTCTGAATTCTAACAAATACCCTTTTTCAGGGTCTAAGAGGCAACTTCCAGGGCCCTTAACAGTGAGGTGTCCCTGGTTCTTGCCTCCCTGCCGTTCCCCCACTCCTCATGGCATAATTCCCAGAGAGTGTGCAAATGGAGTCTCCTTTGTCAGTGGAAAAGTCCATCCTGGATAATGGGAGCAGGCTCCAGGGCTCCAGTGAGTCAGGGCCCACCCTTATAGACAGCGCCACTATACAAGGTGATGCTGCACCTGGATCGGATGGCGGCAACCTGTTAAAAGTCTCCCTCTCTGTGAACTCACCTAGTGTTGTCCCAGACATCAAGGGAGTCTAAACTGAAATTCTTCTACAAAATACCAGTTCTTGCTCTGCAAAGCAAGCCCCCAGGAGCCAGCATACCCAGCCCTGGGAGCTGAAAGCATGAACCTGTGTCCTGGCGGCAAAGTGGGCTGTGCACCCCACATTGGAAAGCACCGGCCACCCGGAGAAAGACAAGGCTTTCTACTCCCATAAAGAGTTATAGTCCCCCAAACCCACAGGGACAGGCTCCCCTGTCTGTGGCAGCATGGTGAGCAGGAATCAGCTCGACGGAATGGGGTGTTTGGTTTATCCCCTTCAAGGGCATCTCTGGGTAGAGCACGTGGTTAACATGCATGGCTGCACCAACACTGTACCCTTGCCTCCCCACCTAAAGGTTGGCCAACCCACCCAGTGGCACTGTGGAGAAAGGTCCTGGTCACTTAGATTGCAGCCAGGAAAACCCCATGGCGCAGTTCTGCCCAGGAGCACCTGGGGGCTCCCTGAGTTGGAATTAACTCAAAGGCAGTGAGTTTGGCTTGGTTTACCCCAGTCAGTGGGCTCCCTGCTAGAGCGCATGACTGCTAACCCACCCAAAGGTGCCCGGGAAGGTCTGGAGATCTACTTCTGAAAATACTGTCAGAGAAAACCTGACGGGGCTTAGTTTTCCTCTGACACAGAGACTCTCCATGGGCTGGAATCAACTTGACAGCGACGCTTTTATGGTTAAGGATCAAACTCCTATTCAATAGCATTCACTTCTTCAAACCGCCATATATTCTGCTAGGGAAGAAGCTAAAGGGACCAGCTTACAGGTGTGATTTGAACGTGGGGCCAAAGGGTTTCCTTCTCTATTCACACCCAGATGCCGAGAAAACTCAACAAGTCACTGCCAGGGAGCCCGCTCAGACTCACTGGGGCCCGACAGGACGGCGTAGAACTGGCCCTGTGGGTTTTGGGGTCTACAAATCTTCATGGGGACAGAAGGCCTCAACTATGTCCTGCTGACCTCAGGATGAACAGGCCAACTTGTAGCCCATGACACCACCAGGGGTTCTCGATGATTAGTGGCTGCCGGCCTTAAGGTTTACTTCCTAAAGATCTTCTTAAAGAAGCCAGATGCTAACCACACCCCGTCACCTGTCATATCGCATGCTACTAGCAAAAGTGACTATCAGCAATGGTCTAGGAGGCAACGATGGGTTAGACACTGTCCTGAGCATGCGGCATCATTTCATCTCACAGGAGGAAGGAGTGACTGCATGAGGTAGGCTAGGTTATCTTCCCTGCAGGGCGGGGAAGCTGCAGCTCTGGGAGGTGAGGGCCTTTCACTAGTTACAGAGGCAGGATTCGATCCCAGACTCTTCTGGTCCTGCCACTGTCCTGTGCATTTTCTCCCTTGGAGAGGTCAGTTGGTAGCAGAAAGAAACCCAGATTGCATACCAGATGGACTCCTATGAGTCCCAGCCCTACAACCCGGGTCAACGACTCATATCTGCTTCCCTTCGCAATGGTACAGCGAGAGTGATACCTGCCTCAGCTGCTGTGTGGGCTTTGCGATCAAGTGCCAAGACCTGTGAATCTGCTCCCCACTCACCCAGTGATGGACCACAGCGGTGTTCCACCTCAGGAAGCTGTCATTCGTTTGGTAATGTCGACGAACTTCTGCTAAGAACGTTTTGATGGAAGGAAGTAACTAGGGTGGCGATGCCTTGCCTCTCCGGCTGTTAGGTGCCAGGAGGCAGATTATATTTCCCCAAGATGTCCATGGATTGAAACGGATGCAGGTGCGACCTCACAGCTGTCAAGTCAATTCCAACTCAGGGTTCCTGAGGCTAATCAATATGGGATCTGATAGCCTCATCTTTCTCCCATGGAATGAATGCCTAGGGGGTTCTTTGAAACACTGACCTCGGGGGCAGCAGTCCAATGCTTATCTGATAGCCCCACCAGGGCGCCTTTAGGTAATTATTGAATAGGCAGAGATACAGATATCTTCCTCCGCTCATCTGTCAGTTTGTGCTACTGTGGTGGCTGGCATATCATAACGATGCTGGAGGCTAGGCCACTGGCATTTTTAGAGGAGGTATCAAACTTGACCACTCGCCTGTCAGTTTTCCAGCATGGCACGCATGCTTCTGTGATAATGGAAGCTAAACCACCATTTCAAACACCACAAGGGTCACCCACCGGGGACAGGTTTCAGTGTAAGACAGACTAGGAAGTAAGGCCTGTTTTCTTTCCCAAACATCAGCCAAACGGAAACCTTATGGCTCAAAAGAGAGCACTGACTGCATTGTTTGCTGTGGGCTTACCAATAGAAAGCCTCAAGCTCTGGAGGGTGACACCCTGGTTGCTGAAGAACGGGGCCAAGGAGGAGGGGAGACCCAGGGTGAGACCGACTAGCAGGGTTGCCACAGCAGTGGACGCAGATCTATTGTGAGGACGATGCAGGATGGAACAGCAGGCTTCTCTCTTGTACACGAGGTGCCATGTGGTGGAGTCAACGCCATAGCATCTAACAGCCACACATAGATATCCTCCCCCACATGAGCATCTTAGAATGGGATCTTATGCTTAAATCCTAGCAGTGCTTTGACCAGTGGAGTACAGTGGTAGTGTCATTATACGGCCAGTTCCAAGTGAGGTAAGGTCACTTCTAGCTGACTTCCTCCCTCTCTCCCTCCCTCCCTCTCCCTTTCCCTCTCTCGTTGCTTTCCCTTTGAACCCAGACACCATGATGTGATGAAACACTCCCTGATTGTGTAGAAAGGCTATGTGAGGTATTCAAGATCTCAGCCACAGCTCAGCCTTCAATTGACAACCAACATCCACCTCCAGACACAAGAGCAGCCCTCAACCTTTAAATCTTCCACTCTGAAAGGGAAATGCACTGCCCCCAGGATGCATAGCCCCAATTCCTGAATCACAGAAGCTGTAGAGATAAGAAATAGTTATTCTTAAGCCAACAAATGTGGGGTGATCAGGCATGTAGCAAGGTGTGAGTTAAGGCTGCATGTCAACTTGACTGGGTCAGGATTCAAAGTGGAATAGTAGTTTAGTAATCCCCCATGACCTGCCCAACACAGTATAATCACAACCAATCAGTTGTCAGTTTCCATAATGAGATAATATTAGGGTGGAATGTAACACCCTTACTCAGGTCACAGAATGGATGCCATTAATTCTTTCTGGATGTGACCCACTTCCCATGTAAGTGGACACTGTAAGGAAGCGTACTTGCTTTTTTTGTTGTTGTTGCAAGGTTTGAATTCTGTATTAGGCTCATTAATCTCTGTTTTGTTTGGGGAGGGGGTTACTTTAGCCAACATCCTGTCCTACCGTCTGCTGATCTTGGGAGTGGTCATTACATGCCATTTGACATATTGACCTCAGATTCATTGTCTCCACAGCGGCAGCCAGCCATGCGGACCTTGGCTTCCTCCTCCTTTAGAGCCATCACCCTGTGGTCTTCCTGCTGATTTTCGGCCCCACAATTACAAGGGTGAGGGGAAGCCTCCAGCCTAGCATCTAACCCACGGTCTTAGAACCTGCCACTGGTACCACAATAGGACTCATTTTCTTGATATACGTGTCTCTCTCTATATCTAGATCGATAGATCTATAGAGAGATAACTGTATCTATATCATCTTTATATCCATACCATCATCTATATCTGTGTCTTCTATATCTATCCATTCTGTTTTTGCTTTTTTAGAGAACCCAGCCTAGGACACCAGAGAAACTTAAAGCAGGCTCAAAGGAGCCTTAAGGTAACACTGAAGTTCTCGCTAGTATTCACCCTGCCAGGACAGGCTTTCATTTCAGAAACTCAAGATGATGCTGAAAGGCAGGAGATGCTGACTCTGACGATCTGGACCTAAAGCCCTATCGGGATAAACCACAGAAAGACGGCTAAGATCATCTAGCACGAAAAGCCCAGCACTGGGTAGGATGGCTCTCCACACCGAGACATATCTGAGAGTCAAAGGAATATAAGAGCTACTCTGGGAGACAGGTATAGACAGGAGTATCTTGTGTCCACAGGGATTTCCCTGCCTCCTATTGTCATCAAGTTCATCCTACCTCCTCACCACCCAGGAGGACAGAGTGCGATTGCCCCATAGGGGTTCCACGGCTGTCCTCATTCCAGAAACAGGCTGCCCCATTTTTGTCCTGATGAACAGCTGACGGCTTTCAAACACTGGCCTGCTGCCTAGAATGCTTAATGCCTGCTACACCAGAGCTCCCGAAACAAGGATTTAAAGAGACTGAAACGAGTTTGGGCCCTGGGCAGGTCAGTAAACTGTGATAAGGGCTCTGGTAGGCTAGCTGCCCACTGGAGGTGGACATTGGGAAAGAGTCCCCAGGGTTTGGATATACCTGTGGGCAAGTCTGTGGGTAGCAGTTACAAAGTCAAGGGGTGCACAGGCAGGACCCCAGTGCTGGGTCAGAAGAGGAGAGCCCCGTCTAAGGGACAGGAGACTACTTCTATATTCCATCATTCCAGCACTGAGGCCTCTTTAAATCAAGAGGCACATTTCAAGTACACATTTTGGTTCCAGAAACTCCTTGCCTAGAGGTTGAGGAAAGGTGGAGAGAGGCATCAATAAGCTACCTGGAGTGTGTGTGTGTGTGTGTGTGTGTGTATAAAAGGGAGGTGGGAAGCTAGCAGGGCAGGTTTATAGGGAAGGTTTTGGGGCACACCTGCACGGGTTCTCTCTTGGCTCCAGGTCCTAAAGTCTGCAGTGAGGATGGGACACCTCTCCAGCTCGGCAGCTTATGGAAGAAGCCCTCAACAGCCTGTCCAGGCGGTGCCTCCTACTCTTCAGAGGAGAGGAATGCATCGGGAAGGGAAGGACCACACACAGTCGCCAACCACACCTCAGCTGTCACCCTGAATGACACTGGTGGGGCTCAATTCAGCCTTTGAGAGAGGGGGACAGAGTGCAAGGACTTTGTGGTTGTAGATCTCTCCATGAGATAATTACAGGAGGGCTCAATGATTTCTCTCCAAAAATGAGCTGCCACTTGTATATAATCACAGAATCAACAGACTCTTGTACTTTTATGTCATGTCACTGATTCCACGTCATTTGGGCTCTTTCTGACATGCTTTTAACAACGGAAGATGAAAAAAACCCAAAAAAACAAAAAAAAACAATGGAAGATGATTGTTTCCATCAAAGCCAAGGGTTGGCACACCAAACTCACCCAGCAGCCCCAAAGAAGGAAGACCTGGTAATCTACTTCCCTAAGGATTACAACCTAGAGAGATCTGGGGGACAGTTCTAGTCTTTCACCTGGGATCACCTCGAGTCAGAGTTGACCGCACAGCATACAACCAACAACAACCCGTCATCATACACCACGCTGGTGCTCACGGGGCTCCATTGAGTCTCTCTAGGACATGGCTGAGTGGGGGACTACTAGTCACTGTGAGTTGGAATCGGCTCAATGGTAGTGGGTTTTGGTTTTTGGATGATATGGCTAGCCCTGTTGGTGCTGGGAGTTAGGTGTTGTGCTTACTAACCACAAGGTCAGTGGTTCAAACCTATCAGCCTCTTTGAGGGAGAAAGATGGGGCTGTCTGCTGTGATTCATATGGACTCTATATTGGATTACTGAGATGATATATAACCCTATGCAGAGTCCATCTAAGTCATAATTGATGTGATAGCAGGGAATTTGGTTTTGGAGGTGTGATATGGCTGCTCATATATTTCCTGTTAGTTCTGAACCATTTTCACTTCTACATATCGACATTTCTCCACTTCTGTTCTTATACCAGAGTTAGACTTTCCAGCTTCAGTTGTCAAGCGAACATCTTGAATCATCTTATACTGTTAAAAACACTTTTGACGTTAAGAGACTTTTTACATCACGACCCAGCAAACACACACACACTATGTAAAGCTGAAACACAGCCAACTGTTATTGACTCCCACAAAGTGAGTTATTTGCTCTGCTTTGGGTTCCGGTGGCTTCCCATACAGTCTATTAGTAACTGTGCTTTTTGAAGCTGGGCTCTCTGATTAGATGAAGTGAAATCCAATCAAGATGAAGTAGAAATCGTTAGCCATATATATATGTAAGAAGGCTAACTAATTGTGTGTTGATTTGTGAAGGAAAGATTCTATGAGTGCTTTTGAAATTGTTCTTTCAAAGAGAAATTTGAAAGATGAGTGGCAGTTGGGACTTTTACAATATTATGGAGTTTTCCTGGGTTGTCACTTAGAATGTTTGCATACACTGTGGACTTTCACAAGTCTGTCTCCACCACCTTCTGAACATGCTGCATGTTTGAAAATAAAAAGATACCAACCATGAAATTAAGCAAAATTCTCTCTCTCACACACGCATACAATCCTATCGTTTCTCTCTGGTAACCCTTTTGAAATATCAGAGTATAAAGCACTTAATTTCCTGATAATGAGAATCTAAACATCCATTGCTGGGTGTGGATACAGACACACTGTAATCTAATCACATTAAAATATCATCAGTCTTTCTTTAACTATAAATCACATCAACTTATTTCTAGCCTGGAAAGAAAGAGTAAATGGTGGTGGTTAGAAGGAATAAAATCGAATCATCTAATTAGAGGAGAGAAAAATCGACATAAAGGTAACTGATAGTGAACCCAGTGGTTAGGTATTCTGCTAACCCCTCGGATATCACAGCACTGCGCGTACCTGTTACAGCAACCCTGTGAGACTGGCCTGTGGTCGTGTCCTTTGCCAAATAGGCTGGGCACCGACTGTTCCTCTTTGGGTGTTCAACTGCTACCCTGAAGGCTGGAGAGGTGAACCCATCCAGCAGCTCCGTGGGGGAGAGGCCTGGGAATCCGCTTTTCTGAAAATGGCAACCCAGGAGCCTCTAAGGGACAGTTCTATTGCACAGCCCACGAGGCTGACATGAGTTGGAATCACCTTGGTGGCCCCTGGGATGCTTTAGAAGGAGTCCCTGAGTCATGCGAACTGTCAATGAGCAACATAGCTGACCAAGCCTTTGGAGGTTCGAGTCCATGCAGAGGTGCCTCAGAAGAAAGTCCTGGTGATCTACTTCCAGAGCTGCAGCCATTCAAAGCCCTAGGAAGCACAGTCCCTCTCCGACACACAGGGCATCGCTATTGGTCTCAATCAACTTGGTCTCACATGGTCTCCAGTTTCCCCTTTTCTCAAAGTGGTGATACTGCCCCTGGGGAACTGAAACTGCAGAGACCTCCAGCTTCTCCTGGATTATGGGAGACAGTACCATGGTTTGTAATTGTCAGGGGGTTGCTGAGTAATTTTATTTTCTGGAAAGGGGACTGTAGGCTAGACAAATTTGGGGACCTCTGCTTTAGATCCTGATGAGATTAATAGTGAAAAACACCCTTTGTGAGTTTATACTCTACAGCAAGATGCACACTTTTACCAGGATTAAGCTCTTTGAAGGCGAGACTCCTTGAGCTAAGGATGAAGCCATAGAATAAGCAGACCTGGATCTCAGCTAAAGCTTCCCTGACAGAATGATTTGGGGAGCAGGGAAGGAGTCTGTTGTACACACTTTCAGCTGAACCCCCAGCATGGACAGCATCCCAGTGCCACAATGAAAGCTCTTAAAGAAGTCTTGCTCCCTGTGAAGCTGTGTCCAGAGGAGCTGGTAATACCTGAAGCTAAATATGGCTAAACGCAACGGGATGAAGAAGTACGTGCATCCTTCCAGGTATTCGCACCTGCCGTGACCCAGCATGAATGCTGCTCTTGGAAACTACAGCTGACCCGAGTACATGGATGGTGTGTGTATGTGCCTGCGTTACCAAAAAGGAAGGGGGCTTTGCTCCCTGAGAATTAATGAAGATATTGTTCTATCTCTATACTTGAGCTTCATGCACGCACTTTGATCTTGGGCTGTGGTTAGAGAATTTACAGACTGTGTTATCTAGAGCCACATGCCTTAAACTTGTCTCTCTCTCTCCGTCTCACCCCACCCCCCGCCCCCGCCCCTCACACGAACGGTCGTTACAAACAGTTCCAGCAATGGCAAGTGGAATAAATGTGTCAATGCTTTGTCAAGGTTCACAATTCTATTTACGTGTAACTCTTTCCCAGGCTTAGACCTTTTGACTTTTAAAAATATTTTTAAAAGTCCTGGCTCGAGAGGTGAGTGGGCACTGGGTGTATTTCTTGACACAAGTTCTCCTTACTGCCCAGTCATGGGTGCCATCTTGATGCCATCTGGCTGCTCAATGCCACATGAACATTCGGTCAGGCCTCTCTCCGTTCCAAGCTCATCTTTTACTTTGAAGACTTTAAAAGGCAAACCTCATCCGAATGCCCGTATCACACAGAATTGTCTTATTGAAGTACTTATGTTCTTTGGATGCTATTTTTGAAATACAGTACAAGCCAGGTAGGCAGAACCTGTAAAAAGACAGGAGCCTCTGAGAGTGAGAGAGCTCAAGTATGTTACACTAACACAAGTGATGTAAAGTTTTCCCTATCAATAAGGCTAAACTTTCCAGACCTGGAAAAGATAAGGAAGTCTTCTCAAGTTTTGTTTGGCTCTCATAGATTCCACTGTTTTATTTACACATAGATCTAAAGTATGGAGTCTGACGCATTTTTAAAAGTGTTTTAATGGAGCTTGGTGGCATCATGGTTATGAGGCAGGCTGTGATCTGCAAGGTTGGCAGTTAAAAACGACCAGCCTCTCTGAGGGAGAATGA
Source organism: Echinops telfairi (assembly GCF_000313985.2). Lineage (NCBI taxonomy): Eukaryota > Metazoa > Chordata > Mammalia > Afrosoricida > Tenrecidae > Echinops > Echinops telfairi. The sequence continues at coordinate 18,175,958 of NW_022111358.1, forward strand.
CGGGGCTTTCTACGCCCATCAACACGTACAGTCTCAGAACCCCACGGGCGGGTCGCTGTGAGTCAGCATTGACTTGGTAGCAATGAATTTGGTTGGGGGTGTGGGTTTGACAAGCGCAGACATATAAACCCAAACCCTGATCAAGATTTCTAGCACCCCAGAAAGTTCTGATCTATGGCACATAGCCTGCCCAGCCCCCTTACCTGTGCACAGAGACAACCCACTGTTATGATGTCTACCCCTCTCTAAACAGAACTGTACTGTGTGCATTTTTGTATTTGTCTTCTTTCATTCAAGGTATCTTTGAAATTCATCCACTGGGGTGATTTTATTATTTTTTCTCTTTTTTATTGTTGACTAGGAATATATCACAATTTGTTCATCTGTGTACCTATTGGTGGACCGTTGATTACCTCCAGTTTTGAGCTACTATGGATAAGGTTTCTATGACCATTCTCACATGCTTGTACACGTCTTTGTGTGGGCATGTGTTCCTATTTCTCTAAAATAAAGTTTGGAGCGACCCTGCTAAGTCATAGAGTAAGGTATATATATGTTCAACGTCATGAGTGCTTGCCAGTTTTCCAATATCATTATTCCAATTTACACTCCCATGAACTATGTATGTGAATTCCAGTTGCTCCATATCCTTGTCAACATTTGCTATTGTCAGTCTTTTAATTTCAGCCACTCTAATGTGTGTGAAAGGAGCCCTGGTGGTGCTGTGAGGGAAGCACTGGACCGCGAATTGCAAAGTCAGGTGTTCAAGCTCACCGACTTCTTCTTCAGAGTCATAAGAGTTTGTCTGCAGCTATAAAGATGGATAGCCTCAGGGTTGCTATGAGTCAGAATAGGTTTAATGGCAGCATTGGGATTTTTGGTTTATTTGTGTGTGTGTATGTTTGGGAAGGGGATTTCATTGTGATTCATTTGCGTTTTATTGCTTATCCTTGATGTTGAATAAATCTGAGAACCTTTTATGAGTTTATTGGCTATTTCTTTTATATCTTTTGTCAAGGGTATGTTCAAAACTTTTGCTTATTTTTGAATTGGGTTCATCATTGAGTGTTAGAAGTTATTTATAGAATCTGAATACAAGCCCTGTGTCTTATAAATATTTTCTTCATCTTTGCCCTCCCACCCCCCCACCCCCCCCACCCCGTTCATATTTTTGAAAGTGGAGAATTGTTTGAATTTTTAATTTGGATGAATTGGATGAGGCCCAAATCATCTCCCCCCCACCCCACACACACACTTTTATGGCTTTTACTTTTGGTGTCTTGCTTACAAAATCTTTGAGAACATTTCATCTTCATATTTTCTTCTAGATGCTTTGTAGTCTTGACTCGTACACAGCACATTAACGTTTACATGTGGTGTGAGGTGGAGGCAGAGATGACGGCCCCCCAACTCATTAGCTAGTTGTTACAGTACTTTTCACAAAACCCTCTTTCCTTTTCCAGCGGAATGGCTTAGGCACCTTTGTTGAAAAACCAAGTGACTTTGTACGTGGTTTATAAGGGTTGCATTATCTATATTCCCTTCCATTGATCTATTTGTCTGCCTTTACACGGATGACACATGTCTGTAATATGATCCAAACCCACTGCTGACAAGTTGATTCTGACTCATAGCAGCTAGAATTCCCCCAGAGGGTCTCCAGGGTGGTAATCTTCACAGAAGCAGATTGCCACGTCTCTCTCAGAGAAGTCAGTGGGTTCTAAGTGCCTAACCACGGTGCCACCAGGACTGCTGTCTGGAATACTCTAGCGTTGGTCGTCTTGAGGCCTCCGGGATGGCTTGTGTGTTTTGCAAGGTTGTTTGGGCTACTTTGGATCATTTACACTTCCAAATAACTTTTAGAACCCGCTTTTCAGCTTGAATTAAAAACAACAACAACGCATAAAACAAAAATAACTGGTGGTTTAGAACTGCTGACCTTGAGGTTAGCAGCCCAATGTATAATCTATTATGCCACCAGGACTGTAAAATGCTCACCCAGTGACTCTAATGTGTGGCAAACTCAGGGAACTACAGGAGACATTTGTAGGTGCAGAAATGGAGACCCTGGGAATTATAAGTGAGCTGCTTAAGTTGAAAACCCTCACAAATCCACTGCTTCAAACTCTACCACTTCCCCCCAGTGTCACAGGGACGCTGTTGCAAAAAGTTCAATGCAAAACTTCAAAAGAGCAACCTGCCACGCCCCAAGCCAAATTAAACTGCTACCACTTTCTTGTGAGCCAAGAATGTTACCTATCTCTTTGTGTTCTCCTGAGCCAAGTTCTAAATGTGACTTTGCTCAGGGAAGGGACAAAGGGAAGTGAGCATGAGAGAGGGAAGTCTGGAAGGGAGAAGCCAGGCCTCACATCCAGGGGTGTTATTGTACCCTGGATGGAACGTCGAGTCTGGCTTTGAGGTGTCAGTTTTCAAGCTATAAAAACAAAAGACTATTTGGAGAATGACTATGAAGCCTGGAGCCTTATGCTCTTTGGGTAAAAACAGACTATCGGTTAAAAGCACTGATTTTAATATGAGCAATTTTGATTTCAATTGCATATAAAGAAAATTGCTTTTCACATCATAAGTTTATTGCTCAGCATGCACCTTTATTTTCTCAGTGGAATTCAACTTCTGTTTGGAAGTGGAAATTACAGGACAATAGATAGAAAACCTGACGTTATACAATTTTTCACCACCTGTCTCAGTCTTGCACATGGCGATGTCTTTTGTGCCTCAGGGATGCTAGAAGCTATGTCACTGGTATTTTAAATATCAGCAGAGTCATCCCTACAGAACAGGACTCCCCTGAACTCCTACACTTAGACAGACTAGGAAGCAAGTGATTACAATCTACTTGGGAAGATTAGCCAATGAAAGGCTTAGGAATAATAACAAAAAACTGTGTGATTCACTTGCTTTGGATATGTTAGCCACAGGAATCAACTTGTGTCAACGTGGTTAGGCAGGGTTCTCTGTGGCTTGACAGTTAAGTTCTATTGGTCCTCTCTGGTGTGCCGTAGCATAATGTCATCAACTCAGAAATGGGATCTGCTGTGAACAGCCAAGCAGTTGTAGACGATTAGAGAGAACTGCAGCCTTTTTATTCAGGCCACTTCCCTGACGAAACTGAAAGGACGCTTCCTTTCCGGGGTGGACTACTCCCATATGCATGCAGTGTCTGGGTCCTACATCTGTCTCCTCCACATTTGGTCCTTTGGACTTGAGCCAACAGCCTGTCGTATTGCCTGCTGCTCTCTCAAGAACCAACAGCAGCCTGGAATCTGACCCCCCCACCCCCCACCCCCCACCTTGGCTTCACTGGCCTCTTTTGTCACAAGCCTGATGTGCGGATGTGAGATCCAGCCACCCCAGTGCCCCTGGGAGTGTGTGGTATTGCTGCCAATCTCGATTTATTCAGCCCCTGAAGCCACATAAGTCAAGCAAAGCTTCCAGCTTAATATCTGACCCATGGACTTGGAACTTCCATAGACTGAGACGCCACTTGCCTGCTTCTCTAACTATGTGAGCCATTTTATTGATATAAATCTCTTTCTCTTTATTTCTAGGAGCATCACTGGTTTTTCTTCTCTAGAGAACCCAGCCTTAGACAAAGGCCAGCATGTTTGGTGAAGTAGATGGCCTATGTCTTGAGGAAAGACCTCCGTAAGCTAGTTTGGTGCAACGGCACTGGGGGTTTGGTATATGACAGCGATGGACATGAACATGCTAACTATGACTGTGAGGACAATGCAGAACCAGGCCACTTTTTGTTCAGTTGGACATGACGTTGCCATGAGTCAACCCAATGGTGGTTCCTAAACAGATGCTTTCAGTTCTTTTAAATTGAGCATATC
>NW_022111358.1:18180279-18181828 GCF_000313985.2 Echinops telfairi
GCAACTGTCGTGGCCGGAGCCGGGACCATTTGGAGCCAGCGCAGGGGCTTAATCTCAACACAGGTACAGCTGTGGCCACCACCTTGGGGCAGGGCTTAAGCCCTTGCAGCCCCACAGGCAGGGATTGGGGCACAGCTATATTGTTACTTTTTTCCCCCTCTCTTCTCTCTATCCCCCCCAGTCACAGTGGGCTAATTCCCCCCCCTTTTTGTCTCTTCCCTGTTCTCTCACACTCCATTGCAGACCTCCAGACCACTCCCCTTAGCCTACTGCATTTATGCCTACTCCTCCTCCCCCAGTTAGGTGAACTCCACCCTGTGTAGCGTAGCCTGAGGCTGGGGGGTGGACCTCCACCAGGGGATACTCTGCCCAACTTCTTACTGAGAAATTCCTGCCTGTGTGGCTGGGGGAGCTCCTATTTTTCCTCTGCTGTCCCACATGTCTGAGGTAAATTCCTCTTGCCTACCTTAGCTCCTCACATGGCCTAAAGCCACTCGGCCAACACTCGCCAACATTCCAAGCTGCTGCAGGAACCTCTGCCCAAGTTCCACAGTGATCTACCTGGCCAGGGCAATTCCACCCACCATTCGCAGTGTTCTACACCAAAGCAGGTAGCCCACCAGACTTCTGGGGACACTCCCCTTAGAGGGAAGTCACAGGAGGATAAAGTTGTAGGCTAATTTCATAGTGAAATTACCTGTAGGTAGTTCAAAGAAGCATTCCTACAAGTCTCCCAGAGAGAGCCAGTGCTCTTCAACTCCCTGGAAAATGGTACCCGGCTCCTCTAAAACAACACAACACAAACAGTCATCAGCCCCAACAACCTCAACGAAAAAACAGGAGAAACAAAAGGCAATGGCAGAAGATGACCTGAACCTAACGACGTGCACAGAAGAAGCAGACATTGACCTGCCACAGAAAGAAATTTTCAGAATGCTGCTTGGAGCCATACAGGATATGAGGGAAACAATACAGAAAAAAGGATGAAATGATAGAAGAGATAAAGTCCATACACCAAATGGAAATACAAGAGCTTAGGGAGGAGATAACAAAAACCAGTAGCAGACTCACGGACCTCGAGAATTGACTGGAGGACGTACAGAACAGCACCAGTGACTTGGAGGACAGCCAAGCAGACTTTAACAAACATGAACAAAAATCTAATAAGATCATCAGGGTAGCTGAAGAAAACCGAAGAGCCATGTCTGATGCTATGAAGAGGAACAACATTAGAATTATTGGCTGACCAGAGGAAACACAACAAAGAAGGGATCTCCAAAAATTATGAGAATTCTTGGAGGAAAACTTTCCCAGCTTAAGGAATGAAAACAAGGCAAACATTCAGGAGGCTGAAAGAACACCAGCTAGACTGAATCCCAAGAAGAAGTCACCAAGGCACATAATAGTTAAACTATTCAATTTGAAGAAAAGGAGAAAAGCATGAGCGCAGCTAGGGAAAAACAAGCAATCTCATATAAAGGTTCCCAAATAAGAATATGCTGAGACCTATCAGCAGAAACTATGAAGAAGAGGAGAGTGGAATAACATA
>NW_022111358.1:18183267-18184328 GCF_000313985.2 Echinops telfairi
AGACCACTGGCAACCCTAACCAAAGAAAGGAGGGAACACATTTCAATAGCAAGAATGAGGGATGAAAGAGGGGACATTACAACAGACCCTAATGAAATCAAAAGGATAATTACACAGTACTATGAAGGATTGTACTCCAATGAGTTCAACAACTTGGAAGACATGGACAAATTCTTCAAAAAACAATACCTCCCTAGACTATCCCCAAATGATGTCAAGAATCTCAACAGACCCATAGCAATAGAATAAATAGACAAGTTATTAAAGGATTCCCAACAAAAAATATACCCTGGGCCAGCTGTCTTCACAGAAGAATTCTACCAAGCATTTAGGGAAGAACGAACACCAATCCTACACAAACTCTTCCAAAACATAGGAAAAAACGGCAAACTCCCAAACTCCTTCAATGAAGCTAGTATAACTCTGATACCAAAACCAGGCAAGGATCCCACAAAAATCAAGAATTACGAACCAATATCCCTAATGAACATCAAGCAAAAATCCTTAACAAAATACTGGCCAATAGAATACAAAAGTATATAAAACAAATAATTCACCATGACCAAGTGGATTCATACCAGGGATGCAGGGATGGTTCAATATATGAAAGACCATTAGTATCACTGGCCACATTGACATGAAAAACTATAAGAACCACATGATAATATCGATAGATGCACAAAAAGCATTTGATAACATCTAACACCAATTCCTGTTTAAGACACTTGAGAAGATAGGAATGGAAGGAAAGTTCCTCAAGACAATACGAGCTATGTATGAAAAACCAACAGCCAACGTGGAAGTCAATGGAGAAAAGACTAACCCAATCCCACTGAAAAAGGGGACCAGAAAAAGATGCCCCTTGTCCCCACTCTTATTTAATATCATGCTGGAGGTTTTAGCTAACAGCATAAGGCAAAGAAGAGATATCAAAGGTATTCGTCTGGGGAAGGAAGCAGTGAAACTATCGTTATTTGTAGATGATATGATTTTATATATGAAAAATCCCAAAAGTTCCACAAGGGGAGTACTGGAAGCAATAGAGGAGTTTGGCAGAGTGG
>NW_022111358.1:18186445-18187511 GCF_000313985.2 Echinops telfairi
CACCCAAGGGGAGGGTATTGTTTGTGTCTCCACAGGTCAAGAGGGACCAGACTTAAATCCAGTGTTCCAGGATGTGAATGCAGCGAGCCGTCATGGAGAGGGGGGGCGGTGGAGGTGCCTGAGGGCTTGGCCCTCATATCAGCTACGTGGACAACTGCCCCTCACCCCCGAAGAATTTACTTTAGAGGACGGCACTGAAGCGGCAGCTAGGGGAGAGGGACCTGTGTGATCAGAGCCCACGGGAGCACATGAATGGGGAGGAAGAGAGAGTGGAGCACATCCTGGCCCATCAGACCTGGAGGACGATATCCCTGCGCTGAACAGCCAATGCACAGAGTGAACCATATGGCTGATCCCACTATGAGACACAACGTCCCTCACTGACTCATGGGCCCTATGGGGGCCAACACTGGAGACTCAGTGTTGGGATTGACCCAGACTGACCCTGGGACACCAAGGCAAAACACTAAGGGTGTGTGGCAGAACAAACATGGGAGCAGAGCAGGGAGCTCCCAAGGGATTACAAAGGATAGACTCGGGAGCCAGAGCGTGGCACCCCATTGGACTTACCTGGAGGACACACCTAGAGGTAAAAAATCAGACCTCGATCTATTTACAGGTTTTTCTTTCTTTTTTAAATTTAATTTTTTTCTTTTTTTCTTAACTTATTCTTTTATGGGTTATTGGTTTTCTTTTTTGTTGTCATCATTGTGTTTTATTTTGTTGCTTTGTCTTGCTAGGCCTTGTTTTTTGGGTGCATATTATTATCTCTGCAGATCTATCTAGATAACATAGGCTGGATGAACAGTCTGGAGGAGAAAACAATGGGACTGATGGTTCTGGGGGGACATGGGAGAGGGGAAAGTGGGGGAAAGGAGGTGGTGTTGACCAACCCAGGGTCAAGGGAGCAACAAGTAATCCAAAATTAGTGACAAGGAGATTATGAGAGGCCTGGTAAGGGCAATGTAACCGAGAGAAATTACTGAAACCCAAATGAAGACTGAGCATAATAGTGGGATAAGAGGAAAGTAAAAGGAAACAGAGGAAAGAACTAGGAGACAAAGGG
>NW_022111358.1:18188607-18230027 GCF_000313985.2 Echinops telfairi
TATTAAGAGCTCAAGTTGAAAGCAAATGTTTTGAGAATGATGATGGTCACAAATGTGCTTGACACAATGGATGTATGGTTGTTATAAGAATTGTACGAGCCCCCAATGAAATGACTTTTAAAAAAAAGAATGCTCAGTAAGCTGTGTGTTGAACAGGGTTTAAAATAAATGTCACTTTTTCAAAATGTTTCTGATTCCCAGACAGTTCAAGACAAAAGAACACGATTCCGATGTACGATCTCTATTCAGTTGAGTGGGATTTTCTCATTTGTTTATGATTACGCTTTGGCGGCAGCAGCAGCAGCTTTTCAAGCCACTGGTTGTCAGTGATCTAAACGGCTGCCACAAAGAGGACCCACCTTAGCATTTTTGAAATAGAACTGATTTCCAATATGTAGATACTGGTGGAATACCAGAACCCTGGTGGTGTAGTGGTTCTGTGTTGGGGTGCTAAGCACGTGGTCAGTCATTTGAAACCACCGGCTGCTCTGTTCCAGAAAGACGAGGCTTTCTGCACACTCACCCAGGGCCACAACCTCAGAAAGAGACAGGGGCACTTCTACTCTGTTCTGTAGGGTCACTATGCGTTAGAATTGACTCGAAGGCAGTGAGAGAGTGAGTGAGTGGGTGAGTGAGGAGTGAGTAAGTGAGTGAGTGATATTCCAGGAATATCTTTAGTAGCAGCCAAATATGCCCAAAGCCATCATGCCTCTTCTGACCCGAAGCTGTCTGTGGTGCCCACGTGCGAGCTACCCTGTGTGGACTGGTCGAACGAAAGAGGCGGCATGAAATCAGGAACCTTCTGCAGTTTACTTTGAGGATCAAATGAGACTCCAGACGGACATTTCTCTTTGTTATTTTTAGCTCCAACATTAGAGGAGAACATCATGAGGGAATAAACATGTACTTAATACCTAATTTGGGGAGTGTGGAAATTTTAGATCCAGGGGGATGACCGAGGGAAGAGTGGGGGCTGCAGGGAGGACTGAGTCTGTGGGCGTTATCTTGCCAGAGCCTGCCTCGTCCTCTCCTGCAGTTATCCAGTGTTTGCTGCTGCGTGCTGCCCAGCCAGGTCCAACACACGGCCACCCCGTGGGACTGAGTGGAACCGTCTCATAAGGTTTGCCAGGCTGTCCGCTTGATCGGGGCAGATCGCCAGCTCTTGTCTCTCAGGGAGCTGCTGGTGGATTCGAACTGCCCATCTTTCCTACACTGATCCACTGCACCAGCGAGGCTCCTTGGGGATGCCAATGAGGTCGGCAAGAGAGCATTTCGATGAGATCTCATTTCACTGTGGGACACACACAGCTTTGATTGCTTGGGTATTGTGGTGGGTGGCTTTTATTGAGATATGTCTTTAAAAAAGAATTGATTGGTCAGAAGGAGCTAGTGGATCTCTTTCTATTTGCTGATAAATGTTGGCTTTTATCAGCAACTGAGCAAGGGCTTTGTCATTGCTTTTAACAACTGCCCTCATCGGACATACTGATCCATGGGATGGGTCTCATGGGATGGGTCTCATCTGTTTGTCTTATTTCTGGAGTTATAGATTGTAAAGGCCGCCTATGGGCATACCAACAGTGCACCATTATGTTGGACTGTCGATTATTGCACTTCATATGCTCTTAGGTAAAAGTTTGCTTGCACCCTTGGCTTTCAGGATTTGATCAAATCTCTCTATCATGCTGTGGTGCCCTAGGATGTGCCATTTGGGCTAAAAATGCAATTCTATGGCAGGAAATCAGATTTTTGAAAAACAGAAGCTTGGCAGGCCAGTCAACTCAACCCTGAAGCCATGTAAGCCATGGAATTACACGTTAGGGTTGACTGTGTCTTATAACTTACTACTCATCAAGTGTTGGCTTTTCATGTCCTCTTCTGTGCATTGGGGATCTGAGTACTTCCTACTTCCTGTGAAGGGCACTGTGGGGTTCCCTGAGAGAATGGACATCTTGTGCCAAGAGCAGTGCCCGGCACATGGTAGGCCCTTAATAAATGAGAGGTACCGTTATTGTTATCACAGGTAACTCTGACCAGACAAGAAAGTTCTCAAATAAAAACAAATAATTTACAAGACTGATGTCCTGTCTGCCGAGAGGGACTAACTGGTTTAAAGATCCGGGATTTGAAGGCTTAGCCAAGCTCTTAAGTGATTCTGCTGAGGTCAAGCCGATAGGAGACAGTGTTCGGTCCTGATCTCTGCCACTTCCTAGCCGTGTGCTCCTGGAGAAGTCAAATAAGCTTTGTGAGCCCCAGCTCCCTCAGCTGCAAAAAAAGTGGAGATCCTTTGGAGGCTCAGTGTCTATTGAGTGGAACCCTGATGGTGCTGTGGCTGAAGACTCGCTCCGAATAGGACAGTGGTTGGTTCTAGCCCACTAGCTGCTCCATGGGAGGAAGATATGGCAGTTAGTTTGACTCTGTCCTATAATGTCCTTAAAACTCACTACCACTGAATCTATTCCAACCCATAACAACCGGGTGGACAGAGTAGAACTACCCCTGTGGGTTTCTGAGGCTATTGATATTTATGAGAGCAGACAGACTCATATTTTTCCTGTGGCACCGCTACTGGGTTTGAACTGCCAACCTTGTGGCTGGCAGTCCAATGTGTACCCATTATGGCACTAGAGCTCTTTGTAGGGTCAATGTGAGTTGTAATTGACTTGATGGCATCAAATTTGTTTGCTTTTTTTGGTATATCTAGTCTTCTCCTGTCCTCTAAAAAGGAGGCGGAGGAGGAAGAGGAAGAGAAGGAAAAGAAGGAAGAAAGAAAACAAACAAACAAACAAACAAACACTCCCATCAAGTAAATTCTGACTCATATTGACCCAAATAGAGTTTCTAAAGCTTTAAATCTTTCTAGGAGTAGACAGCCTCAACTTCGTTCAGCAGAGTGACTGGTGGATTTGAATTGCTAACCTAGTAGCCCCAACTACATTCTCAGTTCATGTGTGTTGGCTGCCACTTGAAGGCAACAAGAGAATTGTGTTCCCTTGCCCATAGAAAGTGGACTCAGTGGGTCAGTGAGGTGCTCTGCTCAGATACTGGGGAAAACACGCAGAGTCTAAGAGTGAAGTAAGCACAGAGGAAGTCAAAGTCAAGTCCTGGGAGAAACTGATGACTAGCTGAGGCCCTGCATCAAGCTGTACCTGAAGCCACGTTTTCACTTAGATCAGCCAGTTGTTTGGGGTGTTACAACAAAAAATGTCCTAACTGCATTCCGAAGCTATTGTGAGGATAAAAGACAATTTTGTACATAAATATTTAACGCAGTTTCTGACATGCCTTAAATGAGTAATAATGTTAGCTATTTTTATTTTACTTGCCTGTAGTTTGGGAACTTATTAAGCGCTTTTATAGCTTTTTCTTTTATTTCCTTTAGGATTTAGTAATATGCTTTTTCAAAAACCCAGGGGGATAACTAATAACACTTTAAAAATCAGCCTCATTAGTGATCATATACATAAATAAAAATGAGATTAACTAACTGGCTAGACTCCATAATTGTATCCTTGAAGTCCATCAGAAACCAGTCTCAAAATCTTTAAAAACATTACAGTTTTTCATTTACAGATTCACTTCTGATACCCTCCCTGAAGAAAGCTATGTAAACTTCAGACCAAAACTTATGGATCACAACATTATTTATAAGCAGTAAAAAAAAAGAAGAAAAACCTGCTGAGCGACAGGGAAATGGCTGGGAATACTATGGCCATTGAACTGACTTGTATACTCATGTCTCAAAGATGTAAAGAGCTGCCTTTAGCAAAGGAAACACATGTTCTACCATGCTAAAGGAAAAAGAATTCTCAAATGTACACCCCCAATGACTTAGCTTTCATCCTGGGTTTCATATTGCCCTGGAGTCAGTTTGATCCACTGTGAGGCCATAGGCCAGACAGGTGCTGCCCCACGGAGTGTCTCAGACTGCTATCTTATAGGAGCAGACCTACAGGTCTTGTCTCTTGAAAAGGCACTGGTGGGTTCAAACCACCAACCTTTGGATTTGCAGCCAAGCACTTAACCATTGCACTGCCATATACAAATGGGAAACAATAATGGAAGATATCAAAATATTATTGAGGTTCAGAATGCTAACCATGTTCATTGTGGCCTGTAAAAGTCAGACTCCTTGGCTTGTGTCAGAATGACAGCTTGGTGTCTTGTTTATCCAGTGCTGCTGTAACAGGAACATCACAGATAGGAGGCTTTCACAAACAGAAATTTATTTTCTCACAGTTCAGGAGGTTAGAATTCCAAAAGCAGGCGGCCAGGTCCAGAGGAAGGCTGTTGGTCTCTGTTGGCTCTGGTAGGAAGGTCTTATCTCATATGAGCTTCTGCTTCTGAGTGAACTTCATGTGGCTTGACCTCTCTCTTCCCTTCCCTTTGGCTTGTTTGATCTTCTTCCTGGTGGTGTAGTGCTTAAGCATTGGTTTGGTTTTTGACTTCCAAATATCTCAAAAGCTCAGGGGCCCTGGAGACTGAGTGGGTTATACATTGGGCTGCTAACATCCAAGTCAGCAGTTCAAAACTACCAGCCACTCCAAGGGAGAAGAATGAGGTTTTCTCCTCCCATAACAATGTTCCTTCTTGGAAAGCCACACAGACAGCTCTCCACTGTCCTATAGGGTTACGATGAGCTAGAAATGATTTGCTGGCAGTAAGTTAGGTTTTGAGTCAAAAGAGACTGACTGAAGACATTTCTTATATGAACCCTGCCTTATTAACATCAAAAAAAAAAACAACCCCAAAAGCCAATAAAACCACCATTACAGAAGTTATGATTCGCAACATATATTTTGGGAGGATGTCCCAAACATTCTATAACATTAGGTTATTAAGAAGTGTTAGTAGCTCTATTTAGGGGGAAAATAGGTAGGCTATTCAGCATGAGCCCAATTCAATCAACGTCTATCTGTTTTCCTGAGCAGAAACTTAAAGGAAGCCAATGGAAGAACCTTTCCCTTACACAGTCTTCATAAGGGTGAATTGAATCTCCTTCCTTATATCTCACCTACAGGGTATTCCACTACCTTCTTGCATCTTGCCCCAGCAGTCTCCAGTCAATGATGTGTTAGTGTGTAGGCTGAGGAATTCCTCAGGCCACACTCACCTGGAGAAGGACTGATCCTCATCTTGTAGCAAACGGGACTTGTACAGCTTCAGAATCTTTGCAACCAAAACCCGTTGCTCTTTGAGCCCATCCTCATTCAGAGCGACGCCGTGTACGTCAGAGTAGAACTATGCTCCATAAAGCTTTCGATGGATGATGTTTCAGAAGTAGAACACCAGGCCTTCTGAGGAACCTCGGGGTATACTTGAACTTCCGACCTCTGGCTCCCAGATGAGCATGGTAACCATTTGCGCTCAAGGATTCCTCCAATCACAATAGTTACCATTTACTGAGCACCCATTTCATATTGGATCCTGCGTGGTACTTGGTACGTTTCATGGGACACTGGGAAGGAGACAGTCCCATGTTCAAGGAGCTCAGCGTTAGGAGGATGAGTGACTTGCCCCAGGGCATACGGGCAGTAAATATCAGAGCTGGGATGTGAGCCTCAGTTTACCTGGCTCTGGGTGCCTCTCTCTGAACTTCTCCGGTCCCAATTTGCCTCTGTTGGTAACACTCTGCAAAGATGTGGACCAGAAGCAACTTCCCCAGTGATCTGTTTTAGGCTCTCTGCCCTCCTTCCAAAGGGCAACAGACTGATGCCACCTTTCCACGGGACACAATTGGGGCTCCTTAACAGACCATCCTGCTCCAGGCATCTCCCTGTGTCTTGAGGTTAACAAATCCCTGTCAAGAGCGTTTAGGCATTCCCTGCTCCGCTCCACAAACATTGACTGAGCTACTGCCTGTGTTCTGGGAAGTCCTTCAGCGTTGAAAATAACCAGGTGCACTCAACTGCTAACCCAAAGCCTGGAAGTTCAAGTCTGCTAACAGGCCCCTTGGAAGGCAGGGTTGTCAATCTTCTAAAGCATCAGCCCTAGCAATGCTGTGGAGCATCACGCGCATCTGACACACAGGGAGGCCTCTGTGAGTCTGAGCTGACTCGGTAGGACTGGTTACTGGGCATCCTGGACTCTCAGTTCTGTTCTAAGCACTGGGGGTTCAGGGGTGAAAAAGGCAAAATGGTTCTTGGGTACTAATGCTTAGACACTGAAGGGAATCAACAGAAATAATCACACAAACAAAGCTCTCATGAAGATAATTACAAAGAGTGTCAGGACCGAGAGAGAAATGAAGCACTAAAAGAGGAGTACAAGAATGAAGAAAATGTTCTTTAACTGAATGGGGTGATGATTGTACAACTCTTCTTGAAGTGACTGAACTATCAAATTATATGATATGTGAACTGTGTGCCAACAAAATTTTCTGTGCTGGGGTATATGAAACCCAGGATTGATGAACCAATAGAGAGAGCATGTAGAATAAGGGTTCCTGGGGGGGACAGGGGGGTGGGTAACAGGGAGCTGAAATGGAGGAAGTAATGAAAGAAGAGAATGTTTTGAAAGGAATTGTGGTAGCAATTGTTCAATACCACTTGAAGTGATTGAACTAGGGACTGATAAGAAATCTGTATTAGCTGCCAGTAAAATGGTTTGGGGGAAAAAAGAAAAGAACAACCACTCTTAGGTAGAACAAGGCAAGTCTTTGTGGAGCAGCATTTTGTGTGAAGAAGGCTGTAGAAGTTCAGGTGGAGTGATGCCGATGTATCTGAATGAAGACTGGAATACAGAGGTGACACCACTTGTGTGTATAGCCCACTCTCTGAAGGAAAACCAACTCAGGCGGAGAGAGTAGCAAACAGAAAGACCATGAGGTTGAGATGTTCTTCACAGGGTCGGGCCAGAGGTTGAAAGCCATTGGGCTGCAGTAATGGATGAGGGTGGTCAGGCAAAGCTGGGTCAAGATGAGTCCTTTGGCCACTGCAAGGATGCTGGATCATATCCAAGGGCCTTCAGGGAAGCCTTGGGAAGTTTCTATGCCACAGAGGGACCGGTTGCCATTACTCTAGCTTCTACCAGAATGTAGTGGTGCTGGTGAGGGATGAGGGTGGGTTGGACCGCCTGCCTTCTGACCAGGATTCTCTTTCCCTAGATTGACTGTCTCCTTTCCAGCCAGTGAGCATTGATGGGGGCTAGACTGTCTGCTTCTCACTTATTAGTGTGTGTGTGTTTTGGGGGGGGGGGTTGGCTTCGTGGCTTTGGCTCTGGGCAAGCTTCCCTGTTTGCAGCTTCTTCAAGCTCCCCTTGTGTCACCCCATGGTCCTAGGACCCCAAAGACCCTGTTAACCAGAGGTGACCCTTTCAGTCTCTGAACAGATTTGGACCTGCCTCTCGACTAGCGTCTTTGGGTGTCCTTTTGTTTATTACAGGAGCTTAACCCAAGCATGAACACGCCGGTGAAAAAAGACTTGCAACGCCTTATTAAAAGGAGAGAAGAAAAGAAAAAAATAAATAAATAAGGACTCCCAAGGCTTTTTGGACACCAGATCACTGCTCCTAAACACAGCTTGATGAGTTAAGTGTAAATGAATCAGAAACATGTGGATTGGATTTCTCTTTGCAGGCACTTGAGTTTGAAAAAGGAAAGGCAGGGCTGGGGGCAATGAGGGAAAGCATGGCTGGGCTTTGACAGGACCTGAATGAGAACTTCACAGGACCCAGGGCCCCAAACATGGAGAGACTCTCCCTGCCCTAATTTCTTTCATCCCCAGACCGTGAGAGCGGCTTGGTATATGTGGCGCTGGGCTACATTTTCCTTTCAGATGCCGTGTTCCTGGGATTCCTTGTTTCTCGGCCAAAAGCCTTGTATGTTGTGGGTAAGAACTATGCTTCGCCAAAGCCCTTTTGACTTAAACATCCTAAGAAGCTCACAGACTGGGTCTTCATGCGATCCAGGCCCCAAATGGCACAAAGGGAATGTCTCTTTCAGGCTGGGCTGCAGCCTTGTGAGGACGCCCATGTGGTGTGAGCAGTGATCGGGCTCAGCTGTTAACCTCAAGAGTCTAGAGGTGCAAGCCTACCCTGAGGTGTCTCAGAAGAAAGGCCCAGAGACCTGCTCCCCCCAAAGTCTAGGGAGCACTGTTCCACTTTGATACAAGGACGACTTCATGCAAGTCCTGGGGTTCAGCCAGACCTTAAGGCACCCATGGACCTCCAGTCACAAGAGCCAATGCATTCTTTTCCCTCAAAGCACCTTGTCCCCACTTTTACTCACAAAAGCCCCAACTATAATTGGGAAGTAGCCCCGCCTGTTAGGGCTGTAAGCTGTTGGGGGTGGAGGCATCTGCTGCAGAGGCTGGAGATGGAAATCCTCCACCATCTGGCTGGAAGTTTAGGTTGGAAGTACTGAGTCATGAGGGAGAGTGGGCAGTTACTTCTGGTCTTCTCTGGCTAGCAAGGAAGACCACCCCTCACCTCCTCACTGACCCAATATCATGTCCACTGCTGGCCTCAAGGGTCTATCACTGGAACCTATTACTTAGGCTAAGTCAGAATGCCTCAAAGTCCATTTAGTAGAATATATGTTTCTGTGGGCGTGGAGCTAGGCGTTGGGCTGCTAACCTTCAAAGTCAGCAGTTCAAGCCCACCAGCCACTCTTCAGGAGAAAGATGAGAATGAGAACATAGAGGATTTCCTTCCTGTGTTTGTTCTAAGGACCTTCTCTCTCTCCTCACCTTTCCTTGGGGGAGCCTCTCACAAGGTCACCCTTGAACAGACTTCCAGTTAAGGCACCAGACCCCCAGGGAACCCTGCAAAGTACCGTATGACCTGGAGAAAGTAACATAATATTTTCACTTCTCTTCTTTCCACAGGGAGTCCTGGCAGTGTAGTGGTTTTGCATTGGGCTGCAATCTGCATGGTGGGAAGTTCAAAACCATCAGCAGCTCCAAGGGAGAAAAACTGGGCTTTCTACTCTTATAAACAGTGACAGTGCCCGAAACCTACGGAGAGAGAGGGGCGGGGGTTGCGATGAGTCAACATTAACTCTATGACAGTGCAGTTTGGTTGGTTTGGTTCTTTGCACAAAGCAGTGGGGGTTCAGAGGGGACAGCCATGTGTAAAAAAGGGGAAGAGACCAAGGACTAAGTGTTGGGGGTGGTGGTTGGGAGGAGGAGTAAGGAAGAATGCTGCTGGACCAGCCCAGGAGCCTACAGAGAGGAAGCAATGGCAACCAAGTGAAAATCCTGGAACTGAAGTTGGCAGTACAGCGAGGAGGTGATGATGAGCCTTCTTCTTGAACTCCTCCTTGAAGAAGTTACTCCTCTAACACTCCGGAGTGCTCTAGTTCTTACTACCTGCTCACAGCAAGCAAGCTAGTTCATGGGGAGACATGAAGCCTGTGTGTTTGCTTTCCCTTCAGATAGTATTCTTTTAGCATTGAACTCTAAGGGATGTTTGATGGTGTGGCTCATGACTAAAGGGATGCTGAATTACATTACGGATGATCTTCAACAGCCAGTTTACAAGAGAGGCAGAAATATTCTTCCTAGGGATGTTTCACCTATTGTCATGAACAGAAAGCAAGTCTGCGGCATGAATTCACAGTTCTTTGAAGCAATGTTTACAGTGAATACATACAGTGAATTAAGGCCATGTAGCTTAGCCACTTGATTAAAAAAGAAAACAAACCCCAAACCTCACTGCCATCGGGGAGTCCACAAACCCCACCCCCCCCCCCAGCAACCCCTGTGGGTTCTGAGATGGTAACTACCAGTAGAGAAAGCCCCACCTTTCCCCCTCAGAGCTGCTGGTGGTTTCAAACTTCCAACCATGAGGATTGCAGCCCAACCCATAACCACTACCGTACCAGCCTCCTTAATCACTTGCTGAGGTGATCTCAACCCACACACAAAAAGATAAGGCCTCTCCGGGGATACAGCCAACACGTTACTCCAGCAGTTAATCACCAATGTGCACAGAGCAGGTTGCCACTTATCGATAATGAAGACATGTTATATCTTTTCCCTGGTATACTTTGCAGATACAAGCCTATCGCTGATCTCTAAGCTGTGATGGCCCTTCTCAGGCTCCCCAGGTGCCTAGCCACAGCCTAAAACTCGGACTTGATTACGCCTTGCACCCTTGGTTCAAACCTTGAATGTCTTCTCAGAAGATCTAAGACTCTTTAGTCTCCAAACAAGGACCAGGTGCCTGTATCCACACTGATTTTCCAATAGTGTGACACTAGTGTGGAAAGGGACATGTGGGATGGAAAGGGCCAACAGCAGTGATCAGCGTGGCTCTGGCTGAGGTGGGGAGATCCGCCGAGGACCGTCCTATGAATCACAGTGGGCCAATCCACAGCAGATTGGGAGGATGGCGTGGACTCAGGCCATGCTCTCCGCCTCCTGCATGGGTTCAGCACGAGTTGGGACCAACTCCACAGCAGCTAACAACTAGTCCATTAAAAAAAATACCAAAATGTTTTCAATGATCAAACCAGAGCTTGAATAGTAGAGGGCAGGTGTAGAGGAGGCTCATTGCTGCTCACTGCAAAAACAAAACAAAACAGGCTTTGGGAGGAGAGGACAGAGTGTCAATACGTTTCCTGGGTCTCAGAGAAGGGAGAATATGAGTGATGGAAGGGGATTTGAAGATCATCTAATTAAATGCCCCAAAGAAGCCCTGGTGGCATGGTTGGGGAGGTGTTGGGTTGCTAAGCAATCACCGGGTCACCAGTTCAAAACCACCAGCTGCTGCCTGAGAGAACAATGAGGTTACTTTCTGCCCTAAAGAATCACAACCTCAGAATCCCCATACAAAGTTGCTGTGATTTTACATGGACACCACAGCATTGGGATTTGAATTTTGGTTTGGGTTTTTTTGGGGGGGGTGGGGTGGGCAGGGAGGGTTAATAGCTGCTCAGTGTAGTCACTTATCAAAAAGACAACTGGACTCCAAGATCTGTCATTTTCCTAAGGTGGGATCATGGCGGAGGTGAGCCTTCAGTCCAGGTCTCGAGACTACTCGGGTGGTGTTCTCTTGGCTGGTGGCTGAAGGGGAGAGCTGTCGGGCTCTCTGCAGAATGGGATTGCGGTTGAGGTAGTTGGACAGCATGGGGAAGATCAGCTCTGCATGGGAAGTCTTCCCAAATCAACAGAAGAGGTGGGGAAGGCAGTGTAAGCCGACTCTCCAAACCTCTTGAAATTTGCTGTCGGTGTCTTCATGAGCTCCTGAAACCCAGGGCTGCTGGGAGGCTCCTCAACATTGGGGAGGTCTAGGAGGCAAAGAAGGCTTACCAGGCACGCAAAGTCCCCGGCCAGGGAGGCATGCATCCAGCTTTTCATATTCCACGGGAAGTCACTGAGAACGATGGATGCCTTCACCCGAGGAAAAGAGACTCCAGCCCCCTCGCTAAATTACCCAGTCCAGCCTCTCTACAGACCACGCAACACCGCTGTGGCCCACTGCCCTCACTCTGTGGCCCTCTCATCAGGTGTTTGACGCACACGGACCAACCTCAGCCCAGGGGAGGTACGCCTTTCTGCCTCTAGAAGTTTGTGAAGAGCTCGTCTTAGAACAAGAGCCCCTGGCTTCATCTTTGGTGAAACTCGGGGCTTGCCTGACTGGAGAAGGAAGAGGTCCCTGACCCACAACCCTCCCCTCCTCTTTCCCTCTCTCCCTTTGATCGCTACAGAATGCAGGGTCATTCAATGGCAGCCTTGCAGGCCAGATGTCCGTGGTAGGGGTTAAATCTAGATCTGCAGCAACCTCTGGGGATGGAGGTTAAGGTACAGCAGCAGGTATCAGGGGGGCAGTGACAAATGAGGCTGGTGTTAAGGGAGACTGTTTAAATAAACAGTCGGATGCTTGGAAGGACAGCCCAGAGACTTCAGATCTCTCTCTCCCCTCTGCTTCCCTCCCCACCACCCCCGAAAAAAACAGAAGATTAAGTTTGCTGTGAACATGAGCTGATGAAAAGAATTCGCAGAGTGAATAGCTTTGACTCCGGCCCCAGACAGACCCACAGGAGAGCTACAAATTGCTGTGGAGACACCCGTCTCCCTGGGCCGAGCGTTAGCATAAAGCCACACATCTTTCTATAAGGTACTAACTTGTAAATTAACCTTTAATGGTGTATAAATGATGTTCTGAAAGAACTGCTTATGCAGCCATATTTATGATCTAGAAAATTGCAAATATTTACAAGATTATAGGTGTTAATGGTCTGTCAAAAATGTTTGTATATTGTACATACATTAAACCCCGGTTTCAGACCACCCTGGTATAAAAGACCACCACTCCCTAGTCCCATATAGTGTTTCACTTTGATTCCATATATGCCAAGCCCTATAATTAGCCTGTTCCCTAATATAGATCAAGTCCACTTTATAGGGGAGTCTCTCGATAGTTTTCATTTAGTTTAAACCTGGGACCCAGGGCCACCTAGGTAAACTGTTTGCTGAATGGCTCAGGACAGCTGGTCAGTCTTCTGTCAGCCCTGCCCAGGCTCCTTGACCATGGCTGCTGGCTTTGTGGGCCTTACTTTTGAGTCAGCCTCGGGGAGATGCCTAAATGCTCCCTGACCCCACCACTTGATGACTTTCCTGATAGGACACCATGAAGTATATGCCTGCATTACTGGACACTCAACCTCCCGGCCAGTGCGTGGTCATTCAAACACGAAATGTACACAAGGCATACATCGAAACCTTTTCAAAGAACTGCTATTGCTTCAACAGCACCTGCCTGCTGGTGCTTGGCAATAAAAAAGTCCACTGGATTGAAAAGAAGTGCGTGTGTGTGTGTGTGTGTGGGGGGGGCGTTTGTCTCTTTTCTCAAGTCATTGTGAATCCTCTTGTGACTTCTTGTCTCTCAACTCACTGTTTTACTCTTGTAAGAGGGTGTGATTCAAAGAAAAATTAAGAAAAGACAAAAACAAAAGGTCACAGGTTATTTTGAAAAGGTTCTCCCATCCTAGTGAATTATCTCATTTGCGCATTGTTGCAAACACGGAGCTGTTTCCATGACTATTCCAAGATACTCCGACTCCCAAGACAGCTGCCCAAGGTGCGTCTGTTTGGCAGGGATTGGAGAGCCCACCAAGTGCAAATGGTACCCAAGGCCAGGGCTTCCCACTGACTCTGCTCAAAAACACAGCATGCAGAGGCACAAAGGCTTGCCCGGGGCCTGTCTGGGGCCTGATGGGAAATGATCAACGTTCGCATTTTTTTAGAGATCACCAAATAATCATGGCCTTCCACTCCACTCCCCCACCCCACCCTTGGAAACAGAGCAGGGAAGCATAAAGCCAATTTTCCCCTAAGCCCTTTCACCAGCCCTGAAAACAACACTTAATTTTCTTGAAAATGAAATAGGTGTCTGGGTGGCTGCGATGGATTGAAACCATTGAAGTCTCCGCTGGAGTCTTAAGTGGAACAGGCCGACCGCCGTGGGTCCAAAATGAGGACCAGAAGGCACCACGGAACGAAGGGGAGGAGTTTGTCAAGAGGAAGGCTCCGCGCGTCTCCTCCATCCTCTCGCCAAGACGATTCTCAGAACACCAGGTCTTTCCATCTGCTTGGTGGACGGGCAAAGATACCAGGACTCTGGGAGGACTTCATCAGGAATCCCCTCTCCTTGAAAGGCCCTTTGGACCTGCTAGGCGGACGACTGCCTGGGGATCCAGGTGGAGAGAAATGGGCTCCTGGAGACATTCTCAGCCCCTCTGAGATGCTCCTGGGAGACATACCTAGAGCCACCTCAGACTCCAGCCACCTGAGATCAGATGGCAAAGGCAACCAGACATCACCTTTTGTTCTGGATAAGAACCCTGTCAGCTCAATGTGTTTGGGTTGGCTTGCTACAGATGGCAGTTTCTGAGCACTAAAACAATGAGGACCTGAATTTGAAATGAGCTCAGCCCACTGAAGAGATAAAATCAAGTTCTAAAGATGGTACTTGTGGGAGCGTGGGGGCCTATGGATGGGAAGCATGGGAGTCCCAGGCTGAGGAGCTGGTGAAGGCGACGGTCCCACATGAGACAGCACAAACATCCACACAGGGGGCAACCCTGCATGCTTCGAGGCATTCCTGCTTCTGTCCAATTGCCACCTAGGTTTTCTTCAGGACATAGATGGCTGAGCCACCCAACTGCCTATCGTTCCTTGCTCTCAGGAGAGACGAGTGAGGTCACTCTGACCTCAAAAGGGGGCCAAGAAAGCCCACCTTCAAATGCAGAAGTCACTCAGGCACCAGGCAGGGGAGGCTCTTCGGAGCATGGCTGCCTCCAGCGGGGTTCAGAAGGGAGGCTGGGTGCCTGCCACACTCACACAAGAAGCTGTGTTTATTCCCCTTTGCTGCCTGGTGAGGCTGGCAGGGCCTGGGAGAGATTCGTCAATTGTTTCAAACTATATTTTTGAACATTATGGGTTTGGCACAACCCCAGACATACTTTACCAAGTGCTTTCCCCCCCTTCATTTTTAATCCCATGTGTATTTCAAATGCAAGCCGTATGTGACTGATTCATTTACACTTAACTCATCAAAAATGCTGGTTGGGATGAATTACGCGATGCCCAAGAAGTATGACCCCCTTTTAAAGAAGACATTAGGAACCTTTTCCCGGCCCCACCCCCTTTTGCCAAATGCAGTTCAAAGCGATTCACCCCACCCCACCCCACCTCAACCCTGCCCCCACTCTACCACCAACACGCACCTTTCCCCCCACCTTTTCTTTCATACAATCAGAAAAGGAAATCCCAAGGAGCAGTCAATTCGGGGGAATTTCTTCATTCCACTCTTCCTCATTTAAAAATCCATGTGTATTTCAAGGGACATCTAACCCATATGCCTCTGATTCATTTACACTTAAATCATTAAAATGTTGTTTTTCAACAAGCCACTTGGTGAGCAGCAATGAGTATGAGACTTCTTTTATTATTATTTCTTCAAGCTCTTTGCTGAAAAACAGGAAGTCACATGGGGAAAGTCGAATATCGAAACATTTAAATTTGGTATGATGATTCTTTGGCCACCATGGTCTAGATACATTTATTTTGGGTTATTCTCATATGAAATCCAGAGCAGAGCTGGGCTTGGATGTCAGATGTATAGTCATAATTGCACGTAATCTGCTAAGTTGCAGCTGCAAGTAAGTTACTTCCTCTGGGTCATTAGAATGGAGGGTGTGTGCACAGGGTGGTGGGTGGAGAGGAGATAGGGTTGGGGGGCGGGTTTAAAACCAAATATTTTGACTAAAGGTGCCTGGTGGGATGGAAGTGAAGAAGACTGAGAGTCAGAGAGAGCAGACAGCATCTCCTGGAAACTCTCATACATGTGCCACAGCAGCAATGGGACACCCACATGGAGTATGGTCTTCGCTGCTATACACAAGGTTGGCAGTTCAAGACCACCAGAGAGCGGCTCCTCAGGAAAAAGACTGGGCTTTCTACTCCAATCAACAGTGACAGTCTCAGAAACCTAGAGGGGGTCACTATGAGTCGCATTGACCCATGACTCAGCATGACTCCATGAGTGATCGGAGACTAAAAGATCCATCAAGGCAGTTGAACTGTGAGTGTCATCCTGCTCCTTGGCAAATTGTTACCAGCTCGTTTTTGTTTGACCCGTTGTGCACCCCTGCTTGTCTCCCTTTCCTGAGTCCCATGGGAAGTAGCTCAGGCATTAACAGAATTGAGAATACATCTGTACCCCAATCTTTTCATTTTACAGAGGAGGATCAGGAGCCCAAGGGCTGGTGATAAAACTGACACTGGAACATAGAGACTTTGACTTCCAAAACCAAGCACTGGCCACTCTGCCACGACACTAGTTGTCAAAAATCGAAGGCACCTCACGTACCAGAATCTCTTCCAGTCCTTCCAATCATCTTAGCACAGCAGGAATGCTGGTCCTCTTTTCCCAGATTAGGAAATTGAGGCTTAGCGAGATTTGGAGCCAAGTCACCCAGCTTATTAAAAGAGCCAGGATGTGTAAGAGTCTCAAGCCAAAGCACGGTAGCACAGTGGTCACCAATGAAAACTATGAAATCTCTTTGAATACTGGTCTGTCAGTCTGGAGCTGCTGATTGTAGGACAGTCCTGAACCTACCTGTGTATTCTCTCCCTCCAAAATGAGGATAATAATTGCAACTACACCCACGGAGCCCTGGTGGTGCTGTGGGCTAGTCATTGATTGGGCTGCTAGCGGCAAAATCAATGGTTCAAACCCAACAGCTGATCTGTGGGAGAAAGATGTGGCTGTGGGCTCCCGTAAAGTTGTACAGTTTCAAGAACCCAGGATAGGGCTGCTGTGAATTGGGATCGACCTGATGGCCATGGCTTTAGTTTGGGGTCTTGCCGTAGAGCTGTTTTGAAGATCCTATGAGGGTCTCCAGGTAATGGTGCCTAGATAGAGTAAGCATGTAACAGATCAGTTAATATGCTTTCTACTATGTCTCTCTCACAGACTCGATGGTTCGCATACTTTGGAAAATGTATCCGGGCAAAGAATGTCCCTACCAATTTATGAATACAGAGAAGCATCATAGCTCCCAGATCGTAGATAATTGGCGTATGTCAGGGATGGAGAACATCTCGTGCGAAGACCATAAAGCACCTGAGAAATCATCATTAGCTAACATCACATATAATCAAAAAGAAGTAGTTCTTGCCATCACATTACAAAAAAACAACCCACTGCCAAGAAGTCAATGCCAACTCACAGGACAGGGTAGAACTGCCCCGGTGAGTTTTCAAGACTGTAACTATCGGAGAGTAGAAAGCCATGTCTTTCTCTTTCTCGCGTGGAGTGACTGGTGGTTTCAAACTGCTGACCTTGTGATTAGTTGCCCTATACCCCCGTGGTTCCTAGTCACATTCAGGGTGAGTTACTTAAATGGTGAACTAAACAGAGCAGGTTACATTTTAGCTTGGTAATTTTGTGTGTCACGTGAATGATGTTATAATTTTCCAAAAGTCCTTTAGCAGAGGAAAAAAGGTTCCTCACCTCTTGTGTTTGTTCTGAATTTCTCTCTCTCTCTCTCTCTCTCTTTCTAAACCAGTAGCTGTCAGGTTGATGCTACTGAGAATCCTGTGCGCCATCAGGTTTTCAATGTGTTCCTTTGGAGTAGATCCCCTGGCCTTTCTTCTGAGCGGACTTGAATCTGCAACATTTCTGTTAGTGGCCATGTGCATCACGCAGAGCCTCCTCTCTCTCAAAGGCCTTGATGTTAAACCCCGCCTAGAGGTGGGAAAAAGGTACTTGACAAATGGCTCTGCTTCCGAAAGCATGCGGTCTCCGCATCTTCAAGACATGGAGTCCTGAATAAAACTCCCCCACTCCACGGGATGTGAGAGCCAAAGGGCAATCATTTGCGGTTGCTGTTGTATGCTGTGGAGTCAAGCCCAACTCAGACCGACCCGACGTGACAGAGTAGAACTGCCTCCGACGGGGTTTCCCAGGCTCTCCTGTCATTCAAGCAGACCATCGGGTCCCCTCCCTGCAGATGCAATGGTAGATTCTGAGCCACTGAGGGTTCGAACTGCTGACCATTAGTCAGCAGCCAAGTGCTTAAGGACTGCACTCCCAGGATTGAGAGAGGAGAGAACCAGCATCGCAGCCATCATTGATTAACGGAGTTGTTGTTTTCACATCTACGGCCTACTGTTGTCTTTAGAAATGTGATTGTCGGCCACAATAGGGCATTCATATTTCCAGGTTGGCCCATGGGTCATGGAAGTGCCCACGAGTTCACCCACCAGGTAACGCCATCTGAACCCCATTAGGATTGCGGAATGGGGATTTCATGGCAAATCAAAATGCGATATCATTTTAATAAAATCATCATGTGCAAGTGAAAATGGAGGCAAGAAAGAATGAAATGGTTAAGTCCTTCCCCAGCTCTTCTTACTCTGGCAGAAATTCTAAACATCCAAGAGAAGAGACTGTCAGCAGCCACGGCATCCATCGGCCGCAGAACCAAGGTTCATGCCTGGCTTCTTTTCATACTCAAAGTTGAGAGGCAATCAAGAGAGAGGTTTCCAGAGTAAGATCTGGATGGAGAGAACTGGAGCGGCCCAGGGCACGTCCACGCAGCAGGCAAGAAGTCCTGGAAGGGAGGTGGGTGGGAGAAGAGGCAAAGCCTTCTCTGAGTTTGATGACTAGCTACACTCCCCCTGCCCACTGTCCACTTCTCCTGCAACTCTGACCATTGCTTGAGAAAATCTACGGTCCCTGAGTGACACATCCTTAAATATTATGTTAATTTCCTAAATTGGCCAAAGGAAATCCTGGCTCGGCCAGTTTCCATGGTGCCAAACATCTGGATAAAGGTTTGGGGAGTGGCGGAGAGAGAGGGCAATCAGTCCCTTGAATAGCCCTATGTCCTCCTTCACTGGTGGCCTGGAGGGTTGGTGACGGTGAGGAAACTGGCAAGAGTCCTGAAGAAAGCATCATCCCAGGAAAGAAACTGTCCAGTGGAGGGTGTTACAGACCATTGGAAAAGGCTCCCTCCATGTCATCTGGTGTCTGTGGGATTTACCCTCTTTTTCCAGATTCATGAGCAAAAGAGAGTCTGTAATGTTTAAGGGCCAGTGACTAAACAGTTGGGTAGCGTGTGGTGTGACCGTGGCCCTGTTGTGTGCAATTGTATCTGTAGCTGGAGGCAAGGGACAGTTGAATCTCACATTTCCTCTAGAATTCAAAGGTCACTGACCACTCCCCTTTTATAGTGGGGAGTTAACATCTCTACCCCCATATGACTGCGTTAACATCATCATCATCATCATCATCATCATCATCATCATCATCATCATAAAACTACTGCGTGCTTGTTATAGCCAGGCATTAGGCCATGTGCTTCAAGTGGTCATTTCATTTAACTTATAATAATCCTTTGAAGGAAGTAACAGCACAATCTCTTATTTCAAATCAGAAGCCCAAGACAAAGAGAGTTGACCAAGGTCACTGAAGATAGCAAGTGACAGATCTGAGATGTGATCGGAAAGCCCATAATGTTTAGCAGCTTGCAGTTAGGAAATGCAGGCCCCAACCAAGCTCCTTAGTTTACGGATGAATTAATGAGTAAGATGGAGCATTTTAATTTTACTCACATGGGGACTCTTGTTAACCTTACGAGGCAGTATCATTTGGCAGAAAGAAGATTCCAGATATGTCACTTCCTCTGTGTGTGTACCTGAGCTTAATTTTCTCATTTGTAAAAGGAAAATAATATGATGTAAGATTTTATGCATTTATTATGAAAGTTATTATCTATGTAGCTCTCAGTCTGGATCGCAATTCAATAAAAGAAAACAAAAATCCTCCTGACCAGATCAATAGGCAACATCACAATAAACAGAGAAAAGACTGAAGTTGTCAAGGATTTTGTCTTGATTGGATGCACACTCGGTGCTCATGGAAACAGCAGTCAGAAGACCACGCAGTGCATTACATTCAACAAATCTACTACATAAGACCTCTATGAAGTATTGAAGAGGAAGGATGCCTCTTGGAGGATGAAGGTGTGCCGGGTGCAAGCCAAGGTACCTGTGAAACACGCATGTGAAAGTTGAGCAATGACTAAGGAAGATCGCAGAAGAATCGATGGCCCCGGAATGTGGTGTGGGGAAGACTATGGAAAGTACCATGGCTGCCAGAAGAGGAAACACATCTCTCTGGGAGAAAGGACCGCCAGGATGCTCCTAGGAAGCTAGGACGGCGAGACTAGGTCTTGTGTACTGTGGTCATGTTACCAGGAGAGACCAGAGAAGCACATCATCGCTGGTAAAGCAGGGAAAATGACAAAGACCAGCAAGGAGCTGAAGTGGCACAGTGACTGCAAACATGGGCTCAGACATTACTGCTGGTGAGGATGGCACAGGGCCAGGTAGTGCCCCCTTCTCTTGTGCATGGGGTCCCGATGATGGGGAACAGGCTTGGCAGCACTTAGCACCAACTACATATATAATCTGCGTGGTTCTACCTTAACACAAAAGCTGGATGGGATGAAATATTCCATCACATCATTTATATTATACATTATTACATTATTATACTACTTTCATGATACATATTATACGATTATAGTATGTAAAATCTCATGTTATACCTAGTTCATATTTTAAATATTTGCTTAGGTTATTTTGCTATCCATATTATGCTATAATAACTTAATACTATCATGTATGTTGTCTTAGATGGTATTATTTTTTAATATTTTAAAGAGGTTTCTTAAATCGATAGTTTGCACTGTTGTTCAAGAGAAGAGAAAAACCCGAGCCAGCGGCTGTCCTGGGAAGTGGGCCTTGTTCTCTGTCCTCTCACTGCCTCCCATTCTTGTACCTTCCAAGTGTAAGACTCCCCTTCATCAGCTCTCTATTACTCACTTTCCAACTCCAAACGATTCACCAGCATGAAAAAGACACCCCTGTGAATGGCAGCCTCCTTCCACGAGGCTAGAGAACTAGAGGTGGGAAGCCTTGTATCTGCCAGCAGGAAAAGGTCTAGATTTTGAGGGAACTATCCTATATTCTTATTTTGCCGTTTTCAAATAGTTACTTCCTCACAAGCTCCCACATAATGGATTAAAACCAGTACTTCCCGAATCCCCAGTTCAAACGACTGGACTAGAGTCTGCATGTGTAACCATTCACCTTCTCCGACTCCCCCTGATGATTCACAGGCTGTCCCTGGCCATGGGGGTTTGCCTCGCTGTCGGGGTTCGGAATGAATGAAATGGTGCTCCTTTGGGTAGATCTCAGCTCGTGACGTAATTATTATTATCTACTTATTCTCCTTCATGGCATTTTGTAGTTCCTACATAAATCCTAGTCTTCGGAGATGAAGACTAAACGAGTCATTGGAAGATGTAAACAAGTGCTTGAACTTTTAGACTGGATTGTCTTAATGTCTGAAATTTAACAAGCTTGTGTAAAACCTGTGTGATATACAATAGTTCAGGGAAAAGTTGACCCATTAGCAAAGCATGATTGGGTTACACTGCCACCCTGACCTTCTTGCTTTTTACACAGGCTACTTTGTCATGGGGGTAACATCGAGCTTGAAGTTCCATTAAAAATGAGGGACTTCTAAATGCCGGCAATTCACTGGACTTCTCCTCAGGCCCAATGAAAAGATGGAGATACACTCTTTTCTTTTAACAAGTCTGTTTTTTCCCCAAGGAACGTCCCCTTCCAGCTTGCCTGAGATGAGAGGGACCAGTGACTGTCCCTCCGGGCTCATTTCTCGGCTGGACGAACTGCTTCACCAGAGCCAACAGAGCCTCCCCTCTCAGGGATCCAGAGTGGGCCGGACCTCCACAATAAGCAGGAAGCCTGAGAAAAGAAAACCCACCACCTTCCTTCTCCAACCCTTCTGTGCCCCAAGACACAACTGTCTTCCCAGTGGATTCAATAGCTTCCAGTGAAGGACTGAGGGATATACCACCAGCATGTTTCCACCAGAACATCACCAACCCAGGGCTGGCACTGAAGGGAGTCATTGAAGAGTCAAGGAGCAGGGCCGAGAACCCTCCCTTTCCCTGCCCCACCCCAAACCTTCCAGCTGCCTTCTCCCTTGACCCTCAAACAATAGTCATTTAAGCACTGGTGCTGATGGATTTCGAAGGCAGGTTAGGCTGGCGGCTGGAGGCAGACTCTACCGATGGGGTGAAGGAGCATGGTCCTCTGTTTCGGTTCCAGCGAGGGCCACCCGTTTGTATTCCTCTCTGCCAGAACCTAGGTCCTCCCCTCCCCCATCTGCAGCCTCTGTTCTTAGCATTTCTTCTCCCTTTACTTCAGATACCAGGCACGCAAGGCTCTCACCCACAGTGCACTTTGTTTCTTCATTGTCTCATGTTTGGGTGGGTCCAAAGCAAGAGGCATTGAGGTCTATGGTCTGGGGTGCAGCCCAGGTATTGATCCATTTCTTCTAGGTGCCCTCAGTTGAAGGCAGTCTGTTAGGGATCGGTCTACCTGGACTCTGGTTTGGTAGCTTCACTGTCACATGCATTGACCCTCAACACGAGACTCCATGAGGTACCGCTTCCAAACCCGCCCTCTGAAATGTACTATTTAACTGACAGCAGCCATGGATGTCCTGAAGCCCCACATTTCACGAAATCCTCTAGACCAGGGGCAGATGGGTGACCAATTGAGGCTGCACTTCCAAACCAACCACAGCAAGGAAGGAGGCAATGTTCATGATCACCACCTGAGAATAATCCATCCAGACTCCCAGGAGAACCGCGTCCTCAAGGTGAGTTCCTGCTGGTACATGTGCAGAATTTTATGGTTGCATTGAATCTAAACAGTTATCTCTTGGCTCACCCAATTCCTTAGTCCAGCTTCCTTCAGTGATTGTTGTTAACTCAGGACACGGTATTATTTTCACTGAAACAAACCAACAGAAAGCAGCCCCCCAAAAGAACAAAAACTAAATGCAACGGGCCTGCACAGGTGAGTGTATGTGTATGTGAGTGTGTGAGTCTGAGTGTCTGTGTGTCTGTGTGTGTGTGTGTGTGTGTGTGTGTGTTGCGTGAGTTGACAGGTTAGTAGCCCTCAGGTAGTTGAATGTAATGGAGAGCCCTGAAGTACGTTCTGCTCAATATTCTAGCGAGAGAGGCCAGGTAATAGCCATTTCATAAGCATTCGTTGAGGGAATGAATGGAAGAAACCATGACTAAGAAATGAATGAGTAAAAGAATAACTGAATGAGTACATGAGTTGTTTCTCAAATTTAGGATTTCTTGGTATGTCCCTGGAGGATCGCTGCCTCTAGAAGATAGAAGTTTAGTGACATTTTGTTTCTGCTCCTATCTTGGTAAAACATGTATTTATTTCCACATTAGCCTGCAAGCTTCATTTGGAGTGGGAGTTCAAACAAATGAGGTGAGGCCAAGTGGGTGGCCTTTAGCATCAAAATAAGCAGAAATGAAACCTGCATTTCAGTTGAATGCTCTAAGTCGGAAGGCTAATCTGGAAATTTAGCCACTGGAGAAAGTCTTTGGGGGGAAATGAGGGATTTACACACTCTCCTAGTTGTTTATCAAAACCCTTTAAAATCTAAATGTCATTAACTCAAGTGTTGGCTGAACTAGCAAGAAATCTGCCCTAGAAACAGAGGCGTCCTTTTATTCCCCCTCCTTTTTGTTTAATCCGCTACATACACTTTCATAAGATTTCCTCTATTGTCTGAACTCCTTGAGTCACAGATCATGCTTTGGGGAGTACTTTGTACTAGTGACAGCTAAAACAGTACTTTACACCACAGCAAAGTTATGCAATGTTCCCATATTAAAAGAGCCCAATTAAAGACATACGGAGAAAACACAGTTTGGCTCTTATTGAATAAAATGACCAATTCCCAAGATGATCTTTTCTATTGATAAGATTGCATATGGCTCTCATTGTAAGCAATTCCAATTTTTTTTCAGAGAAGAGGTGAGGTATAAATAAATTCACTAAATAAAATGAAGTGCCAGGTTTAACTTGGACTCCACCTTCTCATTCATGGGAGAAACTGTGCTGGAGTTTGCTCAAGAGAAATTATTCGGTAAAATTTCAGATGACATGCAAGGATAGTTATACTAATTTAAAATCATGGTCAGATATTGTCTATTGTGTTGAGTAGAGAAATTATGGACTGCGTACCAACTCTTGGCTCCCAACATGTAGAACTAGTTCATGTGGTGTGTTCCAACCAGCTTATTTAAGAAAAAGTACTTTGTGAATAGAAATTGGTATTGACCCATGGTTTTGAATACTAATGCCAAGTTATTTAGATTAAAGTCATAAAAATTATGTTTGTTTTTCTGGGTAGAGACATGTCTATTAAAGAATGATACTTTCTTATCAAGCATGCTACCACGTGCCCCTATTGTGTCCCCATGTCAGTCATTACTAATCACCTGCTGTTCTTTTTCATATATTGGGGTTTGGCTCATAATCATCTAGCTACTTGTTAACAGATTATAGGTCACATGTAAGAGGAAATTTATTAGTCATTCATTGAACCAATTTCTGAATTTACAATTCTTTAACTTTGGAATTATTTCTTTTGAACCAGGCAAAATATGGTAGCTGGCCTTTGGAATGTTTTAAATTAATACATAGCAGCACTATCTGGATTCTAAAGAGCAAATCTGGGGGTTTCTACGTCTAATTTTTTAAAGGAATAAGAAAAGAAAGGATCCTTGGGCTATTTGGGTTTTTAAAAATTCATATTTCCTTTTTCAAATATGGAAAAGGGACTTCTGGGCCTATGGAGGTGTGGTAGGTGTGGGTGAAGACCAAGCAGGCGGAGTTGCAATGCCTCTGCCCTCGATCAAACTGCTCGATGAACGTGCGCGCACACACACACACACACACACACACACACACACACACACCACTATTCTACAGAAGCGGTCTTGCCCTTTGGAAAAATGCTAACAGAAAATGCTAAATGTAATAGAAAATCCAGACACACTGGAAGTCACTCAGTGGATCCTAGTAAGTTCTGTGGGGTTGTTGGATTTCCCTGTGGGGGAGAAAATGCACCTTCTAACTTATCTCCATATGAAAGTTCAGCAGTCCCCCAGCACTTACTGCATGACCCCCACTTTCTCACTGATGTGTAATGACTTCCTCTTTCATTTACCAGGCACCCCCTCCCCATCCGAAATGACTTAATTCTGGGATTTCTGTCCCATTCGATTTATCCACTTGTCTTTGCCTTTAACCATTTCGTACGATCTTATGACTGCAATCTTATAAGTCCACTATCTGTTCACTACACGTTGGCCCCCACCTTTGTCCTTTGATAGATTTCTCTCTTGGTGATTCTGAAATTTCAATTTTTTCATTGTAGATGTTAAGAATCAATTGTCAAATTGTATGACTACCCCAGCCGGGGTTTTGGTTGACCCTCCTTGGATTTACAGAGTGGGAGATAATTGACACTGTTATAAAATGAAGACTTTCTGTACGGTAACCAATCTTGGCCTTTATTCGGATCTCTGCTTAAGTCATAAAGGCCAGGCGCTCAGCAATGTCAGCGACTCTTGGTGAGAATCTGATACTACAGGTAAGTTACTTGCTTATCAACATCCTGAGCTGTTCTAACCCCTCATAATTCTCTCCTGTACATGACTTGGGAATTCGCAATCCATTCCAAGTTACTCCTACTGGGAGTGCGCTCCTCCACCTCTTCCTTGATTCTCTCCCTTGGCTTGCTCTCAAAGGGCTTCTGGCATCCTTAGTAGGATTCAGCTCAACAGTCCACAGTGTCACCTTGCTTACTACTCACTCACTGCCATCAAGTCAATGCTGACTCACAGCGACCCCCTGTGGGTTGCTGAGACTGTAGCTGTTTACGGGAGTAGAAAGCCCAGTCTTTCTCCCTTGTTGCTGCTGGCATTTTCGAACTGTTGACCCTGCGGACCTTGCTTGATACTGCACTGTTTGTGCATTCCCTGCTGTGGCTCACTTTCACTCTCTCATGCTTGTATTTCCTGAGACTCTCTCCTCAGTAAACCACTTGTACTTTCATCCTTGCTTCAAGATCTACTTCCACGTCAGTCTCCAAGAGCCCTGATAGGTTTGCATTTTTAGATGTTGTCAAACTCTCATTCTCAGACTCTCAAAGCAAAAGATACCACCATCAACAGAAAAGCAAAACTCCACAAGTGGTAACCTCTGGGTGTGGTCCTTCACGGGAAGAATATGGGGGAGAGTCATGGGTCCTGATCCCTGTTTGGATTCCATGCTTTCTACGTAGTCCCTGTAGGACCTTGATTGGCTTCTGTTTTCCATCTTTCAGAAAAAAATAGGCATTTAAGCCTCATAATATTTTTATGAGTAGTCAATGAAATGTTAACTCTTACATTCCTCCAACACATATTTATTTCTCCAGGCATAACATGTGTAAGGAACCTAGTTAAAATCCCGGCACAGCATAGGTATAAGAAAATGGAAAGTATGGTGCCTGTTGTACACTGAAGAATGAGGAGCAGACCCAACTTTTGGAAAATGGCCCACCCAAAAGTGAGACTTGGTAGCAGTATATCTGCCAGAGAAGAGCCCATCACTCATCCTGCCTATCAGGGCTACGCAGCAGAACTCACATCGAGGTAGTCTGTTCTATGGTTGGGCCATGGACAGCAGACATATTTGGATTCAAATCCACTGCATAGTCTGTTGACCTCTGTGTGGGATGACAATCATGACCCTTACCTCAAAGATTGTGGTGAGCGATTCATGAGATAAGGAACACAGTCTGTCAGCAATGTCAATTTTCAGAACCTCCTTTCTTGTAGCTCTCCCATGTTTGCCTGATAGGATACCACATCACATCCAAAGGTATGTGCACAAGTCGGATTGGCAGCCATTATTTTGGTACCATTCTCCTACAGCACTAACAGGAATTAAAATTCTCCTCAATCAAAAGTCTTCATTTCCTATAGGGCCTGTGGTAGTTACATAACCAGGTGTCAAGTTGGGACCTGAGAGGATTAAGAGTGCAGGGGTGGTGTCTAGTCTGTCAATCGGATCATAGCCAACGAGGCCTCTGTGTGGGCATGGCCTTCTCCTGAGAATTCTGGGAAATCTGGTATTATCTTCTTGGAGGTGGGTGACACCCTTTCTCTACTGACAAGACAGACATCACTACGCTGATATACCCCGTGCCCAGGGAACTGGAAAAGCCATGTGGAGACCCCTGCCAGCACTGAGATGCTTACAACGTCACTGGATCCAAAGACTTTCTACCCACTGGTCTGTGATCATTCTGCATTGTGTCATTGCATATGTCTCATGAGTCTGAAGAGGACTTTACAGATTGGTATTGGACATATGGGTTAATATCGGACTTATGGGCTAGGACTGGACTGGGTTGGGATACTTTCTTAATATACGATTACCCTTTCTATAAAACTCTCTTATATTACACATATGTGTTTCTATGGATTTGTTTCTCTAGTCTACCCAGACTAACACAGGGCAACACACAGGACCCATTATCTAAGAAGTTTAATAGAAAATCACATTCGAGAAAAAACAGACCAACATCAGATGATGAGGCTGGGGGAAGGTAAAAAATCATATTCCATCTCCATAAGCAGTCTTTAAGAAGAGGGCAATACAGTGTGTAAAACAGACCAAAGGGTTTATAGTTGGATGAACTTGACTTGAATCCTAGCGCTGTCATTTTTTTTAATTAAATGAAATTGGGCAAATTACCTCATATCTGACCTTCAGTTTCCTCTGTGAAATGCTGAAAGAATCCTTGTTTTGCAATGTTCTTCATAGGGAGTCAGTCAGGTTATTGTGAAAAATCACATATATAAACTATTCAGTTTAGTGCTCTGACACATCATAAATGCACTGTAATCGGAGGTTAACAATTGTTATGATGTAGTTATTCCATAACGATGCAATACTTATCCTAGTGTTTTCTTACCTACGGTTGCTGGTCCAAGTTTTGAGCTATTTGTGAGCAGTCTGTCTTATTTCCAATACATGTGGTACTCAATTTTTATAAACTTGACTTTTAAATGACCTGTATTTTTGTTTACTACATACTAAAATGCCTAAATTTATCGTCTTTACCAAGTTCTGACTCGTGCCGTAGTTGACCAATCATTTCAAGTTTTGGGTTTTTTAATACGGTCCTCCTCGCCAACTGGTGTCAGCAGCAGTGCCGTGTTTATCTACAAAGCCACATTTGTTCATTATTTGAGTGATTTATTACATTGTCTCCTAGTTCATAAAAATCACAGAGGAAGAAAAGATACGGACCAAGAGTCAAAAATCATGAAATAGGCCAGACTACCTTGATGGAGAGAGACCGGTGCAACCACTGAGCCTGTGGCCCTTAAGAAACCCTTCATGTCAGGAACGGAACCCCCTCCTGGGGAATCAACCCCAGGCAAACAATAGACAGGCCTATAAAATAAATAATGATGCAGGGGAGGCTGTGTCCCTGAGTGCAATAAACCACAGGAGACCAGAAGGGCAGTATGTGGCCCCACCCAAAAGCTCAGAAGGCAGGAAGGGACAGGAAGGAGGGACCCATGAAATGGGGAACCCAGCAGGAAGTGGGGAGGGTGCTTTTTCATGGAGGGGGTGGGGACTGCAAGAATGTCACAAAACAAAAGATCTGTCAATTGTTGATCTTCTGTAAGCTTTCACCCAAATTACAATAAAATAGATAAAATACAATAAAACAAAATTTTAGAAATAGTAGAAAATGATAGATAAGATTCGGGGGATAAGCATAGATTTAAGGTGGAAATCATTACATGCGGAAAGCAGCAAGTTTCTAGCCTCAATTTGTTATTCTTCCAACTTAAGTTGGTGAAGTGGGTGCTCTAGGGTGAAGCAAAGTTAAACAGAATTCTGGAGGAAGTCAATGAAGCTTGAAATGTATGCCTAAAAGGTGAGATGCAATTAGGGATTTTTAAATATGCTTTGAATTCTCAAGTGAATACATGCCTCCTTACAGCATGCATGGTTACTCTTTAATATTTGTGTATTGTTACACTTTATCATTTTTAGTGATGTATTATATATATATCAACAGAAAATTATTTATTAAAAATTCTAATTAATTAGGGAAGTTTGTTACTTCATGGAATTATGATAACTCACTGATCACTTTTGGCTAAATATAAGTTTTTGGTTGACAGTTTCCTATTCATATGAATGAAAACGGCAACGTTTATCATGAACTAATGATCTCTTTAGCAAGCACGAGCTCCATCAGGGGAATCTTGAGGAGCAACAGGCAAAAGGGGTCCGTGAGTGAAGTAACAAAACACTGGAAAGCACTCAATTACCCAATGGGTCAGCTTGTTAACTTTAGCTGGAGCCAATCATTTTGGCAAGGAGTCCTGGTGGCATAGTGGTTGAGGAGTTGGTGCTTCAAACCCACTAGCCACTGTGTAGGAGAAAGATAGGAGACTGTTTCCCTAAAGATGACCGCTTTGCAGCCCTATGGCAACATCTCTACCCCATCCTCGAGGGTCACTGAGTTGAATTACTTTGGGGGCATTAAGCTCCTCATCTTCTTTGTTGGTTTCTTGGGGGCAAAAGTTCTCAAGGCAGTCTGCCGGGGGCTCTGCCTATGATTCTGAGACTGAGGTAGCTTGCTCCAAACAGCTGACTAGGGGGCAGGCTCGTATCCAGGTATCCTACAGCTCAAGTTATATTTTGAACTCCATTTGGAGTCTCTTCGTCATTTTAGTGATTTTTTTCTCCCCTCAGATGACTGATCATATGGAAGTATGCAAAGAAAAAAATTACTGATGCCACGTACCTCTTTTTGGACTCATACCCTTTCCCCTCCCCACCCTCCTACAAGCAATGTTATCTTGACAGGCAGGACTCTTTAACCTGACTCGAGGAAGGAAGACCAGCTGCTCCTATCTCTCTGACCTTTCAGAAGGTTGACGATGCCTGTCTTCCCCTAATAAATGGCAACAAAGCCCTCCCATTAAAAGGATCCATAAAACAGGACTTAGTGCTGTGGCAAAATGGCAAAAACCAATTACCGCCACAGCTCCTGCAGGTCTGTGGCGAAGTTGCAGAATAAAAGTGGGGGTCTCCGGTTTCCTTAGGGAGGTGACTTTCCCTTGGCAGTGTCTCTTAGCCCTGTTTCTATTTAGTCTTCATTTTAATGACATAATTAAAAGGGACTAGAATGTTTTCTCCTTTTAGGCATCGTAAACCAATGATCTCCTCTTGTACACAGATAATGGGGCATTAAGTCTTTGCTATAGGTTTTAAAACGTTACTGGCAAAATGTAATCATCACCATGAAGTCACAGTTCTGTGGGGTTTAAGGGTTAAAGTTGGCGTATGCCATTCATGGATTGAACTGTGCCCCCTCCCCCAAACACACACACACGCGCGCTCGCGCGCGCGCGTCAATATGGCTACCCAGTATCAGGTGGTTGTCTTCCATTTGTGATCTGATACAATTATTCCCCAGTTTTCAAAGGAAGCAGAACTAGTATGTTTGCATCTTGAGTCCCAGGGAGGGCAGGACTCAAGTCCCCTCCTTACTCAAGTCACCACCTGTCAGAGCCGGGGCTTTCTAGAAACACAAAAGCAGTGAGAGTGTATGTATGTATGTATGCATGTGTAGGTACAAATACACACACATACATACAAGAATGAGAGAGAGAGAGAGATCCGTCACAAGAAAATAGATCGCTCATGAGGCTGGAGATGCTGGCAAGCCCAAGGCCAGCGTCAGATGTGAGGGTTTGGAGAACTCACATCGCTGCAACAGGTCAGACAGCAGGCTGCTGACCCACAGCCTGGAGGGGCTGAAATTTCAAGTAGTGGAGTCAGATGATGATGATCTAGATGCAGGTCTCAGCGCAAGGGAATGAGCTGAAACAGGATATCGTAGAAGATGCAGGCCACAGCCCTGAGAAAATTCTCCTTTCAACTGGCTGGCTGATTACACTAAGTCGCATGTATGGGGCACGATTCCATCGCTGCATAACTGTCAAACCACTAAGCATCATGGACTAGCCGAGCTGACACACACTCTTAACTAACACCCCACTCTTACTCAAGCATACCTGGACTGAGTCACACCTTTTATCTATGAGAGATCCAAACAGTCAGGAACCATCCGAGAGAAGAGGGACCTCGCTACCCTCAGGAAAGAAGATCTGGGAGAAGATGTCCTTTGGACACGGGGCTCCTGTGCTGAGAATCTCCTCAATCCAGGGAAGATGGACGCCAAGACTCACGAGAATCTCCAAAGAACGCCTGGCCACAGATGTGGAAAGGAATCGCAGCACTTCCCCAAGAGCTGGCACCCCAATTCTGACTTCCAGGGTCCACACTGCGAGAGAGGACACGTCTGCTTATGATACATACTCTCCACTTGTGCTGTTTCTTTCATGACAGCACCAGGTAACTGAGACGGCGTGGAGGGTGAAAACGGCCAATTGTCAGAATTACCAGTGGAATCACTCATGAGGAAACATTGTGCCCTGTCATGTACTTTGTAAAGTTGTTACTTTGCGTTTAAGTGCCACGATGTCGAACAAACAAAGGAACCTTTAGACACTAGGGTCACTCTTCGTGGTGAGACCTTCACTCCACGATTGCCGCAGACAGCCTGACCTGTACCACTGAAGAAACAGCGGCGTTGTCGGCCTCACATCCAACTCCTGTGCCCGGCCCAGAACCATTCAGTGGGAAGGTGGCCAGTATCGATCACCTGACTTGATTCTGCTCCTTTTTCCTTGTTGCTGAATTGCATATGGTTAAATTTGAATGTTGAAAAAATTGAGCCACTGACTAATTTAAGATGGTTCTCACCTTACAGAAGAAAATGTTGGGGGTTCAATCCACACTGTAGTTCCATGGGAAAAACCCGTGGATCAGCTTCTGTACAGATGACAGGTAAGAGAGCCCTCTGTGGCAGTTCTCCCATGTCGTGTGGAGTCCCAGGGAGTCGAATACAGACTCTGGGGCATCGAACATCGGCAGTGTGTTTGGAGTTCTCCTCAGGAAATGTCAAGAGGCTATAGAATACATCAGGTAATCCATAAGTATTTGGACACAAGCCCCTTTTTAGGGAAAAAAAAGAACTGATTGGCTTTGGGCCTGCCTGGTGGTGCCATGGTTCCACGTTGGGCAGCTAACTGCCAAGGGAGCAGTTCAAAACCACTAGCCACTCCACAGGGGAAAGATGAAGCTTTCTAATCCATCAGGAGTCAGAGTTTTGGGAACCCACAGAGGCAGCTCTACTCTGTCCTACAGGGTCACTATGAGTCAGCATCAACTCCACGGCAGTGAGTGAGTGGCAGCATGAATGAGCTGTTGGGTTGCTAACTACAAAGATGACGGTTTGAATCCACGAGCTACTCTGCAGAAAGAAGAGTATCTGCTTCCAGGAAGGTTTACATTCCCTGGAAATCCAAAGTTTCAGTTCCACTCTGTCCTACAGGGTTGCTATGAGTCAGAATCCACTTGATGACAGTGATTTGGTGTGGTTTTGATGATCCAAAACCACAGTACCTTTAGAACCAGAGGGACAGAGAGAGTGGGAAGGAAAAGGGGGAGCGAAAGAAAGGAGACTCTCAAAGATAAAAAGATACCAATAAAACCCCCAAAGCACAAGAAATCAATGCTAAGTAAATGTAAAGAAGAACATTATGACAACAAAAATTATAGGCCATTCTCACAAGTGAAGATGAATGTGAAAATTCAAATAGGACACTTGCAAGGAGTATAGAAATCTATTTTTAACAATCACTATCAAGTTAGCATTTAAATGCCAGGAATGCAAAATGGATCAATACAAGAGTGTCTATGAATCTAATTTATTGCATGAATAGATTAAAGGAACAAAACCTGATTATTATTTTAATAGAGGCAGAAAAAAAGATTTCAAAAATTTAAGCACACAAGCATTATTTCAAAAAGAAATCTTCGTAAACAAGGAACGAAAAGGATCTCCTTGAACTTAGTAAGAGGCATTTAACTAAAAACAGACTATCAAACATTATTCCTAATGGTAATATTTTAAATGGTTTCTTCTTCAAGTCAGAGACAAGTCAAGGATGTCTGCTATCACTGTGGTATTCAAGAGTGAAGCGGAGACTCCAGACAATGCACTGCAACAACCAGAAATCACAAACACCCATCTATACACCATGGCACAAGAATTCAAAAAAGGATGACACAACATTTATTTTAAGGAGTATATAATATGATTGCTTTTGTAAGCTATTCTGGATAATCTACAAAGGTACCATTTTAAGACTTTGGGAGAAGACTTTGGGGCTAGGGATGCTGGACTCAAAATCAGACATGTATTTCTAAAAAATGCAGACAACCGTCTAGACACAGTAAGGGACAAAAGAGCATTGGTGCCGCAGCGAGCTATAAATATAATAAACCCACTTTCATGGAGCCTATTCTGACTCACAGCGACCTTATGTAGAAACTGTAATTCTTTGTGGGAGCAGACAGCCTCATCTTTCTCCCATGGAGTGGCTGGTAGATTTGAACCACTGACCATGTGGTTAGCAGGCCAATGCCTAAACCACAACACCATCAGGGGTCCTTCCATGTAGCAAAGGATGTGTATTTTATAGAAAAAAACCCCAACAGTGTTGAAGTCCATAAAAACACCAAAAATACTGCCCAATATATCATGCGCATGGATAGGAAAGTTCCAACATTAAAAATAAACACAACATCAAAAAGCCTTACTGCCATCAACTCAATTCTTACTCATAACCACTGTCTTGGATAAGGTAGAACTGTCCCTGCAGGGTTCTGAGACTGTGACTCTTCAAAGGCTGGAAAGTCTCATCTCTCTCTTGCAGAGCAGTTATGGTTTCTAATTGTTGGCCTTGTGTTTAGCAGCCCAACGCGTCATCCATGATGCCACCAAGCTTCCATTGGGAAAATACGGTAAGAGGAGAATGTTAACTCCGCTGGTTGGTTTGTAAATTCAATGCCAACGCAATAAAGACTTCAAGAAGAATGTGGAAACTGCTTAAAGGATTTTAAAATTCACTGGACAAAGTACCAGGCAAAGAATGGCCTAGGTGATAATCAAGCAAAAGACCAAGGGACATTTATCTGTCCAATCAGAAACTAAGAATTAATATAAAGTAAGAGTATTTAAGGGTGTTTCTTGCTTAGCTGCAGCGATGACTGAAACATCCTAGACAGTGCAGAAGCAGATCTAGATATGTGTAAATCACGCTCATGACAGAGAGAGTACAGCAATTCAATGGAGAAAAACCAAGAGCTATTTATCGGATGAATCATTCTGATACAATTGGTTATTTAGATAAAAAATACGCAATTAGATGCCTGCCTCACACCATCCATAACATAAATTCCATGTAGACAAAAGCCACAATTGTGAACCCAAAACTTTCCCAAAAGAGGACAGAAATAAAACAAACCCAAAATGAAAGGCTCAAAAAATTTTGGATTACATCAAATGTAAACACTGCTGTAATAAAAATTACTGTGTATAAAGTAAAGCAGAGAGCCAACCACTCACCTGGGACATATAGTATTTGTATATGCCAGCAATAAATTACTATCCAGATAGAATAATAACTTCTCCCAATCAATAAAAATAGAATACTGATTAAGAAAAAGAATGCTATAAGCAGGCATTTCATAAAAGAGGAAAACTGAGTGTCCAATAAACAGATGGAAAGATACTAACTTCACTAGAAATTAGGGAACTGTTTCATATTTAAAAAATGAGACGACATTTTGCAAAAAGTTGTGAGGTTTGGAAATAAGACCTGCTAACAAAGACTGGGAGAAACAGGAGACTGTGGTGTTCAACCACTAGATATGGCCATATCTAGCAATAGGTAGGAGCCCTACTGGCATAGTGGTTAAGTGGTTAAGGGCTGCTAAGTGCAAGGTCAGCAG
Source organism: Echinops telfairi (assembly GCF_000313985.2). NCBI lineage: Eukaryota > Metazoa > Chordata > Mammalia > Afrosoricida > Tenrecidae > Echinops > Echinops telfairi. Next base: position 18,222,981 of record NW_022111358.1, read on the forward strand.
TTCGAAACTATCTTCCTCTCCAAGGAGAAAGACGAGGCTTTCTACTTCCATAGAGAGTGACAGTCTCAAAATTCACAGGGGGTAGTTCTTCCCTGTCCCACAGGTTGCTATGAGTCAGCATCGACTCGGTAGCAGTGAGAGAGAGCAATAGTGATGATGTTCCAAGCTTGTGAGATGCCATTGAGTCAGAATGAAACACTGCTCATTTCTGTGTGGTTCTCACACTTGTTATGCTTGGCCCATTGCTGCAGGTGCTGTTTCAAAGTGTCAGTGTGGACAATCCACTGTGTCAATGTGTGCACCTCTTATTACCGGGTAATTTCAAGTGCAAACACTCTGGAGAAAATGATGGTCGGGTACAAAAGGCAAGGACAAGGATAGTTGTCCTATTTTTCCCTTAGTGTCTTGGTTTTGAGGCCTGTTCCCGGGGGTGTTTGGGGAGCTGATTACAGAAAATTACATTGGGTAGATTGCTTCAATTCTAGTTTCTTATTTTTTTTAAATCATTTTATTAGGGGCTCATACAACTCATCACAATCCATACATACATCAATTGTGTAAAGCGTATTTGTACATTCATTGCCCTCATCATTCTCAAAACATTTCCTCTCCACTTAAGCCCCCGGCATTAGGTCCTCCAATTCTAGTTTCTTAGATAAGGGTACATTCTTAGATATTTGCAGCTATTAAGTTATACTGTAATTAATTCATCATCCAAGTTCTAAATATGAAAAAAAATTAGACCCACAGATTATATGGTAAGGACCCAAAGGTAAGAAATATTTGAAAAAGAATTAGGGATTAAGGGACTTCGAAGGGAAGCTGTATATGGGCTCATGGTGGCTAGTTGGCCACACACTGTGCTGACAATCATAAGGTCAGTGGTTCAAACCCACCACTCACTCTGCAGCCTTACAACAGTTAAGGTTTGGAAACCCAGAGAGGCAGTTCTCTGTCTTCTAGGGTCACTACGAGTTAGCATCGAATGGACGGTGTTACGTTTCCCTCTGGGGTACGGGAGGCTGTGCAATCCACACGGAGAGTGCAAATTGGATCCTACAAAGCCGACAGCAGCTTGAGATGAGTAGAACATAAAAGAGACAATGGAAAAGGTCCATACTTGGAATGTGTGAGGGCGATTTAGAGTGCCAACATTTTAAGACCTCATGGAAATTTTCATAAATATTTTGAAGATCTAAATTTTTCTTCAAATTATGCAGTAAACATTTCACAACACGCACACTTTAATATGTAGAAGTCAATGGATAATTCATGCTAAATGCTTCCGAGGGGAGGTCGACGCCAAACTGTTTGATAAGAAAACGTCTACCTTTTCTTTTCAGAGCTTTTGTGCACAGATTGAAAAGTTGTGCATCTTAAATTAAAAAAAAGACTAAGCTGGAAGATGTTCATTTAAATCAGGGAGTTTGAACTCTGACAGACCCATTTTGGGGTTTAGACCTTTTGAATCTCTATTAATGGTACCAAACTCACAACCAGTCCATCGAGTTTGACTCAGAGGGACCCTACAGGATAAAACGGACCCTCTTTTGTGGGTTTCTGAGGTGGTGAATCTTTAGATTTGGGAGAAGAACGTCTCGGCATTGTCTTGTAGAATGGCAGGAGGGCTCAGATAGCTCTCCTTGTGGTCCTGTTGGCGTTGTTGAATGTAGTTTGCGTTATACTAAATCTTTAGTTCAATTTACACTTCACATGGTGTCCTTTAATCCAAAGATGCATTTGAATAGTGTAAATTACATGAACTTGGAATTTTCACCAAGTGTCACTCCACCTTTCCACCTTTATCGAATAGAACACAGTTCCAGGTTGGTATCTTAAAAGGGGGTCAAAAATAAGAGCTAGTGTACAGTTGTGAGGATTTTTTATTTCATTCTGTTGAGATATAATCCATGCTGAAGGCTGAGACCTCTGCCTTTCATCAGTAAGTACATCAAGTCCTCTTTACTTTTTATAAGCAAGGTTGTATTATCTCCATATTGCCATTTGTGAGTTTTCCACCAATTCTATGTCCCACTCTTCTTTGTATGAGGTGCTCCAAACAGTTAGCAAACAATGGCAATGAAAAGATACAAACATTCTTGAAGCCCTCTTGTACAGCCTCACCTTTCCGATGATCTGATGAAAATATAGGCTGAAGAAGCTGTGTGAAAGGATACAGAATTTGTTATGACCCACACAGTTGAATACCTTTCCATAGTCCATCCAAACAGCCATCCATCCTTCTGCTTTCTGGCATGACCCATCTATGATCAGGGGTGGTAGCCCTCGTTACAAGTCCTCTTCTGACTCTGACATGAATTTCTGGCAGTTTCTTTTGATGCATTGAGGCAACTGTTTTTGAATCATTTCCAGAAAGCGTATACTTGCTGTAGGATGACAGCTATGGGAAACTTCTTGGAAACGCAGGGCTATTGTGGGCTGAAATTTACTTTGTGGCAACAGTTATGGGCTATGGTATCACATTCCCGGAATGCAATATCATCCATGGTTCCAACAATGAGCTAGAGCCATGTGTCTACTTTGAAATCTCAACAATATAATGTTGACTAACAACAACAACAAACCACCAAGACGTCACATACAATTTGATATCACTTATAACAGCTAAAATTTTTAAATGTTAAACAGGAGACATTACTCACTGATAAAGAAAAAAAAAATTACTATACATCCAAGACTGTGGTTTTCTCTAGAGAATGATGGGGCATAAAAAGGGGCAAATGAATATTTAATTATATCTACAAACATCTAAAATCTATACAAATCTGAACTAAGTATTGATAAATATTAACATGGAGTCTGAGTGATAAGTGCTCAGGTATCATCAGTACATTATTTCCTCTCATCTTTGAAATATTTTATCACACTCCTTTGTGTTAAGTAAAACATGGGAGATTTTGCACTAACAATCCCATCCCTGGGCCTGTCTGTTTGACAGCTCCCCAATGGGGGTGTGGCTTTCCCTCAGAGTCATCTGCCATTGACGTTCCCCTGCCTTTGTCCCGTCCCACAACTCCGCGGGAGTCACAGCTAATGGAGCCAGTGCACTTGCCATCTGGAGAATCCCATATGTTTTCTGATCAGTGGCCTGAAAGGAAAATTGATTTATTTTCTTTGATTTGGGAATCAGTGGAATCTCCAAATGGGAAATAGAGCTAATGTATCCTATCCATGTCATGTCTGCACATGCCATTTTGCACAATATGTAATCTGAGAAGGAGGTAGATTGACTTGGCCTACAGAGATGAGAGGTACCATGAAGGCCTGGAGAGAAGAAATCAGCCTTGATTCCTAGTTCAAGTGGACATAAAGTGCAACTGGGTTTCCTGTTTGAATACTTCATTCAATATCAGCATCCTTATAGTTCTCTCCTCCCTACTCCCTTTTAACTCAAGCTTCTGGTCCAAGGAGCTTAAAAAACAATGTTTAGAGAAGATATAATGATAGACTCGGGGTCAGTAATTAATACTAAAGATGAAAACATAATTCATTGCTAGGTAGATGGCTCCTGAAGATTTAGGAGATCGTCTATGATACCTGATAAAAGTCCAGGAATGAATGTTTTTAAAACAATGGTAAATTTTAACTAGGGGAAAAATTAATGTTCAAATAGTCACAGCCCAACTTGCACCTCTTCCCTTCACCTCTTCCCACCACACAGCGCTCAGTGACCAGGAGCCGGAGTCACACTGGATGGCTCTGTCTATTTGGACGGGCCATTGTCAGACTCCAGGAATTTGCGATCTATTTGTTAAGCAACAGCAGTCATTAAACTCAAATGATATAAACTCACAATTAAGTAAGTTATCAGGGTAAACGCTCATGCACCAGACCAAAGGTGAGACTTGACAAGACAACTAAACAACAACATTCTTTTCCTTTACAAACAAAGAACACGAATATGCAAAGTGTTCCAATTATTTTATTATTACCCACTTCTGAGGCTATTTGCATGCTATAGAAAGCCCTGTGAACCTCTCTCTTCTCAACTCCGTATTCAGTGACACGGCATGGGAGCTTGACATTATCCGTGGTGGGGAATTTACATGATGGAAATTGGCAGCTGCTACCTATCGACCTTTGACTTCTTGTTTTGTGGAATGCCCAAATTTTATAAAATGATGGATAAAAGTGAAACAGTTGGATTAAACAGAGGGCAGTACCGCATTGCTAATCATCATCATGTGACCAGAATAAGAAAGTGGAGGAAACGCTTTTGAAAATCTATTGCTTGATTTCAGAGTGAAGTTGCTCACACCACTGGTGAGTGACTAGGACTCCGATGCGCGTACATCTGGGTTGTCCCATTTGCTGTTCAAACTCTCAAAAGCGTCAATCACTTGTCAATGTGGCCATACGATGGCTGGAGAGACAAGGGCTTGGCCAAAAAAAATCAATGAAAGCATTCTGTGAGTACCATTCAGCTCTATGGAACTGACAATAAAGAGTGCTCCATTTTTCATGATTATTATTTATAAATTGATTATTTCTTGTCCTTTTTAACCAAAGGCTTTATAGTAAGCTTATATACGATCATTTATCGGTCTATCTATCTACATACCTATCTACTTATCTATCATCAATCATAACAAAAACTCCATGCCATGGACTCAGTTCTGACTCACGGTGACCCTATAGGACAGGGTGGAGCTGCCCCTGTGCATCTCCAAGACTTTAACTCTTCAGCTCCCTCTGTGCTTTTCTGAGAAAGCCTCATCTTTCTCCCCCACAATAACCATATATACATCTACATCTATATCTCACTGCACACCTGTTTAAAAGAGCTGGTTGCTACGTGTCTGCAGCCTTTATGGCATTGCATGGAGAATGCCAGCATGCACACACACTGGGGGCAGAACGGAGGGGCATGCTGAAACTGCGCGGGTATGGACGTGGTAGAGATGGGAATGAATAGCCTGGTTATTTGGGCATGGGAGGAGAGAGGAAATAAGCGGGGGCGGGGGAACTGCTGTTCCCCTGCTGAGAGATTATTATACAGAGGAGAATGGAGAAAGAACGGGGTGATTTTTGAACAGCTACAATGAAGGATTTGAATCCCGGAGAGTTTTAGAATGTTTTGGTAGGGAAGATCAGAGAACTCCTCTTTGAGGGGTGTTAGTGAAAATGTACACTGTTTTCATCCTTTAGATGCTTGTGTGTCATTTGCATGTGTACTTAAACTCGGGCCAGGAAGCAGTCCATTTCTACTCCGGCTACATAGCATTGTGGACAATAAAATGATTATTGGGGTCCCAGGAACAAGTGTTGCCCAATGGGCCTTCGTTTATTCCTCTTAAGACAGAGCAATTACATTAGCATCGTTTGAGCCTAACAGTTAAACATAAAAAGCAATGGCAATACAATGAATGCTAAGAGTATTCATTGTCTTTACATTACCAGAAGCTGTGTCATATTTCTAAAGACTAACTCCTTCAATCAATACGGCACTAGGAGGCAGATAAGAACAAGTTACGATCATGGGTTTACCTGTGAGGAAACAGGCTGATGGTGTGATGCGCCCAAAGACTCATCATTAACAAAGTCTGATAGGATTAGAGTCCAGTGAGTCGCTAGGATGGGATTGTGTTGACGTCCTACCGCTCATATCTGTGACTGTGATCCTATTCAGAAACGGGGTCATCTTTTGCTATATTAATGGAGTCAAGTCCACGTCGGGTGGGTCCCAAACCTAGACCGAGTGGTACCTTACAAAGGGGAGGCTAGCACAGAGCGACTCAGACATAGGCGGTGACAGCATGTGATATTGGGCGCAGACACTTTTATAAGCAGCAGAGGAATGCCAAGTGTGGTTGGCAAGGACTGGAAGCTGAAAAAGAGACAAAGGAAAACTTTTCCTTGAGCCAATGCCCTGAACGGGGACTTCTAGCCTCCAGCCTGGAGAAAAATCGGGTCTGGTCTGTCAAGCCACACATTGTGTGGTATCTTGCCATGACAGAGCGAGGAAAGACAGCAGGTGGCCTGGCCCAGGGGGCCACAGTGTGTGAGTCATTGTGTAACGCTGCAACATCTTGGCCAAGTATTAGCAACGTGGTGTAACGTTCGCCTTTTTCTTAGTTACTAAAACGGCCCGACTATCCATCTATGGACAGGCCCTCTCAGGGTGTTGGGCAGCACCCTGTATTTGATTTTGGGAAGTGATTTCAAAACCATATTGAGCATGGAGCTGGGTGAGGGAATGCTGCAGGCATTTCTGGGCAGCGAAAGCTGAAGGAAACAAGGTCCCAGCTTTGAAACACTTAAAACCTAGATAACCAAGGTTCTCATCCATCTCGTCAGCGAAGTCAAGAGGCAAGTCCAATATGTGGATGACCCCACCTTGGGACAAGATGGAAAAGAATCTCCATTTTAAAAGGTCCTAATGCTTTCCATGCACCGTCTGAAGCTAGCAAGTATTACAAGGTAAGCATAACGGTTTGCAGAGCATTTCAAACCAAGTCCATACACAAGGCCCGGAAAATTGTTTTTTAATGGAAATTTGCATACAACATGTCTAAAAATTAACAACCAATAAGTAGACAAGGCAACAAGCCCCCAAATAAACCAAACCCACTGCCATTGAGACCATTTGAACCCAGAGGGTGCAGGAGGAATGCTCAGTAGGGTTCCGAGGGTACACATCTTAAAGGCAGCAGACTGCCTCACCTTTCTCCCTCAGAGGGGCTGGTGGGTTTGAGCCACGGACCTCACGGGCCTCGCTATGCCACCACGGTTTCTGCTACAGACTACAGAGTGGTCACATGTTACTTTGATGTGTCCTTAGCTTATAGTCATAGAAAGTCTGTGTCTGGCGCCAGAGATATTCCTGTTTGTTCCGTCTTTTCTTTCACTCTCTTTTTCAGTTCTCTGATGGTAAGTCCTCTCGGCTGTGTGTCCCTTTCATTTCTGGCCATCACGTTTAAGAGGGACATTGACAAATGTGGCTGGGAAAATGGAAAAGGAAAACAAAACCGAGCGATCATATGAAGAATGGCTGTAGGGATCGGGACTATTTAGCCTGGACAAGGC
>NW_022111358.1:18230838-18256887 GCF_000313985.2 Echinops telfairi
TTGCATTGTGTTGATTTACAGCCTTAGAATTCCTGTCCTATTCTGTCCTATGGGGATGGAGGCCAGTGGGTTTTGTTTTGCTATCAAAACAGGACGTGTTGAAGATATCTTGCAAAACGAAAATTAAAACCCCATGACCCATGACTTCGAGACAGAAACAAGGCACTAGTGATTGTGTTTATAGGCTGCCTTGTATTCTCCTTAAAGTACCTGGGTGGGGCCATGGTGTGCACTCAACCACTAACCTAAAGGTTGATGGTTCGAACCCAGGCAGAAAAACTTGGCATTCTGCTTCTCTCAGGATGACAGCCAGGGAGAACCAACGGGGCACCCTTGTTCTCTGTAACAGGAGTTGCCCAAGTCTCAGAAGCAACACTCAGTCCGATAGCAACGGCCCAGGAAGCAGTGACAGGGAGCCAGTGCTGAGCGAAGAAACCAGGGCCTGTGAAATTCATTGGCTCTGTTTCTAGGAAGCTTGTGAACTGTGGATTTAAGCCCAGTTCCACTCTGGCAAGGCCACAGGGCTGTTTTGATATAAAGTAGTGACCAGAGAAGGAATATGGGCTTATGAGGGACGCAACCCTAAATCCTTCCACACAGTGCCAGCAGCCATCCAAAGGCAAACAAAACTCCGTAAGACTTTTTCCAGGGGTGATGAATAGCCAGAGAACCAACCAGCCTTCACCTCAATGAATGCCCCTCCCTGCCCGGCCTGCAGCCAGGGCCAGACCTCCCCCAGCATGGGGCAGGGCAGCCATGGGGAAGGGAGGGCAAGGGCAAGTCTGGTCCATGATCTTGAGGTCATTGGCTCAAACCCAGTGGATGCGATTGGCAAGTGGACACATGGAGGTCCAGGATGTAAAGACAACCGTGCTACGGCCAGGAGAGGGTTGGAGGGAGCCAGTAGAAAAAACTACTGGGGCTCCTCTGATCTAAGAAGAAAGAAGCAGGGAGCCTGAGACTGTAAACCGAGAGAGCTCAGTGCAGGGCCAGGCCTTTAAGGGGAGCAGCCTGTCACCCTACAGAAGCCTGGCCGCCAACTACCTCAGACAAAACCCCAGCCACATAAGGTCATTTATCAACAGTGGTTTCTTCCCCGCTCACCCACAGCTCCTTTTAGCCTCTCATTCTTTCTGACTTATTTCATTAACATTTCCTTCTTTCTCAGGAGAGGCCAGAGCCCCAGGGAAGCTCTCTCTTCAACCCCAACCCCAGGGCCCCCATTACCAATGGGGCATTGAATGGGAGCCAGGGTGTTGTCTGGGTAAAGAGAAATTACAAACCACAAATTGCAGAAAGTCGTCACTGCCAAAAAAATAGAACACCAACAATTGAAAGGAACACACAATATTACCATGCCTCTTAAAAAGCAATTGTGCATTTTCTAGCCTCTGGATAATTCAGGTTGTTGGGCAACTTTCTCCTCCACACCACCCAGATGACCAGGCCCTTCCACCGGAGGCAGGGGTCCTACAGAGTAGGGTTATGGAAAAGGAAGTAAACACATGTGGGGGCAAAGCCTTCTGGGGGTCTGATTGAACCTGACAGGAGTCTGTTTCCTTCTGTCCTATATATTTTAAGGCCCAACATCTGCCCCCAAGGGAGCAGGGAGATTAGATAGTCTAATCACTTCTCAATGCCTTATGGCTGCGGCAGCATTTTTAGATTGTAAAGCACGTCCTGAGTTCTTTTCTTCCGTGGTGATCACAGCACTGTTTAGATGTGACTCAACTGTCATCAGGTAGACGCCAGCTCATAGTGACTCTCCAGGACAGAATAGAATCCCCCCGCGCCCCACCCCACCCCATCCCACCCCCGTTGGGTTTCTCAGACTGTAAATCTTTTCAGAAGCAGACAGCTTCATCTATCACAGGGCAGCTAGTGGGTTTGAACCACCGATCTTGCCGTTAGCACTTAGCCCACTAAATTAATCAAGCAAATACCAGTTTGCTTTTTCATATGCCAGGGAAAGTGAAAAAGTATGGATACTAAAATCATAGGCTACTTTGTTAAATAAAATTGTCAGCATATGCTGCCATTGTTTCCTGACTTAGCATCCACCTAGGTCTATTGGCTTCTGCAGGAGGTATTTCCGTCTCTTTACACTCTTATTGGTGGCATGGTGGGTTCTGCAGGGAGGTGCCAACCCCAAGGTCAGTGGTTCAAAGCAACCAGTTGTTCCTTAGGAGGAACATGAGGGTGTTGACTCCCTCAAAGACTTAAAGTCTCAGAAAACCAAAGGGGCAGTTCCGCTCCATCCTATAGGCGCACTGATCAGTTTCAGTGAATTCACTGTCAGTGGGTTTGGTTTGTAAATCTTCCCCCAAGAATTCATGCTCTGTGGCAGTTTGGGCACCCTCGAGGGACTCAAATCATGCCCCTTCAACATGTTCTTTGACTTAGGAGAACAAAACCAAGTCTGAAGGGGCAGTGGGACTCTCACAGGGCAGTTCTTGATACCATCGGAGAAGGAGCAGGTGCATTGTCATGGGGTGGAGGGGCGGGGGAGGAAATCCTTGGTGCAACTTTTCTGGTCTTTGCCTAACCCATGTATTTATCATTCTCATAAAACTTCTCCGCTTGAAGCCCCTGTGATGGCCCTGTACATTTTGAGAAAATCTACCAAGATGGCCCCTTGGGAATTTCCAAAATCAGTTATCGCGATCTTCTGAGCAGTTCTCTCTGCCTTGAATTTCCCTGGCCCAGCAGATCCCCTAGGAAGCCATGGTCTTAGGTGGCCCCTCTTTCGTAAGGCATCAGGACCTGGCTAACACAGGTGCATCACTGAGAAAGTGTGTCTGCAGCCGCTCACCAACTGCAGAGACAACGTTGAAACACAGGTTGCTTGGAATAAACCTGTGCCGGCAAGAACTGGGACCCCAGTGCAGTACTTTTGACGTACCCTGGTCATAGGCACTGTTGTCGATTCATTTTTGTCCTGCTAAAATATATGCCATGAATTCTAACCTGCATAATGGGAAATGCGGTTTTCTTTGTTACGTGAATGTGATCCTCTCAGTTACTGCTTGTTTGAATGTCTAAAGGGAACCGATTGGACACAGAAGCAAGCAGATGGGGACGATAGGTGCCAAGACCACCAAGGAGCTTCAAAGAGGAGAGGACCTTCCCACAACATCGACAGAGAGAGACTTCCCCCATGGCAGCAACTATCAACAGCAGGAAGCTGACGGATACTCTGAGTCAGACCACTTCTCAGGGCTTGGTATCTGAGGCACAAACCTGGGCCATCCGACTTTTACTCCTTCATCTCCCAGTCCTATGTCTCTAGCAGCCATAGTTTCCTGATACCACTCAGGTTGCTCTCAGCGAGTGGAGTTGGGATGATATAGATCACAATCCTGTTTTCAAGTCCTTTAAGGTCAAGGGTTCTTAACTGAATGGTGCTAATGAAGACACTTCACATTTCTATTGGCCAGATAATCATTTTGACTTCATGTCAACCCCAGAGGGGTTGGCCATGTGTGGCTGCCAAAATAAGGCCAAGACACAATTGTCTGGGGACATGCGTGCATTTTTGGGAGTCCATAGCTCAGGTCTACTTCCATCTGTTCATCAGAGATGATGCCATGGGAAGATGTGTTGCGAGTAGATCACATGGTCTGGATGCTGTACAATGCTGATACAAGTTATTCCTCAGACTATTTACTAGAATAATCGGTCACCCAGGACAGTGTATGTCTTTGAGATAAAATGTGAAAAAAAAAATCACAAATCGACCCGACTTCCATGGCAGAGTTCTCACCTGCACTCAACTCTTGGCCAAGGGACCTCTGGGACCTCAGTGGAGGATTATGCACTGTGATCATGCTGAACTAGTTCCGGTAGAGCTTCTACAGGGGCGTGGAGTAGGAAGGAAGGCCCGGAGTACCAATTGGGAAAGTCAGTCAATGGAAAAATGCATGGACCACAACAGTCCAATCAGCAACTGAGCCCAGCAGCAGTGCAGGACCAAGAGGCATTTCACCCCACTGTGCGCAGGGTGACCATGCACCTTGGACCAGCCCAGATACAGCTAACAGCAAGGAGAGATGTCTAGCACTTTTTTCTTTTTCTGTCTGAAAGGTAATGGGGGCTTCCAACTGAAATTCTGATAAAGCGATCCTGGGGGGCTAGGCCATTAGGTGTTTATATATTTGCATAATCTTATATATTTGAACATGATGTTTGTATAGAATGATTTTAAATGTTGCCTTAAGAGTTTCCCCTCACCTAATTTTCACCACAGGCACACATATACCAAATTCCCTTTAATATTTTAACTCGAAGTGATTTCAAAGCAGAGAGCTTCCACGGGTGGAGAACAGAGCCAACACCAGCTCCATTCTCAGAAGCAAGCGAGCCCTGACAAGTGAGCACTGTGGCCATCAAAGACTGCTGGCAGCACCGCAAAAGGGGGTCTGCTTATGAAATCGAACCTGACTTTATGGCTAGAAGAAGCTTAAAACACTCATCGTAGCACAGAGTCTTGATAATGCTAGAAAGACCAACAGCAATATAACACAGAGATTTACATTTTTTAAAATTCAGAGGTTACCCAGCGTTTTGAGATGGCATGTGGAGGGTTAGAAGGTGAATGTTGTTTGTGCTGATGTCTGAATATTTAGTAGACAGCAGGTGGATCCATTTCTTCTAGAGGGCAGACAGCAGAGAGACAAAGCCCAGCCAGGGAAATCAATAACCTAGTTTTTCTATTTTTCTCAAGGACTGCATGGTTCAAAAGCAAATGGATTAAAACCTGTGTAATTCAAGTGAGACCTCTGGGCTCTAATGGGGTGAAGGGTACCGAATTAAGTGCTTCTTCAGAGACTCATTGCCCACTGGGAGTTCTCTGTGGACCCAGATCTGAAAGTGTGGGGCAAATGGTTCAGGGCTGAACCACTGAATAAAAGGCTGGTGCTTCAGGTCTATCCACAAATACCTGGGACTCTCCCTCTGAAGGACCACCTCCACTGAAAGCCCTCTGGGACACAGCTCCACTGACACAGACAAGCAGGGAACCACTGCAAGTGGGGACTGAGTCCATACAACTGGTTTGGGTTTGTTTGTTGGGTTGTTTTCATAGCTATCCCTGGGTTTACCTGGGCCAGCCGGCCACCTCTTGCTAATTATTTGGGAGTGACAAGTAACTTACTACCATTTGAGCTACCCTGGAACATCTAGAGTCCGTCGATTGACTCTACATCTGTCCTCGGCTTTTTGAACCTGCGTGTCATCAAGTTATTCTAGAAACAGAGCTTTCACATTTTTGTTAGTCTCTTTGTCAATTTCATTTTGTTGAAAAAGAAGAAGAAGAAGGCGGAGGAAAGAAAGAAAAGACAGCCATCCACATTCTCATTCCAAAAAGCAAAGTTCTGAGATATTCAGAACTCTCCATCTGGGCCTACTGTGATTAGATTTGGTCTCTTAGACAGAGAGGGGTCTTGCAGCCTGGGTCTGCGCACCACCCCATACTGGGAATACCAAGAATAAAGAAATATAAGACACAGGGGATCCGCGCTCGAAAAGAACCCTGGCTTCCAGAGTGGCCATGGCGCAGTGCACAAAGGCAGGGATGATGAAGGTAATCAGCATGCTGGTAAATAAGAAACAGTCTGTGAGCACAGGACGAAGAGCAACGGGACAGAGAATAACAAAGATGCCAGCCATCTGAAAGAACCTGAGTAATGACATGTTAGGTGCTTCACGGTTATAATGGCTAAATGAATACTGCCCAATTTTTGCCTCTTTGCTTTCTTCCCCCCACCCCCTAGCATTGTGGATGCAATCTAGTTGCAGCCATAATCAGGTTCAATCTGCTTCTGCAATGACTTATGACATGCCCCATGCTGTTACACAAATGAATAGTGTGAAATGTTAGATTCAAACCGGGGCTGTATTTGTAGAGCCCAACTTTCAACAGACAGCAGTGTGAGAAGGGGAGTCTTAAAGATGAGGAGGTTGGTGGTGGGGGGCGGGATACGGCGGCTGAGCAGCAGATATTCTTTCAAGGAGGGAATATACTTACATTTTACTGCAAGTGAAATGCCTGTCTTTAAAGAGTAGCCTCTGAAACAAAGAGAGAGAGAAAGCGGGTTCAGAAAAATGGTCCAGTAACGAATTCAACATGAGCAGGCGTTGCATTGCTTCCTGGGGGATGGTCAGGGACTGAAACAATGGGAAGCCTTGAGATGTAAAACTATTCATTGGAAAACTCTTCAGTTCCGAGGAGGTACCTGGATCTGTAGCCAAGAAAGAAACCATTTAAAGGCAACTGCCGGGTGTCATTACATGCTCAGCTCCCTGCCCCTGCCATCTTCTAGAATTTTGAGATCCCTTAAAACTCACTTGGAGCCCCAGGCTTCCAGGTCCGAGCCTAGGAGAGGGAGCATGTGGACCCAAGACTGCCTAGCCCATTGGCTAGACTCCCACCAATCTCTTGTTCCTAGTTCAGTATGACAGTGTCCCTTGTCTGGTAGGCCCAGTTCTGACGCACCAGTCCATCAAATGAGACTCCTGCTAAAAATTATGATTTCTCTCAGTTCATGCTTATTGGAATAAGTGGACAGTTTCTTTTCCAAGAAATAAAAGGCTTTGGGGGAGATGACGATTGGAATGAAACAGGCGCCAGGTTTCTCTTTACTCAAATTGAAGATGAACAATTAGACTGTGCCTATGCTGGGATGGAATTTGCCCATCATAGAGGCAATTTGCATGGTGTATGCAGCCCACCAGACAGCCCAGCTTGCCTCCAAATCCATCTTTTAAAAAATAGTAATCTATTGTGGTCATATCCGAATGGGTACTTTTCAGGGTAGGAGGTTTAATTGGGGATGGCAGCTCAGTCCTCATGATTAATGCCAACTATTTGGATTCAGAGATTCAAGAGGTTCCAGGTTGTCTCCACGACTGAAAACTCAACCCATAGACTCCTTGGACCGATGGGCTGATCTTCGCAGGCCACACACGCTGATCTCCATCAGAAAGTTATTTTACTTCAGTGGGTAATAGTTTTCCAAGTTCTACTATTATTTAGGCGTGTGAATCTTGGCATTGATTCAATGCTCAGAGAATGACAGAAATAACAATAGTGGATAGTCCAGGGAATCCATTTAAGAGTTAAGTAAAGTAATGCATATAAATTAGTCATACAAGGCTGGCCAAATGTAAATACTTGATAAATGCTACCTGGTATTGTACTGTGATTGCTATTACTATTATCAGAAGGACCATATGGAAAACTAAATTAAGAGGATTTGATAAACCCAAGAATTCAGAGCTAGGAACCTAGCTTTGAAATTTCTCTCCCAGGATGCTTTCCTCCAATAGCCACTCCACCAATTGCCAAGTAGAATTTGAGTTCTATCAGGACCTACATTGGACGATCTTGAAATGATTTAGCAAGACACTCAATTCTTCTTCCAGAATCTATAAAGGTGGTGAGGTGTCACAGATTAGCTAATGTTTGTATTATTGTCTTGCTGGGTCCAGGAAGAATAGAGAACTGTAAAACATTCAGAAAGCACAAGTGTTTGTTTGTTTTTAACACAAAGTAGGTGGGTGGTACCTTTCTTTACAAAAAAAGTATGTTGACTTATTTATAACAGAACATTTTTCATTTCAGTCATCTTCTGTAAATCCAATGACATTATGTTTGCCATGTTGTGTAACCACCTCGGTATCAATTTTTTTTAAAATCAGCCCTAACAGACCATCAGTACTCTTTAGTCTCCCATTTCCCCCTCTCCCCAGGCCCTGGTAATCACTAAAAAAACTTTCTACCTTTGCCTACCGGAGACATTTCTTAAAGGCAGGATTATATAATCCTTGTCCTTTTGTGTCTGACTTATTTCACTCAGTCTAATGTTTTCAAGGTTCAGTCATACCACAGCTTTTGCACCGGGCTTCATTTCCCTTTGTGAGCCCACATTTTTACTGAACTGAACGTTAAAAATCAACCCTGTCAACCAAGCTCAAGCCCACTGCCATTGAGCTGATTCTGACATCGTGGTCCTAGAGGAGAACTGCCCCTTTGGGCTTCCGAGGCTGTAAACTCTTTACCAGAGGAGAAAGTCTCATCTTTTTTTTTCAGGAAGAGACTGGGGATGCAAACTGCTGCTAAGCAGCTCAACTGGTAACCCCCTGTGCCACCGGGGCTCCTGATGGATCCTGCTGATGGACTCAACCCGGTGTCATGAGTCAGACTGGTACCTTGAGGAACTCCGCTCTGGTCACTTCCTGATACATAACCCTCAGTTCTCAGCCTTCTCAACATAAAAGGGAACTAAGAGTTATTTGGAAATCATGTACCTGCAGCTCCTTTGAGGAACTCGTTGCTAGGGAACAAATTTATAAACTCTTACCTACTGAGAAAAGTTTTATTCTTGCCTCCTCAAATAATGGGTCCTTCTCTAACTACTAAAGATATTAAAGAAAATTGTCTTCCCAGAGTCATAGGATGAGAGTTTCTCATTTGGGCAACAATGTCACATCAACATCATTGATTACTTTAGAAGCATTCAGAGCCATGCCTGAGACTACATTATGTAGTGATCTAATGTGATGGTATTGATCATTTTCCTTGGGGTACAAAATAAATTTAGAAAATGAAGAACACTAGAGTGGTATGTTTTACAGGCCACGAGAGAAAGTTAAATCAATTCTGTTGCCACCAAGTGAATTCCAGCTCACTATGATACTGTATGTGATGGCCTGGAACTGCTCCATGTGGTTCTCTATGGAAATAGAGCTCCAGGCCCTTTGTCCTACGACACCACTTCATGGCTTCGGACTTCCAACCTCTAGGGTACAAGTTGGAAACAAACCATTTGTATTACTCAAGGGTCTTTAGAGGAACATGAAAACTCATATTTTGCATTTTAGGTTTATTTTCACAATAGGAAAAGAAAAATAAATTCTTAATAAAGGCAGCCCCTTATTTTATTTTTCATTGGCATATAGTTTACATATCACACAACTCAATGGTTTGTTCATCATAAGAACAGTTGTGGGGTCATCACTGCAATCAATTTTAGGACATTTAACTCCCCCTGTCATGTCCCTTGGTAATTTTTAATCCAGTTACTATCTCTAGATTTACCTGTCCTGAACTTCGCACACAAAAAAATATTCAAAAGGAAAACACGAAACCAAAAAAAGCCCAACAATGACCAAATAAAATGCAGAAAAACCTCAATAGAAAAGCAAGTAGAAAATATTAAAAACTGGAACAAATGTAAGATGAGTCAAAAGGGAAATCAAATGATAAGTTGCTACATTTCAACCTAATGGCATCTGCCACAATCAAGTTCACAATGCTCTCTGTCTGATAGCAAGGCTATTTACATGCCTGGATTGTGGTTACAGGAATTCACTGAAGACGTAATCCACGAGGGGACCCTGCAAATGGATTTTGGGCTTTCTCTGTTGTCTGTCACCTCCAGAAAACTGGGTGTCACAATTTAAGTTCTGAGGCCATTCCCTCCTCTAGATTTGGTTTTTATTATTTATAATCCTTGGATCACCTGGGCTGATGTGCTTCATCCATACTTAGTTGATGCCTTACTTAGATGGCTGCTTGTTTTAAGACTAAACTTAAAACCCCAAACTATTCTTTCTGATAGCCAAGAACCACCTGATTTCTCCACCACGCTTTGTTATAGCACCCACATCTTCATTGATCTCTGCATTGAGTAGGGCCATGTCATAAGGATAAATTATTCTTAGATTAAGGCTATTAAGTGTGAGCCCAAAGTTCAATCATATATCTTTGATTTATATATGCCCCTGGTACATTTTAGAGTCATCTTTATTATTCTGTTGGAGAAAACTATAGATCATTCCCATGGAGCGTAAGGCAATTCTCTGGATAGTATCATTAATTCAGCCAATCGTATAGAATTTAAAACACTGTTGAGAAAAGGAAATTCTATATGTATGGGCTAATGAGCTAGCTTTTTAGACTGCAATACATTAATTGTTGAATAGTACAGATAAAAGCAAAAGGGACCAGTCACTATACAAACAGCGAGGGTTGGGATAGGGCATAACACTCAATAGCCACGCAGATCACAAGGGCAGCCTAGCACAAGTCATAAACAAAAGCAAAAGGCATGGAAATACTAAATACATGGTACCCCCAGGCCACCATACATCGGTCACCCTCAAAGGATGAAATCCACATCAAAGTCCAATGACCACCAATTCCAGGACCTTGGGATGACGGTTGCTTCTTCTCACACAGGGGCTTTTTGTCATTAAACACAAGAGAGTATTTCAGTTCCTTAAATCTGCTATAGGTGAGTTTAAGGTAAAGTCCAGTTCAGCTAGTAGAGTTTCCAAATGGGATCCTTCTGGCGTGGCCTATGGAGAGTGTTCTGCACCCGTAAAGGGTAGAATCTAAAGTCCCAGTTG
This sequence comes from Echinops telfairi, assembly GCF_000313985.2. Lineage (NCBI taxonomy): Eukaryota > Metazoa > Chordata > Mammalia > Afrosoricida > Tenrecidae > Echinops > Echinops telfairi. The sequence continues at coordinate 18,241,249 of NW_022111358.1, forward strand.
CCCATAGCATTCAGCCTGCCTCACCAAGGGCTGGATAGAAACAAGGTCAAAAGTGTCCAATTGGGAACATGATATCAGACATAGTCTACCCTTGCGGTCTATATAAGTAATATTAAATGGTTTTGTCAGTGGCAGGTTATTCCCCGAGTACACCCACCAATAGAAGTGTGATCACCTTCTTCAGGTCAAAGGAGCCCCCTCCCCTGCACCTCTTGCCTGTAATTTCCAGGGAAGTACACTAATTCTTGTAGGAGTGTCTGTTAATTTGGGGTGACCGTAGAGCAATGTCATATGGCAGGGATTGATTGGTCTTATCCCTCTCCCTCTATCCTGAGAAACCGACCCCAAATGAAGTGAGGCCTCCTCTCTCAACGTGGTTTTTAAAGTGAACAAAGAAGGGGTGATAGATGGACACCAGATAGACTCACTGTCTCATGTTTGAGAGACAAGATTAGAAGATTACATGACCTGAGAACAGAAGCCTGCCTTTGTCTCAGTGTTTATCCTTATTTCATTAATTCATCAACTGTTTATTGAGTTCCTGGTATGTGAAAGACACTGTGCTAGCCCCAAATAATATATTTCCTGCTCTTGTGATTGATTTCTCCTCTGGCTGGGGGGACAAATAAACAGTCTGCTGTGACCCTGTCACACTGGAAATTTGCAAAATGACTGAAGTAGTCGTTCTGAAGGAGGAAGCCAGTATTGGGTATCTGATCTAAACAGTGAGGTCAGAAAAGTCTAATTTGTAGAAGTGCTGCATTCACATCGAAATCACCATTCATGTTGAATACTAATAATAGCTGAAGTTCTCAGAGCTGCGACAGCCACTGATTCATTTGTACACACGAAAGAACAGACAGGGAGCCCTGGTCTTCAACTGCAATGGTTAAGTGCTAAGCTGCGTAGAAAATGGCCTGTGCTTGAACTCTACTGGGGGAAAGATCCAGTGATTTGATCCTGTGAAAATGACCTCTGTTGCCTGTGAGTTGATTCTGACTCAGGTGGGACCCTATAAGGCAGAGTAGAAAGGTCCCCGAGTGTTTCCCAGGCTGTAAATCTTGATAGAAGCCAACCACCACATCTTTTTCCCTGGGAGCAGCTGGTGGGTTGGAGTCACTCACCTTAGCCACGTAGCCACTGTGCTACAAGGGCTCCTTTCATGACAATGACAGCCTAGAAAACCCTCTGGGGCAATTTGAAAGGTCAGTGGTATGAACCCACCAGTCACTCCAAAGGAGAGAATGAAGACAGGGTGTTTCTGTAAAGATTCAAAACTCAAACTCATTGCTATCGCATGGATTCCAACACATAGGGACTGTACCTTAGAGGACAGGGCTGGATTGCCCTTGTGCGTTTCTGAGGCTGGAACCCTTACGGTAGCAGAGAGCCTTGTCTTCCTCCCACGTGATTTCTAATTCTACTCTGTCCCACAGGGTCACTAAGAGTCAGAACTGACTCAGTGGGAGAGGGTTTGCTTGTTTGTTTGGGTTTGACCAACGGAAACAGCAATTCTCTGCACACTGCCAGCAGTGCTGAGAGCCATTAATTTGCCTTGCAATTGTCTTTTAAAATACCCGGGAAAGTGTCAAACAATAGTCATGTTTTTTAGTGGTGGGTCTTCACTTGGAACAGGGTCCTTTAAATGCAGACTCTGTGCTTCTCGTACAGGGACGGGACGTTGAGAGTCAAGGACCTCTGCGCAGACCTTGCACCACGAGGGTAGAGGCATTGCTAACAGTTAGTGTGTAACTCTTAGCTCTTCCGTCATCCTCCAAATGTGACCTCTGGCGAGCTAGTTAACCTCTTGAAGTTCCTTTATCAATAAAATGTCAACTTGAAATTCCTTTAAAAATAAAATGTCAACTTGAACAGCACTTGCCCCTCTCAAAACTGTTGTGCAGGTTAAAGAACCTCGTACGCACTGTATAGCCAGTAGAGCTCTTGGCTACACCAGATGTCCAATTCATAATAGCTTGGGTTGATTTCAATACAAACGGCAATATCACTAGGCAAACTACTGCACCTTCTACGTAGTGCAAAAATATTCTACATGGGTTCCTTAAAGGATGCAGAGAGTGTCCCACTGTCTTTGGGACTATTCTGAACCTCAGTGGACTCATCTTGACAGGTCATGCAAGATGAACTGTTTCCATGACAGCTATTGATGTTGTTCAGATTAATGATTAATCTACTTATTAATTTTCAATGGTGCCTTAAGAATGTGATTACCATTTTCTCTTGCTTCTCATATGCTACTGGGGCTTCCCTGTTTGGTTTTCTAGTAGTGGCTCCGTTTGCTGAGACCACAGTGAACTCATCCACTGGTTTCTGGCAGCGCATTTACTTATAAATGGCTGCTGGTGCTTTGAGTGTTTTCTAGCTTTCTAGTAGCTTAAATAACTAATTAAATAAACAGCGTTGCATTACAGAATGTTGGAAAACACAGACGGACACAAACATTTTAAGAACTATATATCAAATTATTCTGAAGTACACAAAGAAGTGGGTGCCTTACCCCACACTCTAGTCCCTGAGAAAATTACCATCAACGAGGTGGGCAGGCAGGTCTCATTCTACATACGATACAAACATATGGACACATACATTCCATTATATGTAGAGACATACAGTTAAAATTTTTTCAGCAAAAATAAGTTCAAGGTTTGCACCCTTCAGTATGAATTAAGACTCAATGTACAAACTCCTCACAATTAAACCAATAAGTAACATCATACAAATGGAGGAAAGGTTGAAGTTGTCCAGGATTTCATTTTGCTTGGATCCACAATCAGTGCTCATGGAAGCAGCAGTCAAGAGCTCAAAGGACAAGCTCCGTTGGGTAAATCGGCACAAGACCTCTTCAGAGTATTGAAAAGCAAGGATGTTACTTTGAGGACTAAGGTGTGCCTGCCCCAAGCCATGGTATTTCCCCTTGCCTCATAGGCATATGAAAGTTGAACATTAAATAAGGAAGCCCAAAGAAGAAGAGATGTGTTTGAATTGTGGTGCTGGCGAGGAATATTGAAAGTACCATGGACTGCCAAAAGGACAATCATGTCTGGCATGGAAAAAATGTGACCCGAGTAGATAAGGATGGTGAGACTTAGTCTTACTTACTTAGGCCACATTGTTAGGAGAGACCAGTCCCTGGAGAAGACTATCATATACCTCATACTTGATCAAGGACAGGGACAGTGAAAAGGGGGAGGGCTCTCGAAGAGATGGATTGGCACAGTGGCTGCAACAATGGGCTCAAGCACAGGACCAATTGTGAGGATGGTGCAGGACCACACGTACGTAGGGTTGCTATGGGTCAGAACTGACTTGATGGCACCTAACAAAACCGACAACAACAAACATAGGAATCCATGGTACCTACAGCCTCTCATTTACATAGCCAAGCCCATATCAATGGGCACTGAGATTGCATCCAATGTGTTGCTATTAGATGAGCAAGCATCTTGAACATTTGTTTATGACGGACTCATGCTCTCGGACTGGAGGGCAGATTCTTAAACTGAGATTACTTTGTAACGGGGAAGATGCAGTTCAAAATCAAGTGGAGAGTTCCAAATGATTCTTGAAGCAGGTGGAACCCATTCACCCTCTGCCAAAAACAGGGCCTATTCTCCCCTTTCACTCGTAATTTGTATTTCTTCGAGGTTTTCTTCTCTATGTGATAATTCCTTCTCTATTGAGCTTCAAGAACCAGGGTTCACTTTTCAGCAGTGTGGATGAGTTTCCAGATTGCTCCTGTTTACTAACTTTTCTGGTTTCCCTAGGAATTCCCATCCTTTTCTTTTCAAGTTCCTTCTGTTCCTTCCTGCCCTAGACCTTCCTAGACCTCCCTGTCTGACTCAGCGTGTTCATGTTGCCTCCTTGAAACGTGGAGTAACTTTCAACCACGGTGTTATTTTCTCCATCTACTGTCTGCACACACTCAGCTCTTGCTGCCCCTCGAAGAGGAGGGGTACAGCTAGGCGGTTGGCGTGCCCTGCTCAACAGTAGCAAGGTTGCAAGTGTCCAGAGGTCACCAGTCAGCTGTCACTGAGCTGACGCTGGAGTCTGTCCGAGAAGAACTGCTCCACAGGTTTTCAACGGCGGGTTTGGGGAAGTAGATGATCAGACCTTCCTTCCAATGTGCCCCCAGGTGGGCTAGAACCGCTAACATTTGGATTAGCGGTTGCACACAGTTACATCACTCAGGGACTCCATGGAGAAGGGAGGAAGAATATTTTCCCCAGGAGAACACAGGGGAAGGGCTCCAGTTTCTCAGACTCCTCCTGGTCCTGCAGAATGTCACCATTTTCTTCAAGTTACGTACAAAGGGGGCAGCTTAGCTCTAAAGGCACCTGGTAGTGCCGTGGGGACACTCACTGGGCCAGGGCCTCACACTTGAGTGTTTCTCTGGATCACTCACAGGAGCATATTAATTCAGAAGGCCCAGTGGCGGAGGGGGGGGGGGGATTCGGAATCTGCATTTCTGACAAACTCCCAAGGGATGCTGATGCTGCTGGTCTAGGAGCCATGCTCAGAGTATGGAGCATGGAGGTTCCAAGAGCAATGGAGCCCTCCACCCCCCCATTTCATACAAGGAAGGCATCATGCCGGCTGCTGAAACCTTGAGCTTCCCTGCCAACTGATCCACCAGCCAACTCTCCTCTTGGTGTGCTGGAGCGGATTCCGACTCCCAGTGACTCCAGGGCAGAGGAGAACGGCTCCCGAGGGTCTCTTTGGCTGACATCAGGAGAAGAGCAGCTCTCTGGATCTTTTCTCTTGGCAACTGCTGCTAAGACCAAGCCACTTCGGCACAGTCTTCAAAATCCTGCAACATGGGATCTGTGGAAATTTCTCTGGACTCCAAACAGAGCCCCAGCTTCTTCCATGCCCAGATCACTAATTTCCACACAGTTCAGTCACTCCAGCAGGGAGCTAGGAGAGGGGGAGTTAACTGGAGCACCATCAGGTAATCATCCCCCACAGTTCCAATCACTTCTAAAAAGATCCAGACGACTAAGCGTTGTAATTGCTTGGGAAAAAAATTGAATATATTTTGACCATTTAAGATTGTTCCATGTATCAACTTAAGTCTGGCTACCACTGAGCTTAAAAAACAAACAAACCTGTATCCATTTAGTACACACCTCACAAGCTTCTGTTTTGTTCTCATTTTATTACATTCCATTTCCCCCCTAAATTCTTATAATTTTGACACTTACCACTAATTTCAGACTTTTCATTGGCAGGCTGTATACACATACAAGTTTATTAACAACCTTACTTGCTGAAAGGAAGGAGAACTTGAAGCACTTGCCGATGAAGATCAAGAGCCTTCAGTATGGATTACAAGTCCATGTAAAGAAGACCCAAAGCTTCACAAGTGGACCAACAGGTGTGATAAATAGAGACGAGATATTGTTTGGTAACTAGATTTAGGGACAGGGGTTGTCCCTCCCATGTCTGCAAAGGCTCCCATAGAGGAGGTTGAAAAGAAATCAGGCAACCATTAGATGCCTATGAAGACCCCAGACTGAGCATGCTCATACTCAAGCCCCTGAGTCAGGTGCGAGGTACACCTGGGCCGCCGAAACTAGGCCCAGGCTCATGACATCACCCTGGTCGGGTCAACCCAGCCAGTAGGCTCAACCAATACTTTCCCCCACGCCTTCCCCCAGCCAGGAGGTGGGTTAGAATAAAGGCAGGGAGCATGTGCTGGGACACTCTCTTACCCTGCTCCTGGCTGCAGGGGAGAGGGAGGGTCTCCCTCCCATGCATGGGCACACATGCACCTGCTCCGGCCTACTCAGGGCCCACAGCCACTCTTACTTTCTGTTACTCTGCTCCTGGTCAGTAGCAGGTCGGAGCGTGGGGGCGCACACAGGCCACCTGGGCATGCCCCTTCAAGGGCTGCTCTGGGTCTGCTTGGGGTCCCACATTCTCTGGGCTCACACGTAGCCTCTAGGGTTCTTGGGCTTCTGGCCTCCAGGGATCCCCACCCCCACCCCGGTTCCACACGTGTGGGTGCTGTTTTCCATGAAGCTGCTCGTACCCACTTGTGACCCGCTTTGAGACAGTAAAACCTGAAACGTGTTCCAACCATCATAAAAACCCACTTGGATTACAAAATGGGCTTCAGCATGAATTCTTTCATCATGCGAAGCTAAGAACCAATGTATTACCCACTGCAGAAACCTAACAATATTAGGGGTCAAGCTTATCAATCAGTAGCTTTATGACTGTCCTAACCAGCTATTAACTGAAAGGTAGGTGGTTCAATTCTCCCCGTAGCCTCCATGGGAGAAAGCTGAGGCTATCTGCCCCTAGAACGATGAAAGCTTCAGAAGCCACCCGATGGGGTTGCTCTGAGTCAGAATGGACTCAGTGGCAGTGGGTTTACTCTTCCTTTGGGGGAAATAGCATGTAATCAAGAACCCATGACCACGAAGAAGGCCATGCTGCACTGGGGAAAATAAGGCTCCAGGCATGAACAGAATACCAACTGGGATGTTCAAAAAACAGATATAACATTGGGGATGTTCTCTTATCTATGTCAAGAAGTTTGGGAGGTAGCTACCTGGTCAACTAACTGTTAGAAATCCATAGATCCACTTCAAAGAGAAGCGGTGCAATCGTATGTGGAAATTAATGTAACTACAATCACACACAAGTGACATTTTGCTGAAGACAATGTAAAAAATGGTTGCAGCAGTATTTTTAGGGCGAATGGCCAGAAATTCAAACCAGATTCAGAGGAGGGCCTAGAACTAGGGGCATTGCTAACGTTAGATCCATCAGAGCGGAAATCAGAGAATACCAGAAAGATGTGTACCTGTGTCTTATTGACTGTGGTAGTTACATACTTTCATGTCAACTTGATATATAAACGTGTAGGGGTGGAGTCCAGCCTGTCAATCAGGTCACAACCTGAAGTTCACTCCTTGTAGGTGTGGCCTTCTCATTAAGAGGGTCCTGGAAACCTTTCCCCAACCTCCCTGTCTTCACCTTCATGCAGGTGAGCCACCCTGAGACCGGCACAAGCCTCTTGATGCAGCCACCCCATTGGATCCACAAGACGTTGCATGCATCAGCCTGTGATTTCCTGCAATCTACAACATGGCATGAGTCTGAAGAGGGATTTATGGACTAGTATGGGACTTATGGACTAGAATCAGACTTGTGGACCTGATCTGGATTGGGCTGGGATGTTTGCTTGATATACAATTACTTCTTGATAGAAAGCTCTCTCTTCCACATATATGGGTGTCACTGAATGTATTTCTCTTGTCAACCTGGCCTAACACATTGACTATGCAGAAGACTAAGACTATATGGCTCACGATAAATATGGATAACATTTTAAAGAAGGGGAATTCAAAAAAGGAAAATGAGCTGATTCTGGGAACCCAAGAGGTAAGCAAATTTTGGGAATGATGAGGGCAACAAATGTATAGATGTGCTTTACACAATTGATCTATGTATTGTGATGAATTGTATGAGCCCCAATAAATTGATTTAAAAAAAAGGAAGGGGAATTCTACAATACCCAATATTATTCATGCAAAATGTGTACATAGACCAAGAGGCAGCCATTTGAACAGCATAAAAGAATAACATATGGTATAAAATCAGAAAAGTTGTGCATCCAAGTTGTATCCTTCCACCATACTTATTCAATCTGCACACCTGGCAAGTAATTCAAGAAGGTAGACTAATACATAAAGAAGACTAGGGTGTCATAATTGAAAGAAACATTTACTGGTGAAGATCAAGGATGATAGCCTAAAATATTACAGATTTTAAAAATATCCTCATAACTGAGCCAGTAAACCAAAGCATGGTAAACAGAGAAAAGACTGAAGTTTCCATTGATTTCATTTTGCTTGGATCCATAAACCTTGACTCTGGAAGCTGTTAAAAAATGGCATACTGCATTGGGGAAATCTTCTGGGGAAAACAAGACATCCTTAAAAGTGTTCAAAAGTGACGATGTCACTTTGAAGGCTAAGACGCACCTGATTCAGGCTCTAGTATTTCCCAGGGACCGCATATGCGCTCTTAAACTGAACACCGAATAAAGAAGATAGGAAGATGGAAGAAAATGCAACGTGTCTTAATTATGGTGTGGCGACTACCTGTGGACTACTGGAAGAACAACCAAACCTATTTCTAAAGAAGTCATGCTAGAATGTTCCTTAGAAGGCAGGATGGCAAGACTCTGTCTTACATCTTGTGGACATGTTATAATCTATAACGTCTGAATTTTTAATTTTAGGAAATAATTTTTTGTGTTAATTCTTCATTTTCATAGTTATCAATATATATATAGTAATATATACATTTAATTAAACGTTACGAAAACGTCGCACTCGGCATTATAGGGATAAAGAGAAGTCAGTTCTCCAAGCAGGACCTCGTGCTTTGTAAAGCAGAGAGTGAGTCAAAAAGAGGAAGACCCTCAAACAAATGGACCGATGCACGGGCTACAACCATGGTCTCAAACAGAGCAACGGTTCCACCGGTGGCATAGAACTAGGCAGCATGTAGTTCTATGAATCAGAACTTACTCCGTAGAACCAAAACGTAACGCTCTTCCTTCTTATATGTCCCTCGTTTTCCTCTCTACGTTCATGTCTGTTCTCAATAAAGGGTAATCTATTTGACTGGGATTAAAAGTAAGCTAAATTATGCTGCGGATGTTGGATGTCTGAAATGGAAGGGAACACAAAGGGCCTTTAAACTGGACCTGGGCCAATTCCCAGTACAGAGCGTGCCATCGTTCAAAGTGTGGGCTCACCTCACTTGGTACCGTCTTTACAGGTAATGCCCAGAGAGTCATGGTGCTGTTTCAGAAACAGGCTTAGCCCTTTGGGTTCCTACATGGGTGCGTGGTCTAGTCAAGCCTAGTATCCATGGGGATTCTACCTCTCTCTGATCCGTTCACATTAACACCCAGGAGACTCTGTAAAGCCTAAAATAAAAATAAATGAGCCAAATAAAAGCTATTTGACTAAGAATTGACTCCAAGAATGTCTTAAAGTTCCACTTATATTCAAATCTTTTCTCATGACATCATTAAATTGCTATCGAGTTTGAACTCTTTTTTTTTCCTTTCAAATATTTCTTTTAAAATTTCTGTCTTCTAACAGCTGACAAGACAGAATTACAGGGTTCTTTCATCTCTCATAGGCTGCTGTCCAAAGCTCATAATTAAATAATAAATTCCTAGGCATCAATTAATCAACTATCCAAATGACAGCTTTGGATGAGAAATCCAGTGTCTTTCAAACCGGGGCTTCTGAGTGATTTATTCTGGTTCAAGCCCCTACTGGAAATGTGCATTTCCCCCTAGATATGCAGAATCAGAATCCACATTCTAACAAAACATTCAGGTAATTCTTATATATACACTAAAATTATTCAGGTATTGAATTACGTATGCATTTTAATAAGCGCTCCAGGTGATCCATGTATACATCTAGGGATCTTATTAAAATGTAGATTCTCATTCAATATATCTGCAGGGAAAGGCAAATTCTCAACAGGGGGTCAAAGAATTCCAAATCCTTTGGAAGCCTTGTTTCAAACCTATTGTAATGAATATGAAAGCTCATAGGTGGCCAATGGTTACATAGCTATTTAAATGAAACATTTTCTTTGAAGTCATTTACAACACATCATAAAGCCCTGCTTAAGATAAAATCTCTAAATAAGCACATGACCATCTTTTCTGGCAAACAGTGGTCCCAGTTAATGGTGCTTCACAACACTTGCTACCACTCTCTGATCCAAAGGAGTGAAAGTTCCCGAGTTGGAATTCTGAACGCTTGGTTTGGGGAACGTTATGGATGATAGTAGAAGCCTAAATTCATGTGCAGGGTCCCTGCGTGGATTGGATCCCTGGTGAGTTCCTGCCGACCACCGTCCAGGCATGTGAATAACCCCTACTAGCCGACAGAGATCATTGTAAAGTGGATTTTAGTAGCCGTAGTTAAGCTGGAATTGCAGCCCCTGTCCTTAAATCTCCTTTTCGATCTGTTTGAATTCATCCTGGTTTTAAAATATTTTTCTTCTTTCTTTTCCATTGAGGCTTTCCTCTGTCTTAGTTGGCAATGTTGCTGGGTTATTTTTCTGGTTTTTATCTTTGCTTTGGATGTCTTTCTGTATCCGGAAGTCAGGATGGGTGGGTCTAAGAAGACAACATCTGGATTAATAATAACCTGGGGGCCCAGAAGAGGAGGGTAGGGGGAATGGAGAGCCAACAACAATGGGTACAATATGAAAGAAAATGCCCACCGCTGATTGTACCACCCTTCTTACTATGATTGAATTATTGAATTGTATGATATGTTAATTATAGCTCAATAAAACTATTTTAAAAACCCCATTTCCTACTAGGAAGCAATGGCTCAAATTCCGTCTGACTCAAAGCGTGGACCTAGGGGGCTTCCTAGCCATTTTGTGTCGTCCAAAGTGCTGAGCTATTACAGCGACTGTCACTCCACCTCGCTGAGCGTCTTCCTCGTTCTCCGTTTGCTTTTATTCACGTTGTGTTGTGAATCGGGTGAAGGTTTACAGAGTAAATTAGCTTTCCATTTGCCAATTCATACACATCGTGTCTCAGGTCGTGAACTGCAAATCTGCACAATCGAACAGCACTTGGTCCTACGCTTCTCATCCCCACTCGTCTTTATTTCTTAACCCTTCCTGCCTTCTGAACTTGTCCTTGAGCAAATGCTGCCGTTTTGATCTCCAGTGGTTGACTGAGCAGCACACGTTCCTGGCATGGCTGTTCACCCTACAGAGCTGTCTGTCGGCTGATCCGAAGAGCTCTCTGGTGGTCTATGGGATGAGTGTTCAGTTGCTAACCGTAAGATGGGTGGTTTAAAGTCACCAGCCACTTCTCCTGGTCACGCGGTGGTTGCAAATTGGGCTGAGATCCACAAGGTCAGCAGTTCAAAACCACCAGCCACTCTGTGGAAGAAAGGCAGGGCTTTCTACTTCCAAAGAGAGGTACTGTCTCAGAACTCACCGGGGCAGTTCAGCCGTGTCCTGTAGGCTTGCCATTTATCTCCATCGACTCAACGGCACTGAGAGAGCTGCTTCTGCAAAGAAAGAGGAGGCTGTCTGGTCCCCTAAGATTTACAGCCTTCGAAGCCCTACCTAGGATCGCTATGAATCAGAATAAACTTGGGGGCAGGGAGTTTGGATTTGGACTATTGTGAGTCTGAGACCTGAGCCAGGGGGTGCGCTTAGTTCCGGGCCTGAAAGGTGATGAAGGGTCCTAGTGTCCCAGCTCCACTAGTCTGTCTCTGTCCAATAAGCTTGCTTTTCTTTTTCCTTCCTGATTTTGCGTTTTCTTTCACATTGTTCTCATACTTTCTAAGACCGTCTGATATGCCCTCATTCAGAGTGGGTGGTAGTGGTAGAAGGCACCATTAGTTCTTGTCTTGGCAGCATAGTGGAGACTGAGGGTCCTGTTTAGGAGGAGAAAACTCTCTTCTGTCTCAGCCTCCTCACACGAATGGAAACTGGCCTTTCCCACCTCCGCAGTCCTTGCCCGTGGGTGTCACTATTGTTACCACTTGCACAGCGCACAGCAAATGGGGCGGAACGCAACTTGTCCTGGGACCCTATGACCCTTCCAGACTCTTTGCCAAGCTGAAATTCATTACGTATAGCCCCTCTCCATACCCTAGCCTTTATCGATGGTGTCCTTCCTTGTAGTCAGTAGTTAAAAGGCTCAGCTCTTCGGGGAAGTTGGTAGTTGGCACCCTTTAGTCACTTCCTAGGGCAAAGAGGTGGCAGCCTGCTTCCATGAAAATAACCACCTGGGAACACTGATGGAGCGAGTTGACTCTATCCTATAGGGTCGCCATGAGTCACTCAACTCCACAGCACTGTTTTCCCTTTATCGTGAATTGCCTCAATCTTCTGCTTCTGCTTTCCACCTTATTCCAGCGTGTGGCTCCCAGTTCCTTCTTGTATTCCACCTTTCTGGGTAATTCTGTATGCCTTCATGGAGAGCCCCTTGGGTCTCCTGGCCTCACTGTTCAAGAATTTCCACCAGCCACTGATCTCCTTTCCCATGGACTCCAGTTACTCAATGCCATGCCCCTTGCCTCTTTATTGCTTAGTACTACTCCACTATAAGGACTCTCTGGGTGGTGCAGAGGGTTAAACCCTTGCTAGTAGCCGAACGTTTGGCCAGAGTCCCAGCCACCCTGAGGCAGCTCGGTAGGCAGATGTGAAGATCAGTTTCAGAAAGGTCCGAGCCTTGAACACCATGTGGAGCAGTCAGACGCTGCATGACTCAGAATCGGCTCCGTGGCTGCGAACACCTTCATTATAAGGTGGCTATTTTAATTCTAGAACAACTTGCAAAATACAAAACTCAAAAAAAGAAAAGGAACGAACCATGGTTCTAGGACCCAAAGAGAGCCACCGTTAGGAGTCCGATCTGATCCCATGGTGTGTGGAGTTGGTCTGAGTCAGAGGCCAATTTGATGGCAGCAAGGAGCAGCAACAAATGACCGAAAACCAAGATGATCAGAGTAGGAGGCTTCAGGGATTATTTCTCTACTGCGGGGACGACACAGTCATTGCAGGCAGGCAGGCTCCTCACGTCTTCTGATGACCCATCACCAGGGGAGGTATGTAGTTGACCTGCCGGGAGATGGTCAAGGCCAATGAGGAGGCCTCGAGGCCACGATGTCATCCAAACCAGGATGACTCTGCACGCAGTCAGGGGACATCTGGCAACATCTGGAGACTTTCTCTCTGTTTTTATTTTAGAGGGGCAGGAGAGATACAGCGATTGAATATCTTACTGTGCACAAGAGAAGCTCCCACAACTCAGAGGTTGAGAAAATAAAAGAGCAGTGGTTACCAGGGGACTAGGGGAAGAGGTACGGAAGAACAGAGAGAGTCCTGGGCATCTTGGGGGCCCTCTGACGCTGCCGCCTACATGCACCACAGCATGTCTACTTGGTCACGCTTCCAGAGCATGGGTGCGAGATAGGAATGTCCCATACAGCTAAGAAGATGGGGGTCTTCTCCTTTCTCCACATGTTCCTCCTGCCTCGCAGACAACACCAAGACTCTGTTATAATGTTCCTCCTGCCTCACAGACAACACCAAGACTCTGTTGTGACCCAGAGCTGATCCCCACCGGGCGTCTGCCGCTTTGACCTTCTCCAGGCAGATTGTCGATCAGCAGGGAGGGGAACGGAATAGTCAACTTCACGTCCCAAATCCGACCTGATGTTTCTAAAACACAGCAAGAGATTGTTGAACGAAACCATGGGACATATAGCTAATAAGAATTAGGGGAAAAATAAAGTCTTCATTAAGACCTGTAATTGCATGCAGGAAGTGCTTATAGTATAAACTTATCCACTGTCAACAAGTCGACTTCAACACATAGTATACCTATAGGTCAGAACAGAACTGTTCCCTGGGGTTTCCAAAGCTGTAACTCTTTAATACGGGAACAGACAGTCACATCTTTCTCCCTCAAACTGCCTGTTGGATCCGAACCGCTGACCTGCTGGTTAGCAGTTCAGTGTGTAACCCACTACACCATCAGGGCTCCTTACAGAATAATAAAACTCAAAGAAAACCTCACTGCCCATCTAGCTGATTCTGACTCATAGTGGCCCTATAGGACAGAGTAGAGTTTCTGAGACTGTCAGTCTTTATGGGCATGAAAAGTCAGCGTTCTCCCTTTACAGTATAATAAGTAAGGGGAAATAAAAGAGGGTAAAATAGAATATATTGTATTATCTCAGCTGAGTGAAAACATAAACGCAAATATTTTGTGATACACAGACAATCATAGGTGGGGGATGCGTCAACAGGAATATTGTGGCGAGTCTTCAATGGTGGGGAGTTTTCACACGTATTTTTCATTATTCACTTAAATGTCAGCTGTGACAGGAAAAATACATTTTGTATTTGTTTTTTATTCTTTTAATGCAAGTAGTATCTTAAGCAGGTACAGAGCATCCTTGTTTCTTGAAGACAGAGGGAAAGGGAAAGACAATAGGTAAACAGAACATTCTAAATGGCAAGAAGAAAGGTGAGTGTGAAAATGCACCTTGAAGTGGTCCAGAGACGTGTGGCTGGAGAGAAGATGGAAGGGGGAGGGGAAGGGGCTAGAGCCTCCAGGGGACAATGAAGGTCTTGATATTTGGGGATCAGCATAGATGGGAGGCACAGTCACAGAAGAGATGCCAGGCAGCATGGGGCTGATACTGCTAACCAATTGCAGAAGTGTGAAAGTAAGTTTTAACACCCTATTGATATGGTCAAAATCAACAACGGTGGGGATTGCTTTAATGAATACCATATGGGAAAATAGAATGACTTAGCTATGGAAAAAAATCCAGAATCTCCCTTTGAAAGGAAGGCTATGGTATCATTTTCCATTAGAAATGAGGAATATAAACACATTGTCAGAAATACATATTGTCAAATGAATTTGAAGAAAAATGTTTTAGCTTTCTGCCAGTTGACTAGAATAAGTTTAGATTTTAATTTAAGCATCAAGAGGAATGATCTAATGACTTGTGAATAGCCTGGCAGAGCAGAAGTGATAAAAATTGCAAACAGATAATTATGCAAATAAATATTTGCATCGACTGGTATAAATATTTAGTGGTGCTGACAATTCCCAATTATCTTGTTCTAATTGGTTCACAGAGAAACCAATTTTTTACCATTGTACTTGACCAATTAACACTTCAGGAGTTCAGCTAACATCTTGGATCTTAAGAATGTTTTTTTTTTTAGGGGGGCGTGCATGTCTCTGGGCAGTTATGCCTCTGTACCAGGGGAGAAATAAATTCTTCATTCAGTCATGACAAACAGTGGCTTGTAAACTTCTTTCTGCAGCCCAAGAGGTCTTTCTCCAGGAGCATGGGGCCAGCCAGGGGTTACCACTGAATTGCCAAGACCAATGGGATGGGTATTATTCTGGGGAAGAGAGAAAGAGATGCAACTCACATGAAGGTTAGACATTGGCTTTGACGAGTCTCTGCAGCAAGGCAATGGTTTCAAATCTCTAATGCATGGCCCCAAACAGTGCCTGATTCCAAAGAAAGTGTGGTAGTTATATACTCTGGTGTCAATTTGAGGATTAAGAGTGTAGGGTGGAATTTAGCTTGTCAGTCATTGTGTAGCCAATGAGGCCTCTGTGTGGGCATGGCCTTCTCCTGAGACTTCTGGGAACTCTGGTATTTCCTCCTTGGAGGCAGGAAACACTCTCTTTCTCTGGGCTCACTCCTTGAGAGATGCTCTACTGACAAGACACATGGGGCTATGCTGATGGAACCGGACCTCTAGAGCTGAAGGAACCATGTGGAGACCCAGCTAGCACTGAGATGCTTGCAACGCCACTGGATCCACAAGACTTCCCACCCACTGGCCTGTGATCATCCTGCATTCAGCATCATTGCATGTGTCTCGTGAGTCTGAAGAGGACTTCATAGATTGGTGTCTGGCATATGGGCTAATATTGGACTTAAGGACTTGATCTGGACTGGACTGGGATGTTTCCTCAATATTCAATTGCTGCTGTATAGAAACCTCTTTCTTATACACATATGAGCGTCGATGGATTTGTTTCTTTAGTCTACC
>NW_022111358.1:18257686-18273530 GCF_000313985.2 Echinops telfairi
CTCTTAGTGTACTTCCTACTCCCAATTTGTATTTTACCCACAGATTCCTCTAGTAAAGAAAGGCTGGTGAGCTTTTTCTGAGAAATCATCCAGGGAAAACACAGTTTGGATCACAGTAGTCCTGTTCCGCTGTGCACTGGGTCACCATGAGGTAGGCCAGGCTGGGTGATGGCAGTTAGCAAGCACCAGCTTCCTTCGGAGTCCTGTTGGCATCCTGGGCTACACATTAGGCTGCTAATTGGAAGTTCAGCAGTTCAAACTCACCAGCTGCTCTGAATAAGACAGATGAGGCTTTCTGCTCCCATGCAGATTTACAACACCAAAAATCCCCTGGAGCTAATCTGCACTACCCTATCGGGTTACTATGAGTCAGAATTAACTCAATGGCAGTGGATTTAGTGGAGGTTTTTTGCTAGCTACATAATTCAATAATAAGAATAGCTGTCTCCAGATAGACTGTGACTGTTGGTTATTCTAAACATATTCAACTCTCTCATGGCTAGCAGTAAGAGTCAAGATATTGGCCTTTCCGTCACCCTCGGGGAACCCTGTTGATTACCGTCCACCTGTGCAGTGACTAAGTCCCCTTGCGCCAGGAGCAATGCCTGTTGTTCAGAAAGAGATAGACAATGATGACCGTCATTGTCTTTAAGGAGTGTACACATTTGTTGTGGCAACAAGATATTCAAAAAGGTAAGCAAGAGGAATTATTTTTAGGTGGCAAAAAGTTCGGTCAACTATAGGTGAGCTGTCACAGGTCAGGTATGGTGGGTAGGTAAACAAAGGACAGGCAGCCAGGGAGGATGACCTGAGAGACTTGTCCTGGGTGGAACTTTAACCCGTGAGCTGAAGAATGTGGACTGTAACTAGAAAAGATAGAAACGGGCCTTTCAAACAAGGAGGTGAGAAGAAGCACGTTTGCGAGGAATGACAATACGTTTTTAGAAGTTAAATAAGGATGGCTAGAACGCCAAACAAACCCGTCTTAGAAGAAATAAAACAAGGATGCTCCTGAGAAGTAGAAGTGTCCAGACCTTGGCTCCCTTCCTTTGACATGGTCATCAGGGAAGACGCGTTGCTAGAAACAGAGACCATGATGGGTGCAGTGGAGGGTGGGGAAAGGCAGAGGAGGCCCTCGGTGAGACAGACAGACATCGTGGCTGGGACAGTGGACTCAAACATCGCAAAGATTATGAAGATGGAGAAGACCCAGGCAATGCTTTGGTTCTGTTACACATAAGTTGTCATGAGTTGATACTGGCTTGAGATGCCGAAGCTACAAAGGCCTAAGACAGACACTCCACCGTGCCGAAGTATTTGGGGGTGGGGTAGGGCATTTCCACAAGGGGAGCAAGAAAATAAAATCATGACCCTTAGCAACTCATGATTGATAACCCATGACCAGGTAAGAATTTAGAGAGTATTCTTCAAGGAATGATATTATCAGTCTGGTTCTAAGTGTATGCTCATGTTTTGCTTTAATATTTTCCTTGATAAAGAAACAGTTTCATGACATAAAGTTTAGCTACTATGAAAATCTAAAAAGAAACCAGTGATCATAATTCACATTCCCCTGGTGAGAAAAAGTAAGATAACAATGGTTAACATGTTGGTTAGATGCTTACCTTTAACATTTTGATTTTGTATGCACATGTGTGAGTGCTTTTAAACAAAATTAAACATGTAGTTTAAAAATATTTTTCATTTATACAACTAAAAAATAAAAAATAACATTTTTTACTTCATTAAATATTTTTCCACAATCTGATTCTAAATACATAGCTGATAAACCAGCATATAAAATAAACCCATTTAAAACAATTATATGTAATTCCAACAGAATAAGCTTTAAGTTCTTCTCTCTGTGTGACTTTGTGTGTGTGTGTATTATTTAAAAAGCACAGTGGAAGGAGACCCCCAGGCCAACTCGAATCACAAGTTCACCAAGAACATGCTCTGCCTCCTGCTGGGTGAGCAGCATTTGGGATCTTAGGACTTGTGAGCAACTATCTAAGGCAGCGGTTCTCAACCTGTGGGTTGCGACCCCTTTAGGGGAGAAACAACTCTTTCACAGGGGTCACCGGATTCACAACAGTAGCAAAATGACAGTGATGAAGTAGCAACGAAAATAATTTTATGGTTGGAGGGGTCACCACAACATGAGGAACTGTATTCAAGGGTTGTGGCATGAGGAAGGCTGAGGAGCACTGCTCTAAGGTGAAACCCTTGGTCTCTCCATTCAGAAGAAAGGAGAGTGATGAAGCTCTAAAGACACTTGGGAACAATGAATCCAATGGATGAATGGGCCATGTAAAGACCAGGGTCCACAACCCTGAAACCAGAAGAAATAGATGGTGCCCTTCTACCACTATAAACTGCTGGGGGGGGGCGGGCGGAGATCACATTACAAGGTCTTGGGCAGAGTGGAGGAAAATATGGAACCAAATTCAGAATCATGAAAGAGACTAATCTTCTTGGTGAATCCCTCAGGACTCTTGCCCTTACTCACCCTTCAAGTCTTGAACTGAACACTCTGCTATGTTACACAAATCAATGATTTAAGACCCAAAGGGTGGCATTTGCCCAAGAACAAAGCACAGAAGGTTAGGAGAGAAGGAAGAGGGGAAACAAGGAGGAAGTGGGACACGTGACGGACGGTTCATGGAGAGGATGGCCATGGCTCAGTTAAAACAAAATATCTGAATTGTTGAATGAAACCTTCACCTAACTTACAGCGCAAGTTTTAAAAGAGCAGGGTCTATATCCTCCAACAACCCCCCATCCTTTTAGTAGGAACCGTTGTATCGGAGCTGATGAGGTCCGGGGTGTCTTCTTGGGAGAGGCAGAGCACTTGCGGGTCTCTGCCATTTGAAAGGACCGAGGCAACTAAAGAGACTTGGGCTGAAAGCCCAGGAAGGAGAAAGAGAACAAGCAAAGCTTCAGAGATGCCTGGGGGTCACCAAACGGAAGCACGTGAATGAGAGGGGGGCAAGGCAGCGTCAGACTGTCGGGTCCTGGCCATGCGAGGATAAGAAGTTTCCTCAATATTCTGTAAGCACGAAGAGCTCACGAAGGGCTCTGATATGAGTTCTGCCTACATAAGAGCACCGTAGGAAGACGATGCAGACCTGCTAAAAGGCTGCCCAGCTTGCAGGCAGAGGGCGGAAGAGCCCTAATCTACACTGGGCCGAGGAGGGGAAAGGCTTCTTCTTCATACTTCTTTGGATACCAATTGTGTAGCAGCTGCATGCATCACCATGACCGCTCATATAGTTGACGCAGTGTTCCGCGTGGTTAACTGGTTAGATTAGACCCCAGGTCTCCCTACTCTACTGCAGTGCTTTGATCATTGTTCTTCCTAGTAACAAAATATACAGTGATGTATTAACTCCTCTTTTGGATGAAAAAGAAAATTGTTTGTACATTTTTCTTTTCCCTGAATGCTTAATGAGTAGATCAATCATACATAACTGTGTCCTGCTTTATATAACTTTTTAAAGTCCATGTGTTCACATCATTCATCACCTGTCTGTCAGCGTGTCTTACTGTGATGGCTTGTGCGTTACTATAATGTTGGAAGCTTTGCCACTGGTATTGTAAACCCCAGCAGGGTCACCCATCATTGGCAAATGTCAGGACACCTCCCGACTAAGAGAGATTGAAAATCAGTCAGTGGAAATCTCATGGATCCCAGCAGAGCACTGTGTGATTCAAGTGCAGTGGACAGGTCACGAGAAGGGCTCAATCCCTCGGGCAGCACACGAAGGCCCATGGAGTTAACGCTAGAAAAAGCAAGCCCAAACTCACAGCCATGAGTCAATGCCAACTCCTAGCCACTGACTGTACAGGATGGGGTAGCACTGGCCCGCGGGGTGCGGAGACTGTAACACAAGGAGTAGCAGGCCGCAGCTTTCTTCTGCAGAGTGGCTGGCAGTTTTGAACCGTTGACCTTGAACCACTGAGCCCCACTCATAGTCATTATGCAAGGGAGCACTTACCAAGCCCCCGAGCAATCAAGCTGCATGAAGAGTCCAGCTTCAAAGCCAGGATAAGGGAGGATGTTTGGAGGTGAGGCAGGGAGAGATGTGCATCGAAGGTGTCAGGAATCAGTATCAAACTTGTGATTTCACTTCCCTTTGGAAGTTCAAGCCGATTTATGAAGACCAGGACAGAAATGAGGAATGTGCTCTAATTCAATTGGGAAAAGAAAAACAAAAGCCATTCTCTTCAGAAAATGTCTTCAGAGAAAACCCTCGAGAATAAACAAAACAAAACCAAAAAAGCTTGAGCTGGGTGAGAGATCGGCAAGATCATGGAAAAGTCAGCATCTTTTTTTTGGGGGGGGGTAACAGCATCAACCAGCTACAAAATATAATGGGAAAGTATTGTAGCTGAAATACCACGAAAAGCACAAAGCAGCTGCAAAAATGTTGCCCTGAAATGTGTGGGGCTGACAAAAAAGAGAATCCTCCAAAAGATGACTATCTGAGACAGAAAGAAAGATGAGAATGGAGGATGAAGGCACACTGGGAAGGAGAAATACTCTAAAGATGTGCATTTCCCTAAAGTGTACATTTTTAGGATTAATGAGACTGTAACCACGATCTCATGAGAATAAATGAAACTTCAAAATGAGTCTGAATTTTTTCTGAACAATTAAGGAAATGTAGAAGAAAAGATGAACCGAGGGGTCCACTAACCCCGCTGCTGGTGACTGCCATCGAGTTAGCCCCAACCCGAGGTGTCCAGTGACAACAGAATGGAGTGCTGCCCTGGTCCTACACCATCTCCGGGGCGGCTTAGGTGTGCGGCTGTTTCGATAGAGTTTTCCATGGTTAATCCTCAGAGAGGAACCACCAGGCCTTTTCCCTAAACCGTTTTAGTCTGGAAGCTCCGCTGAGCCTCTTCAGCGGCATATCCACCCACGGCTACCTCCAATGGCAGATGGGAAATGGCTGAACATGAGGAGTGTTGGACAAGCATTGAACCCAGGTCTTCTGCATAGAAGGTGAGAATCCTACCTAATGAAGCATCAAGCAGCCCTAACGAACCCAACCTGATAGAATAGCATTCTACCAAGCTCGGGGCCCTCAAATCTGAGCTGTGCTTGGAAGGCACAGGCAGACAACAGAATATCAGAAGTCACTGGGAAAGGCCGGGCCTGACCCACACCACAGGAGAAAAAGATACATCCAGGGGGAGGGGCGGGGACTCCAGTGAAGGTGCCGGGAGAGTGGGCTGCCTATTCCGAGGAGGGGCAGAACAACCTCAGTGGAACAGGACTTTGCAGATGCCTTGGAAGACAAATGCCCCTGAAACTCAGCCAAAGAGCAGGTGAAAATTTCTTTGATAATTGAATTTAAATACTATTTGGCATGTTTTAAAGGACTTTGAGTGCCACGAGTTCAGACGATCAGAAGGCTGTAAGCGTTTCTAAGTCAATGTATCCTTTGCAAACCGTTTTCTGATGAGCAGAAGCAGGCATCCGGTGTCAGGCAGGCCAGTGTGAAGGCCTCTGGGAGGACCCAGGTCGGAGATGCCTCCGTCGGACTAAAGCTTGGCAGCAGGGAAAGGGAGCAGAAACATACGGAACCCAACAGCAGCCTCCTCAGGCATGTTTCTGTGTGGACTGCTTGTCTAGACACAATGGAATATGGTTGGGGTATCTCTAGCCAATGGTTTGTAAAAGGGTAACTTTTATTTTTAGTAAAACCAATTTTTATTATTCCCACATACAGGACCTCCCCATATTTCAGGTCTTTTAAATACCAGCCTGCCATAATCAAATTCAGTGTTACCCACTTTCTATGTTTTCTTTGCGCAGTCTCTGGAAACCCGATATAACTAGGCTTCTCTGTAATCGATAAAATATTGTACAGTGTGTGTGGAATCAGATATGTCTGTGTTTTTATAAATGAACATTAGAGAGGGGCAGGCATGGAACAGAACAAGGCTGGCTTGTTCGTGCTTTTTAATATAGATATGCTGCACTAAACAGCATGATATGTCATAAAACGAAACCTAACATTGGAAAATGAGATTGCAGTCTCTGCACGTTTAAATGGTTTTCCTGGGAGACAAATCTTCTTTCATTTGAGCAAGCACACACAAATGCTTTTCTAAACGTTTATTTTATTTTTACAAAGTACTGGGAAATATCCAGCAGTCAAGTTGTGTCAATGAGGAAAGTACGGCCGACAGCTCACAGGACACCTACCAACACAGTTATGACCAAGCCACATGCCAGTTTAGAAAGAGGAAGGACACAGTGGGTCCAGCTCTTCCGGTGGGCCACAATTTCTCCCCCAAGCACTTAATATCCTTTTAGGCAATAGAATAGCTGTGGTGGCTCCCAACGAATAAAGGGAGTCAGGGATCCCTCTCCACCTCCAGATTGGAAGCCATGTGATTCAATGTGCTTGGATCTGCCTTTGATCATACCTTCACATACTGTACTTCCCTCTTGAGACGTCTTAGGCTGAGTGCCCCCAGGGAAGCCGTCATTCTTTTTATTTGTTGTTTGCCATTGAGTCAGCGTGGACTCATCTATGACAATGAAGCCTTGCCCATTGCTGCAGCATCTACAGGAGTGTTGGAAGAGAGGAGCTCATGGTTGTAGCTAACGTGGAGTACCTTCCCACATGGTGGGCTCATTTTCCAGCACGCAAAAGCACTGGGAGATTGCTTGTGAGCTATCATCCAGCCATGCACATTTCATTGACACAATTTTCCTGCCTGTTATTTCCTAGGAAATAATATACTCTTCTGTTGTGGTCCATAAAGACTTCTTTGGCTAATTTTGGGTAGCTAGCCAGGCCTTGCTCCTAGCTCGTCTTAGTCTGGAAGCTCCACTGAAACCTGGGCACCACACGTGGCCTTGCTGGTACTTGAACTACCAATGGGCACAGCTTTGAGCATCAGAGCAACATGCAAGCAGGACAGTGTGACAAACTAGCAGATGGAACTAACATGTCAATTTTCTAGGGTGGCTTTTCTATCATTAATTTCATGAATTGTGGGTGAGTTATAACTGATTCAGTCCATGGAAAGGAATAGCTGGAGTGTTGTAAGATCACATTTTTCGCCCTCACATGTCTACTTTTTGAATGTTTGGAGTTGTTTTTATTACTGTTGTTTTTTACTTCCCTAATAAATCATTTTATTGAGGGCACTTACTGCTTTCATAACAATCTATACATCAACGTATAAGCACATTTGTATATCTGTTGCCATCATCAGTTCACGCATTTTATTCCTGCTTGAGCCCTTGGTATTAGTTACCTTTTTATCTCTCCTTCCCCTAAATATCCACTTTTATTTTAATCAGATGTGGGATCTTGAAGGAGGACTTAATTAGTATCTAATGTGATATTTTCATCGCTTGTAGTGGCTTCTGTGTGGCTGTGATGCTGGAAGATATGTCGCTGATATTTCAAATGCCAGCAGGATCACCCAAAGTGAACAGGCTTCAGCGGAGCTTCCAGACTAAGAACAGAACAGGCTGCCCTCTGAGGAATTGGCTACTGAAAACCCTAGAGATAGCATCGAAACATGGTCAGTTACTGAACACCTAATGGATAGGAACAGAACATTGTCAACGGTAGTGCCCGAAGATGACCCCCTCAGGTCAGAAGGTACTAGAAATATGACTGGGGACGATCTGCCCGCTTAGAGTTGACCATGCTGACACATACGGAGTACCATCTCTGGGAGCAAAGTCCTAGGGACCTTCATTTGCTGATGGGGCGTGACTCAAAATGAGAAGAAACAACTGCCATCATCCATAGCTGGAATTTGGAATTTCAGAAGTATGAATCTAGGAAACTTGGAAGTCGTCAAAAATGAGATGGAGCACATAAAGTGATATTCTTGGTGTCAGTGAGCCGAAATGGACTGCTATTGGCAATTGTGAAGCAGAAAAGGATACGGTTTCCTCAGCCTGGAATGGCACAATCCAGAGGAACAGTGTGACATTCGTTGCCAAAAGTACAGTGCTGTCTGTTATAGGATTCTATCTACCATCCTTCAAAGAAATTCAATCAATACAAATACTATTCACATTTAGGCACCAACTACCAAATCGAGTGATAAAGGAATTGAAGGATGCTACCAGTGTCTTCAGTCTGAAATTGGTCAAATATGCAATCAAGATGCATTGATCATTATTGGCAATTGGAAAGATACACAAAGTCACTGTACCCTCCCAAACAAAAATAAACAAAACAAAATCCCAAAACAAACAAACCAAAAAACCCCGCTTAGTTGCCATTCCACCATTTCAAAAGGTGGCATCTGAGAAGAATCAATGATATGGTAATGACAAGTCCATGCTGCACAGAAAGCATTAGCCAAAAACAAGACTCCAGGAATTGATGGAATACCAATTGCAATGTTTCAAGAAGATAATGAAGCACTGTTAGCACTTACCTACCTGTCTATGCCAAGAA
Organism: Echinops telfairi; assembly: GCF_000313985.2. Taxonomy (NCBI): domain Eukaryota; kingdom Metazoa; phylum Chordata; class Mammalia; order Afrosoricida; family Tenrecidae; genus Echinops; species Echinops telfairi. The sequence continues at coordinate 18,266,134 of NW_022111358.1, forward strand.
ATTTGGAAGACAGCTACTTGACCAACTGACTGGAAGAGGTCCATATTTGTGCCCATTCCAAAGAAAGGTGACCCACAGAATGCTTAAATTATAGAGCAATATCATTGATATCACATGCAAGTAAAACTTTGCTGATGATCACCCAACAATGGTTGTAGCAGTACATTGACAGGGAGCTGCCAGTGGTTCAGGCCAGATTTAGGAGAGGACATGAAACAAGAGATATCATTGCTGATATCAGATGGATCTTGGCTCAAAACAGAGAACACCAGAAGGATGCTTACTCGGGTTTCTTGACTGTGCCAAAGCATTGGACTGTGTGGCTCCTCATAAACTATGGATAGCCTTAAGAAGAATGAAAATTCCGGAACACTTAATTGTATTCCTGTAGAAACTGTAGAAGGATCAAAAATCAGTTGTGTGAACAGAACAAAGGAATAGTGCATGGTCCAACATCTGGAGAGATGTGAGTCTCTCACCATAGGATTCATCTGTGTGCTGAGCAAATCAACAGAGAAGCTGGACTATACGAAGAAGAATGGGGCATCAGGATTGGAGGAAGACTTACTTACAAGCTGTGAGATGCAGATGACTCAACCTTGCTTGCTGAAAGCGAGGAGGACTTAAAGTACTTGCTGATGAAGGTCATAAGTTGTAGCCTTCACTATCGATTATAACTCAATGCAAAGAAACAAAAATCCTCACGACTGAACCAGTAGATAGCATCATGATAAATAAAGAATTGAGATGGCCAGGGATCTCATCTTCCTTGGCTCTGCAATCAATGCTTACGAAACAGCAGCAGAGATTGAACAATGCAATGCCTTAGGTAAATGTGCTGCATCAGACCTCTTACAAGTATTGAAAAGCAAAGATGTTAGTGTGAGTGAGTTAGTTAATTGTGCCAGCCTGGCCGATAATCACATGTGGGGCTGGTTGAAAGGCGGAGGGATAAATGGGTGGTAAGCCTCCACCTTTCTAGTTCTCGGGTCTCGTGTTTTGTGATGGTTGCACCGGGTGCAGCTGCCTTAGCAGTTCCCTGCTTCAGCTTGCAAGATTGACTTCCTACAAAACATCCCCAAGGAGAAGCTACATGGACCTATCCCGATGCAGCCCTGGGTGCTGGAGCAGCCGTGTGGAGACCCCTGCTAGTGCTGAGATGCTTGTTCGTTCACTGACTCAGCTTTCCTCCTGCAGTCGGCATCATTGCCTCTGTTTTGTGAGGTGGAGGACTTTGTGGACTGGTGTTGGGTTAATGGGTTACTGTTGGACTTGTGGGCTTGGGCAGCATTGGGTTGGGATGTTTTCATGATGCACATTTTCTTTACATAAAACTCTGTCTTATACATGAGTCGCTGTGGATTTGTTTCTCCAAAGTACCCATGCCTGATCCAAGCGGTGGCATGTTCAATCACCTCATATACATAGAGAAGTTGAACACTGAGTAAAGAAGACTAAAGAAAAGTGGATACATTTGATTTGCGGTGCTGGAGAAGACTATCAGGAGTATTACCGACTGCTGAAAGAACAAAGCAATCTGTCTTGGAAGAGGTACAGCCATAATCCTCCTCAGAGGCAAGGATGGCAAGACTTCATCTTACCTGCTTTGGACAGGTTGTCAGGAGAGACTGATGCCTGGAGAAAGCTATAGTGCTTGGTAGAATGGAGGGGCAGCAATGAATCGGGCTCAAATATAGGAACAATTCTGAGGATCACACAGCACCATTTCATTTTGCTATAAATAGGGTTACAATCAGTTGGGGTTGACTCCAGGGTACCTAACAACAACAGCAGCAGCAACAACAATGTGACATGTACACATATTGTTTTGTAACAATGTGAGCCTTTCCATTGCTCCCTATTTAGTAAGATATACAAGGAAAAAATCCATCAAGTCCGTCAAAAGGTGACTGGATAAACAAACGAGAGTGCATCAAAACAGTGGCGCATTTTCAATGAGAAGTAGAGAACAGCTGACCTGCCAAGAGGGATGGGATAACTGAATGCACGTTCTAAGTGAAAAAGAAAAAAGGCAGCCTGAACATGTATAGCCCGCACAATCCCAACTATGTGACATTCTAGAAGTGAAAGTAAAAAGGTCAATGTTTTCCAGAGGCTCAGAGGGAGATGGCAAGTGTGATACACTGGGGCACAGGACATTTTTTAGGGCAACAAAACTGTTGTGTCTGATGTTATCAGGACGCACACATGACATTATGCATTTTTCAAATCCTCCAGGGCTGTATAACACAGAGTCAACTCTAATGCCAACGACGGACTTTAGTTATTACTGTATTGATACTAGACCATAAATGCTAACAAATGCATAACAAATAGACAAGTTGTAAGGGTGTGCAGACACTAGTGGGGGTGGAAGGGAGGTATATGGGAACTCTTTGTGCTTAGCCTGAAATTGTTCTGTAAGCTCAGAAGTACTCTAAAAACAGTCTATTTAAGAAAATAAAACAAAGCAAAACAAAATACCTCAATAGAGCTAGGTGCCCTGTTCCTGGATGGAAGCTGAAAAGATGCAGGCACACGCCCACAGAGGGAATAAGATGCTGGATATGTAAGTCATATTCTCCGAGGCTGGCTGCTGTCACAAATCCCATATTTAACTTGACGGGGAGAAGGAAATAGGTTCACGATGTCTCCCTTTTTTTGGCATAGAGTTTGGAAGCCTCGCCTCTGTTGGGTCTGAGAGTTGAGCACAGCACCCATGCTTAGAGTCAAGATTGGGAGCTCGATGGGAGGCAACGTATTGCCAACAATGACACCACTGACGTGAACATAAATGAAATTAGAGATGAGGGCTAAGGAGGGAGCAGGGAGAAATGCAGTGTGCTCTGGAGCCCCAGAATATGTCAATTAAAATCCCCCATAGCACCTTCGGTCTGCAGGAGCGAGGGAGACCCTTGCATACACTGGCATGTGTTGGGCACAGGTCTCCACAGGGCACAGAGACCAGGGAAGGAGGGAAACAGAATGTTCAGAGTACAAGTCAGCGTGTAACCTTTACAGTGATGACTACTCTATGTTATGTGTGTAATGGACGGAGCGTTGAACAGGGCTCCCAATTCCCGGGGAAGTCAAAGAAGGTGCCAACCTAGATGAGGGAGCTTAAAGTCCCAGGAGTATTAGTGCTCTCAGGGTGAGCTGTCAAAACGTGTTGAATGATTGCTCTTCCTTATGAAAAAAGCAAGGCAAAGAGATGCATATTCCTGCCTCCATCTGAGCAGTTCTCTCTCTTCCTCCTTTTTTTTTTTTGTCATTACGAAACAGCTTCAGTTATTCATATGACCTCTATTAACAGAGAACAGGCAAGAACAGGGGGAAAGATGGTGAAAAACTAGCTTATAGCGCACTGTTGAGTGTTATCGTTTTATTTATGGGTGATAGAGCAGAAACGGCAGGTTCAGTCTTAAGTTCTGTGCATCTCAGCTGTTGTTGTTCAGTGTCAGTGAACTGGTTCTAACCCCTCAGGACCCCGTGTGCAAGAGAACCAAACACCACCCGTCCTGTACCATCCTCACTTTGTTGCGAGGTCTGAGCCAAGCGTTGCAGCCCCCGGGTCAATGCACCTTATTCATCCTTCTCCATCCTGGCCGGTCAGCCAGTAGCTGTGTGACTTGGGAAGGGCTCCAGTGTATTATCTGACCCACAGAGCTGAGTCAGCCTGGGCTTGCACACGCTGCAGCTGCATAGGTTGCTCTCTTGAGATGAACAACTTTCTTCTTAAGTAGATAACCAGGAGCCCTGGTGGCACTGTGGTTACACCTTGGGCTGTAGTTTGAAACCATCAGCTGCTCAGTGGGAGAATGATGAGGTTTTCTACTCCCCTAAAGAATTCCAGTCTCAGAAACCCACAGGAGCAGCTGTACCCTGTCCTAGAGGGTCGCGATGTGTCAGCATTGGCGCTAAGTAGTGAGTTATACATAGACCAGTGTCTCTGGTTTTGCTTCTCGAGAAATCCCAGCCTCACACATCATCCCATGCTCTAATCTCTGAAACCTCTGAATATGACACTGGCTACTTGCCTATTTTACCATGGAAATGTGATTTGATTGAGGATCTTGAGATGGGAGGAATAACCCTACATTTCCAGACGGGCAAAAATAACCCCATGTCATAATCGCAAGGGTCCTGAGCCAGAGACTGGAGATGCAGCAGCACATGTGATGATGGCAGCAGGAGATTAGAGAGCATCAAGGAAGAGGGTCCAGGAGCTCAGAGATGGAGGTGGGCTCTACAGTCTGAAAAGGACCAGCAGGTAGATTCGCCCCCTGGGGCTCCAAGTTCGTGTTGATGTAAACCAGCACACCTGTGCTGATTTGTTACAGTGAGTGAGTGTGCCCAGCCGCTTATGATGGCATTGAGTGAGTGTGCCCAGCCGCTTATGATGGCATTAAATCTCAATAAAACCTAGAGAATGTGTCCCTTATTCTCTAGGCATGTCCTAAGGGACACCCAGCCAGCCCATGTCAGAAGTGGGTGGAAGAGATCCTGGATTCTGTGCTCTTCCCGGGTGTAGACCACTGCCCCACGTCTAGGGAGTCAAGCTCTAATTCTGTTCCTCGGGCCAATTATTTTTCCTCTGTACAAAGTGACCTTTTAAACGTTGGCTTCACCTCCTGCCTCCGTTCCTGGTTCCCCAGCGGTCACAGTGGGATGCTCTGCAGCCCCCGCCACTCCCCCCACCCCGCCCCAACCAGGGAGCGCGCCCAATGACTGCAAGCAGCTTCTCGAACTCCAACAGGCACTTAGCCTCTCTGTAACTGTAAAATGGGATAATAACAGGAATCATTCTTGGCTCACAGGGCTGCCGAGGATCAAACACAACAATATATGTGAAAGGGCTTTAAAAAATGCCCCAGTGCTATTCAGATGTGAAGAATTATTATTTTTATATGCTCAAGAAGGCAAACACGCCTCCTCTCCCAGGTGACTAAAAAGCACATGTGATTTTATTTGCTCCAATAATTTCACTCTTATTAGAACGTGTTCAGTATACTACATGGCTATGTACAATGCACAAAGCATTTATTCTTCTGGCTACAGGCACTACCCGCCAGCCCCCTCCCCTCCAAACTTACCCTTGTAAAAACAAATAAGACTCATAAAACAAAACAAAAGTAAAAAAAGGGGGGGAGGCGGGTGAGTGGGTGGCGTCACTCACGGGGGCTGTGTGTCATCAAGGGGAGTCACCGTCACGTTGCACAGGAGAGACTTTGGATAACGGATGGCGAATACTGCAGACCAAGCACACAGGGTCTGCTGCTCTTTCTTCTCTCTGTCTCATTTTAATTTTCAACTGTGGTTTCCTAACCCTCCACTTCAGGAGGTAAATACAATTCTGGCAGAGTTTCGGTCTAATTTACTTTATTAGGGCTTTTACTACAAGTTTTTAAGCACTCACTGATTTTCAAAAACATATTAAAATGGCCATGGCCAATCTCGCCGATTGGTACAAGTCCACATTTCCCCAACGACTTAATAGTCTGCGACTTGTGCCAGACAGAGAAATGATTTCACCATTCTCTTTCTCCAACTGAAAGGCTAGGCATTGTTTTTAACTCTGTGCTGAGCACAAGTCACTGGTTTGCTTTGCCATGCTGGTCCCCTCCCTAGAACTCCCACCTACAAGAGTCATTCAGAGTTTCCACTGTCCAACAGGACACATTACGTCCCCAAAGAACTTCTTCGCAGACCATTTCTGTGTACTGTAGCCCTGCCTTGGCCCATTCTTGGAAGGTGACGCTCCAGGGGAGGTTTTTGTAGATAAGGTACGATATTGGGGCAGGGGCGTTGGAGAGGATATGGAGAAGCAGTCCTATGTCAAAAGATGTTAAACTGGATAAAACTTGTTTCTCACGTAAGTAATGGCATGGTAAATGGAAAAGAGATTGACGTTGTCAAGGAGTTTGTCTTGATTGGATCCACAACCAGTGCTCATGGAAGCAGTAGTCAAGAGATCATAAGACAGGGTGGGTAATCTATAGAAGCAATAACTGGAATAGGGGCTCCTAGGGGGCATGGCAGGGAAGGTAATGGGAAGCTGATATTAAGGAGTGCGATGAGGAAGAATTGATTGTGGTAGCAATTGTACAACACTGCTTGATATGACTGAATTACTGAATGGTATGGTGTCTGGATTATGCCCAAATAAAATGATTTGGAGGGGAAAAAGAGACAAGTGGCATTGGGTAGATCTGCGGCACAAGGTCTCTTTACTGGAAAGCAAAGCTATTTGCTTTTCCTTTTCCTTTTCTATTTCTCCATTTCTTTTTCAACAGCCAGGGACAAATCCAGTACATGTTTATGTGGAATGAATAAATGAACCTGAGCAAATATTCTGCTATGATGAGGTTCTGTGCTAGAAACTGGATTATAGAGGCAAATGTAGGACTTAGTGGTGGGGGTGGGGCTTCATCAAGATATGGTCCATGTAACACCTTGTGATGACAACTGGGGTGGAGTTTAGGTCAGGGTCCAAAGTGGTGCAGAGGGGACCTAAGTAGGTCTTTGCGGACAGGGAATGGGGACAGACCAAGAGGACTGATTTCCTGCAAAAGGGCAGGTTCTCCCATAGAGCTCTGCTAGCCAAGCACAGGGCCTGCGCCTTGTGTTGCGTTTCTGACTTGAAGGTCCCTACGTGAGTTTCAGGTGAAGTCTGTCTCATGTTAGGCCTGTGGGTCTATGGTACTTGGACATTCGGGAGTTAACCGCTGGGCAGGGCTCGGGCTTGAGTTCTGTCACAGTAATGGGCAGACCGTGGACAAGTCACATCATTTCTACAGTGAAATGGATCACACAAGATACGCCCTCTTCACAGGGCCGGTGTAGGGATCTAATGTGATCATGGTCCTGCACCTTATATAGGAAAACAGGTCAAAATTCTGAAATGCCACAGACACAAAGAGGTGTCGGCCTCTCTCTTGACTGAGAGCTGCAAACATAATGATGTGGTTTTGAAAAACCAGCCCCGGAGTTACTGTTTATGTTCTTTCCATACAAGAAATCAGTATCTATAGATGTGTGTGTGAAAAATATATGGGGGGGGGGGGCTTCAAACAGCAGGAAGAAATGGAATTAAAAGATGATGTAATTCTTTGCCCATTTCTTTGAAGCTCCTTGTACATAAGTGTATGTGTATACATAGTTGTTCTTAGATACAATGGAGTCCGTTGTGACCCACAGCGACTTCATGCACAGCTGAAGGAAACACTCACAATTGTTCCTAGGCTTCAGCCATTCGTGCAGCTACTGTGTTAATCCATCGTGCCGAGGGCCACCCTCCTTTTCAATGCCCTCCCTTCCCCAAGAATGGCGCTCTTCCCCAGGGGCTCATTCCTCACGACAACATGTCCAGAGCACGGAGGGGGAAGTCTCACCAGCCT
>NW_022111358.1:18273630-18279156 GCF_000313985.2 Echinops telfairi
ATGAGAAGGTATTACATTTTAGCCTAATGACATCTGCCTCAACTGACCTTAGAGGGAGAAATACAGGTATTTCCAGACAAGGAAAAATGAAAGGAATTTGTACAAACAAGACCAGCATTACACGGCGTTCCAAATGGCTGATTGTAGGAAGTAGATTACTGGGCAGTTCTTACGACAACATGTCCAGAGCACGGAGGGGGAAGTCTCACCAGCCTTGCCTCCAAGGTGGCACTTCTTTCACGGCAGATTTGTTTGCCCTTCCGGCAGTCCATAGGACTTCCAAAATCCTTTGCCAGTACCACACTTCAAATACATGGATTCTACTTCAGTCTTGTTTATTCTATGTCAACTTTCACATGCATTTGAGGCGACTGAAAATACTATGGCATGGGTCAGGCAAACCTTTGCCCTCAAAGCAGGACCTTTGCGTTCTAATACTCTAAAGCCATGGTTCTCAACCTGTGGGTGGCGACCCCTTTGGAGGTTGAACAACCCTTTCACAGGGGTCACCTAAGACCATCAGAAAACACATATTTCTGATGGTCTTAGGAACTGGGACACCAATCCTCTATCTGTCTCCAGGCGGTCCCTCCACATGCAGATACGCCCACTGACCAGTACGCAGCGTGAAGACGGTTACCCATGCTACACCAGGCTTCAAGACAAAATTTCATTAATTTGTAATCAGAAATAAATATTTCACAATGTGTAATTATATATTACTTTGTGATGAATCACTATGCTTTCATTATGTCCAATTTGTTAACAATGAAAATACATCCTACGTAGCAGACATTTACATGACAATTCATAACAGTAGCAACGAAAATGATGTGATGGTTTGGGGGTCAGCACCACAGGAGGACCTGTATGAAAGGGTCACAGCATGAGGAAGGTGGAGAACCGCTGCTCTAAAGAGAGCTTTGCCACAGACTGACCCAGCGAACTCCTCTTTGGAGCTCAATTGCTGCCCCCTGAGCATCGTTGTGGATCCAAGCAAGACAAAAATCCTCGATAACGTCGACCTTGTCTCCATTGATCATGTTACCTACTGGTCCAGTTAGGAAGATGTTTGCTTGCTTTACATCGAATCACGTAATCCATACTGAAGACTGCAATCTTTGATCATGATCAGCAAGTGCTTCAAGTCCTCCTCACTTTCAGCAAGCAAGGTTGTGTCATTTGCATATGGCAGGTGGTTTATGAACCTTCCTCCAATCCAGATGCCACATTCTGCTTCATCTAAGCCAGCGCCTCTGAAGATTTGCTCAGCATACCTTTGGAATAAGTATGGTGAAAAGATGTAACCCAGATGCACACCGTTCTTGATTTTGAACCATGCAGAAGTCCCTTGTTCTGTTCTCACCACCGCCTCTTGGTCCATGTATACAAGTGAATACAATGAAGTCTTCCGGAACTCTCATTCTTTCCACGGCTATCCATTGTTTGTTATGATCCACACAGTTGAATGCATAAGCATAGTCGGTGAAACACAAGTAAACCTCTTTCTGGTATTCTGTGCTCCTAGCTAACATCCATCTGACATCACCAATGAGATCTCTTGGTCCATATCCTCTTCTGAGCCCGCCCTGAACTCTGGCAGCTCCCTGTCCTTGTACTGCTGCAACCGTTGTTGGATGATCTTCAGCAAAATTGTACTTGCATTGGACATCAGTGATACTGTTCTATAATTTAAACATTACGTTGGGTCACTTTTCTGTGGAATGAGTACAAAGATGGATCTCTTCCAGTTAGTTGGCCAAGTAGCTGTCTTCCAAATGTCCTGGCCTAGATCAGGAAGTGCTTCCAGTGCATCATCAGCCTGTTGGAACGTTTCACTGGAGCCTCGGTTTCCACTAATGCTTTCAATGCTGCTTGAACTTCAGCACCGCTGATTCTTGCGCATGTGCTACCTCCTGAAATGATGGCATGTTGACTAGTTCCTTTTGGTACACTGACTCTGTGCCTTAGTTTTGTCAGTTTGTCATAATGCAGTGGCTAGTATGTTGCTGTGATGCTGGAAGTATTGCCACCCACTTGTATTTCAAATCCCAATGTGACTAGGTTTCAGTGTAGCTTCCAGACTAAGATTAGACTGCAGAGAAGAAATTGCCTGCTCATGGCTTGGAAACCTTGTCAGATACTGAAGGTCCAATGAATGGAAATCTCTCTCTCTCTCTATATATATATATATATGTATATATATATATATATATACACACACACATACATATACATACACACATATTCATATATATATATACACACATATTCATATATATATATGAATATGTGTGTATGTATATATTTATATATATATACATATGTTGTCATTTCACGAGACTCACATTCACGGAGGCTCAGTGTGTCAGTTCAGAGGTCTGCTCTTGTTCTTCGACTCATTTTCTTGGCACCCACTTCCCGTGTCCGACATTGTAACTGGTCAGCCACATGGAGGCGAGTGTGCCGTCATCACCACAATCAATTCCAGAACATTTTCTTCTCCTGTTCACAGTTGTTAGCTCCCCTGTTCCCCTCACGCACCCCTGCCTCTGCCGTTCCTCTAGGTGGGTCTTAATCCAGTTCCTGCCTTTGTAGATTTCCCTGTCCTGGATTTCACACGCACCAAATCACACAAAACACAAATGGGAAGCAAACAGGCAAAAAGGAACCCAACCATAATGATTAGATAAACCAGAAAAAACAGAAACAAACAAACAAAAACCCACACTGAAAAAGAAAGCAGAAAATTTTAAAAACTTGAAACTGTGTCCAAAGGGAAATCAAATGAGAAGGTATTACATTTTAGCCTAATGACATCTGCCTCAACTGACCTTAGAGGGAGAAATACAGGTATTTCCAGACAAGGAAAAATGAAAGGAATTTGTACAAACAAGACCAGCATTACACGGCGTTCCAAATGGCTGATTGTAGGAAGTAGATTACTGGGCAGTTCTTCCCAAGCAACTCTAGGTGAACTTGAGCATGCGGCTTGCGACACCCGAACCCACCAAAACCACTCTTACGGCTGATTCTGCCTCATGGCAACCCTATGTGGTACAGCCCTAAGACCCCAGGATGAGACATGTTTCCTGGGGCAGAGCCTCATCTTTCTTCTGCAGATCACCTGGTGGGTCTGCAGAGCTGCCCTTGGCATTGGCAGCCCGACTCTTACCCCACAGTCCCTTCAGGGCTCCTTTGTACCACCTAGCGATGCCATAGACGCACGTGCATGTGTATAAAACGCTTTCTTGCTGGCTTATTCCAAGAAGAGACAGAAAACTATGGAATCACAGCACACAGTGGTTAGAGCAACCGAGTTGGACTAGACAGGACTGCAGCAGCAACGGGGGATGAGGGCGGGTGGGTCGGTAATGAGCTCAGAGGTAGGGGCCAGGCTGCCTGCCTCGCAGCTACCTCCCTCTGTGCAGTCACACAAGCCAGTCACTTCTCTCTAAAGCTCAATTGCATCGTTTGTGGAACACAGACATATTAGCACGCACCTCTTCAGCCTGTCGCAAGGACGAAATGACATAACATCTATAAAGTGCTGTGTCAAAGGTCTGGCACGCAGCAAGCGCTCCAGCATGCCTAGCTAGTCTTCTTACTGTGGAAATTTGCTTTAAAATTATTGGGGCGAAATGCTCTCATTTCAAGGGCCCAGATGCCAAAAAAAAGAAACACATGCTTCCATGTTACAAGAATGGGCTGTACGACGTCCCAGGTAAAAAGGCATTCCAGTCAGAAAGATGGAATCCTCCACTCTGTGTTATGATAGCGAGATGATCTTGACACGGTACCGAATTAGCATTCGTTTCAGAACAATAACAAAGAGCATTGCTCACTCCCTCCATCCAAACCACCAGCCAGGCTCTGGGGAGAGGCATACACTGTGTTCGCGACTTGGAATAGAAACGCCCTTTGAAAGCTGCTCAATAAAGAGCCCTTGATGCACTACGTGGAGTGGAGGGCAATGTATTTTGTAGTTAATGAACCTAGAAGCCAAAGCCAGCAGTCTGCCCCAAAGAGCCAGGCTCCTTCCTCGATGCTACAAGGTAAATTAGCATCAGGTCCGCTGTCACGAAACTTTCAATAAAGAGCCGAGTATATAAGGCATTGAGCCTTTCTCTAATGACAGCTATAAATATAGATAATCAGGCTGTTTTGAGCCCTGAAATCAATTGCTCTGTTTGTGCTCTTTCCATGCTATAGATTTAGCTGTTGACTTTTAGCTTGAAGACATAAGCAGCTGCTGAAAAAAGATCCTTAGAATGCTAATTATGCTGTCACCAGGGATACCAAGCCATGCTGCCTGCAGGCCCGTGAATCAGGACTGAAACCAGTGTGATGGTTTTACCAATGAAAACACCATCTACTGGGAGAACCTATGATTTCGGTTCAGAGATTAAACACCAAAGACATTTCTCTGACTATTTTCAATTGTATCATGTAAAGAGCTTCGCTGAAAAGGCAGATCCAAGCCTTAGGTAACGCTGCCCACTCTGAATCCCGGATCCTGAATCCCGAGTCACGTGTGAACACTTGAGGGACCCGGAGCGATGTGAGTGGGCGTACCGGGAGCCTCTGAGCACCCACACCCTAGTATGCCTGGACGTGGACTGCAGGAAGGTCCTCTCCAGTCACAGACTGTCTGAAGGCCAGCAGCCTGCCACATCTCAGTCTAGTCTACTTATAGAACAGACAGGAAGTGACCGCGACTCCTTAAACAAATGTGGTCCAGTGCCCAATCAGAGCAGCCAGCCTTTCCCTCTTGGGAAAATTAGGTGTGAAAAGAGGCTCCAGAGTTCTCACCAATACTCTAGGGAGGGGTAGAGGTTCGGAAGGCTCCCCCCGTTTTCCAGTCCTCACAGCTTCCTCTGTTCATCCCAGGGTCCTTCCGTTTGTTACTGATTTACCGAGACCGAACTATTCAGGCCTGCTGCTGCTGCCGCTTCCAACTGCCACCACAGTGACGCATGGGGAGCTACTATAAAATACAACAAGAGGCATCCGATGACATCTTAGAGTTGACCAGTGTGGCTACTGTGCCTGTCACCGAGGGGTCTCGTCACCCTCCCTGGCCTTCATCATGATGCTGTGCCCAAAGCCAGCCAGCTGGACAGTGTTCTGGTGTGAACCCTGGGGTTTCTAGTGGCCAATTGTCTAAATATATCGTTTATATAGCAGGCCTTTCTTCCTTGTCTGTTGTGGTCTGGAAGCCCGGCTGAAACCTGTCCACCAGAGGTGAACCAGCTGGTGTCTGAAATGCCAGTGGTATAGCTTCCAGCATCGCAGCAACCCACAAGCCACTGAGGAGGGCCATGTGACAGAAGGGTGGAGTGTTTTTGTTTTTCATTTATGTCGTACGCGCTCGTTACTGGGATACTTTCTCTGGTTGGGAATCCAACATGGGATGAGCCCAGTCTCCTGCTTTTCTTCCAGCGGAGAGCTCAGGGAGGCCTCCTGGCCTCAGCACGGGGCAAGAGATACCGCTTCCACGTTTCACCCGGCACGGGCAGCCTCTAC
>NW_022111358.1:18279503-18326427 GCF_000313985.2 Echinops telfairi
TAGGAGCTCAGAAAGGGAGGGAGTCTATGTAACAGGGAGTCTGTTCGGCCTTCAGCTTTCCTTCGACTTCACGTTCCCAAAGTGGATTTGAAGTGACACATATCCTAGGATTGCGGGTCCAAAAGATGAAGCACCCACATGCAGCCCTGGTGGCATTACGGTTGCACCTTGGGCTGCTAACACCAAGGTCAGCAGTTCGAAACCACCAGCCACTTCTACAGAGAAAGAAGCGGCCTTCGGTTCCTGCACAGAGTCACAGTCTTGGAAACCCACCCGGGCAGCTTCCCCTGTTCTGTAGGGTTGCTGTGAGTCAGAACTGACTCAATGGAACTGAGTTTGGATTTATTTGAATTTGTTATGGTCAGTCAGGTTCCTGGGTAGCACAAAGCGCTTGTACTTCGCTACTGGTCTACAGGTTGGCCATCCACACGCACCCAGCAGTACTGAAGAAGAAAAGCCTTGGAATCTATATCCTCAAAGATGGCAGCCAAGAAAAGCTTGCTCTGCTCTGTAACATGTGGGTCAGATGCAACAATAGCTTTCATTTAGTCTTGGTTTTATGGTTCCCATTAGACTGGGAAAGTGACGGGTTGTACCCCCTGATGATGATTCCAGATGCCCATCATCACATGAAAGGTTCAGAAAAACCATGCAGCATAAACAAAACAACGAAAACACACGATCTATCTTCAACCCTTGCCTTTGACCTTGAGATGGCTTAGCACAGCAATGGCCTCAAACATGCTCGGCATTGTGAGAACCATGCAAGACCAGGAAGTCATTTTATTGCACTGGAATGGCTTGAGGGCTGCTAGGATGCATGAAACCATCCCACTGGCATTTCAAATGTCAGCAGGGTCACCTGTGGAGGGCAGGATTCAGTTAAGCATCAGGCCAGGAAGAAAGTCCTGGCACGCTACTGAAAATTAGTGGAAGCTGAGAGATCACAGCAGAACATGGTCCAGCCCACTTGCTTTGAGTACACCGTGGGGAAGGATGACTCACAATGGCAGCTCCCTGTTTGGTGATGATGGGGGCGGGCAAGAATGAGGAAGAGGCTTGGCATGATAGAGCAGGTGCAAAGATGGGCTGGGACACGCTGTTGAGTGTGAGGACGAGGCAGGAGCGGCAGGTGGCTCCTGCTGTTGCACAGAAGGTCCCTGTTAGCACTCCGTCATAAGGAACAGCAACAAGATGATGGTGACCATTGGGTGCGACCTACAACTTGACGTTGGAGATTGTTCCGGATGAAGCATCATATCTGAATCTCTATTCATTCAGGAGTCCAAGGACCAGAAGTTAGCACACTGTCACCTAGGGTTGACATAGAGCAATTGTATGTGGTGATAGAGTTGATAATGGGGCACGTTCACGTGGGCTCCAAATAATAATTTCATTCCAAAAGTTGAGTTTTTAAAGGAAAGAGATTTACTGGGGTTAATTTAATGCACGAACTGGGAAACACAGAGCAGAGAACCATCTACTAAGGGCTTCCTCGTTCCAATTTCTTGAAAGGGCACTCTCTTCTGCTCCTTCCCTCGGTGCCCTTCATCCTTCATACACTGCTAAAAGCATCCTGAACAGTGAACCCGCTGATCCCAGTCTCATCAGAACAGAACCCAGTTTACCTGAGACTCCAGCAACCTTGCAGGGCCGTTTTACTTAGTTACAACAAAGTGAGTGCGGGTCTGTACAGGAGGGATGGATGACATCATGCTACCCCCGCCCCAAAGCCCAGACATTCTCTCATGTTAAGTGCTGTTTGCATTCTCGATGAGGACAAATCTGCACATAGCAATGTCCTCAGTGATTACTCTGTGCGTATGATCAATTCCGCCAGGAGTTCATATGACAAAAACCCCAAGGAAAGCACGGCCCTCACTGGAAAGCACTGCCCAAGAAGTGGCTGAAGTATTAATAACCGTGAGAGGCTTCTGCGTGCCAACACGGCTTAAGTAGGAACACGAGGGTTGAGCTTAGCTTACCAATCAGATCACAGCTTGATTGGTGGGCGACCAAGATAAACAGCTCTCCCTCTCTGCTCTCACCTTCCTGTTGGCAAGCCACGCTGAGATCCGAGAGTCCTGTGATGTAGCCACCGCCACTGGACCTACAAGACGTTGCATCCACTGGCCTGTGACCTTCCTGCATCATTGCATGTGGTTGTGTGAGTCTGAAGAGGATGTATGGCCTAGAATCAGACTTATGGACTAATACCAGACTTATGAACTTTCTCTGGACTGGGCCGGGATGTTTGCTTGATATATAATTACTTTGTAATACAAAGCTCTCTCTTACAAACAGCTAGGGAGCGTCACTGGATTTGTTTCTCTAGTCAACTCGGCCTAACACAAGAAGGTACTTGAAAAAAATGTCCCGGCGTCTTAAAAACCACCCCATTCCCCACCCCCCATAAAAAAAGAGAGGGAGAGAGAAAGATATGTTAGCAGCAAGGATAAATTCAGGAGCTTAAGCACTTAAAAATAATACCAATATTGTACACAAAATATTTTCACATCTTTTGTCCTACTCATGAAAACATTGTGTACTTCAGCCTATAAAAGGCATATGCTTTCTCCAACAAATGTTATATTGGTCTTCCAACCTGGGAAGCATTGTGTCTGATTCCAGCAAATTCGTCCAGATGGAACGTTGGAGTCACCCACGTGTGGGCTTGTGCACCAGCCAGAAGAAGAAAACCCACTGGATAGGGATTCTGCGAAACACCCCTCCAACCTCCTTCCACAGGCCAGGTGGGCTGGGAGTCTCCAGCTTACACCTGGCTCCTGCTTCCAAGAGGCCAACTCAAGTCCAAGGTGAGATAACTTGCCAGATCTCTCAGGCCCCTGCAGGGAAACCCAAACTCCATCTGTGCTGCCCCAGAGGAGAGGCGTAGCATGGGCACAGAAACTCAGGGAGCGTGGGTGCAGGTGTGTGTTGATGGGACCCTTTCAGGCAAATACACAGCTGAATGGGGTCAGCGGGGACCAGTCAGCTGGAAGCTCTGCCAGCGAGTCTAAAGTAACACCTTTCACAGGTGAGAGAGCAGGACCAGTGGGCCATTTCAGCAGGACGGAGTAAAGGATCTACTTTTCAGCACTCTGAGAGGCTAATGGTAGGTCTAGTTCTGGGAAACTCCAACGTGGTTTTCTAGGAGTTAGCGGTGTTGCTTGTTTTGCTCAAGTAGTTGGAGGGTTGGGGTGCTGTCATTTAGGGGACCATTGCATGTTCTGACCAGGCAAGAGGCACTGTGCCCTAAGGGAATCCCTATTCCACATGAAGGGACTGATCTCAGGGAGTCTGTTTTTGACTCACACTGACCCCACGGCTGCTGCTGTGTTGACACTGAGTCAGTTCTGACTCATGGTGAGCCTGCGAACAACAGGACGAAGTACAGCCCAGTCCTAAGACAGCCTCATGATTGTTCTATACCTGAGCCCATGGTTGCAGCCATGGGACCAATCCCACTGAGGGCCTTCCTTCCACCTGAGCCAGTCTGTCCTTCCCCAGGGCCTGGTCCCTCTGGATAACATGCCCAAAATCCATGAGATGAAGGCTCACCATCCTTGCCTCTAAGGAGCATTCTGGCTGTACTCCTTCCAAGACAGATCTGTTTGTTTTTTTGACGGTGCATGGTACATTCTTCGTCAGTACCGTAATTCAAACACGTGGTTTTGCTTCGGTCTTCCTTATCCAATGTCCAACTTTCACCCATCAGAGTCGCGCTGCAGAGAGCAGAGCACTGTGCCTCTCTCCCTCAGACCTCTGGGTGGGTTCAAACTGTCAACCTTTCTGATAGGAGCCAAATGTGCATAACCATGGCACCACCAGGGTTCCACCTGCTGCAACAATGACCATGCAGGCACTATGTAACACGAGTGTGGAGGGTAAGGAGCCTGCTGATACAGGTGGAGGCAGTGTGGCTGGCTGCCCCAAGTTAGAAGTTCAAACCCACCCAGTGGCTCTGTGGAAGAAAAGTCCTGACCAAGTGTCTCTGCCCAGAAAACCCTAAGGGGTTCAGCTCAACTCTCTCACCTGGGACAGACTGGACAACAGCTGACCACAACACCACGTCACAAGAGCCAGAGCCTCGAGAGAAAATAGAACGTGAACTTGAGCGCTCCAATCTTTCCAGTGCACCCCATCCTCCACCTTCGGGCACCTACTCTGCCTTCTGGGCAGTGTTCTCCTGCCCAGGAGGCAGCGGTCCAAGCTCGAGCCTTCAGACACTCAAGTCTTGAGAAAGTGCTCCGAGTGCTTTGGGCCCCCCACCCTCACCCCACCCCCCACCCCCGTCGCATCTAGTATCTTCTGCAGTCCAGCTGGGTTCACAATACTGGGTGAAGCCCAGACGTTGACCTGGGGACCACAAGGAATGACTAGGTCTCGCTGCTTTGCTATAAATGGAGTTCTCTTAACTCCTTGTGTGCGTTGAATAGGTTCCAACTTATAACAAACACTCCGATCCTATGCATTCCCAAGCGCACATCCATCAAATCCTAACTTTAAACTTGAGTAAATAGATCTGTCTTACAAAGTCCAAGGTATTTATTACAGGGATCACCCACTTCAGGAATTTAAACAATGTTCAAACCAAGAGAAAAGTCCTGACCAGGGGTTTTAAACTTCATTCCCCTGCAGCCCCTCCAGCTGGCTAGCAGAGCCTGGCATGAAAGCCAACAAGGAGGGATACAGCCCCCCTCCCCCCAAACCCACTCTTGCCTCCCTCAGTCCCTGACTCCCAGCTTCTTTCACCCCTCTCGGCCCAACCACAGGGATTTGCATCATTTACCAAGAAAAACCAATGGGTTGGTGCCAAGCTGGCTGGAACCCCCCAGAAGACTCACAGCAGGGCGGTAAGAGCAATCCCCAACGCCCCTGCCACCCCACACGCTCTGCAAAAATCAAATAAATAGATTTAAATTAGAAGATCATAAAAAGGTATTTTCTGGTCTCTCCCGCCACGGCGCCCCTCCCCACGCTCTCTAATAATAGGCCATTAATCCTGGCCCTTTCAGAGTGTCTGAAGTGTGGTGTGTAAACTGGGGCTGCATCAATCAGAGTTGTGTGTCTAGTTCGCTCAAGCATTCCCTGTTGGCATAAAGAAAGGCTGGTTTGTCCGCTCCAGCCCAACTGCAGCCGAGATCCCCACTGATAGATCACCAAACGCATGAGGCTGGAAAGTCCTGCAGTGGGGCCGCAGAAGCAGGCCGAGTGGGGAGATTAGAGGGAGAGAGGGCTTGGGACGAGGGCCCGGAGGGCAGGGGCAAGCTGACAATGGACGGTCAGGGACTGTTCTAACCAGTGATGCTGGTAAGCGGGGACCTGGGTGGCACAGGCTGGCCGGCCAGGCTGACACTGCTTTCCTAAGATCCCGGTGAGCATCCACAGAGCTGGATGGAAGGTGCCCAGCCAATTCCCCCCACACCTCAACCTACCTCTGCAGAACGTAAGTCACAGAGCATTCACTTTGGGACACTGCTGGATTGGGGCAGTGGAGTACCAGGTGCCAATGGGTATAGGTGGCAGTGTCATCACTCCCAGTTCATTATGCCTGACAGTTCACATGTTCAGCTGCTGGCTAAAAGGCCGGCAGGTGGAGCCCACTCGGGGGCATCTTGGAAGGAAGGCCTGGTTCCCTGCTGTTGATAAAATCAGCCATTAGACAATCTACGGAACAGGGCTCGCCTCTGAGACACATGGGTAGAAATCCACTTGAGGGGCAACTGGCGCACTGGTAGGACACCATCAGTTGGCTGGAGGTCAAAGTTCCCACCCTGTTCTATCTTTAGCACCTTTTGAAGCTTAAAAATAGACTAAAATGAAATCAAATCCACTGCTATCGAGTCAGACCAATGGAGTTGGTTCTACGTCATAGCAACCCACACAGAGTAGAAATGCCCCTGTGAGTTTCCAAGACTGTAACTGGTGACAGCAATGGAAAGCCTCCTCTTTTCCCCACTGAGCGACTGGTGGGTTCGAACTGTTGGCCATGTGGTTAGCAACCCAATGTGTAGCCCCACAATGCTACCAGGGACGCCAAAGAAAAAGGAGATGGAACACATTTTGGCTCTTGCCTTGGGGAACTAACACGGACCTCAGTTTTCTTAGAGAATGCTGGGAGAAGGCGGTCTGGGTTGAAACAGTGTGAACACTTGTTTGACACAAATGTACAAGCAGATTTTCTTTCTCTTATTACTCTTGGACTCAAAGGTGGGTAGGGTGGTCAGGGCACCAGAGAGGAAATGAAGATATGCCGAGAGACGTTTAACTCCTTCCTCCTTCAAGAAAAAACAAAAGACATGCTTTCGCTTCGGGACCTGAGAGACTCACTCTGACCTGCGTGCAGCTCACCCACTCCTGAAGCTTAAGCTTGGCTCTCAAACAGGGGCACTCGGTCTCAGGGGAGGGAAGATGAAGAGGGAAGGGAAGAAGACCAGAGGAGGGCAAAGCAGTGGCACAGCAGGCTGAACACTGGGCTGCTAACCACAAAGCCAGCGGTTCAAACCCACCAGCTGCTCCCAAGAAGACAGATGTGACAGTTGGCCCCTGCCAAAGATGTATGGCCTCAGCCCCTATGGAGCGGCACTTCCCTGTCATAAAGGGTCCCTCTGAGTTGGAAGTGACTCCATGACAGTGGGTTTGGCAGGGGTCTACATGCTCCTAGAGACTGCCCAAATCTCAGCAGGGAACCGTCCCTTCATATACTCTGCTAACAGCAGGGTCAGCAGTTTGAAACCACCTTCTTCTCTGCGGGAGAAAGACAGGTTTTCTACTCCCATAAAGAGTTACACCCTCTGAAACCCACGTGCCCAGTTCTGCCTTGTCCTATAGCGTTTCTATGAGTCAGATCAATGCCGTGGCCCTGAGCTGGGTTTGGGTGGCATAATGGATTACACTTTGGACTGCAAGGAGCAAGATCAGCAGTTCAAGCTCACCAGCCAACCCCAGGCAGAAAGATGAGGCTTCCTGCTCCCCTGCAAATTGACAGTCTCAGAAACCCACAGAGGCAGTCTGCTGTGCCTTTAGGGTGGCTATGGTCAGAATGGCCCGGAGGGCAGTGAGCGAATACCAGGAATGAGCATCTGATGCCTTTGGCAGAAAGTCACCATGAGGAACGATGGTGAGAAGGGGTAGAAGCTATCTCGGGGTTGTGGGGAAAATCACAAGAAGGGGCAAGGCTCACCAGGGTATCAGCTCTGAACAGAGAGTCTTTTTAGCCATTCAGTGAACAGATCGCTCGCTTCAGAAGTCTGGGAGCCAACCTCAACCCCTCCTCCCCATTCAATCAGCTGTCCCTGGAGCCACTGTTCTGTCCACCGGGTAGGGATTGCAGGCAGCATCTGCTCCAGCATCCTTGGGGCTGCTGCTGTCAGAGTGCTCTGCAGAGAAGAGAAGCTCTCAGGGCTGAGTGGGCACCTGGTCTTTGAAGGGTGGTTGGCAAAGAGAAAACTCAGTGGGCATCAGCCTCTCTAGCCAGCCCAAGAGATGCCTGCCGGAGGAAGGTTAAAGAGGCCGCCAGTTTCCAGGAAGGGAACGCAGTCCCACCCCTCCCGGCCGAGCTGCCCACAATGTCAGCCTGACCCACGATTCTTGGAAGGCAGTCGCTGCAGCAGACAGCAAACACCCAGCAGCCTGGTCGATGGCTCAGTGAGACAGCTAGCTCTCTGGAGGGGTCTCTGCTTGTGCACCTCACTCCCGTCCTACCCTCAGACTCAGGGAGAGAGGAGGTTGCCTACTCTGATGAATAAGCATCCAGGGCAGGTGGTGGAGAAGCTTAGCAGCAGACCACAGAGATCTGTGTTTCTAAGCTTCCCAGACAGTTTATATCTAGGTTCATTCGCGTATCTTCTCTGCCCTTCTAGGCACTGTGCTAGGTGCTGGATCCACAGCGGTGAGCTAAAAGGCCCCTCATGCTTGCCCTCCTCGGGTTTGCATTCCAGGGCTGGAAAGTACCGAGACCTGTGGGGAAAGAGGAAGTGTCTGTGCAGGGCATCCCAGCGGTTAGGGAAGTCAGGGGGAGGAGCTTCATGGAAAAGGGAGCTTTGAGTGAAGGCTGAAAAACAGTGAGGGGATGAGCCAGCCACATCCTGGGGGAGAACAAATAGTGGGGGACATTGGAGGCAGGCAGGATACGCGAGTGCATGTATACGAGTGCGTATGCGTGCGTGCGTGCGTGCGTGCGTGCGTGCGTGCGTGCGTGCGTGTGTGTGTGTGTGTGTGTCCCCAGCATGGCCAGAACCCTGTGAGCCCTGGGAGAAGGAGACAGAGTTAGCAGAGGGTCTAGCAAGGATACCAACATCGAGGACACCCTTCTGAACCTGTGGTTCTCATAGAAACTCACTCCCCACCTGTCCTGGAGCCGAATCCAGTTGCACCGAGGGGGGCTGCTGGCGTATGCTCTCAGTACAGAGCACCCCTAACTGCTGGCAACCCTGGACCCGCACAGTCCTGAATTGCTGCAGCAGGCTTCCTGGACTGTAGCCTCCATGGGTGCAGATCGCTGGTCTTTTCTCCTGTGCTGCGGCACACCTGAGCTGGGGTTGCCCAGTGGATCCTGGTTCCCGGTGACCCACACAGAAGAGCAGAACTGCCCTCTGCAGCATATCACCAGGATTTCTTACAAGATACCTCTGACTCGACTCGATCGTCACCCTTTCCTCCCATTAGCAGCCAAGCCTATTCACCCTTAGCATCACCTGGGGGTTGAGGGCAAACAGAAATGTCGGGAACTAGGTGTGGTTTGCTAAGCGCCGAGTGCACTTGGCATTCTAGCTCTGGCCTGCTGATTACACGGAGCCCAGTCAGCCGGCTCCTGCCCTGTCAGGGTGCATCCATCACAGTGGTGGGATTAACAAGGAATCACACATCCAGCGCTTGCCAAGAGCAGGCCACAAATGCCATGGGGCGTTCCAGGGCAGGAGCTGTCCCCTCTCCGTCTGTGCAATTCCAGACATGGGTCTGACCTATACTGCCTCAAAGATAGCATGGGCAGGGCCAGCTGGAAAAGTGTTCCCCTCTCACGTACTATCAGGGAGCCCCAGGTGGACTCACCAGTCAAAGAGTTTGTTTCCAGCAGGAGGTCCTGTGCTCTTGCCTCCAAGTCGAAGGGGTTGACCTTCAGATGTTGAGTTGGCTCCCAGCATGCCCTGCCCATGGACTCTCACCACCACCTCCTAGCATTGACCTTGGAGGCTTCTGTGACCCCGGCCTCTTGAATCAGACTGAGCCTGTCATCTGGTTTGCTGCTTCCTCGTTCTGAGCCTGCTCCACACAGTTCTAGGATGCCTTTGCATTTAATTTGGCATGATCATTAAGAATCAGATAAAGGAGAATGCAGGAGGAAGCCACTGTTTATGTTAAGGATACCGAAGAAAGAAAGAAGATGCACAAGTTTCTAAGGGAATGGGGGCTATTATACCAATCTCCCTGAAATTAAAGAGGGTGGCATGATGTGAGGGATACAGCTTTTACATCAGACAGACGTATGCTCTGAGTGTCTTGATCAAGGGCAAAGACTCACTTAATCACATGAAGACTTGTTCTTCTCACTTGCAAACTAGGACAGGAGTGCTTCGCTTTCAGGACAGCAGAGAGCATAAAGTGAAATCATCCGTTTAAAACACCGTACATGTGATAAGAACATAGCAAACACGCAATTAACACAGGCTTTTTTTTTTTTTAATCATTGCTCTTCTGAAGAGTCCTAGTAATGGCAAGAGGGACCCTGAAGGCAGGGCTATATGCTGGGCTTTTAAGCACAGTGTCATAAATCCTAATCCCCCAGCTGCCCCAGGGGTGACAGACGGGCTTTCCACTCCCGTAAAGAGTTACAGTCTCAGAAACTCTACCCTATCCTGTAGGGTCACTGTGCATCAGAATCAACTCGACGACAGTGGGGATTGCTGAACGGTTTAGTAATGACAAGGACAAAAAGATGCTAAGGGCCACATTCTGGAAGGTCTTGATCAAGGAGGTTAAATTGCAACATGACAGACAGCAAACCCAGGGCAGAGACCCTCCTGGGTTGCCTTGCTGGCTCACCCTGCTGTCCAGGAGTTCCCTCATAAGTTCTCGGGGTCCATGCATGTCTGGGTAATGTTTCCATGTCAATGGCCAGTTGGCCATCTTTGTTCTGTGCCTGGATGCACCTCCCAGGTCTGGGTGAAGATTCCGACTCAAAGGGTGCTGCCCCAACTGCTGACAGCCTCTCATTCCAGAGCCCGGGGCCACCTCGCTCGGGAAGCCAAGAGGAAGGAAATCACTCTTCCTTGGCAGTTTGCACAAAGCAAGAATGCCAGTCCCTGGCCTTTGGATTCTTTCCTCTTCTGTTCCCCCACGCTGTTTATGGAAAATGAATCATGCGACTAGTTTACACACAGATGCTGAGGCCTTTGGGGAATAAACTGCAGGACTTCACGGGACGCCGCTGGCTGCTCATGACTCTCGCTGCTCTCGTCCAGGCGGATGGCTGGTGGGGAAAGTGCTGCCTGGGTTGAGGTGGTCCTTAGGTGCCAGGGGAAAACACAGCCTCCCAGACTGTCCCGGGCTTAATTAACACTGGAGACAGGATTCCCGCCTGCACATTCTTACCTCCCTCTCCCTCTCCTTCCTGCGGATGGGGGTGGGGAGAGAAAGAACAAAGGCCAGGAGGGATAGCGAGAAGACAATGCCCAGAGTGCCACCTCACGGGAAGCCTGGTTTCCATCCCCATCTAGTCCAAAGGCTGCGCTTACAAGCAGCTCTTTCTAGCGTCTTCTGTCAACATGAAAGGAGCCTTGGTGGTGCTGAGGGTCAAGCATGGGGCCAATAACCACAAGGCTGGCTCGAGTTCAAACCCACCAGCCTCTCCTAGGAAGAATGATGAGGTTGTCTGCCACTGAGAGGGTTTACAGCCTAGGAAACCCTATCGGGGAGGGGTCTCCATGTGTAGGAATTGACTGACAACAGTGGATGGTATGTCAGCACGAAGACATGGGGTGGGGGGTGTCAGGATGGCATGGTGCGTGTCTGAGTGATGGAGTTCAGCTGTAACACAAAGACCACAAGGGAGTGGCCTTAACGGATAGAAATTGATCTTGCGTCGTTTAGACGGTATGGCGTCTGAATCCAGGTCACGAGCTGTAGAGGCCTCTGCCCACTCTTGCTAGGAATAGGTGAGGGCTTGTCTCGCCTTCTAGAGTGTTCTCCTGGGTCTTTCTTGGAGATCTCCAGGTGGCATCTATCTTTCTTCCATCCATGCATGCTTCCTTCCACATCCGATCTGCTCGGTTGACACCTCTGCAGAGAACGCATTTAAGATACATCCATGAGGTGGTCGGTTGACTGAACAAAGAATAGGGATCTAGGGGCCAGGACTCCAACACGTATTCGTGAGGACATGGCTCCATCCGCAAGAGCAGGTAACTAGAGCTATGATCTTTTATGTCATTTCACAAAGACCTTTCTTAAATCTCTACACACCTTTCACGATCGACACCCTCCCTCCCAAGACGTATCTCTATTTCTTACAGTTCTTGTAACGATTTCCATGATGACAGGCCACAGACACATCATGATTAATCATTAGACATTTCAGTAGGTACATCTGTGGGGTTAGGATCTTTGGACAGAATTCCTCTTTGGATCCAGCACCATCTGGAAGATACAGACGTTCAATAGATGAATAGGCGCCTTTATTATCCATTATCTTCTTCGATCCCTGAGAGGATTTCTTGAGCATCCTTCCACTTTGGTCCTGCAAGATGGAGTTAGCAAGTCCAGGGATCTCTGAGTCTCAGAAGAGGAGCTTGCAAGATCTCTTCTCTTTGGCGTGGCTGACACTGATTCATCTGGGTTTGCAGAAAGACCCAATCGGGACCTGGCTTCTGTTAACCTGCAGGCTGAGCTCCCTGATGGATGATTAGATCGATGCAAATGAGCACAACATCTCTTATTTGAATGATGGAGCCTGGCTCGTGGAGAGAGGCAGCTTGCTGCTTCCCCAGGACAAGTATCTTCAAGTTAAGCCCCAAGGCTGCCAACAGGGCACATCCTCTCTGACATCAGGACAGCTCCTATCACCAGCAAGCTGATTTGTTACCATCCCCTGCAGCTGAGCCCTAGCATAGCGTGACAGTGTCCCTGGTGGTTGTGTGGAGGCTCTCCGGAAGCTCTTTTCTGGCTGATTCTGCACTTTCCTCAGAGTTTGTGCTCATTCTATTACACTCCCTGTCACCCCTCCTCATCTTGATGGCTGCACTACCTCTTACTTCATAAAGGTCGTTGGGCCAGCTTTAGACTCAGAGGAGAATTACGTTGTTAGGTTTCCTGGGCTGTAATCTTGATAGAAAGCATCCTGGCGCTGCTGTTGGGTTAAGCATCAGGCTACTAAGTGCTGGGTCAGTGGTTTAAACCCACCAGGTGCTGCTTGGAAGAAAGATGAGCCATCTGCTCCACAACCTTGGGGATCCCAGAAAGGGGCCTCAAATGGACTCCGTGGCAGCAGGTATATCTTTCTGGGAAGAAGCAGGGGTGACTCAGTGGTGATGCACTCGTCCTCTTATCGCAAGGTCAGTGGTTCGCACCCTCCAGCTACTCCAAGGGAAAAAGATGTGGCAGTTGGCTTCTGCAAAGATGACAGCCTTGGAAACTACTCGATGGCGGGTTTGGCTTTAACCTTGATGGGAGCAGGTCTCCAGGTCTGCAGTCCACAGAGACACTGCTGGGTTCGAGCCACCAGTCAAGCTTTTAGTTAGGAGCCGGTCACTTAGCCATTTCATGAAGAAATTAGACACCCCCACCCCCAGCCCCAAGATAAACTGCCATCTCTCTCCCTTTCACCTTGCTCCTGCCAGGTGGGCAAACTCCCCTGCCCCTGCCCCTGCCCCTGCCCCTCTCCTCATTCCTTTTGCTGTGAAGGAGACTAGGCCCCTTCCTCTGATATAAGACCAAACCTGCAGCGAGATTCTGGATGTTGTTATGCCTTTGCCCCTCTTCAAGAGCCCTGGTGATGCTGTTGGTAAGGAGTTAGGTTGCTCACCACAAGGTCAGCAGTTCAAGTCCACCAGCTTCTCCAAGGGAGAAAGAGAAAGCTGTCTGCTCCCACAAACCCTACCTGCCAGGAGTTGTGACCATTGGCATTTCCAAATCCTGCATCTTCTGGATCATTCAAGCATGCACTGTCACTGCCAAGTTGAAACAACAGCAAAGCAGAGACCACTTTCCCACCAAGGTAAGCAACTGCTACATCATTCTTCACAGTTGGAAACAATGGGCTAATCCTGCCTTCTGCACTTACCCCTTCACTCCTTGCAGGCCTCCAAATAGGCCTCTGCCCCTTTAGGGATACAGTTGCTCTGACGAGGGTACAGCTAAGATTCACCTACACATAAACGGAGAGCAGCTTGCATCTAACCATCCAAGGAATGATGATAGCGTGGTCAAGGGCAGTCGCAGTGGAGGGGTGAGAAGTGGAGGGATTCTGGAGCTGGAGACAGCTTACGCTAGATACTGGCTCTGTGAGAGGGAGGGGGCGACCCAATCCAGGTCTGAAACCTAAGAGAGAGGATGGCGGAAGGGAGAAGTCACACCACATGCTGGCAAGGGGTCTTATCAGAACAGATTTATCCACAAGTTGCATGAGATACACAGTTGCGGACATCTCTTAAAAAAAAAACAAAACATGGCCAAGTCAAAATAAAACAACAACAAGCAAAACAACAGCTAGTGCGTTTTGAGGCTCGTGGATAGTCTCCATACAACAATTATCCAAAATGTTAAATTAGTCTTGCAATGGATAACCACGCGATAGTGACAGAAATATAGTGCATATGAATTTAAGACAGCTAATGAAAAAATAATTAGCAATATCTAATTAAGTTAGGTAGCAATAGTCATGGGGTACAAGGTGCCAAGGCCTGGCAGACAATGGTGACAGGTCTGCAACTCGCCTCAGTTCAACAGGGATTTATCTGGTCCGCTTTTCCTTCTGAGCATTCCTGGTGATGTTATCTGTCCTCGGGAGAAAGATGGGGCTTTCTGTCCTGAAAAGAGTTACCGTCTCAGAAACGCACAGGGCAAACTCTTCCCTGCCCTCTTGGGCAGCTATCCATCAGAATCGACTAGACGGCAGCAAATGTTTTGTTTTGTTTTATTTTTTTCCTTTCTGAGTATGTGGAAGGCTGTACGTTGTAGGCTCACTAGTGTTAGATTAGACCATATGATTAATGGCCAATGGGCTATGGATAGAAATGACAAGGTCATTTCTGGGCTGATATGAGACCCTCCACTCTCTCCCCATTCCCCTGCTGTAGCTCAGAAAGGTCTATACATCCCAGAAAGCACAGCTGCAGATGGAGAAGACTCCATCTACCTGGGTCCCTGAATGGGGCAGAGTGGCTGTGTGCCTGCAGTGGTGATACAGCCTGGGTGGAAATAAACGCAAGTCATGCAAAGGCACTGAGCTTGTTGGCTGATACATCACCAGAGTGGAGTTTACCCAAAGAGAGGAAACAAAGGTACAGAGAACTTACTTAACTTACCCAGAGGCCCTCGAAGTGAGTAGAAGAGGCGCTGGGCTCCAACGTTCATAGTACATTACCATACCATGCCAGCTTCCTTAATTATGAGAAATTCTCGGCATAAAGTTGGCTCGCATATGTGTTTAATTTCATCTTGATAATTATGACTGGTACCTTTATAGCATTTGAGCCAAGGTTCTGAAAGTTCTATAAATATCGCTTTCCTCAGTTAACCCTCACACTAGTAAGTCCACTAGTCGGTCTCTCTCCATCGGTTTGTTTCTTCGCTGGCGCACAGCTGGATTTCTCGCACGTGCTAGGCACTCTGTTAGTTGCTGGGTAACCAGCAGTGGCTGACCCGAGGACCAGAGAGATGACGCTCACAAGAAAGCACCAGCATTTGAATACTGCCGTTTGTTTATAAATTCCAGGAGGTTATAGTCTAGTGGAGAGCGAAGAGAGTTCCAGAAACACCATTAAACAGAGCAGTAAAGGAGGTCATCAGAGAGGTGGCATCTAATATGTCCTCCACATATGCTTATAAGTGAATAGGGGGAAAAATGCTACGGGGATTCAGAAATGGAGGATCCCTTCCAGGTGGGGTTCTTTGCAAGGGTTACATGAGAGATGAGAGATCACCTGAGCTTCATAAGATGACTAGAATTTTGATTGGAGATGCTATAGGGAAAGGGACCCGGTGTGCTCACAGTGTCTCTGGCAAAGGAGACATTACCTGTTGGCTCCAGTGTGGGATTCTTGCTGAGCTCAGTGGGAGTGGTGACGGACAGAGCCTGCAGAACTGTGCAATGGGAGGGCCGAACGTGACCTTAGAGATCATCCCATCAGGGGGGTCAGAGGACTTGGACCATCCCTGGAGAAGATGCCTCTGAAACCTCACTGGTGCTCAGCGGGGGAAAGCCGGTGGTTGCCTGGCGGCAAATTCCATGGGCACTATAGGAAATTGGTATGCTTTGGTGCTGTTGAGCTAGCAGGGGCCATCCGGGTCAATCTCTTCTTAGGGAACAAAGATCCAGAGAGGGGAAGCAACTCTTCCAAGGTCACACAGCTAGACGGAGGCACAACTACAACTTGAACAAAGACCACCCAGGTTCTCCTCTTGTCCTTTGCCCCTTCACACTGGGTCCCCAACTGGGAAAGACTCAGTTCAGTTAAGCTGCTGTGTAGGGGTGAAGAGGAGTCCTTGTGGAGGAGTGCTTACACATTGGACTGGTCACCACAAGGTCAGCAGTTCAAAACCACCAGCCGCTTCTTGGGAGAAAGATGAGACTTTCTGTTCCTGTAAAAACACTGCCATCTCTGAAACCCACAGGGTCAGTTCTACCCTGGCCTACAGGGTCACACTGGGTCGGGATGGACTCCATGGCCGTGAGCAGGTGCGAAGAGGAGAGTTTGGAAACTTGTAAGCAGGGAGACAGCACTGGACTGACGGCCCCAGTGTGCTGTGCTAGGCAGATTGACTTGTGGAGAGCAGAGGGGCCGGGGAAGGGTTTAGTGGCTTCCAAAGACAAATGAGTGGTTCTATGTTGGGCCTGCTAACTATAAGGAGAGCAGTTCGAAACCAGCAGCCACTCTGAAGAAGAAAGATGATGTTTTCTATGCTCATGAAAGTTACAGTCTCGGAAACCCACAAGGGCAACCTTGCTCCATCGGGTCATTCTGAATCAGAATTGTCTGGCGTTTTGAGTAGTAGAAAAAGCCAGGTGCCAGGCATCAGTTCTGACTCAGGGTGACTCCATACATTGCAGAGGTGCACTATACCCCCTCAGGGGGTTCAAGGCTGTGACTGCTGGAAAGATTTCCAGGCCTTTCTCTCGAGGCACCCCTGGGTGGGTTTGAACCCCCATCCCTACTGTTAGTAGTTGAGCGCCGTGCCGCATCATCGCCAGCACCACCCAGGGACTCCTGTTTGTGGTTGGGGTGTGCTGGAGGGCAGCGGAGGTAAAAGGGTGGGGTGAGCATGATTTCGACAGCGGAAAAGAATTCTCATTGTTATTTACAATACTGACAACTCTGTTCATAAACAGATCACCCTTTTGGAACGTGATGTTGAAAAGAACATTTCCCCCACAAAGCCAGAGTAATCCCGCATTTAAACAATCCTGGATGCGGTATTCCCAGCTGAAGTTGGCTCTTTCCCAGAGTGCTGAACACCCATATGAAAGCTTAAAAAACAATAATGAATCCAACATCTGAATGTTTGGTCTATATGACCCCCAGCATCCCACACATCTGATTCGCGGGCCACAGGCAGCCATGGGATGCTGCCTGCTGGCACAGACATTTTATCGACCCTGCTAGCACTCTGAACAGTTGGGTGTGTGGAACATAGTTTCCAGAGAACACGCATTTATACCTTGGGGGCATGTACCCTTCACTGGACAAGGAGATGACACGCAGGAAACGCCCTCCCTCCTTCGAATACAATCCTGCCGGGAAGAGCAAGAGGGTCAAACAAAGGATTTGCCCCAGGGGGCTGATGGAACAGCAGGTATAATGGCACAGAACACTCTCTGAGTGGTTTGCCAAAAGGCACCTGTAATTGCACCACAGGCTAGAAAGTTTGAGTGCCGTGATGGAGGAGAGAGAGAGAGAGAGAGATGGATGCAGTGTGACCTTGAGGAATCTCCATTTGGCTTTACTCATCCTGAAAAAGCCCAAAAGGTGGCCAGGGGCAGGGTGGGGAAGGTCAGCTTTCATTCTATGGATCGGCAACTGACCAAGTTCAGGGAGCAACTTGAGCCAACCCATTCCACCTGACCAAATACAGCTCGGTGGGCTTGGAAACACTGAGCTTTCCCAAGGCCACCTAGCTAGCACATGGTGGAGACCAGGCTTGAACACTGGTCTTTTGGCTCTAAGTTCAGTGGGATTTTTATACACCCCCCCCCCACACACACACACAAATGACAATGAATGTTTTACATGCATGGCCATTTCTTCTCAGCAGGCTATAATTTTGACTATCTCGATTGGGCTTTATTTTCTACTGTGGCTGGTGCAGTTGTTACCAATATCAAGTATTTTTAGCCGATGGATTTCTACTGGGAAACAAATGGACGCGTCTCCCTGAAAATGAACTGGGTTTTGCCATGCTGCACCCCCAAGCATAACTTGGGGCATTGCACACAAGTCATTTTCAATTTCAAATTGCAGGAAGGGAGGATTTGAGTCCACATTAAAGGGACATTGAGGCTATTATCAAATCTAGAATCTTTTAGGACTTCCAGATCATTGCTCTTACAAAAGCTGTGTCTCCAAGTTTACAGTGTTGCATTAATTCATGAGTCTTCCCATTCATCGATCCACAGGGCTCATGTCTTGTTACTGCCGTTTAATCGACTCCTGACTCAAGGTGAGCCAGATACCACAATCCCTGCTCAGAAGCAGACCACCAGAACTTTCTTCCTAGTCTTTCTTGATCTGGAACTGCCTTGCAGACACTAAGCATCACAGCAGCATGCAAAACTCCACTGACAGATTAGTGGCTGCTGAGGGGGACCGGCACTGGCTTGGACTCAAACTCAGGTCTCTTGCATAGAAGGCAAGAGATCACCCAGTGAACCAGCCCTGCCTCTGTTACTACACCGGGCTATAGAATAAGGAGTAATTATCCAGTCCCACCACTTCTGACTCTCACAGTTTGTATGGAAACAGGCAAACTAGCCGAGTGATTGAGGTTGAGGGTGGGGAGGTGGGCTGGCAAGGATTCCCAAGGCCCTGTTGTCCAGCCTGCCGTGTCACGCATGATCAGAACTGATCCAGATGTAGAAAGAGGCGGGGGTGCGACAGGCCTTCCTGGGCAGAGGAGGCAGCAGATGAAAAGACACAGAAGGCTGGGGAAGCACAGTGACTGGAGTCTGCGGTCATGGGGAGGGGGACCAAGGGACAAGGTCAGAGACCTAGAAGGAAGACAGGTCATAATAGGCCTTGGAGTGCAGATGTGTAATCTTCTGAATCACATGGGGAAATCACTTTTTACACCAGAGTCATGCCAGCTACTAATGACGAAGCTTCAGCCACATTGTGTGATTCGGTGTGCAAACACCCAAGCATTCACAGCACACACGACCTATCACGTTATGCCTGTAAGCCCAGTAAAGCATAATAAACACAAGCTGTTTGTAATTTCTCGATGCTTTCTTTTTCACAGATGGGACTTGGTACCTGCAATCGTGTAGCTTGTTTGTTTGTGGGGCGCATGGTCTGTGTCTGGGGAATTGATGTTCTCTGGCATTGGAAGGGAAGAGGAAGGCAAGGCAAATGCTGTTAGGCAGAGCTGGCTGGACAAATTCCCACCAGGATCCAGCCCTACTGGACCTGCCGACCCGTCTCCCAGGCTGTACAGATGTCAGCAGTGCAAACGGCTAGTGAGCTCTCAGAGGGGCTTTCAGGCGTCTCTTGGGCTCTTGAGGCTGTAAAGACCGTTGCCCAAGAGCAAGCCTTTCCAGAGAAGGATGAAGGATGAGGTCCAGCAGAAGTGGCGACTGGCCACGAAAGATGCCCACAAATATCTGGGCGGAGAAAATGGGAACCACAGGAAGCAAGTTAAAGAGCATAGAAGCCAGCCAGGGCTTTCTGCATCACCACCTGGCTCCGCAGGTGCAGGAGCTGTTCCAGCATCCATGCCGAGCAGGAGCCAGGGTCCCAGAGAAAAGCTGCTCCTGTAGTGGAGGTAACACCAAGTCCTTCTGCTTGGCTGTGCCGTTAGAAAACTCTCTCTCAATATTCCTATAGAGCACATTGGCATTTCAGATATAAAGCTCTCGTTGGCCAAGATTCGAACGTGTTTTTAAAAGAGAAACAAGGAAGGACAAGAGTCTATTTATCATGATTCTGAACATCTCAGCCAGCATATTTGAAACACTACATATTTCAGTAGCATTTTCTAAACAGCCAACTACTCCATTCTTGATTGACTAACAAATAAACAAAAAGTCCCCACGACAGGCACAAAACTGTATTTGTCAATTAATGCATCTACTTATTTGATTAATTGAACTCAGACGTTATAACATGAGTACTTATTATGTCTAACTACTAGTATGTTTACAGTGTAAATATTTTTTTTTTTTACTATGGCTCCTTTTTAAAAATGTTGGATAGTCATCACACATCATGATTTCATTTAGACCCACCCCTCCTCATGTGTGTGTGTTTGTTGTGTGGGGTTGTAAGTAAGACCCTTGCCCCACACTTGAGCAGGCAAGTGACCCAAACTTAGCATGTCAGACAGCCTGCTGGGACTTTGACTTTTATATGGGACTCAAAACAAGATAGATAGATAGATAGATAGATAGATAGATAGATAGACAGACAGACAGATAGATAAAAGCCTCACTGACATAGAGTTGCTTCTAACTCATAACCACCCTACAGGACTAGGTAGACCTGCCCCTGTGCATTTCTGAGTCTGTAACTCTTTATAGGAGCAAAAAGGCTTGTCTTTAGCAGCCCGAGTTGTAACCAACTGACTAGGCTGCCCCGGAGCTCCTTGCATGGACCCAGGAGGGGATCATGGTAAAAGTTCATGCATGGGGCTCCACAATGGGATTGTGAAATAGTTTGTGCCACTCAGATGTTGCTGTGGGTAACCTGCATTTCTGCAGGCAGGGTTGGCAAACATACTCCCGGACTCTAAGAGCTACCCCAGTCTTAGAGTAAATTCTGTTTTGCTTTCCATGTAAAAAGGCTTAATTTTGATAGCTTGCAAGTGATTCTTTTTCTAATGCAGTTCATGAAATGTTACTGTATTGGAATCTGAAAGTCGATGAAATTTTTATTTCAGACCTTTTCCTTGCGTAGTTCTCTTAGGCAAATTTTATGGCTTCATTTATTCACTCATTCAATTAGCATTTATAAGTACGAATTATGGGTGCAGTGTCATGTCAGGTGATTTCACTGCACTTGAAGCTACCACAGACGCTGAATAACATGGGGAATTACTGCAGACTTAGAAATGAGGCCTCGCCTGTTCCTACATTATGGAAACCACCGCTCTGTAGCGCCTGCATCCATTTACACTGGCAGCTCAAATTAAGCAAGTGGGAAATTCCACTTAAGCCGGCAGACTTTTACGTTGGAAAATCTTTATTGAGCACCATCTGTGAATGAAGGCCCATACCAACGACTACCGAATGGCCCACAGAGTGGCTACAAAGAAAACAAACATTCTTCTGCCTTCGAGGCATTTATGAGGGCCTCTCTGGGTACATTTAACATGTAGGATCAAGTTTATATTAAATACTAAATTTGAGAGAGGGAGAAGTCCCCTAAACCCTCACAATGCCACCACCAGAGAGTTCATTGTGCTTACATTATGCTAACCACCTTCTTGCCCAATCTACGGTCATTCTCACAGCAAACCTCTGACGTAGATGCTAGTATGCTCCTCATTCCTCTGAGGAAGTGGCTGAGGTTGCAGGAGGTCAGAAGATGCCCCGAAAGCCCCCAACAGCCTTCATACTTCTGACAACAACAGACTGTGAGCTCTAATTCTATTTCGCCCTTGCCACCACCTCTGGACCAGTAGGTAATGTGATCCATGGAGAAAAGATTGAAGCTGTCAAGGGCTTCGCCTGACTGGGATCCACCACCAATGCTATGGAAGCAGCAGTCAAGAGATCAAAGGGCCCATTGCTGCACAAGACCTCTTGAAAGTGTCAGAGAGCCAGGAGGTCACTTTGAGGACTAAGATGTGCCTGATCCAAGCCCTGGTGTTTTCAATGACCTCACATACAGGCGACGGTCGGACCCTGAGGAAGGAAGACCAGAGAAGAATCAATGCCTTTGAATCACGGTGCTGGCGAACAGACTTGAAAGCATCGTGGACTGCCTAAAGAGCAGGCAAATCTGTACTAGACTAAGGACAGCTAGAATGCTGCCAATAGCAAGGATGATGAGCCTTCATCTCGTGTCCTGTGGACCTGTTCTCAGGAAAGACCAGTCCCGGGAAAAGGCCATCGTGCTCGGTAGCGGAGAGGGCAGAGAAAAAGAGGAAGACCTTTGATAAAATGGATTGACCCAGTGACTGCAGCAATGGGCTCTAACATAACAACAATTGGGAGGCTGTTGCAGGACTGGGCAGTGTTTCCTTCTGGTGTCGGTAGTGTAACTAGGAGTTGGACCCATGCCTTCACGATGGCACCCCCTCCCAACATCTCCACCAGCATCGCTGCCATTGGAGGCCCATTGAACTCTGGTCCTCTCCACACGGTTATCAAAGCTGAACAGACTCACAGGTACAACCTTTTGGGAGCCTCTATACTCTATGCCAGTGTCGCCAATCCTTTCCTGGGTTTAGAACTTCCTCGTCATTTGACCATATCTTCCTCATTTCTGTTTTAGTCCTAAGCCTTGGTAGCTGACTACCCAAAACAGGAGGTTCAGAATAAACCAATTTGACTCTTCCATGGGCTGTACTCAGCATTACTTGGCTCCAAGGCTCACTTAGGAGTCACTGGGTGGTGGACACATTTGATGCAATTGACCGCCAACCAAAAGGTGGGCTGTTCAAGCCCACCCAGAGGTGCCTCAGAAGAAAGGCCTGGCGATCTACTGTTGGGAAACCAGCCATGGCAAACCCTGGTGAGCAGAGTTCTATCCTGACACGCATGGGGTTGCCATGCGTCAGAGGAGACTTGAAGGCAACTGGATTTTTAGACTCATTTCATGGAGACTGGTTGGCAGCTCCAGTCTCTTATAAAAGTTTCCATGAGACAAGCCGTGCGAACTCCGCTCCAGTTTTCTCTGGGACGCTTCATCTCGATGAACAGAAGAAATCAAAGTGGCATTTACTAGCTTGGCAAATGGATAGGTCTTACTTTCCCACAAGTTCAATTGCAGGTATCCAACTCCCCTAAAGTTTCCATAGCAAGGAAAAGGGGGGAGGGAAAGCAGCTGAGTACTTGCAGGAAAGAAAAAAAGAAAGAAGGAGCGAAAACAAGAATGGGAGGGGTAGAGAGGAGAGAGCGAGGAAGACGAGGGAGGGAGAGGGAAAAAGAAACGTGCAGGGGAGCCGGGTAACAAGGGAAACACTGATCCAACGTTGGCTTCCTCGTGCCTTGCGGAGTTCGTAATTTCTATCATTTACCTTTCTCTCCATCACCCCATTCCTCGGGGGAGGGCTCATTTTTTATTCATTCTGAAAGTTTACCATCAATCATCCTCTTAAAGAGCTTGCCAGAAACTTGGATGGAGTCTCATAATAAAACTGCAGAGACAGAGGGCTAATTGATTTCTATAAATAATGTTTAGCTGCAAAGATATGAAAGGTGGTTAGAACCACACATATTGATCTCCCTTTGGCTCCATCTGGGTCTGCGAACGCAGACTGTTCCTTGACAAAGTGCCCTGACCCCTTGACTTCCAAACACACAGCAGTGGACTGACACCAGATTGCCAGCCCCTCCCCTCCTCGGGCCCTCGGGCCCCTCCCCACTCCAGCCTCTCCTCGGATTACAGCCTGCCACGCCCCCACCCCCCAAGTCAATGTTCTATAATTTAAAATGTGTGTTTTTATTCCAACCCTAGATCTGATAGCATGCATCAAAGTCGATGATCCCTCAACTCTGTCTACCTTTTTGTCCAGCTAACAATACTACCCAGACTCCAAATCTGAGAGTGGTCGGTTCTTCACACTGGAAGAGCGACCATGATGGAGGGAAGCGGGAACCGCTGGTAGCACAGTGCTGTGTGTTAGAAAGAGGGCATTAGGGTAAGGTGACCAGATTTAAAGCGGGACACCATTGATGGGGGGTGGGAGTGGGGGGAGTAGGTTCTTGATTAAAAATTTGGTCTATATGGACCAAATAGACCATTCCCTAGCTTGTCGTGCATTTTTTCCAAAAATTGGAACTTTTTAAAAACACCCAAAATCGGGACTGTCCCCCAAAAGCGGGACGTCTGGTCACCTTATATTAGGGAGCACTCCCTCGGTGTGCCAAGGACACTCTTGGCACTATTCCTTGAATTGCATTGCACGAAACACCCAACAGTTACTGCTACTCCCTCAAAACCGAGCCCACTGCCATTGAGTCCTTTGTGCCTCCCAGGGACCTGAGAGGGCAGGGAAGACTGCCCCTTTGGGTTTCGGAGGCTGTGAATCTTCACAAAACCAGAAAGCCTCATCCTTCTCCAGAGTGGCGGCTGGTGGGTTCAAACCATTATTCCTCCTCACTGCCAGCACGTTCCATTCTGACTCATTGTGACCCCGTACAACTTCCCTGTGGGTTTCTGAGACTGTACATCTTTACAGGAGCAAATAGCCTCGGCTTTCTTCAGCTGAGCATCTGGTGGGTTCAAACTGCGGACCCTGTGGTTAGCAACCCAACATGTAACCAACCAAGGCTTTACATTATATATATATACACACACACACACATACATATATATATGTATATATACATATATATATGTATGTGTGTGTGTGTGTGTGTGTATATATCTCAGGGACAGAATTCTATCTGGGTGAGCACATGCCAGCTAAACAAAGACAATGACATACATCTCATATTTATTTAAGGGTTGCTGAAAACCGTTGAGAAGCGGCAGAAGCACCATCTGCCTGGGCCAACTGCGAGGCACTGAAATAAAACAGCAGAGCAGACCTAGGGCTGGGCTGCATGATAGATGTCCACTTCTAGATGACGCATCTCAGCCCATTCCCAACTCAACCCTCTGATTCATGAGGGCGTCTTCGGAGCTGGTACAGTCGATCAGCTGGTTCCCATCCCAGCTAAACCCAAAACACACTGTCAGACTTAGTACTAAAGAGCCCTGTCTGGCTACAGATGAAATATGAAAGGAATGATGACTTTCGCTTGGCAGACCAAGAAGCGAGTTGTCACCTTAGACAGAATTCAATGAAATTGCTCCCCCCAAAACACATCTTGTGTGTGTGTGTGTGTGTGTGTGTATCCTAAAGTACTCCTAGTATTTTGCTATTTAGCTTAAGTCAGAGGACTAGGGAGTCTTTCTAATGGGGCAAAACGAATGACTACATGGATTCAAAATAAGCCATTCCACATGGGTTTGCATCTGAGCATGCTAAAGATTTCTGATGATTGTCACATTAAATATGGCCATTGGTTTCCAGCTGTCACACATAGCTTCCTTGGCTGCAGTCTTTTATGTAAGGTAGGTCAAACTGAATCAAAGCTTTTATTTGGGGGAGGTTGGGGGAGGCAGGCTGGGTTTCATCGTTTTAAGCCTCAGTAAAGTCAACCACAGTTGTAAAACATATTTATTTTTAGAATGGGCTCCTTCTATAGCATTCCCTTGCTGTCCACATGCTGCTTCCTGGCTCTGTCTTTCCCCCGTCGGCTCCTGACTCATTTCATCTCACTGTTTTGTTTGGTCTGTTTGCGATTCGGACGGTAAGTGCTGAGAGACGGGGCTGTTCTGTTTCCATTTACTTTGCTTAGAGCCCCAGTGGTTTGATGATCAAGCCCCGGTAGCCTCGTGGCTATGAGTTAGCCTGCTAACTGCAAGGTCAGCAGTCAGAAACCACCAGCTGCTCCTCGGGAGAACGATGGGGCTTTCTACTCCCTTAAACAGTCGCAGTCTCAGAACCCCGAGGGCAGTGGTACCCCGACAAAGAGAGCTGCTGTGAGGCCTGAGCAACTCCTGGCAAGGAGGTTTCTGGCTTTCCTTGATGTAATACTAGCCAGCTTGTTTGTTTGTTTGCTTGTTTGTTTGTTTGCTCGCTTGTTTCCATTTTCTTTTCTCAGATTGGCTGGCTTTCCTCTCTAGTTCAACTAACCATTTCTGCGATGGTTCTAATCCCATCTTGTCACGGACTAAACGATGTGTCTACAAAACATGTACCAACCGGTGGACCCCTTGAGACTAGATCCCTTTGTCAGGTTTGGAAATGAACTCAACTCTGGGTCCCTATTTTCAGCAAAACAATAGACAGATCTATAAGAGAACCAGTAACATTAGTGAGTTACACAGACCTTAGAACAATCGATCATTTGAGATCAAGAGAGTTAGGAGAGAAGGAGGAACTGAAAGAGAACACACAAAGAGGGGCGCTGTGTACCTGGTGAGGGTGGCTGTCAACTACAGGAAACAAAACGTGTGTGAATTGTTCAATGGAAAACTGATCTGCTCTGTAAACCTTTACTTGATTCACAATAGTATATATATATATATATATATTTAATGTGTCAACTAACCTGGGCCACAGTTCTCGGTGGTTTGGCAGTTTGGTACTGCCTTGCTAACCGAAAGGGTGGTAGCTCGAACTCAGCAGACCAATGTGGCGATCTGCTTGCACAGGGTCACAACCGTGGAAGGCCTGTGGGCAATTCTCTCCCTTTCCAATCTGTAAGAACATGGCTGTGTTCCAATAAATGGTTACGTACAAAATCATGGAAGATCTGGACTTGTCCCATGGCTGGTAGTTTGTTAATCCAGGTGTAGACAGAAGAACACTAAACTCAAGTGAAAAACCTACCCCTCTGGTCACAGCTGTCACGTTCCCCAGCTGCATGACTTCAGGTAAGTGGCCATTAGTTGCTTCTCCACCTGTGACTCTCCATAAAGAAGTACGGATGAGAGAGGGTAATGGCTCAGACCTGCCCTCTCTGGGCACTCTGTGAGTACACAGGCCAGGAGACAAGTTTTGACAATAACAAATATCATCGTGATCACCGTTATGAGGTTAAGATCCCTTATCTCTTCATTTTCACAACTCACC
This sequence comes from Echinops telfairi, assembly GCF_000313985.2. Classification (NCBI taxonomy): domain Eukaryota; kingdom Metazoa; phylum Chordata; class Mammalia; order Afrosoricida; family Tenrecidae; genus Echinops; species Echinops telfairi. The sequence continues at coordinate 18,305,727 of NW_022111358.1, forward strand.
ACAGCAGGCAACATGATGCTGCTTTTATAGATGAGGAAACAGAGATCAGGGACATTCAGTAACTTGTTCTGATAGCATAATGAGTAAGTTTCAAGGTCAAGATCCAAATCCAGGTCTATCCCACCTCACTTAGTTTTCCCAGGCATGATGCTGTTACCTTGGTCAGCTGCTTAAGGTATCAGTCCCTTCACTTTAACCACCAGGTTTACAGAGAAGGCCTCTAGTACACTATTCTCTACACAGCTGGAGGGATGAGACAATATCTCTCAGATGATGTGCAAATCTGTGCAGTGGCTTCCTATCCTACAGTGGATCAAATCTCAAGGCTCTGCCTGATCGGCACGGCCTCTAGGACCTGAGCTATCTCCAACCCTCTTGACCTCTGTTCTCTGCCCCACTCTGTTCTAGCCACAGGATCTAGCTTAAACAAGCCTTAAACTTTCCCATCAAGACTTCCCCCAGCCTGTGCAATGTGGCTCCTTACATCACACTTATTGACACCTCAGGCTGAATTTACCTCCTCCCTAACCAACCACTCCATCCCAAAGGGCAATGCCCACCACTCTCTCTGGATTGCTCTGGTGTTCACGGTAGCACTGATTATGCTGGGAAACCTATTCTGTGCCTACGATTATGATGATCATCCTCTCTTGCATCACCAGTAAAAAGCCCTTGCTAAGCAGTGTTGAACTTGGCAGACCCCCAATAACCGTCTGTTGAATTCTGAATAACTGAAAGACTGCATTGGAGCAATGTCTCCCAACGTGGGTGATACAACCCCTTGGAGGCACTGGCATGATCTAGGGTGGCTGCAAAAGCAGATCCCTACACTTCATCCTGCATTATGGACTATGGTACCAAAGGTTTTCATTGCCAAGGAGAACTGAGTAATCTTTTTTTTTCTGGAAAGGGCACGGTAACCCAACTGTATCTGGGAACCTATGTCCTGGAACAAGGTGATAGGGTGTGGCTAGCTTAGGACCAGCTGTTCACCTGTCATAGAGCAATGATGAGGATTTAATCAGTGGTGAGAAGCCGTGTTACCTTGTCACTTGCTTGCTCCTTGGGAAGTCCCCCATATAGGAGAAGTGGCCCAGTACAGGGGACATTTAGCTTCCTGACTGAATGTCAGAGTTACGAGGGACCTGAGTGAACATCTAATGTCCACCAGTTTCCAGCTTCTAATCTCTGGACCGCTTCTTGCTCTCCCACCTCTCTGCCGGCACCTTCGGTCTTGGCAGTGGCTTTGCCTGACCAGACTGTACTGCCTCTGGTAAGCTCTCCTCTCTTGGGTTTGGGTAGCATGAGGTCTTCAGATAAAAAGTGTGTGTGTGGCGGGGGTGGGGGGGGCGGCAAGACACTATTCTCATCCACAAACCCTGCCATTGGCTGGTTGGAGAAGCAGAGAGAACTGAAATAGCTCAACTCAAGTCTCACTTCTAATTATGGTCCGATCTGAGCCTACCGCCATCGTCTCCTCATTATAAGACCGGTCCTAGGTCCATACTTCATGAGGAAAAAAATAAGTGTGTTGGCATAGAATAGATTCTGACTCATAGCGACCCTTTGGGAGAAGGCGGCCCCATCAAACTTCACAGAGCACCAGGTTGACACTGCCAACTTCTCGGTTAGCAGCCCAGCGCTTAGCCGCTGCACCACTAGGATTCTTGCTGTGTCCCGTGGGACAAGATAAGTACCATGTGCTGCTTGGCTCCGTCACTGGTTAGCACCTCCGGTGCATGCATGTCAACAACACAATCCCTGTTCCCAAAGAATTTACTGGAATGTCCAACACAGAAGGAGGGAACAAGCCTGAGTGTGTCTCTTGCAAAACTCATGTTGTATTGAAATGTTGGCTAATCAGTTAATCAGAGCAATGATTCTGAGGGGGGTGCAGGGGAACCTTCTGTTCTGTTCAACAGCAGGCCGAGATGAGTCATTGCTGATTGAATGGCACCTGAGAGCAATACAATAGGTTAATACGGTCACCTGTTTAACCACATAGAAAAACCCAAGGCACTTCCTACCCTACGGCCTCCAAGCGCCATTAGGCTTATGACTCACTCCGGATGTGAGGTTAAAACAAGCAAATGAGAGGGCAGAAAATGGACCTGCGCGCTGGCCTCGTGCCGGGCCCCTCTTTCCACACATCCCGGCTCCAGCTCAAGGTCAGTTGCAGCACACAGCGCAGCCACCTGCTCTGCAGGATTCACACCGCACACCAGCCCTGGAGGCGCGGGCAGGGGAGTACGCTCTCCCCGCAGCCCCTTCCCAGCCTCCACCGGCCCGGCTCTCACCCACTCCTGAAGGCTTGCCGAAACTTTTCATAGGAGCCAAGCCAATAACAGACGTTTCCTCCATCTGCCAATGAGCATGGGAGGTTGTCCGGCAAGGAGGTGACTGCAGGCAGCCCCAGGATTCCCACCAACCAGTCCCGACCTACCTACCCTGGCCCAAACAAAACCCCAAACAAACTCCGCTCGCCACTTGAAAACCAATCTTTCTTCTCTATCACCATGACAATATAATCCCAAAGGAGTCAGAGGGAAAGAGAGGGAAGGCAACAGCGAGTGACCTTGGCGTTGGCAGCAATGATCCGCCTTGAGTTCCTTTTAACGTGGAAAAGTGCAGTCCCTGGTTCTCATATTTAAAGAAGGGCGGTGGGGGAAGCCAAGGCTATGAGAGAAACCAGAACACAAGCTAACAGCTAGTTTCTGGAAGCATCCCCTTCTTCTCTGCCTCCCCATCTGACACCCTCCCCAGCCCCCCAATAACACAGACACACAAAATAGCACACTCGCTGTGGAGCATGACTTGCCTGCATACGGAACAGAACAAAACCAGCTCTCCTCCGCCGACCTGGGATGCTCATCAGCCGCGCCAAGTTCACTCACCCACTCGCCTGCACATTTGTCCTGCCTGTTGAATGCAAAATGATTGTCTCCAAACAACAATTGCCGATATTCAGAGCTGTTGTTTGCCTGCCCTGGCTAGAGACGCCTCCGCGAGGGACCAGGGGTGCGTTCTGGGTGAAAGAGAACCTGGGGGTGGAGGGAAACCCCTTCTCCAACAGCCGCACAGTGCCCGTTGCCAAGGGAACCTTAGCTTTGTCCTGGGAGGCGAAGAATGGCTGTCTGTCCCATGGCCTGGCCCGGGGAGTGTTCAAATCACAGGGCAGGGTCAAGAGACAAGGGAGGCAAAGCCCCGCACATGCTTTCTGACGGCGAATTAACTTTCAAAGAATGAAAGAAGCTCAGAAAAACAACGTCTTCGGAGGCGCTGGCCAAGGCTACCAGGGACTGGGTTTATGGCTACGAAAGCGGCAGCCATCCGACTGGAGTTGGCTTCGGTGACCTTGCCAGGTGTGGGGTCCACAGACACATTTTAGGGGAAACAGAGAAGGGGGTGGGATTTAGATGGAGACTGGGGGAGGGCCAGGTTGGAAGGGGTGTGTGTCAGCCTCCTTCAGTGGGTGCTGAATGTTAATCAGATAAACAATGGTTTCCTTAAGATGCTTAGTTGAAGCTTCGGACTGGAATGTGTTTTGCCCACTGGATTGGTGGAAAGTGCCTCCTGGCAGTTTCCGACTCTTCTGGAGGGGCCCAGGGGAATGGGACAGCTTTGTTCACAATGTCCGGCAACTTCTCTTTGCCTGCAAGGTCTGGTCTGATTTTCCATTTCAGATGCATCCTCTTAGGGAGGTTCCCAAAGGAGGCACAAGGGATGAGGCTTGATTGGACAGCCATTTGTCCAGGGCAGACCATATGGAGCAATTTGGGGGCATGTGGATGGACCTAGGCCAGTGGAGGTACAAAGCGGGGCAACAATAAAAAATTTGCTTCCTGAATATCAGAAGAGACTCTGAAACTTGCTCTTAATTGTAGTCACTAAGGCAAGGGGAAGAACTGATGAAGTCAACAAGCTGAATAGAAAATTTCCAAGGGCAGCTCTAGATGATGTGTGTGGTAGTTACATAATCTGGTGTCAATTTGAAGATTAAGAGTATAGGGGTGGAGTCAAGTCTGTTAATCAGGTCAAAGCCAATGAGGTCTCGGTGTGGGCATGGTCTTCTCCCAAGGATTCTCGGAACTCCAGAATCCCTCCTTAGAGGCAAGAGACACACACACACACACTCTCTCTCAGCTCACTCCCTGAGAGATGCTTTACCAACAAGATCCTGCCAATATAGCCCATGCCCTGGGAGCTGGAGGAGTCACATGGTGACCCCTGCCAGCGCTGAGATGTTTACAAAGCCACTTGATTCACAAGACTTCCCACCCACTGGCCTCTGACATTCCTGCATTCGGTGGCATTGCATGTGGTTTGTGAGTCTGAAAAGGACTTATAGATTGGTATCAGCTAATATCGGTATGGGATAACATTGGTATGGGCTAATATCAGACTTATAGACTTGATCTGGACTGGGCTGGGATGTTTTCTCAATATTCAATTGCTCTTATATATAAAGCTCTTTCCTATATACATATGAGTGTCTATGAATTTGTTTCTCTAGTCTACCCAGACTCACACAATGTGCAAAGACCTAGAGTTAGAAAACCCCAAAGGAGGAACACATAGAACATATCTGAAATGGAAAGAACCCAAGAAAAATAGATGCAAGCCTCAAGTGTCAATATTGAAATATACTACAGGAACAATCCTGAGTGATGCAAGAAGTGTTAAAAAAGAAGAAGGAGGAGGAGGAGGAGGAGAAAAGATGGAAGGAATACTCAGAATCGCTGTACCAAAAAGAACTAGCTGGCATTCCACAATTCAAAAGGCAGCATATGAGCAAGAACCAATGGTACCGAAGGAAGAAGATCAGGCTATTCTGAATGCATTAGCCAAAAGCAAGGCTCCAGAAACTGGTGGAACGCCCATTGAACTGTTTCAACAAGCTGATGAGGCACTGGACACTTACTCATCATGTGGAAAAGGGCTACTTGGCCAACTGACTGGAAGAGATCCACATTTGTGCTTATCCCAAAGGAAGGTGAGCCAATAGAATGCTCAAACTATAAAACAGAGGCATTGCTATCATATGCAAGTACAATTTTGCTGAAGATCATCAACAATGGTTGCAGGAGTACATAGACAGGGAACTGCCAGAGATTTAGGCTGGATTCAGAAGAGGATGTGGAAAAGGGGTTTCATTGCTGCTGTCAGATGGATCTTGGTTCGAGCAGAGAACACCAGAAAGATGTTGACTTGTGTTTCATTGACTCTGCCAAGGCACTTGACCGTGTGGATCATACTGAATCATAAATAACCTTGAGAAGAACGGGATTCCAGAACTTATGTGGAACTTGTCCATGAACCAGGAGGCAGCAGTGTGAACAGAACAAAGGAATACTGCCTGGCTTAAAATCAGGATAGGTGTGCATCTTGATTGTATCTTCTCACCATATTTATTCTGTCTGCATGCTTAGCAAATCATCAGAAAAGTTGGATTCTTTGAAGAAGAATCAGGACTGAAGGAAGCCTTACGAACAACCTGCGATATGCATGTGATATACCTTGCTTGCTGAAAGTGAGGAGGAATTGAAGTACTTTCTGATAAAGATCAAGGATTGTAGCCTTCAGTATGGATTATAACGCATGGTAAAGAAGATCAAAATCCAATAGATAACTGAACCAATAGATGACATCATGATAAATGGAGAAAAGGTTGATGTTGTCAAAGATTTTGTCTTGCTTAGACCCACAATCAATGCTCATGGAAGCAGCAGTCAAGAGCAAACGGAGGGTTGCATTGGGTAAATCTGCTGCTCGAGACTTCTTCAGAGTATTGAAAAGCAAGGGTTTCCTTTGAGGACTAAGTGCGCCTGACCCAAGTCATCGTATTTTCAATTGCCTCACAAGCATGTGAAATTTGAGCGATGAATAAGGAAGTCAGAAGAAGAATTGATGTATTTGAATTGCGGTGCTGGAGAAGAATATTGAAAGTACCATGGACTGCTGAAAGGACAGTCACACCTGGCTTGAAAAAGGATGGCCAGTGTGCTCTTCACAAGCAAGGTTGACAAAACATCTTACAGACTGTGGACATATTATCAGAGGAGGCCAGTCCCTGGAGAAGGACATGCTTGGTAAAGTGGAGGGGCAGAGCAAAGAGGAAGGCCCTCCAGGAGATGGACTGACGCCACAGGTACAACAATGGGCTCAGGCGGAGGGAGAGTTGCATGGGTGGTACGGGACCAGGCACTGCTGTGTTCTGTTGTGCAGAGGGTCAGAACTGGCTCAATGGTGCCAAAAAGCCACAGCAGCTTGATTGTTTGTCCAAAGGGACTTAGTTCCAATGCCTTGTCTGTCCAGTGACATATGAAGATGAAGGCTTGACAGGTCAGGCAGTCACGGCTCAAAGAAACCATGTAGCTGGAGGGCACAGGAAGACAGGCACAAGCACAGAGCCCATTGCCCTTGGCCATGATCTCGAATTGCTTTCTGTATGGAAAACTCAAGGGAATGTTTATTCAGATGATGGCTGTATAATAAGAGAAAATGGTACGTATGTAAAGAGAAGCAGTAACTGGTCACCTCTACATGTGGGGTAGATGTGGATGAGGCAATTCACACTAAAATATAGCGATATAGCAATATATACATATATTTTTTCATTACTTGTTAGTTCATATTTTCCATGAACGTTTTGGAGTATATATATTCACATACACACACACACACACACAAACACACACACACACTTTTCCTATAAGATAGGGAAAGTCTTACATCACTAATCTTCTAGAGCTCTCCTCTGCCATAATTTGTTCCAGAAAGCTTACATCACTACCCATCCCCAAGCTTAGCTTCTACAGCACTTGGCACACTTCTTTCCTTATAGCAGTTAGCACATTGCTTTAGTTATGGGTGTATGTGCATACCATCCTACGGATGGTCCTCTACTGGAATGCAATCTCCTTCAGGGACAACGCCATGCTGGGTTGATTTTTACCTGCCCAGGAGCTAAGACAATGCACATGATACACAAACTTCAGACCTGAAGAAAAATGAGTTCACTGGTCAGTGGCTTATGGAGTGCCGGCTATATTGGGCCTGAGGGAGGATTTGGGAGAAGTTGAATGCATTATATCTGGCTGCTCCAGGAAGTCTAATGTCTACATAAGAAACAGGATGTTGTCCTGAAATATTACTTAAAACGGTGGTAATAAGTGTAGCTGGGAGCAATAGAAAAACCAATGCCTTATTTGATGCATAAAAACCAGCTCTCTTGGTGGCTTTGCTTTTCCAGTTACGGCTGTGTCCCCCAGGAGTCCAGAGCTGCAAACGGGTCCAGTTGGATTTGTAGGGTGCATGTCAATCCCTTGGCTTTTTCTCACCCAGTCTCTGTGAAAGATACCCCATTAAGGAGACATTGTCTAGTGGCAGAAGGACAGTAAGTCACTCCAGCCCAATATTTTCCCAGATTTTATGAAGCCATGTGCCTATTTTATAGGACTTGAATCTAATACCGATCTAAAATAGGTTGGTAAAATAGAGATGAAAATGCTATGCGCACCAGCAGTCCAGTGCCAGTGGTTTTCTGACATGTGTGGTGATAGCTCAGACTTTGCCCTTCTTTGATCTTTTAGAGAAAGATTGGAAATGTGGGGCTTTGTGCAAAACCACCCAATTTGAAAAAAAACGTTGGTTCAAAATGTATATGCCAAACAAAAAAGACCCACGGGCCATATCCAATTCATGAGTGAACTGTTCGTGACCTCTGCCCTGTATGGACCTTTCCGGTGTGTGTGCATCTGCATCTTTAGGCAAGGGTGTGTGGCTGTTGTCAAGAATCCAGACCACAGAACTCATGTAAACACAGCCAAAGGGTCACGGGGCAGAGCCACGAAGGATCTCAACCTATTACTCAATGAAACGGAAGGTGATACAGTGAACAGATTTGGGCTCACGCTTAATTCTAGCCCCAATCTAAGAAAAATGAGCTCTTATGACACGACCCTGCCTGATGCTTGCCCTCATGGAGAGGTCCCTGAAGATAGGAGTGCTACAGCTAAGTGTGCTGAAGAAATCAGATGGCACCTGGTTCTTCGAGAGAAGAGGTCTTGGGGTCTTCAAATCTTGTCTTAAAACAGCAGCCATCTAAGTAAGGCATCACCTAAGCCCACACAGAAGAAGCAAACCAGCCTGTATGATCCAAACATCAGAAATAATGAAATTCACACCCGAAGGAAGGAAAGATGTCAGAGCTAAACTTGTAAAGACCTGGTGTGCAGAAGGCTGTGGATAACAGTGGAAACCCAAAATCCATTTGCAGGGTCTACACATGGATTATGCCTCCGGTGAATCCCCTCTGACCGTAGACCAGGGATGTGAATAGCCTTGCTGTCAGACAGAGTGCTGTGGGCTGTTGTTGTTGGGGTGTATGTGTAGTTTTGGCATGTTTTTCTGTATATAAAATCCAGGATAAGTAAAGCCATAGAGAGAGTGACTTGAGGGGGTGGGGGGGACGGCAGGGGAGGTTGCAGGGCGGGAGTGGGTAGAATGGAGAGCTGATAACAATGAGGACAAGAAAAAGGAAATGTTCTAAAACTGACTGTGGAGATGCTTGGGCAATTCTTTTAACTGTGATTTAACTATCGAATTGTCTGATGTGTGAGTTATATGCCAATACAACTGCGAAGAAAAAGAATGAAGAACAAAACAAGGCACATTCCAGCCCCCTTTTCGGGAGCTGTTGCTTCCTTTGAAGCAGTTAGGGATTGACAAGGACTCCCTGCAGAGGAAACCCTCCCCTGCCGCCGCTGGCTGTGGGGTCACCACAGCAGACTGAGAGCCATCCCAGCGTCTTTCACCAGGGTGCTCATCTGGTGCCATCCACTCTCGGAGAAGGGGCTTTCTTTCTCCATGGCCCCTGGAAGAGAACCTGGTTTCATTGCATTTGGCCCAACTCTTCCTAGCGATGAGCCTGCTTTCAGTGGCTTCTCCGGAGCCCCGAGGAGGAAACGGAGTCTGACTTTGTCAACATCATCATCATTCCCCATCTCCTTCTGCCCCACCAAAACACGTGACCTTATCCGCAGAGACATTGCCTTCAGAGTTCTGCTCAGCTCTCCCCTTTGCTGCGGCAATGACTGGGGCTCACCACTTATTTGCACTTCCTGACACCAACTCCAATCTTTGCAGCTACCATTCAGACGCAGGGATGCATCATTCCAAAGTCACATCACCAGGCACAGACTCCTAAGAAGGTTTCAAAGGAATCCCACCCCTACCCCACTGGACTCTTCCTACCTGCCTCAAGCACTGTTTTCATCCAGTGAGCCCTTTCCCTACTACTTAACAAATTAAGATACGCAAACAGGACTCCCCTTGCTGCTTCTGTGACATTCAGGCAATGAAAAGAGAATGCGTTTGGGTGCCGCACGGCTCTGCTATCAGATCCCCGTGTGGTCTATAAACCTAATGCACAGGTCAGCTCCAGTTACTGCCCTTAAAATGAAGAAAAAGATCTACTGTGCAAGGTTTGGGGGAGAATTGTATGAGCTCAAGGAGGCTCTCTCATTGAAAGTCTGGAAAAAAACAGTAATCATTAAACCCACACCCTACACTAAAAGTCGTATTAAAGGGATGGGGGAGAGGGTATTTGAAGCTATTAGGAACCTAACCCAAATTTCAAAAGCACCTGCTGAATAACTTAAGGAAAACTGAACAGTTCTTTCTATGTGTCCTATGTGGTTAATGCCCTTGACGGTGAACTGAAAGGTGGGACATTGGAGACTGCCTGGAGGTGACTCGGAAGAAGGGACAGGCAGATCATCGACTTACCCAAAAATCAGCCACGGAAAACCCTAGGCAGCACAGTTCTACAATGACACACGTGGTGCCACCACGAGGCCAGCGTGACTGTATTCCACCACAGCCCAAACAACAAGATCAAAAGGTTTTCATGGATAAAGAAAACCAAGACCAAATCCCTCAATGCATTCCCCAAACACGTTGACTGCGTCACCCTTCGGTTTTCTAACACCGAAATGTGGATCCAATCACAGAGCATCTCCTCGAGGCAGCAAAGAACCCGATCACACCTCACCCTGCGGATTTCACAGCTCACATGGACGGCAGTCCCAGCAAGTCTGAAGGCGTCTAGACCCATGCGTCATCGGAGGCCATGCAAGCCTGCACTTGAACCCTGACTCCACCAAGTCCTGGCTGTGCATCTGTCCATGGCTCAGCCCTTATCCTGGGGACGAGGCCAATCAAGCCTTCCATGTGGGGTTAGGAGTGAGTCTTTGATAACTGACTCTTCTAAAGGGACTCACGGAGTTTGAACTGAGCTGAGACGATGCCTCTCTTCCCAGTTCTTCAGTGGACTCAAAAGTTCACATCCTCAAAGGAGTTCCCCTGTGACAGCTCAGAAAGCTCACTGCTATTAAGTCAAATCCAACGCTCCGAGAGGGCAGCCCAGAACAGCCCTGGTTTCCAAGACGGACTTCTCCCTCGGTGGTGTCAAACTGCTGACCTTGAAGTTAGCAGCCCAACATGTAACTCACTACGCCCCCCGCCCCCGGCTCCTGGAGTGAACTTTTCTAACCCCAGCCATGGCTTTGCTCTGCGTGTGCCCAGCAGGTAGGATCTTCAAGAGATGGTACAGTAAGCAGACATGTTTTTGCGTTAACCAGACTCAGTTCTGGGTGCTGATTTCACCACTAACTGGCTATGCCCAGCTTCCTATTTATTATTTTTATCTTTGCTTGTGTTTGTAGCTCTACAATAGGAGTATTAATGGCCCTTCCTTTAGAAAGCTCTTATGGGAATTTTATAAAATAACCTTTGTGGACGGGGTACTTAGAACAGGATCTAGCGAAAAAGAAAGGCCCCAGTGGAACTTAGTTTCTCTAAGTGTCCAGCTGGGAGCTCGCTGGTGAGCATCTGGATCCCACCTTGACCCGGTTCTGAAACCACCACCCACTCGAATAACCTCTCTATTTCTGTAGCCAGGAGATGGGAGTCAAGCCGCCTTATGGCGATGTCAGCACACTGCGGAGGTATACGTTCCTTGGCAAAATAAAGCACACCAGCATTGTACATCTTCTGGCAAAATAAAGAATAACAAAACGTTGCTCTGTCTTGGAGTCTTTTTGTGCAGGTCCGGCCCTGAGGGACCTGCTTTTCTGCACACCTTGCATAGTTTCTAAGGTAGCTCTCTCGTGGCCTGCTAGTACACACCAATTCCTTCCTCTCACCTATCGCTGCTCGATGAACACCCCAGCCTTCTGTGAGGTGGTGTTTTCTAGCCAAGGCAAAGCTTCGGCAACCAAACTGCCCCCTGAGAAGGGATAGATTGAGCATCTGTAATAGATGTCCCCCTGCTGGGGGGTGGGGGGGGGTAGAATCACCTCACACTCCTGTGACTTTTAGGTGGAGGGAAGGAGCAAGCGAGAAGAGGGAGAAAAGCAAGCCCTGAGCTTTCCAACAAGTGGCTGGATGGTTTGTCATCTATAAAACGGGTGACACGAAACCACCATGCTGCAGGGAGCCGGGCACCCGCATGCCCGCCTGGCCATCTGTAAGGCCTTTTTCCTCTCACCAAAACAAAGAACTCCAGCTAGGTGGACGTTTCCCACCCGACTCAGGAGTTTGCAGACCTGGCCTGGGTGGTCTTTAGGGACATAGTTTCATCTTCCCTCCCTCACCGCCTCCGGAGTTAAGAGAAGGGGCATCTTTCTGATCAGCTGGAAAAGGAAGCACCCAAAGCCAACGGCCGGTCCCTGGAACCTCTGCAGGATCATGCCAGGGACTCCCAGGAGAGCATGTGCTTTCTACCTGACCCTCCAGGGGACTTGTCCATCTTCCTGACAAGTGTGGTGAACACAAACCCAGAGAGAATGCCGGGATGCCTGCGTGTCGGGCACTGGAGTGTTTGGGCACCATGGAGCAGGGACCTTCTCCACCAGCCAGTGGTTCTCAAAAGCCACCTGCAGACAAAACTAACAAAACCTAAAGTGCGAACTGTAGTGTACCTCTGACTGTTTCTAGGATGACTGTATCCTCCACACTTGGCCTCTGCCAGCCCTGATAGTCTAACGGGTAAGCACCAGGCTGTTAACCTTCAGGTCTGCAGTTCAAACCCACTGGAGCAGCGGTTCTCAACCTGTGGATCGTGACCCCATTGGGGGGTCAAATGATTCTTTCACAGGGGTCGTCCGATGCATAACAGTAGCAAAATTACCATCATGAAGTAGCAACGAAAAAAATGGTTGGAGGGGGGTCACCACAACATGAGGAACTGTACTAAAGGGTCGCAGCATGAGGAAGGTTGAGAACCACTGCCCTAAAGATTCCATGGGAGAAAAGACTTAGGATTCCGGTCCCATAAAGGTTAGAGTGGAGGAAACCCTAGGTGGCCGTCCTGCCCTGTCGCAGATGGTTGTTCTGAGCCTGAGCCCACTGGATGGCACACGGTGTCAGGAGCACACGTCACCAGCAGTGATGAGGAAGGCAGCACAAGTGCCACCCCGCCCCCTCCCCCGAGAGGCTCGCGGGCATAAAACCAAAGGTGAGTACACGCGTAGCACCCTGGTGAGGTGGTGCACGTCTCTGCGCACGGGGGTCCATGGCTGCTGTCTTTGGAAGCAGATCACCAGGCATTGCTTCTGCAGCACCTTTGGGAATTAGTAGCCGAAAGTTGCCATTTCTACCACCCAAGAACTCCCAATGTGCTGCATGTTAAACATTTCCAGTCAAGTACAGCCTCTTACCGCAGAGAAGAGACTTCTGGGTGAGGCAGACCCTGAGGAGCCTCAGAGGACACTTTGGGGATGCCCAGTAGAAAAAGCTGCTTCTGTGAAATCTTCAAGGTCTGAATGTGCAGTGAAAAGGAGGATTCCACCACTGGTGTCTGTCCGCTGACAGGCTCTCCACGTCCCCTTTACTCAGCACCACTTGTGTGTGGGGGGGGGAGACTTCTGGGCTGGTGGGAGTTCCTAGAAGCTTGGTGTGAGTCTCTGTTCAGGGACACCCCCTTGCCCCCTGCTTAACCACAAGTAAAGCCCAAAGCCACACCTCCCTCCTCTCCTGGGAATCCAACCCCCCAAAACCACCACTATCCAGTTTATTCTGACTCCTAGTGACCCTATATAAAATCTCTGCGGTTTTGTAAATCTTTAAGGGAGAAAACAGCCTCATCTTTCTCTAGCAGAATGCCTCCTGGGTCTGAGCCCCACCGACCGTGGGATTAGCAGTCTGTCTAAGGCTTACTCAGTAGTGCCACCAGAGTTCCGTAAAAGACAATATGTATATATATATTCTTTATGTTCACGTGTGCGTGTGCTGTGGCCTCTGTCTTGACGCACGAAGGTAGTCCTGGATGAGGAGCCAGAGCCTACCTCCAAGCAGCGCAGTAAAGCAGGTAGAAATGATGGATCTGAGGAATCATAGTCAGTTTGAATGGGGGGCTCGGAGAAGTGAGTTTGGGGAGAGGAGATTGCAGTTGGAGAGGTTGAGGGTCTAGAGAAGCAGATGGGCTACCACAAACTGAAAATGGGGGGTACAGGCTGTCAGAACCAAAGAGCCACTGCCTCCTGTGAAAACCGAGACAGACACACTCTGTGTTTCCATCAAGGCCAAGTGTTCAACACTGGGAAACTCACGACAGAATGGACGAGGGGGAGGCTGAAGAGCAGAGTGATTTTTCGAAGGGAGGCTGGCTGGTGTTAGAGCCAGCATTTCCCAGGGTTTGTATTTCATCCTGGAAGCCTATTGAAGGTGGGCTGACCCGTTGGGCGTTAGGTCAGGCGAGGACAGCCTTATCCAGGGTCCTCTGAGGCCATTATTGGTTTAAAAAAGTGAGATACTTCCCCAAACATCTGCTGTTGGGTCAGAGGAATCCATCACAAGCCATGCAGCGAACTTGGCCCCTAGCTAGACTTGCCACGCATTTCGAAGTGAGAGCTGGTAAGGAGACAGGCAGCTTGTCATTTCCCTCTACTTGATGGAGTTATCAGAACTGCATCTCTGTGGCTTCTTCCCTGACGCTCACGAAACAGCCCAGACCACAAAATGAGAGCGCGTCAGCACTCAGATGATGAAGAAGGAGGGAGATCTTCCAAGCCCGACGAGGGCTCAGCCGTGCTCCTCGGATAAGGCCGTCAGAGCTCTCTCACATGTGTGCGGGGACGAAGCCCCCAAGCCTGCCTCAGTTGAGTTCACAGCCCAGGAGTGGCGATGTGGGCTAAGAATATAAATGGCACTGGAATGGTTTGCTCGGATGCGCTTTTCCCGCACCACCCCCTCAGGAGTGATGTTCAATGGTCCTCTCCGCAATAGCCCACCACTCCAAGAAGGCTGTGTGGCTGATTCCAAAGGCCACGTCCCATGCATTCTTGCTGCCATTCCAAACTCGATATTTATGTGTGGCTTTGGATGGTCTTAAGAAGATTTGCTGAAGCATCAAACCAGTTCAAGATAGCCATGATACTGCAGATTATCTGAGAATTGAATGCCAGGCACATGCCCTCTCCTCCCCGAGGGGGAACGTTGGAAGGCAAATAGCCAGTACCCCCCTGATCCCCAATGCCTTCTTAAAGGCTCGATGGCATTCCATATTAGAGGCTTGGAAAACAACCACGCCACTGTCAGCAAACTACAGAACTGTACTGGCAAGATTGGCTTGCGGTGGCTCTGTCTACAGATTGTGTGTCTTGTCTGCTGGCCAAGACCCACTGTCCCTGACAAATGTAGCACTCAGAGATGGCTAACAAGAGAGGTGGATTGCCCCAGACCAACAACCTTCTGGAAACGTCAGGGAGGCCGGGTCTAGGTAAGCAAAGCTGGTGGGAGTAAGGAGCTAGAGCCTCCCAGAGGTCACCTCTGGAAAACCAGACGCACGTTCATACATAAGCATTACTTGCATGTCCCCAGCAGGGAAGGGCAAGAGCGGGGCATTGTGGGAGTACACAGAAGTATATGATGAGACCGTTGCCCTCAACAGGCGTTCAGTCTGTGCGGGTTTTATAACAGACATCAACTGTGGGAACATTAGCGACCACACCATGTAGTGTGTCATGCAGGTTTGGAGTAATATCTGTAATATAGACTGATCGCTGATTGTGAATTCTTATATTTGTCTTTACGTTGCATTTGTACGTAAGTGAGAATGCTTCATGTGGAGTCTTTATCTGTATTCCTGTGCTCTGTGACTTGGATATTCGTGTCAACCTTAGCCCTCCACCTGCTGTGCGGTGTGTAGCCGGGCGAGCTCCTGCTGAGCCAGCGCTTCTCCAGCTGTGGGTCGCCACCCCTTTGGGGGTCGCACGACCCTTTCACAGGGTCGCTCGATTCATCACACTAGCAACACGACAGTGATGAAGCAGCAACGACAATAATGTTATGGTTGGGGGGTCCCCACCACACAAGGAACTGTATGAAAGAGTCGTGGCATGAGGAAGGTGGAGAACCACTGTGCCAGGGCCACCTCAGGTGAGTGTGTAGCTGGGTCTCACCTAGCCATTGCCACTTTCTCTGCTACGTTAGCTGCAGAGAAGCCCCGCTCAGGTGTGAGAACATGCCCGAAGAAGGGACAACACGTATACAGGGAGCTGAGGGCATCTGCACCAGAGATGGAATACCTGGAATGGATACCTTTCCAGGGTGCCTTGTGAGACCACACCCGACCAAACACGGGGTCTAGAACAGGAGCCTAGGGGACCGGTCTTGGGAGCTCGGACCTGGGCCTCCACTGCTGCAGACTAGGTGGCTGCCAGGCCTGGGTGCAGCAGCTGGGCAGAAGTTGAACTTCAGCCTTAAGACAATGGTCTGGTGCCCGGTCACTGAAATGCCTGGGTGCCCTACACCAGGCACATATGAGGCGGGGTTTTCAAAGCTCATGAAAATATAGAATGATGATGATTTTTTTTTTTATTTGAGATTCACCTGTTTGTCACTAAAGACTCCAAGTCCATTCCCATTTTACTTTAGAAAAATAGAATTAGAAGATTGTGGAATTTTTGAACTTTTTGAAGTCCCTCCACATATGCTGTGGTTGGTTCCTAAAAGGAGTTAAGAAATACATACCTGTGGTATGTAGTGTGACTATGGATGCATAAAAGTCATTGACGAAAGACAAGCTACACAAAGCCATCTTTAACATACTCATACAGTGATAACAATAATTTTCCAATGAGCGCCTAGCACAAAGAAGTCTCACGTAGTTATTAGGAATCATTGTACACATCTTGAACTTTTAATATGATAGGTTTATGGACATTAGTTTATAATGACAAGTTGGTTGTAAGTCAGAAGTTCTCATACTGCTTATCTAGACCCCTCTGATAAGAGATAACTCTTATTTTGGAATATCTAAAGAAGGAGCCCTGGTGGTATGGTGGGTGATGCATGGGCCTGGTAGCCACAAGATCTGCAGTTCAAACCCACCAGCTGCTCTAAGATAGGAGGAGATGTGTAGTATTCTGGCCGACCTTTGTCTACATGGCCAGTGGATATTATTTAAGTGTTGCTTGACCACCACCTCTCATGGTTTGTGGAAATAGTGTCCAGTCACCCAAGGACTTAATTTGTGCAACTCAACAATCCATGTATTGCAATTTATAATTAGCCAACCCTTGTTTAATCTCCCTTTCGCAGTAGCATTTTAAAAAAATTACCATGAACTAAATCAATGATACTATAAACAACGTACCTTAGCTCCAAGGAGATGGTAGATAAGATTCTCTACCATAAAATGACAAATATATCTCTAAGGAGAACCAGCGGCAGATAGAAAACATAGATTTAGGAATGGATTTGGGGTTCATACTTAACCCTACCTCCAATCTAAGAACAATTAGTTCTTAAGATGTAGCCCTACTCGATATGCACACTCATGAAGGAAACATAGAAGATAGGGGTGTTATAAAAAAAAAAGTGTGTTGAAGAAATTGGATGGTGCCCAGCTATCTGAAGGAATCGTTTCTAAGGTCTTAAAGGATTATTTTCAAACAAGCAGGCATCCAAGTGAGACATAAACTAAGCCCACATCTAAGAATCACGCCACCAGTCTGTGTGATTCAAGGATTGTAAACAATAAAATTCAAATCCAAAGGAGGGAATGGTTTCAGAGCTTAAATCGTGAAATTCTGATTTGCAGAAGGCTATGGGTGGCAGTGGAAGCCCAAAATACATTAGAAAGATCTATGCAGGGAATAAGCCTCTGGCGATCCCTGTGACCATGAGTGAGGGATGAGAAAAACCTGGTTCTCAGACAGAGAGTGTTAGAAAGATGAGTACAGTACATCAGAATGACACATCAACTGGAATTTATAACCCTGTCATTTGATCTCCCTTTTGATTCACTTTGAGATTGATCTGCTTTTTAACATTTTCTGGTTTTGTTTTTGTTCTTTCCAATCAGGGCTTCTCTCTGTTGTATTTTGATCTTGTTGATAACATTCTTGACTCTCTGTTATGAATCGCCCTATGTTTTCAGTCTATGAAATCTAGGTTGGGTGAATCTAGAGAGAATCCAAGTAGAACAGGGCTCCTGGGGGAGACAGCCGGGGAGTGGGGAGCTGATGTTAAGGAGTACAAGAAGGAAGAAAATGGTTTGAAAATGATGGTACAGCACTGCTTGATAGGATGAACTATTTAATGGTATGATGTCTGGATTATGTCCTAACAACACGGTTTGAAAAAAAAATTCCTATGGATGACACAAAACAAAAAATCATAAAAAGTGCCAGACAGTAAATATTTTAATCTTTGCAGCCACACTGTCTCTGGCTTAACTACTCAACTCCATGGTTGTTATGTGGAAGTAGCAAGAGATAATATGTACACAAGTGAGGATGCCTGTTTCCAGTAAAATTTTATTTATGCGAGAGAGAGAGAGAGAGAGAGAGAGAGAGAGAGAGAGAGAGAGATGCTTTTTTCAGAAGGTAGCAACAGAACTTTCTCATCTCCTGCGGCTCTTCAGGTGTATGGTAGTGCCTTCTTACCATCCTGTCCACACAGGAATCATCTGGGGAGTCCCCCTGTTCCTTGTCACATACCTTTGGCATCTATTTTCATGCCCAACCTCAACCTATTTTCCTATCCAATTGTTTACTTCCTGGGTTATTTTTTTCTTTTTTATATTATGCACATCCTCTAAAACAAGAAAAAAACAGGAAAGAACGGAAATGATTCTTAAACCTCTCCCTTCTCTTGTTTGAGCAGCCCCTGAAGCATGAATACAGAGCAAATAGAATTCTTAATCAATAACCTCAATGAAAAAGAATCAGAAAATAGAGTCTGAGGGTCAGAAAGGGTTCCTAATCATTGGAACCGCTACTCAGACTCAGACAAGGAAGCATCTCTGGGTTGCCGAAAAGAAGGTTTTTCAAGCCCTGCGCACCAAAAGGCATTCCTCTCCTTGTTGTTCGTTTTCTCTCAGAAATGGTCTAGGTATTGCAGGCTGGATGGATTCTCTAGTGAAGCAAATCCGGTGACATAGATAGAGGGGGCTCAAAAAGTTTGGGGAAACGGAATTGAAAGACAATGGCATTTGCTACAATATTTCGAAGTTCTTTGGAAATGCATGCCTAGACAGAAATGTATCTCAAGGCAATGGCTCATGCAATTGTAAAGACTGGCAAGTCTTGGGTCTGTGGGTCAAAGGTCCGGCTAGAGGCTTCTCCTGACACATACAGATGCAGGGGCTGACAACCCGAGAGCTGCAAGTCTGGGGGCGGGCAGCTGGCTGCAGAGACGGGTGAGGTAGCTCCAAGGTTGTCAGGTCAAACAGCAAGCTGCTAATTCGCAGGCTGCAGAAGCTAACAAATTCCAAGACTGACTAGCAATAGGGCAGGCCTCTGGCTTAGGTCTGCAGAATCCGAGTTCAGATGATACATCTAATAAAGGATCCAGCTGCAACAAAATGCCAGAGTTTTGCCAGATGCCCATGTCTATTGGATGTAGGTCGCATTCCCAAGAAAACTCACATCCAAATGATTGGTTGGGAGAACCACGAGCTGCCAAAAGAACAAACACATCTATCCGGAAAAAGTACAATCAGCACGCTCCTGAGAGGCAGAGATGGTGACACTTCATCTCATGCGTTTTGGCCATGTTATCAAGAGACCAGTCATAGGCAAAGGACATCATGCTTGGCAAAGGATAGAGGCAGTGGGAAAAAGGAAGATCCCTTAACAATATGGATTGACATGGTGGTTGCAACAATGTGCTCCAACATAACAACCACTTTGAGGCTAGCACAGGGCCACGCGATGTCTCGGTCTGTCCTACACAGGACCACTAGGAGCTGGAACTGACGCAACATCACACAAACCACCACCACCACCACAACTGATCGACTGGTTGCTCATAGCAAATCTCATCAAATGGATGACTACATCATTATATAATTGTCAAACCACTGAGTATCCAGGTCAGCCAAGTTGACGCATAACCTTACCCAGTATAGGAGGTCTTTCAGAATCTTCACCTGACTTTTCAGTCAGGTCTCACTGAGATCCTGGATAGGTACAGAAGGCATAGAAGTGGAAAAGAGGTTCATGAGTACAGACTCTGATTTGTGAGACTGAAGCACTTAATAATGTTACTTAATTTAAATTAAAAACAAAGTGAGCTCACTGCTACGGAGTGGATCCTAACTCACAGCAACTTTAGAGGACAGAGTGGAACTGCCCCTGGGGATTTCTGAAGCTGTAAATCTTTACAGGAGCAGAAATCCTCCTCTTTCTCCTGCAAAGCAGTTAGTGGTTTCGAACTGCTAGCCTTACAGCTAGCAAGCCAACTCATACCCCACGATGTGACCAGAGCTCCCAAGGGAGTCTAAATGTGGGCATATGCAGGAGGCCTCACTACTGGGAACACACACAGAAACACACATACCATAGAGCATTCAGCCAAATATGCTTTACAATTTCATTTTTAAAGCTGTCATTTTTACCGGTAGACCAGAACAAAGGGAAATATACATGAGGAGAAGAAAGTCATCCTGGGTTTTATTGCTTTTGTTTGAAGTCACCCATGGTGAAGTTGATTTTAATTTAAATGTGAGGTGAGTTTATTTTGGGGGTCATAGCACACATGCAGGCAAGGACATTTAGTAATTATCTTTTGCCCTGTAAAGATCTGTGTGCCAATTTCCTTGGAGAAAAGCTGTTTGTTATTTTTCACCCAAAATAAATTAACCAGCCAAGTCAAGGGTGCATAAACTTAATGACAGTGTCAAAGGTGAGTCAATATTTTCTTTATCTACTTTCCCCTGGCATATGTAATGAAGGGTTGCCTTTCTGGGGCTGAGATCTAGAAAGGTAAGTCTAAATAACTTTTCAAGTAGCAGCTAGTATGTACATAGAACCTAGGTCCCTATTGTGTACCCAAAGAGCCCTGGTGGTACAGTGGTTAAAGACTTGGCTGCTAACCAAAAGATGGCCTGTTGGAACCCAGCAGCCACATTATGGGAGAAAGATGTGATCGTTTGTTTCAGAAAAGATCACAGCCTTTCATGGTTCATGGTAAATGAGTGTTACTGAAACGATTGCCATATCTCCAACCCACGTGGTATGTGCAACTACCCATAGTTTGAAGATACACAAGTTAACAATTCATGTATTGGAATCTGATAAGAATGCCTATGCATCGAGAAAACAACGGGACTGACAGTTCCGGGGGGACATGGGAGAGGGGGAGGTGGGGGGAAGGGAAGAGGTGTTAACAAACCCAGGGACAAGGGAAC
>NW_022111358.1:18327604-18329598 GCF_000313985.2 Echinops telfairi
CAGTTGTATGAGCCCCTAATAAAATGTTTTTAAAAAAGAATGCCTATGCATCTATAAAACCTTTTTCCCAACAGTGTTTTACCATTGACTAAAACAATGTTACCATCAATAGAGTCTATTGGGTAAAATTTATGATGGACTCCAATAAAATGACAATCGTGTCCCCCAAAGGGGGTCTTACAGCAACAGAGACTTATAGGAACAGGGACTTATAGCAACAATAGCTATATGAGTAGATTTTGAGCTCTCATTTGATCATAGCCCTAATATAAGACCAATTAGTTCTTTTGTAAGGTGACCAGACATCCCACTTTTGGTGGGACAGTCCCGATTTTTAACAAATTGTCCCATGTCCCGTGGCATTTTTTTAAAGTCCCAATTTTTGGAAAGAATGCACGACAAGCTAGGGTATATGGTTTTCAGCTGCCACGTGGCTATTTCGTCAGGATATGAGTTTTATCAATGGTGTCTTGCTTTTGTCGCTCTGTACCAATGTTAAAATCTGGTCACCTTATTTTTATGACATGCCCCTGCCTGGTATTCGCTCTCATGGGGAGGTCACTGAAGACATGGATGCTAAAGCAAAATGTGGTGAAGAAATCGGACGGTCCTCAAATATCATGAAAATGAGGATCTGGGGTCTTAAAGGCTTGCCTCAAACAAGCAACTGTCTAATTGAGAAATGATCTCTAAGTCAACATGGAAGAAGCACACCAGCCTGTGTGATCCCAGGATTTCAAACAATAAGATCCAAATATGGAGGAGGGAAAGTTGCTGGTGTCTAAATTCTAAGCACCTGGTTTGCAGAAAGCCGTGGATGGTAGTGGTAGCATCCAAGTCCATTTGCAGGGTGCCTAAGTGGAGTGAGTCCCCGGGCAAGCCCCAATGCACGTAGACTAAGAATGTTAATGGTTCTCATATCAGACTGAAAGAATTGTAAAGTGGATTTTAGTAGCTGTACTTGGGCTGGAATTTAACACCTTGTAATTTGATCTCCCTCTGGACCTAATGTGAATTTATTCTAAAATCTTATATTCTCTGCTTTCTCTTATATTGAGGGCTTTACTGATTTATGTAGTCATTGTTGTTGGGTCCTTGTTTGTTGTTTGCCTGTACGGGTGAAATTATGAAGAAAGTAGCTGGATTGGTGATTGCCTGGGGGCACAGGCAGTTAAGACAGGGGAAGTGAGGAGTCAACAACATTGGGTACAAGGAGGAAGAAAGGATTCCAAAGTTGATTGTGGTGATAATTGCCTAACCCTTCTTGATGTTATTGAACTGTTGATGATATACTAATTATAGCTCAATAAAATTTTGATAAATGAAAAAAGACAAGTCTTGGAAACCTTGTAGGGCAATTCTACCCTGTGCCTGACCTGGCCAGAGCACGGAAAATACAGCCGTCACCTGCCCCACAATGGGGGCTTCTTATGTTGCTGGGGCACAGAACAGGTTTCAGCTGAGCTCCCAGAATAAGAAACAATCAGAAGGAAGGTCTGGCTATCTAATTCCAAAACAATGATCTGTACACGTCTCCCTTCATCTGTCCATTGATTGTACTGTGGCGCTTGCGTGCTGCGGTGAGACTGGGCGCTATGCCACTGACATTCTGTTTCAGTAGAACTTCCAGACCAGGAAGAAGGACCCGGCAATCTCCTAAGAGGCTGGCTGGTGAAACCTGATGTATGGTTGTTCAACACGTGTGATACAGCACTTGAAGATGCGCCCCTCAGGCTGAAAGGCACTCGAAATGCCACTCAGAAGAAGCTGTCTCCATAAAGTACACTCAACCTTCACCATGTGGATAGAGTAAAGCTTTAGGGACCTTCATTTGCTGATGCGAAGAGACAGCTGCAAACATCTACTAATAATCAGAACATGGAATGTGCAATGCACTGATCTAGGAAAATTGGAAGCCATTGACTATGAAATGGAATGCATAAAGATCAATATTATAATAGGCATAACTGAACTACACTGGATAGATATTGGCC
>NW_022111358.1:18330435-18343487 GCF_000313985.2 Echinops telfairi
TCCTCTGGTCTAGCCAGACTTGCAAGGTAGAATTCATGTCATGATAGTGGGAGCAGGGAGGAAACATTTAGGAACTAGAGGAAAGTTGTATTTTTCATCATTGTTACATCACCCCCTGACTAGCTCGTCTCCTCCCCGAGACCCCTCTGCAAGAGGATCTCCAGTGGCCTACTAATGGGCTTTGGGTCTCTTTTCAGTAACATAAATGATGACTATACATATGAACCTCAAGGGATGGAATACTCATGAATCAAATCGACTACATTGATGGGAACAGACTATGGAGAACCCCCATCAGAAAAAGACAGGGGGCCAACTACAGAGCAAGCCATCAATTGCTCCAATGCAAGCTGAAGTTGAAGAAAATTAAAACAAGCCAACAGAAGTTAACGTGAAACCTGGGGTACAACCCATCTGAATTCAGAGACCACCTAAAGAACAGCTTTGGCCCGATGAACATTAATGTCTGGAGACCAGTTGAGCTGGGGGATGACATCATGCATGGAGAAAGCCAATGGTAATTCAAAGACAAGGAAGCAAAACAGACCAAAATGGATTCCAGAAGATAGTCTGAAACTTGCTCCCGGGCTTACAGTCGCCAAAATGAATGGAAGAAATGACGAAGAACAAAACAAACTGAATCGCGATCTCAAAGGGCCACTTGAAAAAAAAAGGAAAGCATTGTCATGACACATGCAAGACTTGGAGTCAGGAAATCAGAATGGAAAGAGCATGCGAAAGCTCGGCAATGAATGAGGACTGAAGACGAATTGATCGCTTTGAATGATATTGGCAGAAATATTGAGTATGCCAGGAACTGCCAGGAGAATGAATAAACCTATCTTGGAAGAAGTAAATCAAAATGCTCCATTGATGAGCGCAGGGCAAGACACTCTCTGGTTGTTATCAGGAGGGACTAGTCCCTGAAGAAGGATCAACACATTCACTGAACAAGAGGAAGACGTTGAAGGAGATGAATTGGCCCCGTAACCACAACCATGGGCTCAAACGTGGCCACAGTTGTGAGGATGGTGTCGGACCAGACGGCCTAGTTTGTTCTGTTGTGCAGTACATAGGGTCACAGGGAGTCACACGGAACTCGGTGGCATATGACAGCCACAACAACCCGTGTGTCTGGGCTGAGACGTAGGCTTTTATTTGCACTGAGTCATCAGCCCTGCACACCATTCTCACATACCGGCACAGTCGAACTAGGAGGCAACAGCAAGGCGCATTTCATGGATCCCTTGTCAATAGCTGCAGCCGTGGCGGTAAAAGGAAGTCACGAATCTCCTGTATTGAAAAGGATCCTATGGTTCCTCTGTGAACCCATCCACATAAGTGGATACTCAAGGTTAGAATGCTCACTTACAGATTGAGAATAATCATTATCAGAAGAAAGTTCATGTAGACATAGGTGTACCATACAGCCTTTTGTTTCAAATTGTTGGCCACCCATATTTTTATTAGATATTCATTTTATTAGATATGGGCTCAGAATCACACAACCCCCGCTGCGGTGAACTCTTGCTACATCTTGGTCCTAGAGGGACGGACTATTGATCATATAATGGGGTAATCTAGATTCTTTGGTGATTAGTGCACTTGGAACACATCCATGACTCGCGTTCAGGGGAAACCACCAAGCTCTAATGAGAGGACTGTGCATTCGCAAAGAGAGATGCAGCCAGAGCCGGAGATCATTGAGTTCTGTCGGTTTTTCCAAGTGGAACAACTGCAGCAGCTTCACAGCCTCTAGACTCAGTGGCCTTATCTGTTTGGGGCAGTCCCTGGACACCCAGAGCACCCTAATGCATCAATGACTTGTTTCAACTTTTTCAAGATTGAATCCCTTTCTGCTTTGCATTTTTTCTTTCACTTTGTTTGCATTTTTGCCTTGTATTTCTAGCATCAGAAGACATTTTGAATGAACTGAAAAGGAAACGTTTATGAGGTCATAAGGATTTTGATTAAATTAGCAGGAAGCACTAAGGGATCACTAGCATTGAAATTAGTGGGAAGAGGTTAGTGGGAACTTCATTCACACAGTTAAACAGACTTCCACCAGAGGGCAGGATGCATCAAAAGTGGGATAGGAACTTCCCACTAAACCCCAGAGGCAGAAAATGTAGGTAGGCACTATTTGTTTCCCAAGTTATGGAACGGATGGATACTGACTTCCAAAGCTGTCTGCGTACCCTACCTTCACTTATTCCAAGGATGTACAGGTTCACTCGATAGCAAAACATACTATAATAAACAGCACTATGAAAACAATAGACAGTTGTCCTAGGCAATTCTGACTTTCAATGGCCTTGTGTGTGTCAGAGTAGAACAGTGCTTTGTAGGGCTTTCAGTGGCTGATTTTTCTGAAGGTGATCACTAGGTCTTTCTTATAAGGCACTGTGAGGTGGATTCGACACTCCAACCATTGGATAAGCAGACAATTAGCACCATCAGCACACCCAGAGACTCCCGAATACATGAACATATTAGGAATCTGTCTTGGGCTGTAGCCACGGAAGCGAGCAAAATCAGCATTTGCAAAGTAAGAACCTCCACCTGCCCTTTACCTGTCTGATCTGTTCTTTCTGTGTCCCCAGTTCCCTAAGTTCCTTAGTGTCCTATCGATGCCATTTTTACCAAACAGAACCTGGGTCAGCTTTGGGGCTTTCTGCTTTCGCAAACATGGAGAGGCCTTTTAAAAGGCTCCGAGCATAAGAAAACCAAACTGAAAAGTCCGGCACACCCCGAGACCAGCCAACTTCGCTCGACTCCATCCAAGGAGGCTTGACAAGGTGCTGTAGCAGAAAAGCAGTCTTTTCGGGGCAAAGCTGCTTGCCGGCATGCACAGCAACTCCCCGAGAGGGGCGGAAAACCAGCTGCCTGAATCCTCTCTCCAGCTTCATCTCCAGGGCCAAAACGGGCTCTTCGGTTTCAGCGCAAGGAGCTTTCCTCCGGGGAATCAAAATGCCACTCCGTGGGCCCATTGAAGCATCCTCCAGCCCAGGAAAATCCCGCGCAAGCTTCCCAGCTCCCCTCTGCCCAGGGAGAAGCCAGTAAAGAAGCAACATGCACATAAATTAGCATTCATAACTGCCGGTCATGTGTAAAGATTTACAAGGGAGAGAGCTGCGGCCATGGTAAGTGCTATCACGATGCTCGGCCTCAGACAAACAGGGGAAAGCAGCCACACTTGCGATATTGTGCTTGGCTTTTTCTTTTTCTTTTTTTTTGCTTTTCGATTTTTTCCATTTCACATCACCGTAATCACCCAATAAATATTTAAATGGACCCATTTGCTGTAACTATAAAGGAACCGTGTAAACTTGTTGTCATCTAGACACATTAGCCGTGGTGGAGTCCATGAATTTCAACCGTCACTTAATACTGCAGCCACTCGCTACCTTAAAGCTGCCAGCCGGAGCCGGCCAGGAAGCTCCTGTAACAGCCGTGTGCTCGCTGCCTTCTGAGCAAGACACGAGCCTCATTATGAATGCGAGCATTGCTGCTCTAATTAGGCCGGGGAGAAGTTTAACAACCATCCTACAGCCTTGCTGCTGACAAATATAAAACTAAAGCCTTGTGCGAATCGGCAATGCGAAGTGAGGAGGGCTAGAAGCACCAACTGTCTGACCAGCCCCGAAACAGCTCCAATCTGTAGTGAGGTTATTTTGGTTCATAAACTGCTAGTATGTTACCTGCAGGAGGTCTCCCCTGTAAAATGAATTATAGTAAGCTATATGTGATAATTAACCATGCATTAGCAAATATCTCGAAACAGGGAGGCTCTGTTTGCTCCGTATTTTGACTAATAAAAGCATGAATTTGTTCAACAAATGATCATTTAGGTTGTGGAATTCTAACCATATTGCAAGGACACAGTGAGCAATACAACATTGTGTTGGTCTAAGAGTTTCCTTACCCAAACAGGCCGCTTAATAGGCTAGCTCCACACTATGATGCTATTCACAGAGCTAAAAACCACAGCGTGGGGAAGACAAAGACAATATACATTTAAAATAATATGAACCTTGTGCTCTTATTTACTTTCAAATCACCCTGGATGTGACAATTAAAAAGAAAAAAAAAGTGGGCAAACTCTTATTTCAGAAAGCAACCTTGTATTTCATTTCAAAAAATGTCAAATCCGCCTCCACAGCTCTTCAATAATATAGCTACATATATATTCTATAGATCCCTATACATGTAGATATACAGTCATATATAGGTATATGTGAGGTTCTCTTTTTTCCTTTCTTTTGTGCAGAGGGGATTTCTAAGAATTTTCTTTAAAAGATTCCAAACGTGCTCTGAAAATGAAGCCGAAATGGCACCTTTGAAAAGTAACACTCCTCTCTGAGTTGCTGAACTCATCACCCCAAAAGACCACAAATGATTGCCCTGGATGGATACCAGGGACTTGTCATGAAGTGTGCTGGGGGACGGGTTGGGGTGAGGGGACGGGCGGTGTCTGGTCCGAGGAAGGAGAAGCCTGAGAAGTTGATGAGAAAGGACATCACCTCTCACTGTGTGGGCTTTGGGGAAAGTGGGGTAGGGTCCATGTCTTCATCCTTGTAGGAGATCACGTGATGCTGACTGGGGCACAGAGCCTGCCAGTAGTAGAGGTGGGGATTATGCCTTAACATGTATAGATATTGCTCTGATCCCAAAGGGCACTTTAGGGTCATGCACAACAAAGGACTGGCCCTTCCTCCTTCTAGCCTCACCGTTTGTGTGTATTTCTCTGTAATATATAGAGAGGGATATGTAAACACACTCACACAGATCTAAAAATTATTCAGACAGACCACTAAGGCTTTTGCCCCAATTGTGGGACCAATGGTTCTGCTTTAAATAGTCTGTCCAAATCCATCAATAAGGAGAGGTCATCCCTTTGAAGCAGCTTCCAGTGTTTACATGTTGATATCTAAACGGTTTCCTTGCAATGGGAATAAGTGTGATGATGAAACGCTTCTTTGGGCAGAGGTGCATGAAAATCCCGAGATTAAGTAAAGTGACATCGGTTTCTTTTCAAAATGACTCCCCAGACCTTTATTACTACACTGGGAAACAGTGACTCGGGGTGAACGTTAGAGATGCACGGCCAATTCCTCAATAATGCAGAAATATCAAAAAAGATGCCAAATCTGAGGATCTCCCTGAAGGTCCTGGGGAGCTAAGGGATAAACTCATTGCTGTCCAGTGGATCCTGACACATAGCTATCCTGCAGGACAGAGCAGAACTGCCCAACCCCCTCCCCAGCTAGGGCTTCCAAGGCTGTAACCCTTACAGAAACATCTCTTTCTTGCTGATAGGCTGATAGGTCCAACTCGCTAACCTCTCCATTAGTGCTTAACCACTGTGCCATGCCAGAGCTGAAGGGTGGTCACCGGTAAGTTCTTCTAAGACAAAATGCCCTGCGTTCAATGAGAGGGGTATAGGTGAAACAACTTATATATTGGAGGCTAAGGCCTTTCCTATACTTGCGATGGGTAACTCTACTGATGGCTAAATCATCCTTCAGTTGAAAGGCATTCACTTACTCTCAGATCTCAAGGAAAATCACAAAGCCAACATCCCAAGTCAAAGCAATCACCCCGTGAGGGGAGAGGCCGGCTGATCCTCCTTATAAAGGGAAAACAGCACCCACTTTCTCTACGTGGTCCCCATCCTCCTGGGGTGACACGTGACGATTGTCTTTTTCAGGGAGGGCTCATTGTTTGTACCCTCCCCATCCATACATTGCTCCCCCCCCAATCCTCAAAGCGCTAAAGAGCAAGCGTGTCCCTGTGATTTAAGGTTCACTCGACCCAAGCCATGGTATGTTCAGTTGCCCATCTGCATCTGAAAGTTGGACACCGCCGAGTAAGGGAGACTGAAGGGGAGTCGATTCATTGAATGCGAGTGCTGGCAAAGCACATCAAAAGCACCCCGGGCTCCCAAAGAACAAACCAACCTGTCTTGAAATAAGCACAGCCAGGAGGTTTCTGAGACGCGATGATGGCAGGACTTCCTCTCACACACTTTGCATATGCCATCCGGAGAGACCAGTCCCTGGAAAGGGACATCATGGCTGGTAAAATAGAAGGGCAGCGAACAAGAGGCAGGCTCCCGATGAGCTGTGTTGACAGAGCTGCAAAGTGGGTTCACACCTAACAAGAATTGTGAGGAAGACGAAGGCTGCGCTGGCTCGGGAGTGTTGTATAGGGGTCGGGGTGGGGGGCTAAGAGTCAGAAAGGACTCTCTGTGGCACCCGACAATGCCAATACATTGGGTGGTGATGATAACTCCCAGCCGAGCAACACTTTGCAAATCGAGGGAGGACCCAGGGAGGCGAGGGGGAGAGTACTCATGCTAAAACCAACCCGGGACTGTTTCGGTGAAATGTGAAGGTGGTGAAGGCGTCTGGGAAAGGTGCCCCGGTGGCAAAGTCAGCAGCTTGAATCCACGAGTCACCCCCTAGGAAAAAGCCAAGGCTTTCATCTCCCATGAAGGGTCACAGTCTTAGAAACTCACGGGGGCGGCTCCACTGAGTCCTGTTGGGTCCCCATGAGTCAAAACCAGCCCATGGCACTGAGTCTGGTGTGGCATTTGAGAGGAGCCGGGTGGGGAAAAGGTGAGGCTTTCTGCTCCTGTAAAGGTGTACAGACGTGGTAACCCATAAAGGGCAGTTCTCTTCTGCCCTTGGGGTCACCAGGAGTCCGGACAGACTCGAGGGCAGTGAGTGTGGTTGGGGTTTGGTAGGCATCTGGGGGACCAGATGACATCAAATGGTTTCCAAATCATGGTGGCTTCCTATGGGTCTAACTATGTTCCGCAGAGTTGTCACCGGCTGGGTTTTCAAATAGATGGCCAGAGCTTTCTTCTCAGGCAAACCTGAGTGACATGTCGGTTAGCAGTTGGGAGTGTTAGCCATTTGCACCCCCGGGACTCCTGGGGAGGCCAGCTGGCAGAAGAACAAGTAAGATGCATCCAGGCATTAACCAGAATCTCTAGAGCAGTGGTCCTCAACCTTCCTCATGCCACGACCTTTTCGTGCAGTTCCTCATGTGGTGGTGCCCCCTCCCAACCATAAAGTTATTTTCGTTGCTACTTCATCACTGTCATTTTGCTGCTGTTATGAATTGGGTGACCCCTGTGAAAGGGTCGTTCGACCCCCAAAGGGGTCACGACCCACAGGTTGAGAAACGCTGCTCTAGAAGCAGATGGCATAGGCAGTTCCTGCCTTTCCTAAGCCAGCAGTTCCTCCTTTCTCTCGCTGCCATTGAGCCAATTCCAGCTCCTGGCGATCCTACAGGACAGGGTAGAACTGCCCCTGTGGGTCTCTAAGACTGTAACTCTTTACGGGAGTAGATAGCTCATCTTTCTCCTGAGGAGTAGCTGGTGGGTTCGAACTGCAGACCTTTGGGATTGCAGCCCAGTTCAATCCTGGCATTGAGCTCTGGTAAAGTGAGCATGGGTGTCTGAGACTAAATAAGAAGTTGCATTATGAGAAGGAGGTCTTGAATTCACATTCTTTGTCTAATGAGGAAAAAACAAAACACGACAACGACTCAGAGTTAGAGTCAATCTGACAGATATGAATTCAAATCCTCCATCTAGCTCTCTGGTTCCACAATTCCTTCCTCCTCTGGTTCCACAAGTGCTTGGCACAACACTAGGAGCTCAGGAAATACTGGTATTCCACACCTTCTGTCTAAAGCTGTCCCATAGAAAAAGGCTCACCTCGAGTTCCCTGAGCCAGTCAGAAACATTACCTGAGTATCCCTTTTAAAGGGCAGGAAAATCCCACTGAACATGCTTAAATAATAGCGACTGTTTGGGGACATTTATGATAGATGCGCAAGGTCACTACTGTGCGTGTGTTCCATGTCTTCTCAGCAACCTTCCTGTGATTTGGAGATTCCATTTCTAGTCAACAAAATGTCAAAGATTCAAAAAGAAGCAGCAGCAATCGGCAGCAGCCCAGGGAAATAAAGTAGGTTCTTTGCCCCATTCTGCGTCCATGGGGACCAATCTCCCAGCTCTGCACAGCTCTGCAGGATTTCTTCCTCAGGCCGGCCTTCCTCACTGGGCTTGGGAGCGAGTGCTAAGAGTGCCCCCTTTTGGTCCAGGAAAGCGTTACATGCCATCTGGGAGAATGAGGTGTGAAGCCTCCTGTTGGGTTCTTTGTGAGTGCTTTCTGGGTTATTTGTGTCTCCTACTGTTGTGTCCCCTGGTCCGTCAGTCTGTGGCTTTCTACATTCCTTAATAAAGTAATAGACATGAAAGAATTCTGCGGCCGACGCCAGCAGCCACAGAGAACACCAAGTCTAAAGTCAGCTAAAGGTAAACATATAGAGCCATCCAAGGAATGCAGCAATAAAACTTGGAACATATGACGAGGTCTCCCCTCCCCCTTTTATTTGCCTGGAATCAGTGTGTCAAGGAGGGACAAGAAAGGCATCCCTTGACAGACAGCGCACCTGAATTGTGATCTGTGGTCCTCTGCCAAGAGAGGGGAGCTGCTCAAGGAAGCCTGTAAGAAATGATCCGCTCTCTCTCTCTTCTTCCTCGTCTCCTTCTTCTTTGGACTGGGTATTCAACTACCAAAAATCTCTCAGCTCAAATCCAAAGACAATTATTTATTTTCCAGACTTAATTTAATAGCAGAAACACCCCTGGAGGACTGAATGTGGTATTTGACTTTTATTTGGGCCACTCTGGGTTTCACCAGCGGCTTTATTCTTGACAGTGTGACTTTTCAGGGAGCTCTGTGGCCCCACAGGGCTGTCCAGGGCCCTGGCAGGGAGCCGCCTTCCCCATGCAGCCACGACGACCCGAGCTAGCCAGGGATGGCACATAAATAATGCTCTCCGTGCAAGCTTGACTCCACGTTCCTTCTCTGTGGTGCGTACTCTTCATTCTTCTGGAGGGAAAACATGACCCTGACCTGTCCCCAGACCACCTTCCCAGCCTCATCTGACACCACAGTGGGTCCCCCACCTCTCTGCCTCTTCTGTCCCTGTCCGCTAGGTTGACTGCCTTGGGGAATTCATTGATGCCCACCCCTCACCTCCCATCTTCCTGACTTTGCCCGGGCCATTGTCGCTGCCCACAGCCACCCTGTGTGCCCATGACATTATACGCAATGGATTCTTAACTTGGCTGCTTACTTTATACTCTACATGTTCTGGTATAGCTCAGCTGGTCTTTCTGTGCCTCGCTGCGTGTTTCCTCCCCTATCATCTAGAAAGTCATCCTAGAACCAACTTGCCTTATAGGTGAAAGGCTGTGGTTAGAATGCAGAAGGCGCATGGTTTAGCTAGGATGTGATACATAGTAAGCACTCAGTAGATTTATTGTTATACTGATTACTAATCCCGCTATGAAAATCCTGCTCATCCTTCAAGAGCCAAATGAACCCCATGTCCTCATTGAGGCCTCCGGCAGTCTCCTTCCTCCTTCTCGGCCTCCCTTTCACTCCACTGTTCTTCTAGCTCGTAGGTCTGCCTTCCCTCATTGTATCATTATTAGACTGACTGGAAATAATGTCGCTCCATTCATTCGCTTCTCTAGAGCCATTGCTTAGGCATATGCATGTGCAGAGTACCTTGCTGGAGATATGACCGATGGGCCCAGCATGAGAGCTCCCTCCAGGGAGTCTAAGCGGTAAGGGTAGCAACAGCCAGGGCTGAGCATAATGCAAACCTGTTGCTATGAGTCTATTCCAACTCATGAAGCCCTATAAGACAGTACAATTGCTCCATAGGCTCCCCAAGAATGTGTTGTTTATAGAAGCAGGCCGACACAGCTCTTTCCTGCAGAGCTGCGGGTGGGATCTTTTAATCGGCAACCCAGTTCTTTGACGATTGCTTTACCACGATTTCTCAGAGTGCAAAATAGAAAATGATAAGTGTTATGAAACGGCCCACTGTCATGGAGTTGAAGCCGTACACATGCTTGCAAGGCTGTAAATCTAGACCAGAGTAGGCAGCTCCATCTTTCCTCTCTATCCTATGGACTGGGGGTGGGTGAGACCTGCAGACCGTACACTTAGCAGCACAATGCCCCCCATATATCAGTGCTACAAGACGGCGGAGTATGTGAATAAGACATAGGGGTCGTAGAGGAAGGAGAGGTGATCAGGAAGGGCTTGATGGAGAAAATGGTGTTTGCAGTGGGTGGGGTGGACAGATTGTTACCCCAACTGTAACATGGGCCCATGTAGCAAGAACCTGCTTTGCCTTCCCATATGGCAACTTCAAGGTCACAACAGGGTCAGGAAAGAGCACAGCGTAAAGGCCAGGGAAACTAACAACATAGGAACAAAGAGTTGGATCCGGGGGAAAAATCCCAAACCTAACCCTCTGCCACCGCATCAATTCTGATCCATCACCATCCGATTTAGGGTTTCGAGGCTGTACTTTTCTACAGGAGCAGCTGACCTCAACTAAATTATTAAGCCCAGAGAAAGGCTTGCTATTCTAGAACATTCCAGGTGATATCCTAATCCATGGTGTCCAATCCAAGGGGCAAGGTGAATACATAAGTTGCGGTTCAGTGGTCACTCCAGAGCTGAGACGCTGGCAGGGGGAGTTTTACTAAGCCTCTGCTCTGAGGCGAATAGAAAGTAGGCTCTGTTCTGGGTCAGCTCATCGGGGTCCTGAAAAAGAGGCTTAGGGTGGGTTTACCAACAGATTCCAGCTCCAGAGTGCACTAGCCCCAGGGTTTGGGAAAGGTAGTGGGCCAAGGAAGCCAGTTCCTTGAGGGGAGGGAGGCTCTGTAGCTCCCATTATCGGGAGTCCTGCTTGTTGACCGTTGGGTTGCATCTTGCTCCGGGAAGCAGCAGCTTGTAAATGCTTGTGGGCTCTGGAAGGGTGTGTCAGTCATCAGACCTGACTGACTCCCTAGCTTGGTGGCTGAGCACGTCACTCATTGTTCTCAGCCACAGTGTTCTCTGTGTCAACCGGGGCCATTCGTCCACATTGCAGCAAGGCCAAGTGAGGTAACCAATGTGCAGGGGCAGCGTGTGGCTCACACAGCAGCAGAATTAGCATCACTTGGTTCATATGATACATGCAGAGCCCAGGCCCTAGCCCAGACCGATGGAATCTAACTAGGCCCCGGGGCAATTCAAATGCACCTTAAGTGTTTGCCGAAGACTGGGCTACAACCGCGTCTGAACAAGGTGCACCTGCTGTCTTAGTTACTTAGTGGAACACTGGCCTCCTGCTCACCAGATGTGACTACTTCTAGCCTTGGTTCCAAGCAGAGGAGATGGCAGAAGAGTTCTTATGGGTTGGCCCAGGGCCAAGGAAGACTAACCGAGCCACAGACATGCTGTGGACTGGCAGTCCCTTCCTTAGTCCTCAGCACATGTGGACAGGTGCACACCTAATGCACAATGGACTCTCAGGAAAAGTCAAACTTGAACATGCTAACCCATGAACACAGAGGTCTCTCCCTTATACTTCATTACCCCTCAGCTCATTACCTTGGGTCCAACATAGCCTACCTGGCAATTTCATGCCTATAGCGGTGCTTTCCACTCAGCGAGCCTGTCCCTACGCAAGCACAGTTCCCCTCACTCTCATCAGATAAAGACGCCTACTTCCCCCCAAGAGTCATAATTCGCTGTGTTCTGCTAGGACGCCTGGAGGAAGCTCTGCTTGAAAGCAGAAAACACAGGTCCCAAAGTGCCCTTCTTCGCTTTCTGCTCGGATACCCCAGAGGATCCTGCAGAGAAGAGCATCCTGGCGTTTTCCACCCACTCCCGGCCTTAAGAAAATCCATTCAAAGACCAGTTCGCATAGTACCAGCCCCAACCCACTCCAAGTGCTCAAGGCAGTAGCTGTGCTACATTTTCCAAGTTCACTGAGGGAAGATAAGGTGTCCTTAGTCTACACCACGCAGATTGATGAAAATTAAAAACATGGACTAGGGAACGAAAGTGCTAGAATTAATGAAGCCTCAATTTGACTTAAATCTGCCTATCCTAGATTGAATATTAAACTGCGTATGGTGTGATCCTAGGCCTCAGTTTCCCTGAATAATGATACAGAGTTCAATGGCACCATCCAAGTGAAATGCTTAATATGGTGCCTGGCACACAACGGAGGACTCAATCAATGTTTGCTATTAATATTAGGTTCACCTTATACAAAGAGGTTACTTTCTGCCCTCCTTTGCCCATTTAATAAGCAAACAGACAGCTCAGACTTGGAACCAAGTTCTGGTGAGCTCCACCCATGTGAAAGCCAAGTGGTGCCTCATAAGCCCTGAAAAAACAACAGGTAATCTCCAAACTACACATGCAAAGGAGCCAAGACCAATGCTTTACTGCCCATTACTCCCCAACTGGCGTTCTATAGGAAATATGACCACCTTTTTTTCAGAGACTATAATTTGTGGGTTAATTGGACTATTTGATTTTCTTTCTTTTTCTTTCTGATGGCCAGAGGACCTCATTAGCACCTCCATTAGCATTTGGGCAGGGAAGGAAGGAGCTGTGGTAACTTCCAATAGTTTGAAATGGGAGCAAGGAACCGAGGATGAGGAACGTTTTCTCTAGAGATCCTGAGCGTGACGTGTGAATCGAGTGAAAGATTTATCCATTGGACATCAGGTATTGGACTAAGGCTATACGTATGCTTGTAGTCACGGGAGGGGGTAGAAGAAGCAAACTCTAGCATTTATTCAATCAAATACAAATCTATAATAGAGAAGTAAAATATCAATAAAGTGGACTTCAGTCACATTTCCTCCCAGAGTTCTCATTCTTTAATGATGAATTTAGATTGTAATAAAATGATGGACTTCCAAAGTTGGGAGGGACCACAGCGGTCTTCCAGGCCATCGTAATTTTCTGCCTAAAACCCCCTTTACATCGTCTATCAGAAGTGACCACCCGGCTATTGCCAACACACTTCCAGAGACAGGACTCCCACAAGCTCAAGAGAGAGAGAATTCCAGATCGTTCCAAGTTTTAAAAGTTATATTTATATTATATTAAAACCTATTCCCCAGTTGCTTCCACATGTTGGTATTATATCTGAAAGCTGGCCAG
>NW_022111358.1:18345150-18346111 GCF_000313985.2 Echinops telfairi
AGTGATGCTGGTGATTCAGTGGAAAGGGTGTGGGCACGAGGGCTGAGCAGCCTGGCGTGTTCAAAGCCAAGGTAGTGAGGCATGGGGCACGGCGCGTGCAAATAATGATGCCGCCCATAAATTTGTGGTTGAATTTGCTGGAGACGTGGACGCTGTGGGTTTCGTTCCCCAGCAAGTGTTCAACTGCAACAAACCTGGGCTTTTTGGGGGGGAAATGTCAACAAGACCTTCAATGCTAGAGAGGAAAAGACATTGGCCGGCCACAAGCCTCTAGGAGATAGGCTCACTCTGCCCTTGTGTGGGAATGCTAGTGGGGATTTTACAGTAAAGACTCGGGTAGCGGACCCTTCCAAAACACAAAACAAACAACAAAAAAATCACAGGTTTTTAAATGCCAGTGTAATTTGGGGGCCTCAGAAGCAATGATTTGATTTGATCTCTCATAAGAAATGTATGTTCAGTTGGTGTTTGAACGCGAATTTGGAATGAATTGAGTTGGATAACTGAGATATCACTGTAATTTGGAGCCAGGCTTGCTTTTAGTTGGGTAATGCCAAGGTACATTTCTGAGAAGATGAATCACTAAGTGCTCAGAGGGAAGGGACTAGACGGGGAAAGGATATAGGTTACTATGTCAGCGGTGAGAAAGGTAAAAACTCAAAAGGCCTTAAGTCCATGAAATAACTGTGTGTGGTTTGGTGACTACCTGAAGGATATTTGCAGTGGTCAAAAGGGTCAAGGGAGCAAGAATAGAGAAGATACTGTGAGGCTGATGAGAGCTGATGGAACAGGGAGGACACCGGTAAGAAGAGAAGGACCCAGAGAAGGAGCTCCCTAAGGGTAAGCTAATGTGCGAATCTTCTGAATTCAAGGGGGTGTGGCAACTGTCACTCACAGATGTCAAGAAGACAGCTGGAGATGTGAAATAAAGAGTACATTCTAGGAAATTTCCTATAAAGGT
>NW_022111358.1:18347703-18349091 GCF_000313985.2 Echinops telfairi
TCTGTGGAAAAACGAAAACCCTCACCCATCGCTTATGGGAATGTAAAATGGTGTAGCTGCTTTGGAAAATTGTCCCTTGGAAGGTTAAGTGCAGAATTATCATATGATAATACCAACGCCATTTCTAGATATAAACCCCAAAGAAAAAGGTAGTCACATAATAGCTTATACATGAATGTTCGTAGCAGCATTATTCACCTGCCATCAATGGTCCATCAGTGGATTTTTCACATGTGGCATTTGCAGACGATAGACTGTTATTTGACAGTAAAACTAAATGAGAGGCTGGTATGCGCCATAGAGGGATGACACTTGAAAGCATTCTGCTTAGCGAAAGAAGGCAGTCACAAGGACTCTCTCTCTGTCTGCTGTATGGCTCATTTTGTAACACGTCCCAAATAGGCAAATCTAGACAGAAAGTAGATCAGGAGTTCCCAGGGGCTGGGGAGGACAACTCCTCCTGGGTACAAAATGTATTTAGGAGGTGATGAAAATGTCCTGAATTTGATTATGGTGCTGGTTGCTCAGCTCTGTAACTACATTGAAAAGCACGGAATGTGGGAGACAGATAGGCTTCCCTGCAGGTTGTCCAGCTGCCATTGTGAGGTCAGCTGCTTAGGCGTTTTCTCCCAGAGGGCATCAACCATCCAGGGCAATCAGACTATTGTCTGTCCCACCACAGGTGGGGCCCACACCTTGCTGATAAGGATAGTAGATTGCTTCCCTGAGGGAGAGTTCAGAATAAGTCAACTAGCTTAAGGAGGACTGTGGTTAGTCTGCCATCTTGAATCTAAGATCTGCCCATCTTGTCACATATGTACCTCTTGTCCCTCCCCTTCCTATTACGCGTGTAATCCCCTTCCTGTGACATGTATACCTATTCTACAACCCCTTCCTGTAACGTATGTGGTTACCTGTAATCAGGGGGGCTTGCACACCCTTATGTATATATAGGCCTTGGTCAGAAATAAAGAGGATCTCTCTCTCCTCCTCTCTCGCTCTGCGTGGGCCTGGCTGCAGCGACATAACCGTCCCAGAGGTGAGCATAGTACCATAAAATGTGTCTGACTCCTTTCTTTTATCCTCTCCCCCATCTCTCCTACTGGCTATGACATTACTAGGATCTGTATATATTATCCCTGCACAGCTGCACCTACGCCCCCACCCTCCACTGACGATGCTAGAGGTTGGTTTACTCTGACAATCAAATAGTACAGCTTTCATGGCTTCATTGTAGGGTATGTGAAATATATCTCAAAACAAAAGTAAATAAAATCAACAAGTAGGGGTCATACGGTGAAGGAGGAATCTAAAGAAATCATTCTCCTGGGACATTTGTGTGGATACCAGTCCATTTCCTGTTCCCACAATGGCTAGTGATTGTGTGC
>NW_022111358.1:18351018-18351985 GCF_000313985.2 Echinops telfairi
ATGTACAAATGCGCTTTACACAATTGATGTATGTATGGAATGTGATAAGAGTTGTATGAGCCCCTAATAAAATGATTAAAAAAACAAAAAACATAATGCAACCCAGTGTTAAATAACAAGATGTATAAAACTTAGGAGACTGCTGAAAGAAGGTGGCCCATTGCAGCTGGGAACTGGACAGAAAGAAAGGCTTTGTTGTCTGGTGTCCCCAGTCCATTCCAACTCATCACGCCCAACCCTACCTACAACAGAAGGAAACACTGCCCGGTGGGTCCTGCTCCACTCTCACCATTGTCCTGTGCTTGAGCTCATTGTGGCAGCCACTGTGTCAAGCCGTCTCATTAAGGTCCTTCCTCTTTGTCACTGCCCCTCTGCTTTACCAACCACACTACCCTTTTCTGAGGGCGGATCTTTCTTGATAACGTGTCCAACGTGCCAGAGTCTCTTCTTAGTCTGGAAGCTCCACTGGATCTTGTTCAGGTTGGGGGACCCTGTTGATATCCCACATATCAGTGACATGGCTTCCAGAATCGCAGCAACACACAAGCACCCTCAGTATGACAAACTGACAGACAAGTGATGGAAGAAAGGCTTTCGAGGACAGGTATTGCGTTTTGAAAGATTCCCATGTCACAGATCTGTCAGTACCGGGCTCCTGGCCCAGAGTAGTTGCGGCGATTGTTGATGACTGCCTTGAATTGGGTATCCATGTCAACAGGGTGACGTGGCACCAAGCCCAGCATCAACCCCGCCTCAGTTGTGAGTTGGACCATTTTGATCCTCAGCTGAATGTTTGAAGTATATCACAGGGTTCTTCTGGCTGGACCATCTTATTCTGGAAGCTCTTTTGAAGCTGGTTCAGCATCACAGTCACCCATGACAGGGGGTGGTGGCTGCATGTAGGGTGCATTGGGCTGAATCAAACCCAGGTGTCCCCCAGGGAAAGGTGTGGAGTCTACCACTGAAT
>NW_022111358.1:18352980-18354793 GCF_000313985.2 Echinops telfairi
AGTAGCTCAACACATCCGCCTCCAAGGCACCTGGGACTGTAAAATATATACTTTTCCCTGCAAGAATGGATATTGTATAAAATTCACCCTGCACCATATTGTGTTTTACAGCTTGCATATTTTGGAAAACTTTGTCAGGCAGTCCTTATATATCTGCCCCATGCACTATAACTTCTGCTGAAGAGTCCAGATGGATGGATTCTGTGTCGAAGGCCCTGTCAGGCATCAGCATCAGGACCAATGCCCAGCAGACAGTCTCAGGAAGGGGTCTTCCTTCACACGCTAATGACTCACCAGGGTAGCCAGGGGAAGAATGGCCGAGTCAAGAGTCATACAGCATCATACATTTTTAATAGAGCTATATTAGCCTTTACTGCTGCTGTAGCACATTACCACAAACAGAGTGGCTTAAAACAACACAACTTGATTATCTTAGAGTTCAGCAGGTCAGACTTCTCACATGGGTCTCACCAGCTCAGACCAGGGCTGCATTCTTTTCTGAGAACTCCAGGGAGAACCACTGGCTTCAGCCCTCCTTCCTCCCTCTTTAACGCTAGCAAAGGCGAGCGGAACTCATCTCATATTGCTCTGACCTGGCTTCTCTTAATATACCTCCTTCTCTCACAGACTCTTCTGTGTCTTCTTTCCACTTTCAAGAGTGCTTGTGACTTTATTATAAATCCTTCTATGACACATACTGGCTTCCTCCATGCCACTCACTGAATGACCCAAGCCATGGTATTTTTAATGACCTCATATGTGTATGAAAGTTGGAACATTAAACAAGGAAGACCATAGAAGAATTGGTGGATTTGAACTAGGGTGCTGGCAAAGAAAGTACCACGGACTGCCAAAAAGAATCAGCAAATCTGTCTTGGAAGAAGTGTAACCAGAATGCACCTTATAGGCAAGGATGGTGTGATTTCCTCTCATGTACTTTGGACATGTTGTCAGGAGAGACCACTCCCCCAAGAAGGGCATCATGCTTGAGGCAGTAGAGGGGCAGTGACAATGAGGGGGGTCCTCCAGGAGAGGGATGGGCACAGCGGCTGCAACAATGGACTGACACATGATAACCATTGTGAGGATGGTGCAGGGGCAGGCAGTGTTTCACTGTTCACAGCGTCACGATGAGTCAGAACCGGTGCACAGCACCCAGCTGACTACTGTGGAGGAAGTCTGCTGACCTGCTTCTGTAAAGCATAGAGCCAAGAACGCTCTATTCAATAGTGAATGGAAGTGACTTCATGGCAATAGGCTTGATTTTGGTTTTGTGTGTGTGTGTGTGTTCACTTTGGCTCCACCAAAATCATCTTGATAACAGTATTTTAAGGTCTGATCATTAACCACCACAATTAAGATCCTCAATGGTCATTCTCCTGTTACGTAGCCTGACATACATACTCACAGGTTTCAGGGAGTAGGGCATGGATTTCTGGGGGAGTACATCGTTCTGCCAGTAACTATGCAGATGGCTTTCCCACAATATGTGTATTAACTTCCTCTGAGGCTACAGTACTCAGAGTACCGATTCCCTCATGCTCTCACTAACACCTTGTGGTTTTGTGCTTTTACTTCTTTGCCAATATGATGGGCAAGAATTGAACTGTTGTCTGGCCCATCACTGGGATCCAAAAATCCTTTTGACTCCATAAACGGATGTGCTATTTTCACCCATGTTTCTCAGATTACTAGCAAAGTCATGTTTACATGTTTATTGGTCATTTTCCCATCCTCTTTGATAAATTACTTGCTCTTCACTTTTGCCTGTTTTTCTCTTGAGGTATCATTTCCTTATTGATGTACCAAAAAA
>NW_022111358.1:18355084-18371342 GCF_000313985.2 Echinops telfairi
ATATAAAGAGCAATTGTACATTAAGAGAACATTCCAGCCCAGTGCAGATCAAATCCATAAGTCCGATATGAGCCCATAGGTCCAGTCCCACTCTGTTAATTCCTCTTCAGACTCATGCAACACAGGCAATGATGCAGAGTGCAGGAAGATCACAGGCCATTGCGTGGAAAGTCTTGCGGATCTAGTGGTAGTGGAAGCATCTTAGCGCTGGCGTAGATCCCCACGTGGCTCCTCCAGCTCCAAGTCTCTGGCTGCCATCAGCATGGCTCCAGGTGGCTTGTCAACAGGAATGTCTCACAAGGAGTGAGAGTATGTCCCGCCTCCAGGGAGCTATTTATCTCCCTAGCAACTCCAAATGAGGTCATCAGGCTGCGACCTGATTGACAGGTAAACTCCGCCTCTTCACTCTTAATAGTCTCATATTGACGACAGATTATGTGCCTTCCACACAGCCCAACACAGAACCATGGTGCCACCAAGGCTCCTCTTATTGATGTTAGGGGATCTTAATCTCATTATTTTCCAAAGAGCCATCATTCCATATCAAAAACAAGAAATAAAGAGCTGTTTGCTTATTTCTTCGTTCTTTTGCAGATTCATTACCCATTATATTTTGCTCTGTTAAGCTAAAAGGTTGAGAATAATGCAGAAAATGTGAATACGAAGGAAGCAGCAGACTTGTATTGAGAGGCGCAGGACCTCGGATCCATCTCTATCCCTTCGCCAGCTGTGTGATCTTAGTCAAGATCACATCTCTTTGGCCCTTAATTTCTCCTCTGGACAATGAGTTCTTGTACTCTGTAACCTCTAAGACCCCTTCCAATTCTGAAATTCCACTAGTATATGGTTAAGAGATCATCAATCACTTCTCTCTGGTTCACTGTCCCACAAAATCCTGTTCTACAAAACCAAATCAAACTTCCCACTCATTGACCTGATCCAGGGTCATGGAACCTGCTCAAATGTCATTCACTGTTCAGAGACTCTACTTGTCTCTCTCAGTGGGTGTGCAATTGTTTCTCATTAACTTATGATAGCAATTGTCATAACTACCATTGCCATGATTAACAAAGAAGGTTTATAAAGCCTGATCATTCATTGCCAGACCTTGGGCAAAGATTGGATGGGCATTGTTTCCCTGCAGTAGTTTTACCAAAATGTGGGGTCCTTGTGGGGTGCAAACAGTGAGGAGCATGGCTACTAATGGAAAAACGGGACTATGGTTGCAAGCTCCCTAAGGGCACCTTGGA
This sequence comes from Echinops telfairi, assembly GCF_000313985.2. Classification (NCBI taxonomy): domain Eukaryota; kingdom Metazoa; phylum Chordata; class Mammalia; order Afrosoricida; family Tenrecidae; genus Echinops; species Echinops telfairi. The sequence continues at coordinate 18,356,335 of NW_022111358.1, forward strand.
AGGCATGCCTGGTGATCTTCCCCTGAATGGTAACCACCTTGAATCCACTTGGGGAACAGTTCTGGTGTGCCATGAGTCAGATTCCATGAGGCAGCCACCAACTGGCTTGGTTTCATAAAGGTGACCTCAACACTCCCGTTTCCCACAGGAGAGACTATTGAGACACATGGAGGTCTTGCAATTTGACGGAAGCCCTACAGTATAGCACACCTCCTCTTATCGCTTTTTGCTATGCTTCACAGATCCGGTGAAGTTTGGTGGCCTCCCTGCACTGAGCAGGTCGATAGGTGCCGTTTCCCCAATGGCGTGTGTTCTCTCCGTGTCTCTGGGTCACATCATCCCCAACTTCTTCAGAATGCCGTTGCAGTTAGTAGACAGCAGGCTCACTCAGTGCTGGGGAGTCAGTTCTGACTCACAGAAAATGAGCACAGGGTAGAATTGCCCGTCTGGGTTGCTGAGCCTCTAAACCAGTGGTTCTCAACCTGTGGGTCGTGACCCCTTTGGGGCTTGCATGACGCTTTCACAGGGGTTGCCTGACTCATAACAGTAGCACAATTACAGTGATGAAGTAGCAATGAAAATAGTGGCATGGTTGGGGGATCACCACAACATGAGGAACTGTATGAAAGGAAGTTGAGAACCACTGCTCTAAAGCTTTACATAGTAGGAAACCTCGCCTTTCTTGCTTGCATGAGGCTACTGGTTTTGAACTTGTGACCTTACGGTTAGCTGTGCAACTCATAACCCACCACGCCACCAGGGCTCCTAGGATGACAGGCTAGTATAAACCTAATTTTTATATGCACTGGGAACCCCAACATTTTATGTGAGTTGCTTTAGAGCAATATTTGCTTTCTGGTGCGGTCTGGAGCCAACCCGCATACCCCTGAGGCCTGCCTGTGCATGTTGGACAGGCCCCCGGCGGCCGGCTCGACCCGCCTCCTTTCCACGGAGTAAGTGACAGGCTAAATAGAGCTCGCACCGTGTTTTGATCTTGCTCTCTTTTAACATCATTAACAGTGTCTCCCTGGAGAAGCCCACCTGGGACTCCTTTTCATTCTGAAGAGCTCCTGGTGCATGCAGCTTTCAGCTTCAACGACTTCATTTTCTTTCATTTGCATGTTCCACGCAGTTCCCACTGTACTTGGCGGAGACTGAAAATTCCTTATGCTAAACACTGACAGGTAAAGTTGGCCCTACCTCACTCCCACCCAAGAAAGCACACATGAAACCAGCCTTGACATCTAATTTCCTCTCTACCAGAGTGGGAAAAATCACAGGGAGGGGTAGTGAAGGTGTGGGGAAAGCGGGTTGTCATCTGCTTGGAGGTAATGGAATCTAGCAGAGCATCTTCAGGGTGCAGTGTGATGGCATCTATCAAAGTTTAAACTGCATATACAGTTTAGCTCCGTTATTCCCTCTCAGAGTGCTGGGGGCAGTCATCTGATAGAGCCACTTCCAGATGTGCATAAAGATTAGATACAGACCTACAAGAGTAAATCTAAGTGTTGCTACAAAATCCCAGAAAATCTTGTTAAACAAAAATGTAAAAATCTGAAGCTATTGTTTCCTGACCGATTCTTTATCAGGGTCTGTGCACTTCTGCAGGTGGCCTCTCCATCGCTAAGCCATCCCTGAAGGAGCCTTGGTGGGTTATTGGTTGCTAGTTGAGCTGCGAACTGCTAGGTTAGCAGTTTGAAACCACCCGCTGCTCCTCAGCACAAGATGGGGATTTTTACGGGCATCGAATTACAGTCTTGTAAACTTGCGGGAACAGTTCTACCCTGTCCTATAGGGTCACTAGGAGTCAGCATGGACTCGATGACAATGAGTTTGGCTTTCTTAAAAACCCTTCCCCAAAGAATGTGGGCTCTTCCAATTACACCACATACAATGGCTGCGTGGGCATCCCCGTGGCCCTCCAGTCATGCTTCTTTTAAATGTTCTCTGCGTTTGGGAACAAACAGAAACCTGAAGGGGCCAGATCAGGACTGGAGGGCTAGATGAGGTGTGATTTCCCCAGAACATTCTTGTAGCAGAGCCCTCGCTACCCTGGAAGTTGAACCCACATGGCTGATGGTAGAACATGTTTCTAGGCAAAATCAATGGTCTCTTTTGTTTGTTTTTCAGGAATGCAGTTTTCAATGCTTTCACATTTTCTTTATAATAAGCCTCCAGGATCGTGCTGTGTCCTTGGAGAAAGCCTACCAAGATGATCCACTGGGAGTCCGACGCAGCAAGACAAACAAAAGCCAGTAGCCATCCTCCTCGGCGCTGACCTTGCTGCCTCAACCCTCACTGGTTCGGCAGACCCTCTCCAGCTACAACTCTGCACCTTAGCTTTGAAGGGACCCCAGTGAGACTATGACAAGTACATCACTGGAGAAATGTGCCTGCGGTCACCCACCGAAGTTAGAGATGTTTAAATACGTTTAATCAGGAATAAACCCATGCACGTATGAGGTGACATGCCAGTGGCGATACCTTTTGACTCCCTTTCACATGTGCTTTGGAAACATCTGATGGTTGTCTGTTACGGAGATAAGAAGAGGGCAAGCTGAACTCTAGCAACAGGAGAAAACGACGAGAGAGGATAGTAATTGGTAGACTTGAAGAGCATGCAGTCACTTCCAAGAACAAGGTTTGTCTAGACATGACAACGACAGCCCTGACGGGTTACGTTGGGCTGCTCACCACAAGGTCAGAAGTTTGAACCCAGCAGCTGCTTTGGGTTTCTGCTTCCATAAATATTTACAACCGCAGAAACCCACACAGGCAGTTCTGCTCTGGCCATAGGCTTACTATGAGTTGGCATCTACTCAAGTTTGAGTTTTGTTATGCATGTCAATATAGTATTATTATTGTAAATAAACCATGCTTGAAAGATCATCAGATGCAAAACTGATTTCATCTTGTTAAGATTGACTGGTTCTTAATATACATATAAATGTATACATATGCATGTGTATATATTAATGTGCTTATATATGATTGAGGTGTGTGTGTGTATAATTCTTTTGAACTATGGTGTACTATTCCATTCTATAGATTAAAAACCCACTATCACCAAGTATATTCCTACACATGCTGACCCTGTATGGGATTTCCAAGACTACAAAGCTTGCAGAGCAAATAGCCTCCTTTTTCTCCCATGGAGAGGCTGATGGGTTAGAACTGCTGCCATTAAGGTTAGCATCCATCCCAACATTTACACCACAGCACCCGTGGGGCTCCTTTGGTAGATTCCCATTGTTCGTCTTATGTTTCTCCTCTTGCAGAAGGTTAAATTGTTCCCATTTCCTTACTATCCCAAACATGGGTCAGGTGTCAGCATAGCACATATAGATAGCCTCCATTCTTTTAAATGATCAAATTTTGGCAGAGAGCCCTGCTGGCCCAATTGTTAGGTGCTTGGCTGCTAATCCACAGGTTGGTGGTTTGAACCTCCGCAGCAGCTCAATATGAGAAAGGTCTGGTGACTGAAAGACTACATAGAGCCAAGGAAACCCTGTGGGCCAGTCCACTCTGGCACAGGGGGCAACCAGGAGGCAAAAGCTGGCCCAACGACATACATCCATACAACAGTGTACTCTCAGGTCAGCAAAGCTCATTACAGACCAAAACCACATGGTGACATGGTAAGTATAAGTTCAGAATAACCCAGCACTGTCATGCGTGTTTATTTTTTAATACTTAACCTGTACATGTGAATGCATGTCCATTTCTGTAACAAGTTATCTGCAGGGTACAAAACAGTTCGTGGTGGTTATTTTTGGAAAGGGGAGGGGATGGATTTGGCTTGGGTGGAAACAAGAATTTCACTTTTTACCCTATATACATCTGTTCTGCTTGGCTATTTTACAATCATGTATTACTTATCAATAAAAAAAATGGAATCAAAAGAAAAGACCAGAGGCTGGGGAAAATTGATTTTAGTGGCAAGCCGACTAGCACCTCCTATTAATGACTCATATAAACAGCAAATCTCATTAAAGCAGCAGCCGCAGCTAAGCTTCTGTCTCCGCGACTCTGGAGGGAGGCATCCTTCAGTGAGTGAGCTCCCGCAGGAATGGCCTTACACTGCGTTTAGCCCACGAACAAGCTCCAGAATTACAAAATGTATAACTTTCCCTGTGGGTAAAAATGACTTCTGGCTGTAATAAAAGACGCCAGCCTGCACGATACAAGCGATAGCACTAAACATCTGAATAATTTATATTTCACTGTAACCTTTTCCTGCCAGTAAAACCTTGCACGAACGAACTGAATCCATGAGGCAAAGCCGATTTCATCTGCAGTTAGCTCCGTGGGGCTTTGCCATGCATCCAAGCCCCAACAGGACCATGTGCTCCACAGTCAAGGTGCAGACCATAGATTCGCCCTCAGATGACCGTTTGTGGGCCTGATTCACTGGGCTCTGTCTTGGGGACCACAGCGCTTCTGCACTTAGCGATTTCAAGTCCTCTTCTATGTAATGAGGTAAACTCAAAGAGGTATGGCCCTAGGGTTTTGCCATGTTGTAAGTCTAGCAGGCTCTCTAGACTCAGGCCCAGAGCACAGCCAAACAGGTTTTTTCCTGATTCTTCCTTTCTTCTTGATCTTTCTCTTTTTTGCTTGTTTCACTTCTCCTCCCATATGCATCTGTGGAGCCCTGGTGGTGTTGGGGTTACTCATTGAGCTGCGATCTGCATGAACAGCTGTTCAAAACCACCGGCAGCTCCTCAGGAGAAAACTGGGCTTTCTACTCCCATCTCAGAAACCCACGGGGGGTTGCTATGAACCCGTATTGACTTGATGGCAGTGAGTATGTTGTTTGTTGGTTTTAAAATACATTTGTATAACGAGCCCCAGCGGCACAGCGGAATCCACATTGAGCGCCTAACCAAAAGGTCACTAGTTCAAACCCACCAGTCACTCAGAGGGAGAAAGACGAGGCTTTCTGTTCCCAAACAGATGTACAGACTCACCTTCCCAAAGGGGCAGTTCTGCTCTGCCCTATAGGATCGCTCTGAGTTAGAATCGGCGGGAAGGCAGTGAGCTTGGGTTTTGGGTCCATACATATGTATCAGAGTCCCCCTGCAAAGGTTACCACCACGCTGGGCTGCTAACGGAGAGGTAGGAGGTTCAGGCCCACCCAGAACTGCTTCAGAAGAAAGATCTGGCAACCTGCTCCTGCAAAACCAGCCCTGGGAATGTGGTGGCGCAGCGCCCTCCTCAGATACACGTGGCGGAGCCGTGAGTGGCATCCGGGTGAGGGCAACTCAGACCTGTGTACATTTGTATCAAGGGTCTTGGTCTTAATAATCCAGGTTTCTAAACCATTTCCTGTTGCCATTGATGAACATTTGGGATCAAATATGTGCTTGTCATGCTTTTAGCAATGCCCTGCCTGGCCGCATCAGAAATGACTATGATCACAGATACACAAGGGGAGGAGCGAAGTTGTGAGGGCGATCAAGTGGACCTGCAGCAGGTCGGGCGGTTGCCTGTCTACGAGTAAAAGGGTGAGAGGCTCATGAAGTCTGCAGCCCGGGGTCAGTTCAGCAGGGGACAGGGCTTCCCAAGCCCTCCTTCCCCAGGACATGACTTGGGAGTGTGGGATGGGAATGGACAACAAGCCCCGGGTGCAGAGATCCCGATTCCTTCCAGGTCATTTGAAGAAAGAAGACAGATTTCTATTCAAGTTCGAGAAGTTAGCAGGCAGGCTGCCAAGGAGCAGTGGCAGGGGGTGCAGATGAACCAAATCCCCACCCAGGACCAACTCCAAGTCCCAAGGAGGAAGAGCCGACTCACCACCAGCAGCGGGAGGAGCCAGTCAGTGGTCGCAGGGCCTGCAGGGTGCTCCGGGAGGCTCCAGCTGAAGCCGCCCAGCTCTGTTTAGAAACGCTTCACCATGGTTCCCCAGCAGGAACTAGCAGCTCTGTGTGCTCCTGCAAACACTGCTGCTGCGGGCCGGCCTCGGGGTGAGGCACTGGGGCACTGTGTGCAGTGGCAGACCTTCTGCTGGGAGGGCCCTCATCTTCTAGGTTGGGGTGCCTCCCTCACCACCACCCCCAACATTGCCTTTTTTCTTTTTTGGGGAATGTGCTGGGGCCAGTATTTCATTGCTTCCAGAGAGGTTTAAAAGGAAGAGGTCAGGTATGATTAGCCCAGGGTTCAGTCTTGACAGTCACTCATTCACTCATTTATTTTTTAATCAATTCATGCATCGAACAAATATCTACTGCATGCCTACTATGTACTAGTCAGTAGGCCCTAGGTTATCAGTGAGTAAAAGAAACAAAATCAAAACCCTAACAAAACACAAACACAAATCCACTGCCAAGAGGTTGATTCAGACCCAATGTAGGATTTCCAGAGCTTTATAACTGTCTGCGGAGAAGACAGCCTAGCTTCTTCACACCAAGCAGTGGGTGGATTTGAACAACTGACCTGGTAATGGTTCAACGTTTACCCCTCAGCACCACCAGGACTCCTTGAACACAAGAGAAAATCATGACAAAATTGTGTAGGGTTAGAGTTAGGGTTAGGGTCATTCAGCCCCACAGGTAAGTCAATCATGACAAACTGTGATCATGTGATGAGGGAAGCCCTGAGGGCTGGGATTAGGGGTGAGGAGGGAGTAATGGCCTCATCTGAAAGGTCAGGTTGTTCCTCTGGAAATTGAGGAAATGAGTAAGAATTAACTTGGTGACTGGGAAGGAGGGGAGGAGAATTCTCCCAAGTAGAGAACAAGTGCAAAGACATGGAGGTCAGAAAACCATCAAATGTGTAGAGACGAAGGCCCACGTGATCAGCACTGGGGAGTAAGAACAAGACCAGATCAACCAGAGGCGGCACACAAAGCAGAGGGTGGAGTACTCGAGGCCCTTGGATTCATATCGCATATTTTGATTTTTATCTAAAGAGCAATTTATGCACAGCAATCGCTCTCTCCAGAACACCTCCAGGAGTGACTCCATCTCTCTGGGTCTGTGCTTCTTTCCTTGACAGAAACCGTGTGGAGACAGGAGTTCCCATCGGGCTGCCGTCTGTCTCCAAGAGGTGTTTGCTTCCTGGGTTAGAGGTCACCGTCCAGGGCCAGAAGGGCAGAAAAACAGAAACTTGGGACGAGGTCACAGTGATGGTTCAAATCTTGGCTCTGTCAGTGCCTGATGGAGTGTGGCCTTCCACAAGACACAGCTCTCTCTGGCTCTCTCCTGCTCGGCTCCTGCAGATAGCCAGGGGGGAAGAATGAAGCCCCTTGCGGGTGTCCAGTGAGATGCTGAATGTGACAGCCTCTAACCTTGATAGTAATTCCTCGTCATTTTTAGGCATAAATTACATTTGAGCAGGGTCCACTTTTACAAAGCACTTGTAATATCCCTGATGAAATAGGATAAACAGAGACATAAGAGTACAAAAGAAATGTTCCCACTCACAGAGCTCCTAATAAGGATCATTTTCAGCATGAGGCTGGTGTAGCCATGAGTCCCATGCCCAAGAAAAGAGCGGGCCCAAGCGGAATAATGCGACTGCTAATGTGCACAGTACCACTAAGGCACAGGCCTGTGCACACACATGAGAGAACCTACCTAGAGGCATGGACCCCTGTGCTGAAAGGCAGCGCGGGACCTGAGGGCAGGGCTGCCTCCCCTTGCCTTCACACAGATGCGGTGTTATCGACCCCACTGCCAGGTGAAGGAACTGGAACCCTGCCTGCTACCTGGGTGGGTCAGAGGTCACAGCACCAGTGAGTGGCTCTTCATAATGGGACCAAAATGACGCTGACGGACTTGCTCATCACGCTCCTTTTAGCTGCCAACGATCCAGGTGAGCGCAGAGGCTATACAGTGAGAAGACCTGGGTCCAAGGCTTACCTCTTTGGAAGATGGAAAAAGCTTCCTGTGTGAGTTGTAGCCCTTCCGATTGCTCTGCTCTCAGTGCAAACTTACTCAGGCACTCCTTTCCTAAGAGGAAACATCCATCGGCCCATCATATGGCTAACGCAGGGCTGTGAGACTCAGAGATGCCAAGCAAGTTGCCCAAGGCCACACAGCTTGGCCAGGCAGACACTTTCCCCTGGATGATCTGGTCTCTCAAACCTCCATGTTAACTGCTCTATCAATGACAAACCCAATGTGAAAGATTAAGGATCCTGCTCACAGGAGGCTCAGAAGCAGAGAGCCACTGAACCCCGGCCTGAGGTTAGAAACTGGTCTGCAAACTTGCTCCAATTTGTGTGATAGCTGTTTGCTGAGGGAATCAGAATGATGTTGAGAAACCGGTCTATGCTCACAAAGCAATGCTATCAGGAACATTCCATCTCTTGTTCGGTCCCCACAATTCCTTATGCCTACCAGAACGTTCCCCTATTCAGACTTCTAGATCTTTGGAGCCGTCCATGTTGTCTGTCGGATAATTAGGGTTGTGGGCAATGTTGTGTTAAACGCTATTCAAATATCAGCACTGCCACAGCCTGTTATACTGCTTCAGTTACTCAGCCTCTCCATGGCTGATTGTGAAATGAAACGGAGTGGTTATCCTACTATTCCTGTCGGGGGTGGAGGTAGAGGGGTGAATGATCTAACATTTACCACGGCCAACACGGAGTAGTAAGTGTGATATAAACATGTATTGAACAAAGGAAATGAGGAAGAAGGAGTGTAATAGGAAAAAAGAGCAAATAATCATTCTCTTTTTAAAAACTTCCAAAGTAGATTCTCGAAATCCACGATAGAAATTGTTTTCAAAAGCCCAAATTAGAGCTGGGATTCTGAGGTGAGAAAAAAACACACCTAGAAAGCAAACGGTGTGACCCAGAAGGCAGCACAGAACATGCGCAGACTGGAACGAAGGAGAGGAAGGTGGCAGCGTCCCTCCCTCCCATCGACTAGATCCCCGCTGCCTCCCAAACCAGAATGCCTCCCAATTGGGCCAAGGTGAGGTGAAGAACACAGGGCCATGTGACATAGAGGAGGGTGGGGACCATGCTGAGAAGTCAGGTGGAGGACGGAGGGGCAATTGGCATCTATAGACTGTAGAGTACTGTTCACTTGCCAGAGACAGGCAGATGCCAAAGCCAGGTCCGCATTGGAGAGCACACACCCAGGCCGTACATGATTCCTGGAGACCTGCACATCTCTTCCGGGTCCTTCAGAAGACGTCAAGTCCAGGGTTCCCACTCCAACCCCTCTGAGTTTCATTTAAACTCTTTCTCACAATTGGTGAGAGGACAAACGTCCTAAATCAGAGCGTGTCATCCTTGACATCCACGTGGGCGTTGGTGACATAGAGGGAAACCTCCTTAGCATTCGCTCTTGGTTAGCATTAGTGGTAAAACAATGGTCTCTCTATCCTCGCCCATGACCAAGGAGGTCTGTTAACTTGGAAAACCCACTTATTCCATTGATTCTCTCTGGGTCTCAGCCAAGTGTTTGATATCCATTGAGCCTGGTGGGTTCCAAAAGCATTGCAGATATATCAGCTAGCTTAAAGAACTGATCTTTCCCTGCATTTTAAGCCAAATTGATGCTGATGACGATGGTTTCGTGGAACGAGTGGTAACCAGGGATGAAGCTGGGGCTTAAGAATAGAAACCGGTGAGTAAAGTCCAGGCTCTTGGACTTCCCAGGGCCTCTCCGGACCAGTTATAGGCAGAGCCGTCAGCTTAGTAGGTTAGCCTGAGCGTTCTTGCGGACTCCAAGGGGTCATGTCCAGAGACTTTCTCAAAGGACACAGGATGATTAGAAGGTCTTATTATGAAGACGTTTTGAGAAATTTGAAAAGTGCATTGGTTAATAAAAGGTCAGGTTCCACCCCCACCCCTACCCCCATCAAGTGATACACCGATTCATTCTACCAGGGCTGCAAGCCCTGTCCAACCAGAAAGCCATCGGTAAGGCTGACTCCATCCATCGTACAGCCCTGATCATGTACCTTCACATTCTTTTTGCCCCCCAAACTCAAAGAACATTGAAAGGAACATGCCTTATGCCCCATAGGATGCCAAATTGCCTTTTTGCAGTGGTGTGATTGAAGAGCACAGCAGTCTTCAGGGAAGGGTTAGAAAACGGGCAACACTGCCTTCCGAAGAATATGGGCCCAGATGGAGGATGGGTCTAGAAACAATAGCTTCACGGTTTGATAATATTGTTTAATGAAAGTTACTATATTTGTAAAAATTCTTTTAAAAATTTATTCCAGCACTACATGAGGAGTTGTTGTTGGGAAGATTAGAGACAGTCATTCAAAGGAACCACTGTTGAAACCAGGTCTTGGGAAAGAGGGCATTACCAGGGGGACAGGAGGGTAGACCATGGATAAAAGTCTCCACTGAAAAAGGGTAACATGTTTGGGATATGTCGAGTAATTACCCTGAGAGGAGCAGGTCAGAAGTGTGATAAGAGACAGACTGTTAAGCTCTTTTGGGGCCCGACAAATAATTTGGACCGTAGTTTGAAAGTTTCTCCATAGGAGACTTAACTGTAGTCCCCTCAAAAGAGAACACGCAGTCAGGCTCTGAAGTTGTGGATGTCGGAGCAGGCAATGAATTGTTGCTTCATTCACTCACGTGTCACCTGATGGACTTGTCCTTGCATAAGTCATTGTTGAAATTCTTTAAAAACTAATAGGAGTCTTAAATAATTGTGATTTAATGGTTTGCCATCTCTTGGGATAGGACTGTTCTCATTAACTCTGAAACCAGCCAGGGCTGAATCTCTAAGCTCATCTCTTCTCTAAGGTCTTAGACCCCCAAGTCTTTGGGGTAACTCAGAGCCCAGAGCCCTAGCCCAGCCTCAGTGCTGTACAGGACCCAGCCAGCCAATACCTAACCTCCAGGGACATGTACCCCGCTGAACCACCCTCTGCCAGCACCCCCAATTCATCCCAGGAATGATACATTTGATCCATGACATTGAAGACAAGGAGACCACTACCCCGGGTTTTGTTTTATTTTGCAGGGGAGCAGGGCCTATGGCACATCTAAACTCAAAGGTCCGCGTGGTGCCCTTTGGGGGACTGCCTGAGAGCACAGTGGCATTCCAACTGTGGAAACCTCTCCACTTCGGCTCTCTCTATTGTACATTGGAGGCACAGTTGAGCATAGCTACAATTACTGGTGGCTTCCTCCCTCCATCCCCCCTCTCTCCCTGTGCCCTTTGTGTACCTGGTGAATCCCCGCATCCATAAGGGCTCAGCTCCAATATCATTTTCTCCCTGCAAATTTCCCTGTGGACCAAGCTGTCAGCAAGCTGCTGCTTCCTGGGGTGCACCAAGAACTTTATGCACTGGCTTTATTGCCAGCAGCGGTTCTTATAGGCCCGTCTCTCCCTCTAAGGTGGGGACCTTTGGGAGCAGGAGGCGCTGTTTATTTCTTCTCCGTCACCTCAGCCTGCAGCACAGGGTGTGGAACATAGCAGACACTTGATGGCACTGGTTGGATGAGCTGATTTCTACATCTGCTGGCTCATCCAGACAAGGCAATCGCTTTCATTTCATGGACAAACAAGCTCAGCAACGGGACGGGGCACGACAGCCCTGGCGTCCATCTCTTAGGGAGCCCCAGGGTGGTCACTGTTGTAGTTGTGCCCCTGCATGCTCTCCCTCATGACACGGCCTCTCTGCAGCCGTCATCGGCCGGAAGCCTTGGTCCCAGCAAAGCTGCTGTGCTCTATTCCCTGTGGTGCCTTTTGCCTCCACTTTGCGGACTCAATAAGGAGAGGCTGTCGCTGCAGGCTCCGTGCCTTTGATCCTGCTTGCCTCTGCGGCTCTGCTCTCAGCAAAGCCACCCACAGAACTGCGGGACAGAGTTCCAGGTAGGAATGGAGGGCAGCCAGCGCCCGGTTCCTGCCACTCTTGGCCAAATGGGCTGCCTTTCCTCTTTTGGTGCTGATTGACTTTTCAAAGGGGACTATGATGGGCAAATGTTCTCATTTTACAGACCCCCCAGAAGCCCGCTGTCCCCAGGATTGGCAAAGCAATCACCCCACTGACGAGTCCACGTTGTTAGCTACCGGAGCAGGTGCTCGCTTCCCCGGTTTGCTCAGTGCGATTTATAGAATAGTCAATCCTCAAACGGGTGTGCTTTATAGAGCTTTGATTTATGCCTGCCCTGATCTAATCCTCCCCTAAGCAGCTCAGGGTATAATACCAGAGTGACACTGCTATTAAATCAGCCATTGCGAATCCCACCTGCTGGCCTGAACCATGCGGGGAGGTGCACGATACAAACCGTGTGGCTGCCACCCCTTCGCTTCCTGAGGAGACCTGGGCTGGCCTCAAGAATCTGCATTTTTTCCGAAGCTCCCCAGAGGACGTGTCTGCCCATTTTAGTTTCAGACGTTGTTGTCGGGTGTGATTGTGTCAATTCTGACCCACAGCGACCCCGTGCACAACAGAACCAGACACTGCCCGGTCCTGCGCCAACCTCACAAGTGTTCCTGTGCCTGGGCTCATTGATGCAGCCACGGTGTCAATCCATCTCCTTGAGAGCCTTCCTCTTTAGCGCCGCCCCATCCACTCTACCAAACGTGATGGCCTTCTTCGGGGACTGGTCTTTCCTGACAATACGTCCACAGTATGTAAGATGAAATCTTGCCATCCATGCCTCTAAGGAGCTTTCTGGCCTCCCTTCTTCCAACACAGATTGGCTTGTCCTTTTAGAAGTCCATGATACTTTCAATATTCTTTGCCGGCACCACTACTCAAATGCGCCTATTTTTCTACAGTCTTTCTTACTCAATGTTCAATTTTGACATGCATATGAGGCAACAGAGAATACCTTGGCTTGGGTCACACGCACCTTAGTCTTCAAAGTGACATCCTTGCTCTTCAATACTCTTAAAAGGTCTTGATCAGCAGATTAACCTAATGCAACACTTCTTTTGATCTCTTGACCACTGCTTCCATGAGCACTGATTGTGGATCCAAGTAAGACAAAATCCTTGACAACTTCAAACTTTTCTCCATTGATCATGATGTGCTTTATTGGTCCAACCGAGATGATTTTGGTCTTCTTCACAGTGATTCTTCATTCGTATCGAAGGCTACAATTGTTGCTCTTTATCAACAAGTGCTTCAAGTCCCTCTCACTTCCAGCAAGCAAGGTTCTGTCATCTGCATATCGCAGGTCGCTATAAGCTTTCCTCCAATCCCGATGCCACATTCTTGTTCATTAATTCAGCTCCTCTCATTACTTGCTCAGCATACAGATTGAACAGATATGGCGAGAGGCTACAACCCTGATGCACACCTTTCCTGATACTAAACCATGCAATATTCGTTTGTTCAGTTTGCCCAACTGCCTTTTGGTTCCTGTACAAGTTCCTCCTGTGTGCAATGACGTGTTCTGGAATTCCCATTCTTCTCAAGGTAACCCACAGTGTATTACGTTCCACGCAGTCGAATGCCTTTGCATGGTCAGTAAAACACAAGTTTGAGAGTCACTGCGTTTTATGGCATAATTAGGGAACGAGGGGTTCCCATGCCCAAGGATACACAGATGAATACGATTTGCACGTCTATTTGTGTCACACTTACTAACTTGTTGTTGAATGCCACCAAGTTGATTCTGACTTGCCGTAGCCCCAGGGCATTTCCTTGGCTGTGGTCTTTATGGAGGTAGTCTGGTGAAGCTGCTGGGCAGGTTCTAATGCCCAGGCTTTCAGTTGGTGCCTGCATGCTTAGCCAGTGCATCAAGAGGCCATGATGAAATGCAAACCGAAGGGAGTGAGCCTAATGGCGTCTGTATATTTCTGGAATGGCAGCTCCTATACTGGCGTTTAGTGACCCCACCCCACTGCTGTCAAGTCTATTCCAACTCACAGTGAGCCCGTGGGACCCTTCTGCTTGAATCTTCTTCTGCTTAGATTCTGCTTGATAGATGTCTCCTCAGCCATTAAAGTTGGTTCCAACTTTGCCTCCTATGTACTTATGACACTGTTGTCATGATTTGTTTAAGTGTTCATATTCTTCAAGAACAGAATGTCCTCTGACAAGCAGGGACTGGGTTTGGTCCAGCTTAGTGTCCCTACTAAGTGGACTACTAAACACAAGGTCATGGGTTCAAACCCATCAGTCCCTCATGGGAGAAAGAGGGCGCTTTCTGCTTCCATCAAGGATAACTAAGCCTCAGAAATCCTAGCCACGTAGGGATCTGTGGCACTGGGGAGTGCAATACCAGGTAGCACATATGCAAACAAACAAACAAACAAACAAACAAACAAACAGAACTCGCTGCCATGGAGAACATTCCGACCTCTGGAGACTCCACAGAGCAGAACTGGACTCCCGCTCGTGGGGCGCTGAACCACCCTCTGCCAGCACCCCCAATTCATCCCAGGAATGATACATTTGATCCATGACATTGAAGACAAGGAGACCACTACCCCGGGTTTTGTTTTATTTTGCAGGGGAGCAGGGCCTATGGCACATCTAAACTCAAAGGTCCGCGTGGTGCCCTTTGGGGGACTGCCTGAGAGCACAGTGGCATTCCAACTGTGGAAACCTCTCCACTTCGGCTCTCTCTATTGTACATTGGAGGCACAGTTGAGCATAGCTACAATTACTGGTGGCTTCCTCCCTCCATCCCCCCTCTCTCCCTGTGCCCTTTGTGTACCTGGTGAATCCCCGCATCCATAAGGGCTCAGCTCCAATATCATTTTCTCCCTGCAAATTTCCCTGTGGACCAAGCTGTCAGCAAGCTGCTGCTTCCTGGGGTGCACCAAGAACTTTATGCACTGGCTTTATTGCCAGCAGCGGTTCTTATAGGCCCGTCTCTCCCTCTAAGGTGGGGACCTTTGGGAGCAGGAGGCGCTGTTTATTTCTTCTCCGTCACCTCAGCCTGCAGCACAGGGTGTGGAACATAGCAGACACTTGATGGCACTGGTTGGATGAGCTGATTTCTACATCTGCTGGCTCATCCAGACAAGTCAATCGCTTTCATTTCATGGACAAACAAGCTCAGCAACGGGACGGGGCACGACAGCCCTGGCGTCCATCTCTTAGGGAGCCCCAGGGTGGTCACT
>NW_022111358.1:18371442-18390529 GCF_000313985.2 Echinops telfairi
GTCTAAGGCTGTAAATCTTTACAGGAGCAGAAAGCCTCATCTTTCGGTCTTGGAAAGGCTGCTAGATTTGAACCGCTGACTTTGCAGTTGGCAGCCTAACGCAGAATGTGTTATCGCCCCAGAGTTGCCATGGGTGGCACGGCACGGGACACTTCATCAATGCTTATTGATTCGTCCTGGACAAACCAGGAGCGGTGGCAAGAGAAGGAGAGCAGGACAGGAGGCTTGGAATTCTAAATATTCCCAAATCCCAAATCACTATTCATGCGAGATTTTCAAATGTACTAGATGAAATGGTGGAGAAGGAATAAAGCCAGGAAATTAAGCACTTAAGTAACTTGCGATCATCTGCCTCCCGTGTTCTTTAAGTAAAAGGCTCGGTTGTGTCCTGTTTAGCTAATAAGGCTGAACATCTTAAAAAGAAACCGCTTTCTCCGCACTTAATCCACCACTCATAAAGGTTCCCGGGGTAGAAAATTGGTGCACAGAAAAATAGCATGTCACTTCTGAGTTGTGACAAGGTAAGACTATCCATCCATTACTCTTCCTCTTCCAAACCTGCTGGGCAAATTGCAAAATGGTAAAGAACAGCTTGGCAGGTGCAGACAGGCTGGGAAGAAGCAGTTCTCTTTCCTCTTAACCTCAGGGCCATAGGAGATTGGCACCGCCTAAGGCAGATGTAACTTCCCTTCCCCCACCACACATACTCAGACCCAACCCCCAAACCAAGCTCACTGCTTAGTCAATGCCAACCCAGAGTGACCCTACAGGACAGAGTAGGACTGCCCTTGGGAGTTTCCAAAGTGGTACCTCTTTACAGGAGTAGGGAGCCTCACCTTTCTCCCGAGGAATGGCTGGTGGTTTTGAACTGCTGACTTTGTGGTTAGCAGCCCAACAATATGTAACCCAATACACCATCAGGACTCCTTTATGCAGACCCAGAAGAGTAAACATATATATTCTGCTACTTTTCTGATTAAAGATTGATAATGCAGTTAGGGAATGGGGTGCCATGAGGGGTTAAAATGTAAACAGTCATTTCAAAGCTTCTGCAGGCTCTCATGCAGTTGAAAATGAAGTCCTCGCGTAAGTAACCAGGAGCCCTGGAGGTACTGCGGTAAGGCTGCTCACCAAAAGTATGACAATTCCAACCCACAGGCTGCTCAAAGGAGAGTGTTGGCAGTTGACTTCTGTAAAGATGACAGGCTGGGAAACCCTTCTGGACTGTTCTACTCTGCCCTACAGTGTCACAGTGAGTCCGATGGCAGCAGGTTTAATGATAATAACTAGTAGTTGTTGGTGCTTATTTCTTTATGAGCTTTGGCACTGTCTCATGTACTCCCCCCAAAGCCACGTGAGTATCCATGTAATGGGAGAGATAAGGAAGACACAGTAGTGAAGCATCATCACTTGTGCCAAAATCTGTTCTCTGGATTCCTAACTATCACTGCTCTGTATGTGTGTGTGTGTGTGTGTGGGGGGGGGGGGGGGGGGGTCGGTAATAAAAAACAAGAGTCTTTAAAGAAAAAATGAGGTTGGGGCCCAACCCTAGCAGCGTCAGTGACATTAAAACCAAAGTAGGGAGCCGAGAAACCCGGGAGCACAGTTTCATACGTGTCAACTGGTTAAGGAGCACAAACACCACAATAAATACGTCACTGTCTCTTGAAAAAGACTTGGCGTTTGCTGGTGGCAGTGGGCGTTGGACAGATCGCTGCTAGTTGAGTTATTGAGAAGGCGGGAGGAAGGCTATTGGAAATCGAAGGGCAAGGTGAACCCCTCTGGGCGGAGTGTGGGGCTGGAGTGGTGGTTGGAAGGGGGCAAGCTTGTGGCAGTCAGTGCTGCTATTTTCATTACTGAGTGCCGATTTTCGGTCTTCACCTCTGATTCCTCACAAGCAGAGGCAAATCCCGCGTCGTGCTCCCTTGCTCGTGCATTGATGATGTTGGAACACACCTGCATTTTCAACACGGTATTGACTGCAGCTGCCTGGACAGAAGCTGCTCCCGGTCGGTCCACCATTGCTGGGGAGCTGCTGTTAAGCCCAGGCACACTGACACCACAGCCCACGTTTCTAGACACAAGACGGTTGAACTGCCTGATACGGAAGCGAATTAAGAAAAGTGCATGATCATGCTATGGATGTGCTGGGAAAAATCCGAAGACGGGCACCACCTTCCCAGGCCTGACCTTTGAGATAGTAAAGATGATGAAATAGTGATTCCTGTGATTCTGTTACATTACGTGGCAGACAGGATTTTGTCGCTGGGGTTCCAGTTACTATGAAGTTGACGTTGAGTTCATCAAAAAGAATGTTATCCTGGTGGAACGAATCTTTCATCACACCCTCCCTTTAGAAGCCGAACATTCAGAAGGCTGTGCACATGGGGATTCAAAGCATAGACTGGTGGAGATGACAAAGAGGGCTGCCCAAGGGACCTAGGGGAGAGACTGCTAGCAGCTGAAAGTGACTTGTAGCAACAGAGTGGCAAGAACATGGGGTTCTCAGTCCTACACGTAAACACATGTAAATGGATTCTGCCAATGGCCTGGACAAACTAGGAAGCAGTCTCCCGAGCCTGCCGCAGAGCCATCACCTGGACCTTGGCCCCGAGACTCTAATTAGAGAACCCACTTAAGGCTCTCAACTTCTGACCTACAGAACTGTGAGCTACGACACAGGCTTTGTTTTAAATGATTCCATTCTTGGTGGTTTGCAGATCCCACCTGAATGGTGAGGACATTTCAAGAACAGAATTGGCACACTGAATTCCACTGATGGAAGATCAGACACGCTGTGGGTGGCATCGAGAACATCATTCATGAAGCAAGCAAAAGGCCAAGAGAATGACAAGAAAGAAAGAAACCATCAAAGTGGATGTCAGAAGACATTCTGAAAATTGCTCTTGAATGTAGAGCAGCTAGAGCAAATGGGGGGAAAAGTATGAACTAAAAGAGTGAAATAGAACATTAAAAAAGACAGGTTGAGAAAGCAAAGTATTAGGATGAAATGTGCAGAGACCTGGAGCTAGAAAGTCAAAAAAGGAAAACCATGCTCAACGTGTCTCGAAGGAAAATCACCGCAGTTGAATCATGGCGCTGGTGAAGAATATTAGAAGGACCATGGACTGACTACCAGAAGAAAGAACCAACAGGTCTCTTTATGGTACCGAGCCCAGGCAGCCTACGCATCTTTCTGCGTGGTTGAAGTTTTTCAAATCTGGGTGCTAGCAACACGGCAAAACCGAGCTGGTTCCCAATTTGCTTTATACGGAAGCCGGCGCTTTGAACAGTGTTCATTTCCCCGGAGGGAGCATCTCTTGATAAGTGGAAATGTTTCCTCGACAAAGAACCTGCTGCTCCCGATTTGTTCCAACTAGTTTGACAATCTGTTTCAATTTCTGTATAAAATGGTGGTGAGAAAACAGAATGTTGGGGTAATTTGTGGGGAGTCAGAGAGACGCAAACCACATGTTTGATTAAGCCCACACTAAACCGATGCCCAACGAGTGCGTTCCAATTCACCGTGACCCTGGAGAGGATTTCTGAGGCTGTAAATATTTAAGGGAGCAGACAGCCTCATCTTGCTGCTGCGGAGGAGCTGGAGGCTATGAACTGCTGACCTTACAGTCAACAGTCCAATGCTGATGAGTACATGCTTGTTATGTGTCTGTTGTTATCATTATTCAATAATACTATCATTATTTAAGTTATGTGCCAGTTTCATTGGCTGGTGGGAACAAGGTTGGTTCTCTTTCTTGGGAGTCCTCCCAGTAGCCACAGAACTCAAAGGGTTTGTGTGTATGTTGTATGTTTGTTGTTGTTATTGTTGCTGTTTTGTATTGTTTTTACATGGACCAATACTTTTGAAGGCACTACTATATCCTCAGGTCTGAACCAACTGTTGGGTAGACTGACTAGCACACCACTCCTGTTCTGAAGATACTCCTTATTTATATTGATGGTTCTCAAGTGTGTCCCAGGGACAGAAATGTACAATTCTTCCCTTTCTTTGCCAACACCAACAAGAACCCATTCTGCATATTAAACCTAAGGCCAACTTTAAATCTTATGATTAAAGCAGCCACAATTGTATAGTCGATTCTAGTGTAGCTGAGTGTTTGTGGGTGCCAAAGCTTTAAGAGGATAGAAATGCAAGGGGAGGGAAAAACAAAGCATGAGGGAAATTGCCACACTTTATTGTTTTCTATAGATTGACAAAGGGGCCCTTGCTACTTCTGTTCGTTGTACTATTGAGCTGCTACGTTATTAGGGGAAGTCAGTAGGCAAACCAATTGAATATGGCTTCACAGAGGTCCTTAGAAAGTTTCTTTCAGGAGAAACAGGGCTCTACCTGTGTCTCTCTTAGTTCTTCCTTATTGTAGGTAGGTTAGAAATTCAACTGCGCAATCTCACCAGGCCAACTGCCCAGCAAAGTCTGGCCCAGCATCTCCAACATCCCGTATTTCCCTCCCCACATTTTCTGCTCTGGCTACTTGAACTGCACTTTATACCCCACTCCCATCCACAACATGGCCTTCCCTCCCCCTCGGTGACTTCTCTCAAGGCAGTTTGGAATTCCCTGGCAGCCCCAACCTAGCCAAATAGCAAGGCCCGCTGAAATCCACGAATCCTTCCCAGATTACCTTATCTTTTCAACAGTCAGCATGAATCCGGTCATTTCTACTGCTTCACATTGTTGCCGTGTTCCATGTGGCTTACTGCTCCCCTGGAGTGGTGGTAGTCCCCAGGTGCCAAGCACAACTCCATCACATCCCGGTGAGGCAACATGGGCTCAGAGAGGGGCTGCTGAAGGCTATTTGGCGGGCACCTGGCAAGCACACAGCTGGGATCAAGTCTCGCAATTTCCAAAGGTAGTGCTAGTTCCATCACTGCAATGCCTCCCCTGCGGGCTCTCAGTCCTATGAGCGTTTAGACAGAGGAGCCATGTCTTCGGCCTTCTTCCTTCAACAAGCAGGTACTCAAAATACAGCCGCTGAATTAAATTGTACTTAGCCTGGGGGCGGGAGTGAGAGACATGCCATTTCCCCCACTTTTACTGCCAACGTTGAAAATGATTGATCCTATTCAGTGCAGGTGAGTAGGTGGAAGGGAGAAAAAAACTCACTCTCATTCATTGTTATTGGGAGTGTAAACTACAGCAGCACGTCAGAACTGTCTATCCAACTAAAAAATGTTCATGGCCTGGCACCGAGCAACTTCTCTTTCAGAAATCTCTTTTGGGGAAATAATTAATACCAGTGCCGGGATAGGCATACCGAGGTGTTTATTGCCCCATCATTTATGATAGCAAACTTGTAGGCAATGTAAGTGCCCATGAATAAGGAAACCCATCGAGATATTGTTGTTCCCTACGAAATATTAGGGAACATCATATAATGGGAATATTATGTAAACATTAAAAATATTCCTGTTGATCTGGCACTGAAAAGATGAAAGGAGGCTCAACATATATTGCTGAATTGATCAATGTAAACTTCAGCATAATCGATAGAGTACTGTCCTGTTTTTCTGTTTAAAGGAGAGTCTTTCTTCCAACTCTTCACCCAAGCATAAACTTTTCAAGAGATCAAGGGGGACTTTTTATCCTCTCCGAGTACTGGTTGTTGTCCACAGTTGAGGGCAAATTACTCAAAGTGGTTATTGCCCACAAATGCCCACAAAGCACTCAGAGTGCCCCACATCCTAAAGCAAGTTGCCTATCTCTGAAGCATGTTCAGCTCCCTCACTGCCATCAAGTGGATGCCTGGTACTCAGTGACCTTAGGGGACAGGAGAGAACTGTCCCTGTGGGTTTCTGTGACTGTGACTCTGGGGGAGCAGAAATTGCCACCATTCTCCCAAGCAGTCGCTGGTGGTGTCCAACTGTTGACCTCTGCATTGGTCTGGGTACTTTAGAGAAACAAATCCATAGGAACTCATGTATAAGAGAGAGTTTTATAGAAAGGTTAAGTGCGCATCAAGAAAACATCCCAACCCAGTGCTGCCCAAGCCCACAAGTCCAACATTAACCCATATGTCCAACACCAATCCACAAAGTCCTCCATCTCACAAAACAGACACAATGATGCCGACTGCAGGAAGAAAGCCGAGTCAGTGAATGTGTAAACATCTCAGTGCTGGCAGGGGTCTCCACACGGCTGCTCCAGCCCCAGGGCTGCATCCCGGGAGGTCCATGTGGCTTCTCCTTGGGGATGTCCTGCAGGAAGTCAGCCTTGCAAGCTGAAGCAGGGAACTGCTAAGGCAGCTGCACCCTGGTCCGACCATCACAAGGCAAGAGACCCGAGAACTAGAAAGGTGAGGGTCACCAAGCCATTTATCCTTCAGCCCTTCAATTAATCTCACATGTGTTTATCGGCCAGGTTGGCACAATAAACTAACTAACTCAACCTCTCAGTTAGCAGCCCAATTTGTAACCACTATGCCACCAGGGCTCCTGTCTGAAGTATATTAGGAGCCACCAGAACTGACCCTAATAGCGTTAACTACTTGCTTCCCTCCTTCCTCGCCAACTCTGGGTTAAGAATTGCTAAACAGATTATAAACTTCATGAACTATACAGGATGTCATAGATTGAATTGTGCCCCCTCACCCCACCCCCAACTTGGCTGGGCGATGATTCTCAGTGGCTCAACAGTTATGTGATGATGTGATCATCCCCATAATATGATCTGACAAAGTCAGGCCATCATTTGTGAGGGGTTTCTCCATGATTTTATTCAGGTCACAGCCCTGATCCAATGTAAGGGGTTGCTCCTGGGGTGTGCTCTGCATCAAGTTTTATCTTCCAACTCACTGCCATTGAGTCGGTTCTGACTCATAGCAACCCTATAGGACACAGGAGAATTGCCTCTGTGTGAGACTGTAACTCTTTAAGGGAGTGAAACGCCTCCTCTTTCTCCCAACTTTTCTCTAACTCCTAGTTACAAAAGGAAAGAGAAGGAAGCAGGAAAGCAGAGCCCTCAGTACCACCAACAAGAACAGCTGGGAGTCAAACACGCCTTCTGGACCCGGAGTCCATGTGCTGATGGCTTCCCAGCAGAAGATTGATACCAAGAGTTGGAGACCCCCAAAGATCATCTGGTCCACACAGGCTGAAAGGAGACAAGAACATTCCCCTAGAACTGGCGCCCTGAATTCAGACATCTAGCCCCTAAATTGTGAGCGAGTAGTGTTTGTTAAAGCCGTACATGTGTGAGATTTCTGTTAGGCAGCACTAGATTGCTCTAAGAGGTTGCCCTTGGCCACCAAGTCAATTCTGAGTCGGAGCAACCTTCTAGGACAGTAGAACTATCATGTTGGGTTGCCTAGGGCGGAAAGTCGACTCAATGCAGCCAGCGTAGCTCCAAAGCAGGAATCATGGATTGAATTGTGTCTCCCAAAATCGTGTGTCCACTTGGCTTGACAAAGAGACCCAGTATGTGTGGCTGCCTCCATGTCGGCAAGCTGAGACCCTTATCCTCTACTCTATGCTGCAGTTAGTCTATGGATGTTAATGAGGCAGGACCCATGTGGGAAGTATGTCCAGCCTCAGCCTTACACGAGGACATGACCAAAGTCATATCTTTACTCAGGCCACAGCTTTGCTCGAGCCACACCTTTTAGCTGGAAGAGATCCAAGGAGAGAGAAGTGAGCAGAGAAGAGAGAGGAGTTAGGAGCTGAATGTGGTCTTTGGACGCAGGCACCCTGCTCTGAGAACCTCCTACACCCTGGGGAAGATTGATGTAAGACCCACAGAGATCCCCCCGGAATGCGAGGAGCATAGATTTGAAATGGGCAAAGGACCTTCCCCTAAGCTCCCAAACACCTTGACTTCTAGCCTCCTACACTGTGAAAAAATACATTTCTGCTGTTAAAGCCAACCACTTTGGATTCTTCTGCTATAACAGCACCACATAACTAAGAGAGCAGCCAACGAGGATTTGTAACAAGAATAACTGTGGCTTTATCCTAATCAAACTTTACTTTAAAAATACATGGCAAGCACAGCCATGGTTTGCTAACCTGTGGTCCAGAAGAGCTAGTGAATTAACCTCTGAGTAGTGGGAAGGAGGACTCAGCAGAAATAACCATTGATGGAGATCCTTTTGGAAGCTTTTCTTGGGATGGAGAATGGAAACAGAGGGCGGGGGACCATCTCTTATTCCACCAGTGTTGAGCAGCACTGAGAGGCAACAGGGGCAGCAGGGACAGAGAGCTGCAGGCAGCGAGTTTCTGTGGGTGCCGAGCAGACACGCAAAAACCCCACAGCCTCACTGAAAGCCAGCAAGTCCTTACACAAGACCTCGTACATCTACCAAGGTGAAACAAGTGGCCATGGTTAGTTTGCCATTATGAACCAGGCACGTCTCAACTGGCCATGGTGCCTCCTGCCTGGCCTCTTGCAGCCTACAGTGTCCACTTCTGGGGCCATCTAAATCATGTCAGTAATTCAGCCATGACTACAATTCAGCAATGGCAATGTTCCCCGCCATGGGCCCAGGGAGCAGTCAAAAGTAGACTACCATATATACTTGAGTATAAGCCAAGGCACCTAATTTTACCATAAACATTGCATTAAAAATGTGCTGAAAAACTCGGCCTATACATGAGTATATACAGTAAGTGACAGACGCAGACAGCAGATCAGGTATTAAGCCCTGGTTCTGCCAATGCCATCACTGTGTCCCTGGACCAAGTTACTTAATCTCCTGAGCCTCTCTCCTCAGTGGGAGCAGCAGTGGCAACCAGTCCTGAAGTGTTTGTGCCAAATGCGGGGGCTACCATTTTGCACGCATTAGCTGTGATTCCCCACCCCTCTGTGCCAGATAGGTATTGTTAATGAGGCTTAAAGGGGAGCGGGGGCGGGCACAGTATCACCCAGACAGAACGACTCTGAGTGTCAGATAATTATGGTACATTCCCAGGATGGTGCTTACCATGCTGCTGGAACTCAATAAATGATAGTTGTTATTATCATTACATTTTTGTATTATTATTCCTTCAGGAGCAGTGTAAACCAGGCAGTAGGCATGAAGCTGGCACCATCTCGTACTGGTCTCTAGGCCTCTGTGTGAAGAGGCACGCGGATGAAATGCACATCTTCCAGATGGGCGAAGGAAGGAGACCTGGGCTGGACCCGGGTCTGTGAAGGTCTGAGGGGAGGAACCTGCCCAACACCCGGCTCAGGTAGCAACGTCCAAACAGGTGGTGAAGCCCTTGGCCGGCCCCATGAGGAACATACTGAGAGAAATGTGAAAACGTCCTGCCTCTCAGAGGAGCAATAAGGAGAGAGACTTTGGAAATGAAACTTCGATGATATGACCCTTTCCCCAGTGAATGCCAATCCATTTTTCTAAATTAAAGGATCATTTTAGTGGGGACTCTTACAACTCTTGTTGCAATCCATGCGTCAATTGCATCAGGTGAATTTGTACATATGTTGCCTTCATTCTTTTCTTGACATTTACTTTCTGTTGAGCCCTTGGTATTGCTCCTCGTGCCATTTTCAATAACAATCAACTTATTTTTAAAAACACTTGCTCGGTCGTGTGGCTTCAGTTCACCTAAGGACTCTGAGTCTTGTATACGTTACTCTGTCTCGCATAATTTTCTTTCCTTACTTTACATTTCTTTCTTTCTTTATAACAATTTTTTATTCCGCATTAGGTAGGGGTGGACATTCCAGGTCATCAATTTCATATTCAACAGTTCCAACTACTAATCAAACCCCCAATCATTTACCCTTCACCGCTCCTTGATGGCTCCTCTCCCCCTTGGAAGCTAACTGCCCTTTCTCCCAAGTTTACATCCGTCAACAGTCTACCCCACTGCTTTATCGCTTCTCTTGCCCTCCTGGTCTTGGCAGTCTCCAACGTTTGTTCTCTTTGGTACAGACATCTTTGTCTTTTCTTCTTTAGAACAGTGGTCTCATCTAAAGTGTATGTGTTTTGTGACTGGCTAATTTCACTGACTGTTATCCAGGTCTATCCACATCATGAGGTGTCTTGTGGTTGCGTCACTGTTTTTAAGCGATGTGCAGTATTCCACTGTGTCTGTGTACCTGAGTTTCTTTATCTCTTCTTCCACTGGTGGGCATTTATGTTGCTTCTACCTTCTTGCTATGGGAAACAGGGCTGCACTGAACATGTGAGTGCACAGGTCTGCTTGTGTGGTGGCTTTTACTTCTTTAGGATATATACACAGCAGAGGGATTTCTGGGTCCCATGGAATCTCTGTCACCAGAGGTGACACCATGTCATTTACTGTGTTGGTCTGGGTAAACTAGGGAAACAAATCCACAGAAACTGATATATGTATAAGAGAGAGTTTTATATAAAGGGTTAAGTGTACATTCAGAAAGTATCCCAACCCTGACCAGTCCAAGTCTTTAAGTCCTACTTAGCCCATAGGTTCAACACTAATCTACAAAGTCCTCCTCAAACTCACAAAACACACACAATGACGCCGAATGCAGGAGGATCACAGGCCGGCAGGTATAAAGTCTATGAAGCCAGTGGCGGTTTCAGCATCTCAGCGCTGGCAGGGGTCTCCACGTGGCTTCTCCAGCACTTAGGGCTCCATCATGGCAAATCCATGTGGCTTCTCCCCAGCGATGCCTCACAGGAAGTGAGGCTTGCCAGCTGAGGCAGAGAACTAGCCAATGCAGCTGCACACTGGCCAGACCATCAGAGAGCAAGAGACAAGAGAACTAGAAAGGCGAGGCTCACCTAGCCATATATCTCTCCGCCCTTCAATTAATCCCACATGTGTTTATCGGCCAGGTTGGCACAATAAACCTTAACTATCATCTACATTTATAATTCCACCAGCAGTGTATGCGGGAACCAATCTCTCTGCAGCCTCTCTAGCATTTGCTATTTTCAGGGTTGGTTGGTTTGTTTTGTCATTGTGAGTGTAAGGTGGTACATTTCTCACATCCCTTAGGTGTCCTGGTGGTACAGTCGTTAGGCACTGGCTCCTACCCATAAGGTCAGCAGTTTCAAACCACCAGCCATTCTGCAGGAGAAAGACAGGGCTTTCCATGCCTGTACACGGCAACAGTCTCAGACACTCACAAGGCCAGTTCTCCCCTGTGCCAGAGGGTCGCGATGAGCCGGCATGGACTCCAGTGCCATGAGTGTTTTGGATCGCTGGGAGAGAACTCCTCACGTTGTCTGCTGCTTGCGTCGTCTAACAACTTGCACTTTCTCCTTGGGTCCGATGTAACCTCTCCAGGAGAATCGGATGGGTCCAACGTGTTCACTCCAAGGAAGATCAGACAAAGGCACTTCTCCCGGCGCCTTCAGAGGCTGCTTGCAATTGGATGCTTCCTCCTGGGAAGGCCCCCACCCACCCCCAAAGCTACAAAAGTGGCATCATCCTTGGGTGCAGAAACTGGTGTCCTGAGCAGCAGGAACCAGCTGGGACGGCTTCCTTTGCAGAGAGCTTTGAGCGAGAGCCTAGTGGCACGGTTGCTTCACGAGACCTCTGAACACCTATAGGTGGCTGTCCCAAAAAGGAGGTGGAAAAACTGCCAGCAGGGCAGCATGACGCTGATGGAGACCAAATTAGAACTATAAAGTACTTAGTATTAGATCGATATCTGAGGTAGTTAGTTTATTGTGCCACCCTGGCCGATAAACACATATGGGGTTAGTTGAAAGGTGGAGGAATAAATGGCTCAGTGAGACTTGCCTTTGTAGTTCTAGGGTCTCTTGCTTTGTGATGGTCGGACCAGGGTGCAGCTGCCTTAGCCATTTCCCTGCTTTAGCTGGCAAGGCTGACTTCCTGTAAGACATCCCTGAGGAGAAGCCACATGGACCTACCCTGATGCAGCCCTGGGTGCTGGAGCACCCATGTGGAGACCCCTGCCAGCGCTGAGATGCTTACACGTTCACTGATTCGGCTTTCCTCCTGCAGTTGGCATCATCACATCTGTTTTGTGAGATGGAGGAGGGCTTTGTGGATTGGTGTTGGACATATGGGTTAATGTTGGACTTGTGGGCTTGGGCAGCACTGGGTTGGGATGTTTTCTTGATGCGCACTTAACCTTTCTATAAAACTCTCTCCTTTACATGAATTTCGGTGGATTTGTTTCTCTAAAGTACCCAGATTAACACAATATCTAAACAGGTCTCCGGGGAACACAAACCGTCGACACTAGAATACGAACCTAAGGATGACGGTCTGTACTCTTCTAGGGGTGCCACGAAGGAATCCTGGTGGCATTGTGGATTAAGTGTTGGGCTTCTAACTGGAATGTTGGCTGTTTGAGACCACCCGCAGCTCCCTGGGAGAAAGCTGAGGCTGAGGCCTGCTGCGGAGACTCACACCCTCAGCAATTCTAGGGAGCAGTTCTCCTCTACCCCAGAGCATCCCTATGAGCCAGTATTTACTTGATGGCAGTGGGTGGGTAGCGGTGCCGCAGAAGAAAGTCCTGGAAATCCACTTCCACAAAAAGAAGCACCCAAGGAGACGCCATGAACTCAGTTCTACACAGACATATGCAGAGTGGCCATGAAATGAGCTCTGCCCCCAGGGCCCTGTTGATTGGAAGCCTCTGCCCTGTCTGTCACACGGCGTCACTCAGCCAGTCTTTGCTGAATGAATGGACACACAAAATTGAGACCCGGAGAGATCAGTTAGCCCAGATGTAGCATGTTGACCACGTCAGAATTGAACCAAGCGCAGACCTGCCCGCCTGCCCCCACTTCTCATGAGGCTTCTTAAAGCCAAGGTAAACAATTTCTGTGTCATCCCCACCTTGTAGGTAAAGATAACTAAACTGTAGAAAGGCCTGCCCAAAGCCATTTGATTAGTTTGGACTGGCACAGGCATGGGGGTTGGGGGGCTGACTCCCAGGCGAGCCCCCTGTCCGCCTCATCTCCCCTCCTTGCAGGTGTTCCCTCATGAGGCCCAGAAAGGAGGTCTCAGAAAGTAAAACGAGCAACCAGAAAATATAGAGAGGAGGTGAAGACCATCAGCGCTAGAGATGGTGGGTGATTATTACAATCCCATTTTATTTATCACATCGTGTTACCTATAAACCAAACCAAATCCACAGCCGTTGAGTCAGTTGACTCCTAGCGATCATACAGGACAGGACAGAACTGCCTCATGGAGTTTCTAAGCCTGAAAGGTTTGTAGAAGCAGACTGCTACATCCTTCTCCTGAGCAGCAGCTGGTGAGTTCGAACCACCAACCTTTGGGTTAGTCTCCAAGCGCTTCAACCACAGCACCCCAAAACACAGTGGACACAAGTGAAGAACAGCCAGCCCCTGGCCCAGGCAAACGAGTTCTGGAGCACCACTTGATATGCTAACACAGCCAGTCCACAGCATGAGACCCAGTCACCTCAGAGCTAGAAAGGTCTGCGTACACCACTCAGAGGCGCTACAAAACCAGGCATGCGGGGCGAGAGCATTGCAAAGCCAAGCGTGGCTTCCAGGTAACGTAAGGTCTCGATTCACACAATACCTTTCTTGGCGTTACCCTGAATCTCAAAGCTAAACAAGAAAAAAGGAAGGAAGCAAGTTACACTCCCTCAACGATAACTCCCTCTACCTGGGCCAGTCGCCATGACAACATCTAGCTGCTGCACATTTTATGATTTGCCTTTGTTTCCACTCTCCCCATTGACTATGGGACCACCTACTTGCCTTCTGGCTCCTCCCACTGGTAAAACCAACCCCCAAGACGCCTCTGGATGGCGCCTACCGGAGCTACGGCTCTTTGCTTCCCTATCATCTCTGAACTTGTCAGTAAGGAAGCAGTGTTTCGTTAGTGACGGAGGGATGACGCTAACTATCCTGATGATGGGGCTGACTCTTGCCAAGCACTCATTTTAAACCCTAAATATATCAACTCAATGAATCCTCATAATAACCCCATGAGGTTAATGCACGCATGGGCATCATGACCATTCCTGCTTGCGGTGGGTATAATTGTTGCACAAGGACCTTCAATGACTTCCTCAAGATCACACAGTTACTAAATAGCGGATGTTCGGTCGGAACTTGGGCAGCTGACTTAGAGCTTCTGTTCTTTCCCATTTTGCTATCTTGCCTGTGGGGAAAGAGAAGCATTGTTTGGATTACTGTAGACCTGACAACCCCTATCTGCCTTTGAGAGCAGGCGAGTGCCAGGCCTTGAGTGAGCTGAACGATCAGCTATTGGATGTGTCTGATACTCGTGTAGAGCTGGGAAACCTCTCACTGGGCATGCAACTGAGATGAAAGGGAAGTCGGTCAGAAGGTCCAGCGGGTGGGATTGAACATAAAGGCTTGGGTGTAGGGCCCCCTTTTTCCCTGGGAGAAGTCTCACTCCAGTGAGCTCTGGAGCAATCAGAGAAGTCTTCTCGGCATGGGGGCAAAAAGATGGTGCTAAGACTGGAAGAGATGCTGGTCTGCAGGTGTCTGTTATAACATGCCTGATTACAGACAGATACTGAAATGTGGACATCAGCCAAGTAGTTCACTGTGCTCCCAAGGGCATCGTTTCTCAAGTCCCAAATGAGAGAGCAACCGTTGCTCAGATATTTCTTCTGCTTCCTGTCTCTGTCCAGGCCGTCTCGTGAGCACCAGCACCGCTGTCAGGGCAGTTCCAGTGTGCTCGTCCACTGATACCCGCTGCTGCCATGGCTGCTGTGGAGTTGGTCAGCTCTGACTGTTGGTGAACTTAGTAAAATGGAACCCATCACCAGGGCCAGCACTATGTTTGACCCCATCGCTGTAGTTGTTGTGCAACGACTTCCAACGCAGAGGACTCATCTTCCAGCATGCTCTCAGACAATATTCCTCTAGGATCTATCCCATTTTCGTCAGCTAATTTTTGCAAGTAGATTTCTAGGTCACGCTTCTCAATGTATCTGAGTCCAGAAGCTCTACTGAAACCTGTTCTCCATGTGTGGCCCTGCTGGTGTTTCAAACACCGGTGGCTGTGAGGTCAGCATCCCAGCAACACACAAGTCACCACCGTGCTACAAACTGGCAGGTGGATCGAGGTGAAAGAAGCCACAGGTCATTTCTCAGAAGTCAGCATCAGAGACCCATCAGAGCTGGAAGCCACTTGGAGAACACACCACCCATCACTTCTCTCTTGAATAAGTAATCAACTTCTTAGAGACCTGGAGAAGCAAGCCCATTCTGTGGCCAAGCTGGGATCTAAAGTCCCATTACCCTTAAAAGGTAGATTTTTATCAGAGCCAGACTCGACCCTGAGCACCCATCGTACAGTCCAGGAACCTCCTCGTCACATGTTCTGGACTCCTCTTAGGAGACAAGTATGTTTGCTTCCTCCGTTGCGTGGCGGCGCCTGAGAGTCAGGCCGGCTGCAGCTTACCTCTGATCACACAATCAACCAGCCATGGAAAGAAGCCCAAGACAGTACTCTGATGTGGACACCACCGCCCAAATAACTCTTCCCCACTTGTGAAGTTTTCTCTTTTGCTTATGCTGGGCCATATGTGCCAAGAGCCTCCTGTGTCCCATATCCTTTGATCTAAGCACTCTTACTCCTGAAACCCTGGCCTGGGGAAATCTATAAATGTCCACAAAGATTCATGCTACAAGATTATTCATACAGCAAATGCACAAGACCCAAAATAACTGAACCCAACCTACATTTCCAGCAGTAAAAAACCCCAAAAACCAAAAAATTCACTGCTGTTGAGTCGATGTCCACTCATCACGACCCTGTACGACAAGGCAGAACTTGCCGGGTCCATGAGAATGCGCTCTTTAGGGGGAGGAAGGTCTGTGTTCAGTAGCTTACTGTCCTCCAAATAGGAGGAGAGCAGCAACTATGCAGAGTTAGCATTTCAAAACTGCAAGTATTTAGTATGAGAGTTCGGTTTTGTTAAGACACAAAAATCAAATCCACTGCTATCAAGCTGATTCCGACTAATAGCCACCTTGTAGGACAGAAGAGACCTGCCCCTGTGGGTGTCTGGGGCTGTAAATCTTTATGGGAGCAGAAAGCCTCATCTTTCACAGAGCAGCTGGGGGATTTGATCCTTTGACCTTGTGGTTAGCAGCCCAATCCTTAACCCTTTATGTGACTTGGGTATGTTAGTGGCGAGAAAAATAGGATATAAAAGTTATAATATGAGGGAGCTTTACAAAGTTCATAGGGAAAAATCCATTCTCTCTTCTGTCTGTCTTGCCATGAATTTATGAGGTCCCCTCAACACATCAATACCTCAGTTTTGGCCCCTCACTGACCCCTATCGCCATGAGGGACAACACTGGAGGCACAGTGTGGGAATTGTGCCCGATCTGACCCCACCACACCGAGGAGAAATACTAAGGGCGTGCAACAAAGCAGCAAAGGGAGCAAAGCAATGAAGTCCCCGGGGAATACCAAAAATAAACTTTGGGGCCAGGGCATGGCGCCCCATCAGACTCTACCGGAAAACACTCCTGAAGGCCAATAAACACACCTGGAACTTCTAATAGGCTTTTCTTTCTTTTTTTTTCTTTGTTATTCATTTTTTTCTGTTGTTTTGTTTTTTGTTTTCTTTTGTTGTTTTGGAATACTCTGTCTTGTTTTTGTGCTTATTATTGCCACTGCGTGTCTATCTAGATAAGATAGGCGGGATCAACAATACAGGGAAGAAAACAATGGGACCGATGATTGGAGATGGGGGGGTAGCATGGCAGTGGGGGAAAGGAAGTGGGTGTTAATAAACCCAGGGACAAGGGAACAGCAAGTGATCTAAAATGGATGGCAAGGAGGGTGTAGGATGCCTGGTAGGGCACGATCAAGGGCAATGTAAACAAGAGGAATTACTGAAACCCAAATGAAGGCTGAGCATGATAGTGGGAGAAGAGGAAGTAAAAGGAAGTAGAGGAAAGAACTAGGAGGCAAAGGGCATTTGTGGAGACCTAAATACAGCCATGTACATATATAAATATGCTTATATATAATGATAGGGAAATAAATCCATGTACATATATTTTTATGTTAAGTAACAGTGTAGCAGATAGACATCGGGCCTCTACTCAAGTACTCCCTCAATGCAAGAACACTTTGTTCTATTAACCTGGCATTCCATGGTGCTCACCTTGGGTGCATAGCAAATGTGGTGAATAAAGCTGATGGGGCCTGGCTACCAAAAGATATAGTGTCTGGGTTCTTAAAGGCTTGAAGATAAACAAGCGGCCATCTACCTCAGAAGCAACAAAGCCCACATGGAAGAAGCACACTAGCCTGTGTGATCATGAGGTGTCTCTGGGATCAGGTACCAGGCATCAAAGACCCAAAAGAAAAAAATCATATCAATGTGAATGAGGGGGAGTGCAGAGTGGAGACCCAAAGCACATCCATCTGTAGACAATTGGACATCCCCTTACAGAAGGGTCACAAGGAAGAGACAAGCCAGTCAGGGTGCAGTATAGCATCAATAAAACATAAAACTTCCTCTAGTTCTGTAATGCTTCCTACCCCCACTATCCATCCCAATTCTATCTTAAAAAACTGGCTAGACCAAAGCATGCACACTGGTACAGATAAGAGCTGGAAACACAGGGAATCCAGGACAGATAAACCCCTCAGGACCAATAATGAGAGTAGTGATACCAGGAGGGTAAGGGGAAGGTGGGGGTAAAAAGGGGGAACTGATCACAATGATCTACTTATAACCTCCTCCCAGAGGGATGTACAACAGAAAAGTGGGTGAAGGGAGACATTGGTCAGTGTGAGACATGAAAAATAATAATTTATAAATTACCAAGGGTTCATGAGGGATGGAGGGGAGGGAGGTGGGGGGGAAATAAGGAGCTGATACCAAGGACTCAAGTAGAAAATAAAATGATTGAGAATGATGAGGGCAACAAATGTACAAATGTGCTTGACACAATGGATGGATGAATGTATTGTGATAAGAATTGTATGAGCCCCTAATAAAATGATTTAAAAACTAATAATAAAGTAGACTGAAATGTCCACTCAGGCCTGCAATCAAAGAAGTGCTTTTAGATTCTAGCATTCCAATTATAACTGAATAAAGACGTCTAAACTATCCCCCCAAAATCTGTTTTGTTAAACATATTTTCTGAGAACAAAAGCAAAAGGAAATCTACTAAACAATTAGTCATCATTTCCTCCAAATGTTAGCTTGTGTGCTCATTTTATTTGTTTTTCTTCCATATTCCCAAACTTCATGCATTTCATCTGTATTTTTCCATAGTCAGGAAAGGGTTATCAATAGCAGAAATCTGCAGGTTTTACTTTTGAAACAACCTTCCTTTAATATACCAAGCCCAATGCCACTGCGTCCACGCTGACCCATAGCGACGTGCTACGGGGGTTTCTGAGATGGAAACTTTTTACAGGAGTAGAAAACCTAGTCTTTCTCCTGAGGAGCTGCTGGTGGTTTTGAACTGCTGACTCTGTGGATCGAAGCCCAACGTGTAACCACCACACCACCAGGGCTCCCCCTTCACACCTACTTCAAAGAGAAAAACCAAGGCAACTTAATAACTACCCAGGGTTGTTAAAATAAAGGTGAAAAGGCAAACAAAGCAAAAATTCAGAAGCCATCTAGCAGATGTAGGAGGTTCTTGTATCCGGTATCCATTGGATGTCACGTGCTAACTGGTAAGGAATGTTCTAAAGACGGCCACAGAGGGCGCTGCAAGAGATGAGCTACCCCTGGTTCAACCAAGGCAACATACGCACTCTGCAGAGGAGACGAAACTTTACAGGTTTGCTCTCATGAGCTCCCATCCCCGGCCAGGTCTACGGTTATCAGTCCCGTTTCTGCTGACGAGAAAGCTCAGGTGCAGGAAGCTCACTGGCTTTCCCAAAGACGTGCACCTAATACAACGCCATACCTGGGGAAGCACCCCAAGTTCTGGGCCCCAAAAGCCTCCTTGGGCACCGTTCTGCCTCTTATATCTGCATTTAAAACCATTGCTCTGAAAAAAAAAACAACCATTGCTCTGATATTTTTTTAATATTCTCAACACCATTGATATAATCAATGGTTATATAGTTATATAGAGGTTAATAGTTAAAGTTCGTAATAATTGTGATTATTGAATGTCTACAGTTATCAGTGACTGATAAGAATAATCTTGTTCCT
>NW_022111358.1:18393522-18394658 GCF_000313985.2 Echinops telfairi
TTAAACCCCCGACATTAGGTCCTCATTTTTCCCCTCCCTCCC
This sequence comes from Echinops telfairi, assembly GCF_000313985.2. Classification (NCBI taxonomy): domain Eukaryota; kingdom Metazoa; phylum Chordata; class Mammalia; order Afrosoricida; family Tenrecidae; genus Echinops; species Echinops telfairi. The sequence goes on from NW_022111358.1 coordinate 18,393,565, forward strand.
CGCTCCCCCCTCCCGCATGAGCCCTTGATAGTTTATAAATTGGTATTTTTCTTAAAATTTCTTCCTAACAAGCCGCTGTAATTGTCCTGTGTCCTTTGAGAAAATCTATCAAGATGACCCCCTGGGTATCTCCCGCAAAGGTACCACAACCAGCAGAGCCTACCTCTCAAGCCTAGCAGGTCTTCCCAGAAACCAATGGTTTGGCAGGACTTATTATTCTTTTTGAAGGCACTTTAACAAGAGAAGGCAAGTGCATGACTAAGAGAAACTGTCTGCAGCCATCTGTTGATTGCAAGGACCCCTTTAAGCATGTTTTATTTGGAATAAACCACATATGTATATGAAGGGGCGTCCCCGGAGCAATGCTCTCTGGTCTATCTTGATAAACCCTTTCATTTCACTATGTGTAGAGTGACCTCTATTGAGCGCCTGCACGGTGTAAGGCATTTTCCTAGCCTGCCATTCATTCATCTGCTCCCTGAGTACCTACCTTGCTTCCCTTGTATCCTCATTTGCATGAGTGACTTCAGCTCTCTGATTATCAGTTCAGAATGTCATCAGTCACCCAAATACACTTCAAGAGCACAGAGCTGACTCTTGTCGTCAGCTGTCATCACACTGTCACTGATAACGGAATTTGACAGAAAACCTTCTATTTCTGTCCCACATGGTGTAACAGGAAAATCTCTTCAGTGAGACAGTAAGACAGGAAAGGCAGTGATCCAGTAGCTGTTTCTAGAGGCATCCTGTGAGGACGCCTTACCTGCCAAGCACTCCCTATGGCAGGTGCAGCAGCAAGCTGCCCTCCTTTGGTCCAAGGACCCACAACAGTCCCTCACTCACCTCCGAAGGCTGACCACTCCCCAGCGGTCCTGCATCACGATGTCATGTCCTGAGATTGTGATCAAGTAAGTCAGTGCACACACCGCGCAGGACAGTGAGTACCTGTTGGTGAGTGTGTTAGTCTGGGTACTTTAGAGAAACAAATCCACAGAAACTCATATGTATACGAGAGAGTTTTATATAAAGGTTAAGTGCACATCAAGAAAACATCCCAACCCAGTGCTGCCCAAGCCCACAAGTCCAACATTAAC
>NW_022111358.1:18395578-18406928 GCF_000313985.2 Echinops telfairi
CCCGCTGGTCGGGTTCAGCGCCTCCCATCCTCCGCGGCAGGGATGCGAGAGCAGAGGCGGCCACCGTCCGACACCATCTGACAGCAGTTCTTAAGATGAGACTTACCAACTCCCCCAGACCAAGAAGAGGGGAAAGCTCGAGATGCTATACGTAAGGGCGGTGCACAAAGTTAGTGGAAAATGCAACGAAAAGAGAAGGGATTTTTCCCCATGAATTGTTTTGAAGCCCGCTGGTGAATTTATGTTAGAGGATAACTCAGAACAGGAGGCTGAGAATGGCTGCACAACTCGAAGAATGCGATACCCCCACGCGCGCGCGCACCCATGCACGTGCACACATACAGCACGCACATGCGCGCATACCCGCGCACTCTCCCACCCGTGAGGCTGCTTCCACACCTTCATGGACAAGCTCGTTCTCTTTTAATTCAATTTTTCCATGAACTTTCTGCATATCCGTTGTGCGTGTGTATGAGGTACACATTGTCTATGTACATAGATATTGTATATATTGTCATTGTTGTAGCTGTATTGATGTTGTACATATACAAAACATATGATGCCACTTATAAACTGTATATTCTATATTACGTATGTGTATATATTATATTGTTTACAGATATATTTATATATTAGAAATCATCTATATTTCGTATAATATAGTATGTTATATATTAGAACATCTATTACATATTACAGTTTTAATAATATATGTATAAAATATATAATGGTATAGTATATAAATATCATTGTAACGATATTTATATTGTGTCTATATTGTCATTTGTATACTCTATAATATATGTGTGTGTATTATATTATGCATACATATAATGTAGATATAGTTTCACTGCTGTAGGTGTATTTATATTGGTGACATATATCATATATTGTCATTTATATACTGTTTATCACACTTATTGTATATATGTGTGCACACACTGCATGTAAGTATATGTGGCATATGTAGATTATCATCCTAGGAGGGGAAACATGGACACGGGCGAGAGCCTGGGCAAACAAACAGGGCCAAGAGGCCTCTCTGTGAAGCACAGTCCCGTGCCCTCCACTTTGGTCTGTGTTGGCTGCACAATTCCAGCGCCTCTTCTCCCCCTCCTCTTCCTTCTCCTCTCTCTCCCGCACCCCCCTTTTCAGCAGCACTTCTTAAGTTCTAGCTTCTATGCTTCATATTGGTCTTTCGAAGACTACCGAGGTAGTATGGGTTCATACACCAAGCTCACACGGCCTAGAATTCTCTGTGAGGTGGCAGTTCCTTTCTCCCTGGCTCCTCTCCTCCTTCCCCTCTCCACCTTTGGGCTCCCAGACAAGGGATGCTGGGGGTATCAGCAAGCAGGAAGGTTACCAAGAAGCTCACAGGGTAACTGGCTCCATGGACAACTGGTGCAGGAAGCGGGGCTGGGTAGAAGGTGAAGTAGACCTACGATGCAGTTACAATACCGACAACAACTGGTTCCAACAGGGAGCCTGGGGGGTGGGATGACCTCTTGGAGTTGGCCCAGGCCTTTATACATCAGCCCTTTCACCAATTATGGGACGAATTGCCCCTCAGGCTCCGTGAAAGGGGCATAGACTTGGAGAAGGCAGGTCACCTCACCAGAGGACAGTTCCTCGAGAGGGACTCAGCTATGAGCTGTCAGCAGTTGGAACCTTAAGACAGTGCAGGAACTAAATGCCTTGATCTTCAAGGGCACACTGGGTGGTATGCTATGCAAATATACCGTGTTCTGTATGTCTTTCAAAGATCCCTCTGCTCTCTACATCTTAAACTAGCTGCCATTGAGTCCAGTCTAGCTCCAGGTACAAGTGTGCCCCCTAGGGTTTTCAATGTCCGGTCTTTGAAAGGAGATCATGTTTCTTCTGAGGCTTCTCTAGGTGCCGTTGAACCTCTAGCCTTTGTTGGTATCCCAGTGCATTGCCTTCTGTTCCTCACAGGGACCTCACACGCGCGCACACACACACACACACGCATGCACGCACACTCACTCACACTCACGCAGACTAGCTTTGAATACCAACTGTATTGATTGACTCTCCCGCTTTGGAAATGTGCTTTGCCTCTTGGTGCCTAGGTTGCCTCATTGGTAAAAGAAATGAGGGGAGATAACAATACTGCTCACAGTAGAAGAGTTTGGAAGATTCAATGAATGATATAATGTGACAGTCTAAGATGGGAATTTGAATTCTAGGAAGGTTTCCCAGCCTGCTTGTGTCATTTCAACAATCTTATCTTTTGGATTATGATTACATAAATATCTCATAGCCAGAGAGGACTCCATCATTTCTATAACAACCCCTTATTTTAGGCATTGTGATTAGCATGTATGTCCTTGTGCACCTGGAAGAATTCTCTGTGAGGCAGAGCCGTAAGAATGGAACTGTCTAATGAAGGAGAAGGACATTTTTAGCTTTGACAGTACTGCTAAACTGTCCCTTGAAAAGACTGTAGAGGTGTAACTTGTTCCTGAGCATCGCGAAACGAGCGTGTCCTCCCCCACCCCTCCACAGGCCAACACAGGATTCTAGCACCTTTTACATGTTTGCCATCTAAGTGCAAAAATAACTCACTGTTTTCATTTTCATTTTGCTTTATTTCTGGGACACTGATGTACATCATAGTTCTCAAAGTGGTATCTTTACGTTTCAACTACTTTTTCAACAGTTTTGTTGACACATCATTTACATAACTTACAATTGAAGAGTTCAGTCATTCATTCACATCAAGGGGAGTTGTACAATCACCACCACATCTATCTTAGAGCCCCCTGCCTCACCCCCCCATGGTTATATTGCCTTTAAACTGAGTCATGCAATCATGATCAGTTCTAGCGCTCCTTCCCTTCTCCTGCCTTCCTGGTTTACTCCCCAAATCCTCTTTCCTCCCTCTCACATTCCCTTGTATCGGTTATCATCATGATACATCTGCTCCTCCTGTGCTTCACCACTGGGAAACCCAACGGAAAACAATGAAGGGCAAATCACACTGAGGTGGTAAAGATAAGATCATATTAGGATAGAGTCAAAAATACAAATAATGAGTAAGAGGGCAAAGGTCCCTATCAACATTAAAAAAGCCAGGGAGGAAATTTCTGACATGAGACCACTAAGAAATACTTGCACCCAGTGCAAATTCAGGTCGTGTCTACAGGGAGGACAGCTGGTCTGGTACCAAGTTCGATCCAGCATAATCAAGATTACAATGGTCTCTACCTGACAGTAAGTGGTTCAGGACTCTTGCCTGTGGCTATAGCAGATCTGCCAGCAGCTTGGTCTGATTACATACACCGTCCATGAGTTTGGGGCTCCCAGTGTCCCCCATAGCCTTCTCCAAATGGAATGCTCATAGTTTTAGCTCTGCTACTTGTCTCTTCACCATATTCACTCTTTGTAATTGTCATCTTTCGATCACAGAGTTGGTGCGCTTCTTCTGTGTGGAACTTGGTTGGCTCCTCACTTAGATGGCTGCTTGTTTGAAAACGAGCCTTTAAGACCCCAGGCACTGTTTTGATGGATAGCTGGGCACCATCTGCTTTCTTCCCCACACTTTGCTGTAGCACCCTTCGCCTCAGTGATCATTTCATGAAGGTGAGTATCTAGCAGGGCCGTAATGTAAGAAGGAATGTTCTTAAGTTGGAGCTAAGATTTAGTGTAAGCCCAGAATTCATTTCTGGGTCTATGCTCAAGAGCTCTTTTGCAGTGAGGATGCCGCATGTAATACATCACTTAATGTCCTGACTGTTCCTTCCATCAATGTTGATTGTGGATCCCAGTAAAACGGGGCATGTAAGAGTTGTGTAAGGGGGGAGGTCCCAATGCACAATGCCCACTTTATCCTCAGAGAAGCTGTCTCCTTGTGAACTTCAAACTTCCATCTGCCCAGAGCAAGCAACTCCTTTTTGTTTATTTGTTTTTCTTCCCCCTCCCCCCCCCCCCCCCATCCAGTCCTTGTTATTGCAATGTCAGAGGATGTCTAAGTGACAGTCTCAGTTCCACAGCATCTTTCGTCTGGATCTTTCCCTCCTCTTTCTGACTCCCCTTCCCCTTTTCCCTGTGCCTGGCTGTGCCCACTTTGGGTGTAGGGCACTGCTGAGGGAGGGGGTCCATATCCAGGAGTGACAGGCCCTTTGCTGTTATCTGTCTTCCAGCTTCCACAGCTGGGGGCATCGCCCTGTTTGGTCCCAGCATGAGAAGCCCCCTTTACCTCGCTGGTTCTGTCTCTAGCTCGGTGATTCTCAACCTTCCTCATGCCGCGACCCTTTAAAACAGTTCTTCAGGTGGTGGTGACCCCCAACCATAAAATTATTTTCGTTGCTACTTCATCACTGTCATTTTGCTACTGTTAGGAATCTCGTCATGTAAATATCTGATATGCAGGATTGTGTTTTCATTGTTACAGATTGGAGATAATTAAAGCATAGTGATTAATCACAAAAATAATACGTAATTATATATTGTGAAATATTTATTTCTAATTAAAAATAAATGAAATTCTGTCTTGGAGCATGGTGTAGCATGGGTAACAGTCTTCATGCCACGTACTGGTCAGTGGGCGGATCTGCATGTGGAGGGACTGCCTGGAGACAGATAGAGGAGCGGTGTCCCAGTTCCTAAGACCATCAGAAAGATATTTTCCAATGGTCTTAGGCAATCCTGTGAAAGGGTCGTTCAACCCCAAAGGGGTCACGACCCAAAAGTAAAGAACCGCTGTTCTAGTTGGTGGCCATGTGTGCAGTTGGGGTCAGGCGGTGATAAGCATAAAGGAGGTGTCTACATTGTCATGCTGGTGCAGGGATTTGTGGGGGGTTTCAGCTGGCAGCAGGGCATGGTTCTCAAGCAACATTGGCTTCCCATTGACCTCTGGCCCAGGGACCCCTCAGCCTTGTCCTATGGTGCTTCTACAGTGTGACCTGTCTGGTGCAGGCATCTCCAGGGAAGCATCTCTTTCCTGCGGCAGAGTGGTAGCAGAAGAGGCTGTTGGGAAATTGGGTAGGAATCTCTTTGAATTCTGTTCTCACCATCCTGGCATGTTGAGGAAGGGAGGCTCTTCTAGAAAAGGTGGCTCTTACCCCGCTCCAAGAAGAACGGCGTAATACGTGTTCTATAGATATGCTTCTTCCTGAGAAGGAGGCACCAGCACTGGAAGGCTCTGTTTTATATGACCTCACAGAGAGAAGTAAGAATCCCTCGTCCTCCTGGCACCATGCCTTGAGCCCAGGGCTCAGCACACCACAGCCATGACTAGCATTCAACTGGTTGCATGGAAGAAGACTGTACTTGGAGCAAGACCAACCGGAGCTCTCGGCCTGGGTTCCTCATCCAGGTCTACTTTGCAAAGCTTTACTAGAAACTAAAGGACATTTACTGGCATGTGAAATACCTAGCATATGACCCATTGAGTTGAAGGGGTTTCAGAAATTCATGGAAAAAATGGAAACAGATGGTAATGGAATTTCTCCCTTAGCTTTTTGAAGCACGTGTGTGTGTGTACTGTCATATTACACCAAATCACATTACACGTGTTACTTCATTTAGCCCTTGCAATACAGCCAGAAGACCGATACCATTCTTACCAAAAGGAGACTGATGTCTTTGAATTATGGGGTTGACAAAGAACATTCAAAATACCGTGTATTGCCAAAAGAACAAACAAATCTGTCTCGGGAAGAGTGCAGTCAGAATACTCCTTAGAAGCAAGGAGGGCCGGACTTTGTGGATACATTGTGGGGACAGAGCAGTCGTAGAGAAGGGCATCGTGCTTGGTAAAGCAGAGGAGCACACGCTGAGGCGAGGAAGGCCTGGATGAGACGGATGGACACAGTGGCTGCAGCGATGGGCGCCAACAGCAGAACAAGTGTGAGGATGGCGCAGGACGGGGAGTGTTTGCTTCTGTCCCTCAGTGGGGTGACTTTGAGTCGAAACAGACTCCATGGCACCCAATACCCTTGAGACCATCCCCATTTTACAGATGGAGAATCCGAGGGACAAAGAAATCCGACTGCTCTTGAACAACACAGAGCCAGCAAAGAGCCCAGGCAGGCTCCAGACCCAGCAGGGGCGTGCAGAACAGAGGCCCTCCACCTCTCCTCTCCACTGTCACCACATGGTAGCCCTAGAGTCGGGACTCCGCAAATGAGAACAATTAGAACAAAAGAAGCAATTATATCCTCACCATGTATTAAAGGCAATTCAATTATTGTGGTGTCAATTTATTCATTCAACTAGCAGATTATGCAAATGATCCAGGAGCTTGTATCACACAAATAAAGGAAGCCAATTATCTCCCTGTGCACCTCGGCAGCCCCCTCCCTCTTGTAGCCTAAGCACCTGGCACACAGTGGGTGCTGGGCAAGGGCCTATTAATTTGCAGCTTCACACTCTGGTTGCAAGACAGAGTGATAGAAATAGTCCCACGAATCTTACTATCCCTGTGGATAAAATTCCACTTGAAAGGACAAGAGTTAGTGGAATATCAGTGTCCACAATTAGCCGCCCAGAGGTCCAAACTGAATGACCTTTGCACACATCCGTCCAGGTCCAAGTTCTATAGTAGGGGCAGGGAAGAGGCCAGCATAGTGCACGTTGTCTTCCCTAGAGAGGTTCCAAAGGCTTATTTCTCAGTTTCTGGGGACCAGGCTTTTCTGTCAAATCTAACAAGAGGCTTCGGCCTCTCCATCTTAGTCTCAACTTTGTCCAATTCTGAAATTTGACAAGGGGCACTTCCCTGCATGCCCCTTTGACGACGCTTGAAGCCCCGGGCTTTCAGGATCTGGGTGAACTTTTGTTAGTGAGAGCGAGCAGACCAGGACCAAAACAATCACTAATGCACAGTGTACCAGGCCGCAGTGTTCCAGCCCCCTCTTTGCTTTCATGTTATGTTCGCTGCCTTAACTAAGTGGCCCTTTGCAAAGCCAGCCTTGGGCCTAATGGGCCTTTGATCAGGTTTTGCTTCCTGACAGCTGGAAGGATAAATGAATGTTTATCCCAATTAAGTAATGAACTTTGATGCTTCTTACCCTCTGACTGCAAAGTGTCCCCTCGTGTTCGAGCACCCCCATAGTTCTTAGGTCAAGAAGAATACCTCCTCATTTGGAAGAACTCTGCGTGGGGGCTGGGGGGCCTTTTAGCTTAGGACACACTCTGCAGGCAAAGGAGTGATGGGAGCAGGGTTTCTAGCATGGCTGTATGCCCGGGTGTGGACAGGAAAAGTACTGCGTTGTGAGTACCTGCTCTTGCCAGCCTGGAGGCCAGGGCCTCCGCAGACACATTCTCTTCTGTGTCTTCACATCCATCTCACGAGGGGAGTATTGTGAGCGCGGGCGAGGAGCACGAAGGTCTGAGTCTAAATGACTTGCTCCAGGTGACGAGGTCTTTGAGTGACTGAGTCACCAGCCGGATGGCTTCATTCCAGTTTCTGTTGTTGTTGTTGTTGTTGTTGCTAGGTGCCTTTGAGTCCATTCAAAAGGCAGCATAGGATTGTGGAGGTTGTTGACCTATCACAGCAGATCCACCACAGCTTTCTTCCCAGAGCCATCGGGTGGGTCAAGGTGCCAACCTAGTGGTTAGCAGCCAAGGGCTTACCTGCTTGTGCTGCCCAACCCAACCAAAGCCCAAACCCACTGCCTTTGAGTAGCTGGTGACTGAGAAAGACCCTGGAAGATGGCACAGACATCCTGGAGTTTCCGGGGCTGTGCATCTCGGTGGGAGTAGACCGACTCTTCTTTCCCTTGTAGAATGCCTGCTGGGTTGAGCAGCCTGACCAACGCTGAACTCACTGTGCAACCAGGGCTCCTCCATGTTTCCATGGCTCTCCAGTTCCATTTCCCCGCTCTCTTGGAAACCATGCCATTTGCTTCATGCACTGGAAATGCCACGGGGTTGGGTTTGGGTCTGCCACTTGCTAGCTCTGTGCCCTAAAATAAAGGGCACGACTGGAGCTCTCGTTCTGCAAAACCAAGCTCTGCCAGCCTCTCCCCTCCTTATCTGACAAGGTTCGGTGAATGGCCTTTGGCATGTGATTCCCGTCTTGTACATCCTCGGTGACCTTTGGCGTGCCCCCACACAGCCCTGATCGCTGGATTTGCGGGTGCCTCTGCCTCACTCGGACACGGCTGCTTCCCCTCCCGGGTCTCTAAAAGCTATACTTGAGTCTGTTTTGCCAATAACAGATTTGTTGTCATCGCTCGGGATGATTCTGTCGTGACGTTGGGACAGAAATGGCTACTGAATGTGCTTTCATGGGAATTGTAAAGATCCCGTTTTTCTCCAGTAAAGAAGAAATGGGAGCCAACGGAGCAGCAATTAGACTTGGAGTTGAAAACAAATGCTACGGGGGAGGCACAGGTGACAGCGTGCATTCGCTGGAGCGTCTCTCTCCTGGGCTGTGGAGCGGGGCCACTCTCGGCAGCTCTGCACAGGCACTCCATGTCTGTCCCCCAGGCTTCCACTCCCCAGGGCCTCTTTCGCAAAGACCTCTTTCCCCACAGCCCTGGTGGCATCATGGGTTAGGCTTTTGGCTGCTAACTGCCAGGTCAGCAGTTCAACTCCCCCAGTTGCTCTGAGGGAAAAAGATGAGGCTTTCTGTACCTGTCAAGATGGACAGCCTCCGAAATTCCCAAAGGCAAAGGCGGTTCTACTTCTCCTCTAGGGCTGCTCTGAGTCCAGAACCGACTCCGTGGCCAGAAAAGCCAGCTCTCACTGCTGTCCGCAACTCCTCGCAGAACCCAGGAGGCCCTGCAGGCCTCCAGTGATGTCACAGGCTCTTGCTCCAGTTGGCTCACTGACGACTGTCCCACCTATCATGCTATCCACCCAGCCCAATTCTGCCATGGGAGTTGACACCATCTCCGGGAGACATGGAAGCCATGGTGGTCCATGGTGCGTGAAAGCCCTCCCTGCCACCAGGCAGCTGCAGCTTTGATTTCCGGCCAAGGCTCTCAGTGCAGGGCCACCACCTCGTTGTCAGTCATTGCCCGTGTGTTCACGTGCAGCTGAATAGGTTGCAACAGAGCTTCCACACTAAGGAAGACTGAGGAGAAAGGCCAAGTGATCTGCTTTCAAAAATCGGCCCGTGCAAACTCTGTGGACCACACTAGTGCAATTCTGAACACATCATGGGGATGGCACAGGACCAGGCCCCGTTTCATTTGGCTGAACAAGGGCTCATCCTAAATTGTGGGCTGACTCACCAGCAGTTGACAAAACCATTGGAAGGTATAGGATGTAATCCTCATGTCCATCATCCAATGAGCGAAGTCACATATATGGTAGGAGTCTGCTCTGTCCAGGAGGGGTGTTAGGAGTTGAAATGGGCAATGGTATTATGCGGCTCTAAGGCGGAATGAAGTACGGATACATAATACTACACGGAGACAGCTCAGAAACGAACGGAAAGCAACCAGACACAAGGTCACATATCATAAGATCCCACTTATGTAAAATAGCCCAGAAGAGAGAACGCCACAGTGAAAGAATTCAGTCTGGTGGCTGCCAGGACCTGGAAGGAGAGGAGAATGGAGCACAACAACGTATTGGGGGCTCGGGAAGATGTTCTTGAAGTAGACAGAGGCCCAGCATCGTGAGTGCACTACATGCGCTCAAGTAAATGATTGACTTAAAAATAAGTCTTATTAGGCTGACTGGTTTTCACATTAATAAAAGCCAAATAGAATACCCATATTTGCAACATCCTCCAAAATGCTTAAAAAGTACAGATGGGTGGATGGATAGGTAACTGGGTAGATACATGAGAGAGCATGGGGATTAAACCGAATCATAGAGTCCTGGCGGTGTGCACCTGGCCATTTCTTGTTTCTGTATGCTCACATCCAGTGTTTCAGCCTCTTGGCAGATAGCAGGAAAGAGACACTAACATCCTGCTCCCCAACATGGGTCCGGTTGCCTTGTGTGGGAATCACCCGGATGAGTGAGCCAAGAGCTCTGTCCACTGCCAATGTTCTTCATGCCCCCTTCTCTTCCACCCGACCCTTTTGCAGATAATGCCATCTTCTCATGGTAACAACTAATTTTTAGCCACATCTGCTATCGCCAGACTCTGTCCCGAGTGATTCCTGCCCATTGTCTCCAAGCCGTAAAGGATTTACAGCTGAGAAGCCCACTGAGATGGTGAGGGAGCCACAGAAAAAACAGAGCATGCCCTTTGTTTAAGAATATTGTACACGGAGTAGAAAAGAGAAAGACAGAATCTATCTTGCTATCCATAGAAAGCGGTGAGTGGAGCTTCGGTGGCATAGTGTTTAAGCCTTTGGTTGCTCACTGAAAGGTCAGCAGTTTGAACCCACCAGCTCTTCTTCAATAGCAGCCAAATCAAATCGTCTACTCCAGTAAAAACTGACAGCCTTAGGAACCCTATGGAGGAGGGTTCTATATAGTTGCTATGAGTTGCAATCCTTTAGGCAGCAGTGAGTTGGTGTTTTGTGGGTTTTATTTGGTTTTAAGGAATGGTCCATTGGAGAGCCACATGGAAGGGAACTTTTGAAGTAGAGGCTCAACTTTGTTTCTTGATAGCATGTGTTCATTATTTGTGGATATCCACCGAGATGTACTATGCACTCTGTTTACCATTTTGTGTATCTACTATCTAGTATCTACTATCTAGCTGTCAATACCAACTCATGAGGCATTCCCCCAAGAATGTCAGAGAAGAACTGTGTGCTTCATATGAGTTTGTTTCAATAGCGATTGTTCACACTAGGCTAACATCAAGAGAATAGAAGCTAAAATAAATAAGACTTCTCAATAAAATCAAAAGCTGATTCTTTGAAAAGATCAGACTAAGGTAGCAGTTGGACATTGGGACTCTCTACTCAAGTACTCCCTCAATGCAAGAACACTTTGTTCTGTTAAACTGGCATTGCAGAATGCTCACCATCCTGACATGATCACTGAAGATAAATGGGTGCATAAGCAAATGTGGTGAAGATCGCTGATGGTGCTTGGCTATCAAGAGATATAGTGTCTGGGGTCTTAAAGGCTTGAAGATATAAATAAGCAGTCATCTAGCTGAGAAGCAACAAAGCTCATATGGAATAAGCACACCAGCCTGTGTGATCTTGAGGTGTTGATAGGATCAGGTATCAGGCATCAAAGAACAAAAAATCATATCATTGTGAATGAGGGGGAAAGTGGAGTGGAGACCCAAAGCCCATATGTAGGCAACTGGACATCCTCTCACAGAAGGGTGGTGGGGAGGAGACAAGCCAGTCAGAGTGCAGCATAGTACCAATGAAACATACATCTTTCCTCTAGTTCTTTAATGCTTCCTCCCCCCACTATCATGATCCCAATTCTACCTTACAAATCAGGCTAGACCAAG
>NW_022111358.1:18407292-18464471 GCF_000313985.2 Echinops telfairi
TATGTATGGATGGATTGTGATATGAGTTGTATGAGCCCCCAATACAATGATTTTTTTAAAAGAAAGTTTTAAAAGTAGAAGAAAGCACAAATCAGTAATACTAGAGAAAAAGAAGAAAAGCAACTGCCAATATACATCAGGTCAGAATATTGCAGCAACACCCTGTCTGTAGAATTTTTTCCCCTGGCTATAAAATTATCCTGACAGCCTCAGTAGTCTTGATGGAAGGAAGCTTCTCTGGGAAACCTGGCTAATCACGTAACCCAGTGATGTCTGTCAGAAGTAGCACAAGAACCAAATTTACAAATTACTCTTCTCTTGTTAGCACCTACAGGGGAAACAGCAGCACACTCTTAGACTGACCGGTCAGAAAATGGCTCCCCTTGGGTTGTCCCTCTTTCTTGGTTGCCTTCCTGAGGTAGGACTTGGATGACTTAAGCCTACTGAGCAGGTAGAATATGATGTTGGGTGATGGGTACAGTATTCTGTTAGTTTTTGTAATAAGTATTCTTTTATTTAAAAATAAGAAACAGCCTCTCCTTGATGACTTGACTAGTGGTTGGAAATGTTCCTTGGGCTTTTAGTAGATTTTAAGGGAAATGTCAACCTCAGGAAGGTATGCATTAAATGTTGAGTTTGGGGTAAAGCCCATTAGCAACTGGATAGGATGTAGTTGAAGGAGAATTCCCTTTAAGCAGAAGCCTCTGCAATTCCAAACTCAACAGCCCAAGGAAAGAAACTCCAAGAAGAAGAGACAGCCAAGAGAATTAGACCAAAAGAGACCCAGAATTTATGAAGTTGAGCAGTCAGATCTTCCCGATGCCTTTGTGAAAGCAGAGATATGGGTGCTGTAGCAAAGTGTGGTGAAGAAATCAGATAGTGCCTGGCTATCAGGAAAAATAGCATTTGGGGTCTTAAAGGCTTATCTCAAGACAAGCAACCATCAAGGTGAAGAGTCAGCTAAGTCCACACAGAAGAAACACACTAGCCTGTGTTATCCAAGGATTGTAAATAAGATCCAACCCCAGAGGAAGGCACAATACCAGCCACCTAATTTCTAAACTTCTGATTTGTAGGACACTGCGGGCGATAGTGGAAGACCAAAATCCATTTGCAGGGTACCTACATAGATTGAGTACCCAGGGAATCCCCACCATCCATAGACGAGGAACATGAAACAGTTTCAGAGAAATGTTCTCATGTATTGGCTTGGTTAGGAGGACATTCTGCCCCAACCACTCCTGGTCTCAGAAACACCCAAGGTGGTCTCAAAACTCAACCCTGAATGCACTCCACACAGTCAGTGTCTGGTTCCCACTCAGCCTTGCATTCTTCACCCCCTTTGTTGTCATTCTCATTGTGCCCTCGCTATCCTCCCAGTCACTTGAAATTCAAAGTTTACCATTTCTACTCTCTCTCTCCAAAACCATGTAGATTTATATGAAAAATTAAATCAGAGAGATCTTGGTAAATAGGTATATATATACTTAGAATAGATATATCTGCTGCCTGGTCTTCATCCATATCATTGAGCATTGCTTAATTTCTCTTGGGCACCAATACAAATCCTTATTTTCATGTTTAGACAAAACTTACTGCTGATTCTCCCACTTAAGTTCAATTTTCTCAATTCCTCACACTTAATGTACCATAAATAACTACATATGGAGACACTAAAGAGTTGTTTACTTTCATCATTTTATCTCCCTAAATTAGGTGCGGGTAAGAGGACAATTTACAATAGATCCAAAATTTGTTAAGGAATTCCCATTCTAAAATCACTACAGATCAGTCAAAAGAAAACAAAAAAAGGAGAGGATTATGTGATGGAGGAACACAGCCATTGCATTCATTCCATATGTATGTAATATCTGCTCTCTATTCGGTCCTCTGTATGCTATGCATGAAATGTCTAAGTATGAATGAGAGAAATGAATATGATCTTCAAAGAGTTCATTAGGCCTTGTGTAGTTGGGGGGAAAGCATTTGGCAAACACTGAATAAAATGTAAGTATTATCTTGCAGCATAAGTTTCACAGGTAAGTGAGCTGAGAAGGGAGTATCTGAAAATGGGCTCTAGAGCATGATGGTCTCTCATTGCCCCTGGACCCTTCCCCTTCTGCCCTGAACCCTGCTGTGGAGTGGATATTTGAGGTGCTCATGCTCTCTGCCTTTCGATTGAGTTCATCCAACCGCAGAAAATGGCAGGAGACCCTCCCTATCATACATCTGGCTGGCAGTGCCTATCCTCCTGTATGGAGGACCATAGCTTCTGTCATAAAGCCTCTTGTACAAGCCTCACCATATTCTTCCTTCCTTTTCTTGCCTAGAGGTGGCATGGCTTTTGGAAGTTGCTCCCCTTGAGCTTCTCCATCCCACAATGGCTTCCCTTCACCCTGACCGTGTTTTTATAAATAGTCTTATCATCAAACTCCAGTTAGCCACTCATGGTAGTGTGCCATCTGTTTTCTGCTGGGACCCTCATGGATGTAGGTGTCAAGAGCTTCTTCATAGATCTTTGAATCGTGTGCTGAAGAATGAGCAAAGTCTCAGTGGGTGCAGATGGGTGGGATGGAGTGTCCCAGGAGGAGGTAAGAGCATCATCTAGGTTAGGAGGCCAGGATCCCCTTCATTGGCCACTGAGGATGAAGATCTAATACCTTCATTCATACGGAGATGTGATTGTCTGGGTACTTTAGAGAAACAAATCCACAGAAACTCATGTATAAGAGAGAGTTTTATATAAGAGTTAAGTGCACATCAAGAAAACATCTCAACCCATTGCTGCCCAAGCCCACAGTCCAACATTAACCCATATGTCCTACATCAGTCCACAAAGTCCTTCTCCCTCTCACAAAACACATACTATGATGCCGACTGCAGGGGGAATGCTAAATCAGTGAACGTGTAAGAATTTCAGCACTGGCAGGGGTCTCCACAAAGGTGATCCAGCACCCAGGGCTGCATCGGGGTAAGGCCACGTGGCTTCTCCTCAGGGATGTCTTGCAGGAAGTGAGCCTTGACAGCTGAAGCAGGGAACTGGCTAAAGCAGCTGGACCCTGGTTCGACCATCACAAAGCAAGAGACCTGAGAACTACAAAGGCAAGGCTCACCAAGCCATTTATCCCTCCACCCTTCATTTAACCCCACATGTGTTTATTGGCCAGGTTGGCATAATAAACTAACTACCTCAGTGAGGGAAGTGGTGAAGAATTGGAAAGATGAAAAACTTTGGATTCCATACTAAGGTTTCTGCCTCTTATCCTGTGCATGATGGGAAATTCAAAGGATCCTGACCACATCGCAATGCCTCAAATCTCCAGGCCTCTACATCTTTCTTGGAAGCCTGGGTGGGGTGCAGAAGAGAGGCTGGTGTTGACGTCTGCCCTGCATGTATGCTTTGCTGGCTTTACGCTCATCCCTGCTGATAGTTAATAAAATTCATTCTCTGCCTGTGAGTGGAGTAAAGCTGTTGACTTTTTAAAAAATCAAATCACTTCAAAAGCTTTTCTTTCCTGGTCCCAATTTATTGAGCTTTTGCCCTGTGTGCTACGGGGGGAAAGGAATATTCCCCTTGAGAAATGTCACCATTTTATTCAATTACAGAAAACTTTGCTTAAAGTGACAGCTTTTCATAGATCCTTATGAAAGAGAATTCTTGATCAGGGCTAAGGTCCTTGGCTCTGGGCTTAAGAGACAGGTCAAAGGAACATCTGGTGAGGGGGGTGCAAGGCCTTGTGTGAGAAGGAGGGGCACTAAGGAGGAGGGCAGGACAGTCCAGAGGGGCCGCTTTCCAATAGAAAGCTAATGTACATTGCATGTGCCAGTCACATACATGATCTTAAATCCTGTATGTTCTAGTAGGTACCCTGAGCCCCTGGGTGGTGAAAACAGCTTACTAGCTCAAAGGCTGGTAGTTCAAATTGTCCCAGAGATGCTCAGAATAAAGTCCCAGCAATCCACTTCTGCGGAAAAGCATACAGTTCTCCTCGGACACACAAAAGACCGTGATGAATCTGAGTCCTCACCATGTCAACTGCCTTGTTGTCATTGTCGTTTTAGACCGCCACTGTTTAAAAAGCCCAAGAGGCAAACACCGTTTTAGCATTTCATTTTGCCCATTATCCCTACACCAGGATCAATTCAGTTTGTAACTAACAGAGATTATTGAAATCGTTTGTACTAAGCTTTTAAATCTGAGGCATATCTTCACACTCAGGGCATATCAGAGTTTGGACGAGGCCATGTTTCAAATGCTTCAGAGTCACACGAGGCTGCTGGCTCCAGGTTGGACGGCACAGGCCAAGAGCACTGGACAAAGACACATGCTTAGTCGTAATCCTTGTTTTTTTCATGTTAATTCATCAAGCATGTGGTTTTTTCCACCTGAGTCTCTTGCTTCCTTTAAGAACTTGATTTTGGGGCAGTGGTAGGCTGGGTTTTGAGATCTAACTCCTCTGGGAGGTGATTTAAAAACCATCCTGGAATCTTGGGCTGAAGGCCTTCAGAAGAGGCCATAGTGTGGTCCCTGGAGAACTAGACCTGGCCCATTAGGGAAGTGTGATCATGGGTAACACAGGTCAAAGACAAACTCATGGTCACTGTGACCTTAGAAGGACATGGCTTGACTTCTCTGAGTTTGAGTTTCTTCACAGGAAAAATGAAGACAAAGATGGAAGCCATCATGTATTAAATCCAAATCCATGTAAAAAGCTTGGGTCAAAAGTGTCTGGCCCATAGGGAATAGGGCTCGTTACTCCCTCTGCCATGAGGTTGATTCTGACTCCCCTCTCGGTAAGGTTGACCTGAGCAGAGAACATCACCTTTCTCCTGCAGAGGAGTCAGTGGGGCTCAACTGCCAACACCCCAGTTAGCAGTTGGATGGCCACCGGACCACCAGGGTTCCTTTATTAGTTACCAAGATGATACAAACCACGATGCTCACCGTTACTATGATTACGAATGGCATGCTTTTGTTATGGTGTGCAGTTCTTTTAGACTTGGCTCATTCTCTCTGGAGGCTAAATGGGTATTTATAGCTCAGTACTGAACCTCTGGAGCTAGACCTCTTGGCTTCAAAACTGTGGTCCTACCACTTCAAGTGGTGTGAGACCCTTTGTCATCTTCAGTGTCTTCTTCTTACTCCTTCTGCCCAGACACAGGCCCCCATCTACTCTCCAGCATATCACTTTTAAATGTGTACAATGGAAATAATCATACAAATGACAGTCCACAGGCTGTTCCGAAGAGGCAGTAACGTACATGGAGCATGTAGAACATGGGTGTCCAGTATGCTGTTACTGGGTAAAACATCCAAGACATGACAGTGAATAAATTAGAAATCCTTTCTGCCCACGCGGAGTAAAATCTTGTAGGAAATCTAGCCCTCACACTAATGATACAATCAAGACGGCAGAGTGCTAGAACCCTGGAACTATAAAGTATTATGGAGAATCTTTCCAAATGGCTTCCTTCTAAAGGCCCATGCTACATTTTAAACGCCTCTGGCCCCCTGCTCGGCTGAGAAATGCTCTCTCATCCTGACAGGCCACTTGCTCAGATTCCTGTCTCTTCCTCCCCTCTTGACTTCAGAGTCAGGAAGACACTGCCCACTATAGGAGTCGATCACCATCGGCTGCCGAGGCAAATCTGATTTGTGGAAACCCACATGTGTCCAAGTCGAGGTGTGTTCCATAGGTTGCCAGTGGCTGAGTGTTTGGAAGTAGTTTGTCAGACTTGTCTATGAAGAAGACTCTAAATAAACTCGAACCTCCAACCTTTCCATTGGCAGCCGAGTTCCTTAATCATCTGTTCCACCCAGGGCCTCTGAAAGAGTCAACCAACTCCCTAATGAGACCTTTCGTTTATCCAACCCATTTATAGCATAGATGGGAGGGAAAATCAAGCCACTGTCAGGCCTCAAGGCTGTGGGTCCAGGTGCGTGAATGCACACCTTGCTGCTGTGTGACTCCCATTGGACACTCTTACAAAGAGTTCTTGGTGAATAAAAAGCATTAGCTAAAAGGACATGGGGGAGGGGGTATCAAAAAGGCACAGATGAAACCCAACATGGGTGAAATACAAGGGAAGAGAGAATAAACGAATGGTTGGTTAAAAGTCTCCTTACAGGACCAGGAAACAAACTATTCTCCATGTTTCAATTGATCTTGGCATACAGCGCTGTCTGATCTCCGTCATGAAAACACGTGCATTTCAGAGAAGACCCTAAACATGTTGCTGGTTTTGTCCCCCCAGAAAGTTTGCTAGTCCTCGCTTTTCCAGTGACCTCACCCTGACCTTGTACTAGTGCTCTCGCACCACTCTAACAGACAGATGACACCTGAATGCCCTTAAAGAACAGCTATTATCTCAGAAGGCTAAGAGTTTAAGTTCTTGGTGGAAGACTAGGAAGGTCCTTGTTGCTCTAGTTCAGCTTCTAGCAGTCAGCAATCCTTAAACTTTCTGGGCTCGCAGAATCATCTCCCTTCCTCATCTTGACAGGGCTCTGTCTTGCCCTAGGTCTGGCCCCGTGTGTCTGTGTCTATGGGTCTAGATAATACAGAAGCTATTATGTTTAGGATCCAGCCTACATGGATATGATGTCAAATGAGTGATCATATCACCTTACATTGCTTAATGGAAAGTTGTACTAGATTAGATTAGATCTTGTTGTGCATGGAAAGGCTGAATTGCTTTTGACATGCAGAAGCCCCTGTGAGACAGGTTGAACTGCCCTCTGGGCTTCTCTGGGCTGTAATCTTTGTAGAAATAGATCACTGGGTCTTTCTCCCAAAGAGTTGGCTGCACTGGTCTGAATGGCCAGCCTTTCAGTTAATAAACAAATACTTAACTACTTGTGCCACTAGCACTCTCTCCATTGGTGTAGAGGTTAGGATTTCAGCATATTTTGGAGGACACGATTCCAACCAGGTCTCAGTCTTCAATCCTACTCAAGGAATGAGTCTACAACCCCCCGACTCTGGCAGGGTCGAAGAAGACAGAAGCATCATCTAAGAAGCCTTCAGATTGAGCCCCAGGGTTTAGAGAAGTCCCAAACTTTACCCCATCTGGTGAGCCTTGCCCATCTCTCTTGAGTGTCCTGGCATCGGATGAACTTTCAGTCGCTGAGAAACTTGAACTCCTCCCTCACTGGCAGAGTGAGGGGCACCTCTCAGCCATAGGTTCATTGTATGGTAGATGCTATTGGCTAACTTGGCCAGATTCAAAAGCATGCTTAAAAAAAAAAAAAAAGCACCAGCAGTACCTTTTTTCAGTTCTCAATTTACGGTGAGGGAATTAGGAGCTACTGTGCATGAGACTCTAACTCGATTGGTGCTTGTTTAGACCAGGGGTCCTTATACTTTTTAAACAGGGCGGCAGTTCACTGTCCCTCAGACCTGTTGGAGGGCCAGACTATAGTTTTAAAAAAACGATGAACAAATTCCTGTGCACACTGCACATATCTTATTTTGAAGGAAAAAACAAAACAGGGCAAAAACACCCAGCAGGCCAGATAAATGTCCTCGGTGGGCCGCATGTGGCCCGTGGGCCATAGTTTGAGGACCCCTGGTTAGTTTAGACCATGACAGTGATTTGGGACTACTGGGATGTATTTCAGAGAACCCTTTGGTAAAAGGCCTGAAAAATACACAAAACTAAGTCCTAGTTTTAAACCTCAGCAGTCGCACTGTTAAGAAAGCATCTTTAAAATCATTTTTAAAAAGAAAAGAAAAGAAATGGAAGTTATAAAAAAGATATCTACACAGCAATGGTCACAGTGGAATTATAATTATGGGAAGAGTCGAAGCAGTTGCAATACCCAGTGATGGCTAAACAGATGACGATCTAGCCACTTAAGGGATTAACCCACTTAATCCAGCCGTAATTGACAATGCATGAGAACACCAGAGGGGACGCAGAGAAGGTCTGCATGGAATAACACTGCAGAAGGAAGCACAGCAGAGGAGTCTGTCTGGATGTTTGTTACGGTCCATTAAAAAAAAAAAAGAGCAGTCTTGGACCAAGACTGGGGTTGGTACAGAAAACAAAGCAAAAGCAAACCAACTGAAACACTGAAGTGTTCAGTGAGGACCTTAGGAGGAACCCTTTGAACTCACACACTGAAAGCCTTTTGCAATGCTGCGGGACTAGTAACGGCAAAAACAAATGCTACCAAAGTACAGGCATGAGACCAGTCAGCTTGCCCATTTCCTTGATTGTTCCCAGGTTGCTTGGCTTAGATCTTCCCACCCTATATGCTCAGGTATGCCCAGGTACGCCACTGAGCTCCAGATGGATTCCAGTGATTGGAATGCATCTGGGACCCTTGTCACCTGGCTGGCCACTTGAGGCCCCCCGCCTCTGGTTTCCATCTTGGAGCTGGCTCATCTCTTCACACCCAGGGTATGCAGGTGTGCAACAGATAGGAAGCACGGCCTCGGGGGAAAGGTGCCATCAGCAGGTGAGCGGACCTTTCCTCAAAGTCACACAGCCCGTCCCTGGTTCATATTTCCTGGCATACCCACAGCAACCTGGCAGCCGGCCCCTGACCCTCCATGGCATTATTCAAGTCCGCACCTGAGCATCTGGTGGTTGGAGTCCTGCCGACCCAGTCCCAGGGCGCAGCCCCTCAGAGGCTTGTACCGTCCTGAGGCACAGCTGCAAAAGCCTGCTCTTCGCAAGAGTCTCTCCCTTGCTGCTTCCTTCCCCACCCCCTAGAGAAGAGCAGCTGGGATGCCCAGACTGCAGTTGCTCAAACCTCCAGAGGCGCACAGCAGAGCCACCCAGTAGCACCCAAGCTTCTACAGACAGCAGAGAGAGGAACTGAGAGAGGAAAAGAGAGCCTTCGGCAGTGTATGGCCAGGTACGCTTAGGCTCAACACACCAGTGAGCCTCAGTCACAATTACCCAGAGGCACACGCCAGCCACTTGTGGCACAGCCACAGGGGTGCCCTAATGTAAAAATCTTCTCCCAGACCTTTCTCGAATTCCAGCTAGCTGCTGCTTCCAGAGAGTAAGCGCCGTGTGAAAAACAAGCAAGCAAACAAATAAACAAACAGCAACAAAACTCTTCCAAAGTTTGAGGTGACATCGACAGCTCTGAGAGACCTGTTTAATTACCCCAGACTGAGAGGATGCACAAAATACCACGCGCAGCCCAGAGAGCTGCAGCCTGGACCCTGCTCTATGGTGGCAGCCAAGAGGCTTGGAAGGATTTGGGGTTTGGGGTGGTTTCCCACAGGTGACTCAGGCGGGGACAAGTTGCTGCGGCCAGCAGGTGATGAACAGGTCCCCTGGGGATGGCGCACAATGACAAGGGGAGATGGCTCCTGTCTGCTTTAAAGAAACTTGGAGTCCACCCCTCCAGGGGGGAGTCCTTCCACTGGGAAAGCCTCCTGCTGGCTGGGGTCCCCTTGGGCTACGCAACCTCTGCAGGTGAAGAGGGACCAAAATTAAGAAAACAGAAAGACAACATCTCCCACCTGCTGTTTACATCCCTTCCCAACCTCGGAGCAAAGACCAGCAGTGCATGTGGGCAAGCGCGTTCGTGTGCGTGTGCGTGTGCGCGTGCACACACACACACACACACACACACACACACACACACACGCTTTCTGTTTGTTTTGGACAAAGAGGGCAGATCTCAAATACACTTGTAAATGTGGAATTGTTCAAGTGGGAACCACCCTCCCACCACCAGCCCACAAAATGCCCCAACCTGCACGCACATGCACACCCACCTCCCAGGCTGCCCCCTCCCCAGCATCTCTTTCCCAGCGGCAGAGAAATCAGAACCTGCGACTCACGTGGGGCAGCTTCAGCCTGCCTCTCCCTTTGCCCAGCCTGTGCGCTGGCTCCGGCCGCCGCCGCCGCTGCTCCTGCTGCTGCTGCTTGTCTTGTTGCAAGCAAAACGAGCCTTCATGGACAGGGAGGCTTTTGCTTGGGGCTGCTTTGTCTGAGATTCCCCAGATGCACACGGGCTCCTTTATGCCATTAGTCGAGTTGGAGAGCCCTCCTCGCAGCGGCAGGGCTGTGGGGCTGTCATCTTGCGCCCGCTGGGCTTCTGGGGAGAGAAACAGCAGACCTGAAACTGACAACTGATCGCATCCAAACCCGCAGGGGGATGGCAACCCGAGGAACACGTCCGCTCGCCCGGGTACCGCGCCGAGCCGGAGATCATCTGTCTCCCGATGGCCCCCGGAGCCGGAGCACGTTGAAGACCCATTATTTATGAACGCAGAGCTTCCAGAGTGACCCCACGTGAAGCCATATGGGCATTAGGAGGCATCGGGTCGCAGGATTCTGCAAGCCTCGCGCATGCAAGCATGGTTGTAAAGGGAAATCATTTGGTGGTTAAGAGTTAAGGGCTTTTTACATAGTCCCAGGCAGAGAGAAATTGGGTCTACTGTGTACCTCCAACACTTAGGAGCTCTGTAACTTTAGGAAAAATTCTTTGTTGTCTGTAAGGCTTTCTTCATCTGCAATTTCGGGATACTAGGGAAGTAAGTGATCTGACAGGTGCGTGCATCTAGCTGAATGGATGTCACATAGTAGGCACCTCGGATTTTCTAACTCGTGCAGGAAGGATCCCTGGTGAAACAATCTCAAACCCTAGGGGGAAGTTAGGCTGGGTTGACTAGGGCAACACATCCAGTGCCACTCGTATGTGTAAGAAAGATCTTGATATCAAGAAGTAGTTATATCTCAAGAAAATATCCCAACCCAGCCCAACTCAAGTCCTCCAGGAGCGCGGAGGTCCCTCTTCAGACTCACTCGACCACGTACAATGATGCAGACTGCAAGATCACAGGCCCAGGGGTGCCAAGGCACGTGGATCTCAGGTCCTTGGAAGCATGGCAGGGCTCCAGCAGCCCTCGTGATTAGTAGTAGAGAGGTGAAGGTCAAGAAAGGGCGAGGTTTCCTGGGCCCTCCTTATGAGAAGGCCTCCCCCCAAAGAGGCCCCATCAGGCTGTGATCTGATTAACAGGTTGGATACCACCCCTCCCGTTTCATACCTCTTCTTAAGGTGACATAAATTTATGTCACAGCGAGTCAGAATCGGATGCAATCAGTCCCAGTGTGTAGTAGCATTTGCTCACTTCTATGACTCGTTACCTTGTGTTTCTATTTTAAAACGTCAGGAACCCATGGGCTTATTTGCTCCCTTCGTGGACCCAGATCACCACACTTCACCTTCAGGACAAAGTTCTAATCTGCACATTCATGCGACGGCTGAGGGGTTCATTTCTCTGCTGGGGAACCGCATTGGTCACCAAAAACCAAAACCCAAACCAAACTCATTGCCATCGAGTCAATGCCAACTCAGAGCGAGCCTATAGGACAGGGCAGAGCTGAGTTTCTACAACTGCAAACTCTTTATGGGAATAGAAAGCCATGACTTTCTCCCGAGGAGCAACTGGTGGCTTTGAACTGCTGGCCTTGCAATTAGCAACCCAATGCATAACTACTACACTTCTCTCAGCAAGGAAAAGCCCCGGTCTCCCACAGCTGCCCTCAGAAGCAGACCTGTGTGAACAGGATCGGACTCTACCCTCGCTGATGCTCTCTGGGATGGAAGGCTCGGTTTCTCTTGACTGACAGGGGTTTATAGTTGGGAAATCTGTACTCATTTCAAAGAATAAAAGAAAGCATACCTGAGTGATGAAAAATCCATTCATTCAAGTGCCAGTGTCTACCTCCGAGGCACCCTAATCCTAACTTATCTTTTCCCAACTGAGAACACAGATGTTCAGAATGGGGATATCACTATCTTTTCCCTCTCCTCACAGACAAGAGAGTTTGTGATCTGCCACAACCTTGGATGATACCAGTTGCTTTGGAAGGATCCTGACCATGTTGAGTTAGTTTCAGTGGAACCAACGTCAACTAACCCCAGGGCTAGCGAATGGGTTAGCCCAGTCTGCCCTACTTCATCTTACATCACAAAAGACGTCAGGGGGAAAGTAGGCTCTGATCAAAACCATCGGGCTCCACTTTCCCCATGAATCTGAATGCATAAAGGTCCAACATCCGAACCATAGAGACTTTTCCTATGGGGCCAATAAAAGTGTAAGCTGTAGAGGGAAGACCGAAGGGTGAAAGAAGTAACCAATCAACCAAAGTCCATACTGGTTCTATCGAAGAGCTAGAGAAGGCTCGATAAGGCGCCACTAACCTCAAACGCTGCCTTGCATTGGGGTAAGTGTGCTGCACATGACTTATTTCAAGTGCTGAAGAGCAAGGATGCCACACTGAGGACTAAGGTGTGCCTGACACCAGTCACAGTGTTTTCAATCACCTCAAAGGCACAGGAAAGTTGGACATGGAATAAGGAAGACCCCAAAAGAACGGATGCACTTCAATCGTGGTGCTGGAGAAGAATGTTGAAAATAGACCCCGCAGAGGACAAGCACATCTGTCTGGGGAAAAGAGCAGCTGGAAACCTCCTTAGGAGGAAGCAGGGTGAGACTTGACCTACTTTAGACATGTTGTCAGGAGAGACCAGTTCCCAGAAGAGCCGTTGTCCTTAGTAAAGCAGAAGGACAAGATGGACTGACACAGTGGCTGCAGCAATGGGCTCAAACATAACCACAACTGGGAGGGTGTCGCCATACTGGGCAGTGGTGTGTTCTGGTGCCTGGGTAGGACCTGACTCAACAACCACATGGAGGGAAAGATTTTTGAGGAATCTGAGCCACATACTTAGCGCAGTGTAAGTGCGAACTTAAAGTGAATGATTGATTATAACAGTAAGTGTGGTAGGTACATAATTTCATGTCAACTTGAAGATATAAAAATTAGGGGTAGAGTCTAGTCTACCAATCAGGTCACAGTCTGATGGTGCCTCCTTGTGGCCGTGACCTGCTCATGTGGAGGGTCCTGGAATCTCCCCTCTCTGCTTCACCTTCCTGGTGGCGAGCCATGCAGAGACCCACACCAGTTCTGTGATGCTTCCACCGCCATTTGAACCACAAGACTTTTCAACCACAGGCCTGTGATCTTCCTGCATTCTGCATCATTGCTTGTGGCTGCGTGAGTCTGAAGAGGGACTTATGGACTAGTATCAGACTGATGGACTCGTATTGGAGTTAAGGACTTGATCCGGATTGGGCTGGGATGTTCTCTTGATATATAACTACTTCTTGATATAAAGCTTTCACTTACACATATATGCGTGTCCTTGGGTTTGTTTTCTTAGTCACCCCGGCCTAACACAATACGTAGTTCCTTCTTTACTTGATATTGGCCCAAAGACCAAGCAGTCAGTTCTTATTGAAGGGTGATGGAACAATTGCTAACGTGAGTCCACAGGTTACATCAGGCATCAAATGAACATTTTACATATGGCATCTCATTGAGACCTCACAACAGCGTTGGAAGATACATGATAATTCCCAATTTGTAGCTAAGGAAATTGAGACATAGAAACTGAAAATAGGCCCAATCGAAAGGGAATGTTGCCAAAATCCTACCACACTTTTATTCCACAACGGGCATCTGTGTAAGTAGATGCTGCTCCCTGCTCTTAATGTGGATGAACAGTCCTTCACCACCAATTTCTCCTTCTCTGACGCATCATTTTCAACAATTGTATGCTCGTTGTTCTCTTCTTTAAAAGAAATGTCCAGCTGATTCCACATCCCTCCAGTGATTTCCCAAGGCTGTCACAGCTCACCGCCTAAACTCCATGTCTCTCCTCAACCCACTTCCCTCTGGCTTTTCATCCCACCATGCTAACCAAGTGTTCTTGGTGAAGTCACTGTGACTTCCCTGTTGCCATCTTCACTTGACCTACTGGTAGTATTGACATAGGTGATCACGCCCCTCCTCCTTGAAATGCTTGTTTTCATTTGGCTCCCAGGACCCTACACTGCCCTGGTTTTGTCCCCTACTTTCCTGGGTGTCCTTTCTCAGGCTCCCCTCTTGGCAGCACCTCACCTTCAGTTACAGGGGAAGCCATATTAGGCTCAAAACCCCAGACTCTGAATCTTTATGAGGATCCCTGGTGGAGGTGTGGTAAAGCATTGGGCTTCTAACCACCAAGTCTGTGGTTAAAACCCACCAGCCATGCCTTGGGAGAAAGATGAGGCTGTCTGCTCCCATAAAAGATAGTCTCAGAAACTTGAAGGAACAGTTCCATTGTGTCTTATAGGATCACTATGAGTTTGAATGGGCTTAATATCACAGGGTTTGGTTTGGGGTTTTGTTTAGAGTTGCACAGTTAGTTTGAATTCTGACCACACAATTCAGTGTCTGTACAATCTTGGGTAAATTACTTAACCTTGTCCCTCAGCTATAAAATGGGGCATATTAATAATACTCACCTTGTGGCATTGTCATGATTAAATGAATTAATATGTGAAAACACTTGAAACAGTGCCTGGTGCACAGGACAAACTACAAGAGTATTTTCTATTCTTAGTACTCACATTATAATATTAAATACTTAAGGTTCAGTTTTTGAATGGTTGCTCTTTCCCGAATGATCTCATTCTGTTTTAAGGTTTTGAGTAACATGTAGATACAAATTTAAATCGATACGCTATACCTTTCTCCCAGTGACCTATTCAAACATCTTCTCTTAGATGTCTAATAGACACTTTTTTTTAATGATTGAACTATGTTCCTAAATATATATATATATTGGAATACCAACCCTTATACCTTTGGATAAGAATCCCTGGTGGCACTCTTGGCTAAGCACTGAACTGCTATTGAACACAAGGTCAGCAGTTCAAACCCACCAGTCACTGTGGGAGAAAGCTAAGACTATGTGCTTCCCTAAAGATTCATGCATGGATCATTTCAGTAGCCTCCTAGCTGCTCCATCCCTCCTCTGCTACAGCCCTGTCTTAACATCTTTAAAAGTTGGATCCAGATCAAGCCTCTCCTCTTGTTCAAAACATTCCTGTCACTTCTCACCTGCTTCAGATTGCAAGGCCAGTGGCTTTAGAGCAGCCTGGACGGTCCTTCGAAGAGCCTGGCCCTCTGACGGTCCCCTTATACCTTTTAGACCCCAGCTGCAATTCCTCTTCCCATTACACTCAACTCTAGTCACTCAGTTTGTCTGCTACTCCTCGGACATACCAGGAGATGACAGGTCTCCTTCTTTGTGCTCGGGACGTTTACCTCTTGTGTCCATCTGCTGCTTCCATTCGCCCTTTCTACCTTCCTTCAGATGTCTCTTTCTCAGGGACAGCCGTCCCCATCACCTGGTTTTAAATCGCTCTCTTCTCGGTGCGCTCCCTCTCCGCAGAGACCCCTCTCCTGGAGTATTTCTCCAGAACACCAATCACAACTATCACACTACGTGGCTCTGTGTGTGTGTGTATGTGTGTGTGTGTGTGTGTGTGTGTGTGTGCTCCTTTTATTAGAAAGTAAGTTCGATGAAGGTGGTTTTCTTTTTAAAATTCTCTTCCCCATTTGCTTGCACCTGCACATCCAGCACCTAGAATACAGTCTGCTCCAAGTACATGTTCATTAAATGTTTCTTTAAATAATTTTCATGTGAATTAGGTGAGGGTCTACATTTCGAGTCCTCACTTTTGTAGTTAAGAATTTAAGCTACTTATCAGTCTCCTAATAGCTTGCCCTACCTCCTCTTTGATTCCTCTTCTTCGTCCTGTAATGCTATCTTCTACTATCCAGCCTACTGTTTCATCTCCCTCCCTGTCCTCTAATGACAAGAAAGATTTGACAGTCTGCTTCCATAACAACTTACCAAAGCAAGTCAAGTCCACTGGCATTGACTCTATTCTGACGCATAGAGACCCTTTAGGAAAGAGCAGAACTTATAAAATTTAGGACTTATAAGACTGTAAGTCTTTACCAGGACAGATGGCCTTGTTTCTCCCTCATGGAGTGACTGGTGGGTTTGAACCACTAACCTTGTGGTTAGCAGCCCATAGCCTTGGAAATCCTATTGGGGGGAGGGGGGGCAGGTCTGCTTTGTCCAATATGATCCTTGTGGTTCAGAAATTACGTGACAGTAATGGGTTTCAAATGAATCAGTGAAACGAAGAGGATTCGATCTCTTACCCAGGATGAGGTTATAGAATTGAATTTGAAAAGATATTTTTGCTTGCAGAGCCCTTGTTCTGTTTTACTGTATTGGCCACTATTGCTTCATATAAAGCTGGTATACAAACTGTACTAGGCTCTTCACCCCCAAAGTAATGTTGGATTTTAGCGACCAGTGGGTCTCAGGCCACGTTTCGGTGGCTGCAGGCTACAGGCCCATCATTTCTCGCTAGCATTCCCATCAGCTAGATAGTTCGTGGGCTGCCAGTGTATTCGACCAAAGGGGACAACAGCCATTTGCTTCCTTTGAATCGATTGACTGAAAATCTTTTCACAAAATTCTGGCTGAAATGAGCAGTTTTCTTCTGGCTGATGTTCTCAACTGTCCAGTCCAAGGTAGGGAGCTACCTGTAACATGTTTTCTTTTTATTTCTCTGGCACATCGAATGATTGGGGGGAAAAGATAAACAAAACCTTGGCGTAATTGAATTTTTTAAACCTCCTCTAAAGAAATCGTTTAGAAGTGATGATTGAGCATGACCAAGGACCAAACACTGTGAGCTTTTCCTATAATCTGTGGGGAAATGAAACTGCTTTCAACCTCTGCTTTCATTTATTTGCAAAACTCTTCAGTGTAGAGCAATCTATCCATCGGGAAAAGTGGTTTGACCCACGCACAAGGCAGCAGGCGCTTTCCTGGGGGCAAATGTAAGGGACAGGGCAGAGAACTCTGGCTTGGCAGTGGCAGTGGGGGTTCCTGCCCCAGCTGTAGCTCCAATCATCTTTATGACTTTGGGGAAAAGGCTCTTTTCTCCCCTCAGCCTCTATTTCTCCATCTTTATAAAGAAGGGTTTGGACTTGATTGTCTAGGCCAACCCTTCGGATTTCCACCTCTGTTGGACAGCGTGCCTCTTCCAGTTGGGAGGATGACTGTGCTCTGTAATACAACTAAGGGGCTGGTGGCTAAGCAGGTGGTCTCTGGTTATAAGCAGATAACAGTATTTGGTCTGTGCCAGAATTCATTCATTCATTCATTCATTCACGCATTGAACACTTGTTACGTTCAAAGTAAACCAAAAGGAGTAAGTCAGTCTGTATTAAAGGAGCTTCTAGCAGTATCCAACATCACAGACCACACAGTGATGAGGTGGTGACCATGGGGGATATAGAGGAGGGCCACCTGATTAAGCCTGGGGTTCAGGGGTGGTTATTTAGAGGATGTGACCCCTTAGCTGGATCTGGAAGAATAAGGAATTATCCTGGAAAGGAAGGATGAAAGGGGGCATCTGGATGGAGAAAGGTGAGAACATTGCAAGAGGTGGATTACATTTAACCAGCTCAGTTAACTAAATATCTTATTTCTCCCACTAACCCATTACAAGGGGTTCTGGTGGTGCATGGTCACACATTGGGCTGATAACTGCAAGGTCCGAGGTTTGAAACCACCAGCCGCTCCTTGGCAGAAAGATGGGGCTTTCTACTCCCATAAAGGGTTACAGTCTTGGAAAATTATAGGTGCAGTTCTCCCCTGTCCTAGAGGGTCGCTTTGAGTCAGCATTGACTTGATGGCAGTGAGGTTTTCGCTTTGTTTTGTTGTTTACTGTGAAGTCAATTCTGACTCATAGTGACCCTATAGAGTACACAGAACACTCACTGCCATTGAGTCGATTCTGACTCATCCTGACCCTATAGGGCAGGGTAGAACTGCTCCTTTGACTTTTTAAGCATGCAAATCTTTAAGGGAGCAGAAACCCTCTTCTTTCTCCCAAGGATTACTTGGTGGGTTCGAACCACTGACCTTGCAATTAGCAGCCCGGTGTGTAATCCTCTCATCCCCAGGACTCCTTATAGAGCAGAATAGAACCATCTGATAGGTATTCTATAGCTGGAGCAAATTGTCACATCTCTTCTCCCACCCAGCGGAGTTTGGTGGATTCAAACCCCTGACCTTTTGGTTAGCAGCCAAAAAATCAGCAGCCACCTGCTTTAATCACTATGCCATCAGGGATCCTTATTCCTCCCCCTCCTCTCCGCAGATTTCTAAGTTCTTCTTGAATTCATCACAAGGATAGGAAAGAAGACGTGTTTAAATCCCACTCCATAGTGTTGCATACAGAGGGAGGTGAAGAAATGGATCAGAGTGAGAATTGAGAATTCTCCTTTTGTTCCTTTGCTAATGTTGTCCTGTATCCTGTCATCTGTGACTACCCCACTCCCCGCTGTAGAACTTCACTGTTGTGTTAACTAAATTAGGTTACGTGGGTACACGACAACCAGTCCGGCTGTGTTAGCATTCATCAGGGAAAGATGTAACGTGTCTGAATTGGTCTTGCATGATGGAAGAAATGTTTTATCATGAGGCTTGAGATGAGAGGCTGATTGATTCCAGACATCCTGGACTTGAGTGTTGGCTCACCTTCCTCCTCTATAAAATGGGAAATGATCATCATACTTACTTCAGAGGTTTAGAGACTCAGTGAGATGATCCATATAAAGCTCTTAACGTAATGCCCGGCCTAAGAGAAGAGCTTCATAACTTTCAAGGGGTTAACACAGGCTGGTGTCCTTCTCAGAAGTGGACAAGCATAATCAGAACCTAATTTTGACTTGGGTCATTTGTCTCAATGTACGCTCATAGTAAACTATTAAAAAATTGGAATTCAGCTGTTAGGCATCAACTATCATGCAGAAATCATTACTCGAGCAATTGTTACAGTAATCCTATCAGATCCCAATTTGCCAGCTTCCAGTTACTGGGTGACCCGCAGCCAAGGCTGCTTAGCCGGAGAACCCACGAGCTAAGACTAGGCCTGGCGTTGCCAAGGATGCTGCTGTCCTTAAAGCCAATGGAAGTTCAGGAACCTCTGGTTCCTTCAAGCATCTTGTGTTTGCTTTGGGGGGCTGTTGAGTTGACTCTAAATCATAGTGCCCAATGCACAGTTATTCAGATTTAGCGCACTGTTGCCGCCACTGGGCCAATATACCTCATGGAGGGTTTTCTTCTTTCATTTGCTGATTCTCGACTTTACCAAGCACGCTGTCCTCTCCCAGGAGCTGGTCCTTCCTGATACCACGTCCAAAGTACATGAGACAAATTCTTACCAACCTTACTTCTCAGGAGGACTCAGATGGTGTTTCTTCAAAGATAGATTGTTTGTTCTTCTGGCCATCTGTGGAAGCATCCATATTCTTCACTGACAACATAATTTCAAGGCATAGATCATTTTCCTGTGTCATCCCTTGCCCAACCTTCACATGTCTACGAGGTGATTGAAAACACGATGGCTTCGATCCAGGGCTCCCATAGTCCTCAAAGTAACATCTCTGCTTTGATAACACTTCAATGTGATCGTTTGCATCAGAGATACCCAGTACAATGCTTTGATTTCTTGACTGCCATATCCTTGGGGGTTGATTGTGGTTCTAAGTACATGACATATTCAATCACTTCAAAAAAGTTTTTTCCTGTTTGTCATGATGTTCTTTACATTGAGGTGTCATCCATAATGAAGGCTATGTCTTTGTTTGGTTTGTTTGTTGGTTGATTGGTTTAACTTTGCATTGTGAACTGGCTGAAGGCTTACGGGAAAATCAGTTGAACATTCTATAATCATACACGTTTTGTCTCATGTCATTGGATTGAAAGCCCCGCAGTGTAACATCACTCACCCAATTTATCCTTGTGCTGCCCATTTCCAACCCTCTCTCTCTCTCCACCCCTTCCTACCCCCTGAATATTATCATTAGACTAAATATCATTTTGAATTCTGTTCCACATTTTTCTCCTACTTCATCTACGTCCTTCTTACACGATCCCTTTTAGAGCAGTTGGCCGTGGGAGCTGCCCCATCTAGTTCTTCTGGGCTTGGGATCTTGGAAGCTGAGGTTTACAGTCCATTGTTAGTCCGTTGGGCTAATTGTTTTCATGTGTCCTAGGTCTTCTTCACTCTTCCTTTCCTGGATGGAAAGAGACCAATGGTCGCACCTTGGATGGACACTCACAAGCGTTTAAGGCCCCATTTGCTACTCAACAAAGTATCATTTAATCCAGTGTCATTCTGCAATATGCACTGTAAAAACTGTACTCTTTGATCTTCATCTGTAAGTACTTAAAGTTTTCTTTGCTTTCAGCAAAACATTTATCTCATTTGAATTTTGTATTGTAGAAAAATATAGATTAATGTAGACATAGTACATAAATGTTGCTATGTACCCATCTTTAAGTGTTCACTTCAGTATTATAATTATAGCCTGGCTGTTGTGCAAGCATTGACAGTAACTATTTCTTTTTTCGTCCCCATCAACACAAACAGAAATTCTGTAACCATTAGCAATAGTTTTCCATTCTTTGTTTTCCTCTGCACCAGGAAACCACTCATCAACTATCTGTATCTAAGCATTTCCCTCTACCACGTGAGCGGAGTTGCATAATGTTGGCACTTTTGTGTCCAGTACCACACTGTTTGAATTACTATGACTTTGTAGTGAGTTTTGAAATTGGAAAGTATGACTCCTCCAATGCTGCTATTCCTTTTCAAGGTTGGCTGGCTGTTTGCATGAAGGGTGGGCGCTTTGTCTCTCACTTTGTATCTCCCGGGCATAGCAGAGTGCCTGACAATCCAGGGGACTTGCTAAGGTCTTGCACTGGCTTCCCATGACTCATTACACACAGACTTTGTGAACAACTATGTGTGTGTTTTCACTGTTCACCATTACAGAACAGAAAGACAACTGTGCATCTCTGATACCAAGTCACAGCGATTGAAGTTATGGGTCATGTAACAAGATGCTATCGGTGGTGTCCAGCAACTCAGATGTGGATCATGGAGATGAGTTCTCCAAATGACAGATGGTTTTACAATCACTTAGTTGAAGTTCTAGGCTCCAAGTTGGACAGTTAAGGGGTTTGAGCAGACCTCGCTTGGGCTTTACAAGGTCTGGCAGGGGCTAATGCTGGGCTAGAAAAGCTCCTTGGCCACTCATCGAAATGCAGTCTTCATAAGGAACAGGAAAGACTGAGAGCCATACATCTTGAACCACCTGCAGACCAATTTCTCTCAGTATTCTTCTTAGCGAAAATAGGCTTTGGGTTAATTCCAATGAGCAGTGACTTTCGTAAGATGTATCTGTCAGACTTCTCATGTCCATCAAACTTTTAACCCAGGACTTTACTGGACAATTCAAGAGGCTTGATATTATGTATGTGATACCAAAGATGCATCCCAGAGCAG
Organism: Echinops telfairi; assembly: GCF_000313985.2. Taxonomy (NCBI): domain Eukaryota; kingdom Metazoa; phylum Chordata; class Mammalia; order Afrosoricida; family Tenrecidae; genus Echinops; species Echinops telfairi. The sequence continues at coordinate 18,428,544 of NW_022111358.1, forward strand.
TTCTGTCGCATGGATTACCGGGGCTCTTCTTGCAGCTCCTCCAAGAAAGAGCCTGTGCAGTGGAGGCTGCTGTGATTTCAGCAGGAGGCACTTTCCACTCTCGGTTTTCAAGGCTGCTTAGGGGTGCCTCTCATGTCAGCAGGAAGTCACCTGCTTGGTAAGGGCATCTACTGTGCTTCTAATGGATGCCCGGTGAGGTACTTAAAGTTTATTGTGCCAACCTCGCCGATAAACACATGTGGGGTTACTTGAAGAACTGAGAGACAAATGGCTCCGTGAACCTCGCCTTGCTAGTTCTCAGGTCTCTTGCTTTCTGATGGTTGGACCAGGGTGCAGCTGCCTTAGCTGGTTCCCTGCTTCAGCTGGCAAGGCTGACTTCCTGTAAGACATCCCTGAGGAGAAGCCACATGGACCTACCCTGATGAGGCCCTGGGTGCTGAAGCAGCCGTGTGGAGACCCCTGCCAGCGCTGAGATGCTTACACATTCACTGATTCGGCTTTCCTCCTGCAGTTGGCATCATTGTGTGTGTTTTGTGAGATGGGGGAGGACTTTGTGGATTGGTGTTGGATATATGGGTTAATGTTGGACTTGTGGACTTTGGCAGCACTGGGTTGGGATAATTTCTTGATGTGCACTTACCCTTTATATAAAACTGTCTCTTATACATATGAGTTTCTGTGGATTTGTTTCTCTAAAGTACCCAGACTAACAAACGCAGTGACAAACACAGACCCTCGACCTCTCCCCAGGACCATCAGAGGACAGAGGAGGGGGGGGGGAGCAGCTGAGAGAGACAGAACAAGGTCATATTTCATAACAATTACTCTGGATCATCGAGTAAGGTAGCAAGGAAAACTATTAGCAAGTTGGTGGAAAGAAGATTTATGGCTTGGCAGCTCAAAGGTGTGACAAGTTTCTCCTTGGATGAAAAATCACTTCCTTGGAGGTGAGAAATGGGTCAGGACCCTGTATAGCAGATGGAAATCCATCAAGTTAACTTCATTCTTCGGTAACTCATTATCCTGAGCTAAAACTGTCCCTCCAACTGCCTACGTTACTTCAACATCCTTCAGGATATGATTTCTTATTTCTCCAGGGAAGTTTTGGTGGATCTCCAAGCTCCAAACACACTCCTCCTGCCTTTGACACACTGCATGTTTGCACATGCGATCCATATGTAAATGACAGGCACATGCATATATCATAGACAGCAAGTAGTGTTCCCAGGGCACCAATGTGTGAAGGAGTAGAGTTTGGGAGAACCACATCCTACATGGGTTGTGTTCACAAAGGCATATACCTTTTTTCCTTTCACCATTCATCTCCATGTTTTCCATAAGAGGATCATCCGCTTTGAGAGATGTAGAGACCATGTTAAGCTTAAGACATTATCTCAAAAGCTTCCTTGGGAAATATTCCTTGGAGACCAGCTTTATCTTCCTCCAGGTCTGCGGGCCTCAGGACTCTCCATAGGAGCAAACAAAAGTGGCCAGGGCCAGCGTGTGTGGAAGATAAGATCTTGTGGGGAGAGAGTGTGCTATCAGACACACGCTGATGGTTGTGTGTGTGCAATTCCTGTGCTTATTGTGATGGTCAGAAGCTGAGACGTGAAGGTCAGGGGCAGGGACCAGCTGTCCCAGGGTATCAGACTCTGTCCGCTAAGTCATCATCTTCACACTCATCATTTTATGAACTTCTCACAACAATCCTGTAAAGCGGGCATCTTCTCTCCTCATAGAAACTAGGGTACAGTGGCTTGGCTTCCCACACCTAGGGCTAGAAGCAGGTCCCAAGTTCTTTCCATTATCCCGTGCATTGGCATGGTACAGGGTAAGAAATGTACGTCTTCATTCCTGAATACACACTACTCCTTGAACTCACCGTTCGGCATAGATCTACTGATGAGGACAATAGCACACATGATAACGTCAGACAGACTAAAAAGAAAAGACCAACAAAGTAAGAGCCAGGGGGAAGTGGCTTGACATCTTGGCCTACCCATGAGTTAGCTCCAAATCAGATTCTTGGCACTGCTTAGATGTAAATAATAGCAATAATAAGACACGTGTGCCTTACAAATCCTCCATCAAGGGGGGTTTGCATCCTTGGTTTACCTATTCCTGATGTGCAAATAACTCCCTCAGGCTCTCAGCTAATGAGCAGTTGCCATTGTGATCAATATTGGGGCTTCTTAGTTTTGGCTCCACTGCTTTATCAGTTGTCTCTTACAACTTATTTGCACAAAAATCAAATTCATTAGTTGGCTTAATTTTTTAAAAAGGAACTGACCACTTTATTTACTAAGCAATATGGTCATTGGAATTAATCAACATGGATAACCTGAACAATGAAAGGAACTGTATTCAAGTAGTAAAAAAAATATCGTGTGTGGTTCATAGCAGGAGCCCTGATGGCATAGTGGTTACTCATTGGGCTGCTAACTGAAAGGTCAATAGTTCAAAACTACCAGGTGCTCCTATAGAGAAAGACAGGGTTTTCTATTGCCATAAAGAATTGCAGTCTCAGAAACTCAAAGAGGCAGTTCTACCCTGTCCGATAGGGTCACTATGAGTTGGCATTGATTCAAGGGCAGTGAATTTGGTTTGGGTACATACCACGTTCTTGAGAAATGCCTGTTGAGAGAAGGAATATATTGAAGTAGGAATTAATGTAGGAACTATAGAAACCTATTAGGATACTGAGAAATGCATGGTCACCAATACCAGGATTTACACACAGACACACACACACAACCCAGGTATATATACTAAAGCACTGAATACCAAGTTATCAGCAGTCGCATATGAACCATCACCCTGAAACCACAGGTCAGACAACTTCCCAAACTCCAAATGGTGGTGGCCTGGTTTCAGGAGGAGGCAGGTGGAAGGGGGCCCAGGACGTAAGGTGACCAGACGTCCCGCTTTTGGCAGGACAGTCCTGATTTTTAACAATTATTCCCGAGTCCCACTGCATTTTTAAAAAGTCCCAATTTTTGGAAAGAATGCACGACAAGCTAGGGTATACAGTTTTCGGCTGCCACGTGGCTATTTTCCCAGGATATGAGTATTATCAATGGTGTCCCGCTTTATCAATGTTAAAACCTGGTCACCTTACCCAGGAGGCAAGGGGTCTAAGCAACTGTCAGCGTTTCCCGTCAAATGCCACGCCGAGCAGATTTGGCAGCCTGACTCCTTGCTTCCTCAGCTTCAAACCCCACAGCTGAAGCCCCTTGACTTTGACAGCAGACTCTGCCTCGGCTGTTGAGGGCCATTTAAAGAGGTCTGGCCTTCAGACATTTCCCACCATGTGCTCACACCCTTTCTCTTTCACCCCTTGTGTCAGGACCGTGCTTCTTAACAATGGAACCTCCTAAAGAACGCCACGTTGGAAATGTCCAGACTCATAGGTTATATGTTTTGTGTGTGACGGGGGTTTCTGCAGCCTTATGAGATTCTCAGGTCTGGCCATCCCCAAATGATGAAGATGTTGCAGTACCAGGGCACTGGGACCAAAGGTCTCGTACCAGGGCCACCGACATGAAAAGCAACAACCATGAGAAAAAAACCAGTAATACTTGTTTCTGTCTAGAAGCACCCTGACACCATTCAGCATCGTAGCAACAATGAGCATGTCTCTGCTGACAGGTGGGTGGTTGCTACCCTGGAGGTGTGGGGAATCAATCCTAGAGCTCTTTCCCATGGCAGGTGAAGATTCTAGCCACGAGTCTCCAATGCTAAGTCGCCTGGTGCTGACATAATACAAAACCCACAAGTAGGGTACAGTGGGGCGGGGGAGGGGAGTGGGTAAAAGGGAGCTGATCCCAAGGAGTTCCAGAGGGATGAGACTGTTTTGAAATGAATTGTGGTCACAATTGTACAATACTGTTTGATATGATTGAACTATGGAATGGCATGATATCTGTATTAGTTCCCAATAAAATGGTTTTGAAACAGAATTTTTAAAAAAAAAACAGAAATGTATTTTCTTGTCGTTTCTGGAGGCTAAAATCCAAATCAGAGTCTCAACCATGTTGGTTTCTCCCATGTCAGTAGCTCTGTTTTGGGGGCTCTGTGGCTCATAGACAGTTCACGCAAGGCTTCTGTCTTCCCCGGTGTGTTTCTCTGAGTCTATTCTGGTCTATTTCTAACTCAGAAGTAATTAGGCTTAGGCTCGACCGTGCACTCTTATGGCCTCATTATATAACAGGAGAAAACCCTGGTTTCCCCATTGCACGGCATCCTCGGATACACAGGCTGAGAATGTAACACATGCAGTCAGGAGGACAATGCAGTCCTCCATAGGACCTGATCCTATTGATGTTGTGCGCTGATCCCAGGTAGCATTCACACGAATAACCCCAAGCAAATGCAACGTGGGAAAGAACAAAGCGTATGCTCCAACCTGCCATGCCCTCCACACGTGGCTTTGGAAAACCGTTACACTCTTCTTGTGGTAGCTGATTTAGTTTTCTCATTATGCTTTGCTCAGGAGGATACGCATACGAGCTCACACGCTCCACGGAGATCCCACGTGGGTCCCTGAAGGCGGCTTCAGGGGAATGTGGAAAGGGAAGTGCGAAGAACTGAACTTGTATTAAAATGAGACACGGCTAATTGAGAAAAGACTGCTTGTAGCCTGGCCGTGGGCATGAGGTATACCCCTGTGAGTGACTGCCTGTTTATTACATTTGAAAACTGCATCTTTTGCCTTCTTTGCCCCGCCTCCCAAAGGCCGGTGTTCACATGGGTGGGAGCTGGGAGGGCAGGGTGGTCTTGTCTGAGTCAGGGAGGGTGTTTTCCTGACTTGTAGATTCCATGACAAAGGCAAAAGGGGTGGGGATTTACATTTATTGATGGCTTCCACCGCTTCATCAGGAGGCCTGGTCTCACTATGGGGCAAACATTGGGCTGCTAACCTCAAACCTGGTGGATCAAGCCCTCAAGGCCGCTAGCCACTCCTCAGGAGAAAGATGAGGCTGTCTGTTCCCATAAAGATTTACAGTCTCAGAAATCCTTCAGGAGCAGATCTGCTCTGCCCTCTAAGGTCGATAGGAATCATAAGTCATTGGTCATGGGTTGGGCTGGGTTTTGGTCACCTGCTCCATGGACAGTCTGCTTCCATAAAGATTTAGAGCCTTAAAGACCGGAAGGGGCAATTCTACTCCATCCTAGAAGGCTGCTATAGATTGGACTTGACTTAAGGCAGTGGGTCTGGAGGTTTATAAGGCAGAGGTGTGCAGCTTTGCACCCTAGTGACACAGGGGTTAGGCACCTGACTGTTAAACCCACCTGCCAGCCCATGGGAGAACAGACCTCCTGGCCATCTCTCCCATGAGCACTACTGCCTAGGAAACCATATAGGCGCTATAGGACTTCTATGGACTAAACAGCACACAACAACAGCAAAGAACCACAAAACCCCTCGCGTGTTCCTCAGAGTGTTGACATGAGGTATTTCATGGAGACCTCTCATTAAGTGGCATCTTAAGTGGGGCTATTATTGCCTTTTTTGGAAGACAGGGACCACACACGGTTCACTGAAAGCTTAGCGTCCACCCAGACGTGCGTGGGAAGAAAGGCCTGACAATCTCATTCTGGCAGAGTTCGGTCCCCAGGAGTTGGGGCTCGCTCAGCAGCAGCTGCTTCATTATCTACCTTTTATCAAGACCTACATAACTTTCTCAACGTCGCAGACTCGTCTCAAACGGGACTCTGTCTTAACAATACACACGTTTAACTCTGATGTTGTGTTGCCTCCTCATTGGCTATTTCATAGGCTACATCTGTCTCTAGAAGGTGTCACTAGCCCTGTTTTATGGGATCAAAAGCAAGGCTTCCCAAAGGCCAAGAACATCCCCAAATCCAGGCCTGCCAGACTGCAACGTCCATATTCCTTTGATTGCCAGCTGCTAACTGGTGACCCGGCTGAATCATTCACCTACCCAAGTCTCCGTACCATCTCATCTGTCAAGTAGGGATAGCAAGGTCTGCCCTTCCTACCTTGCAAGAGGAAGCTTGAATAAATAATCATCATAGTCTTTCAAAAGAATCATAGCTTAGTGATAAAGTACAGAAGTGCTGGAGTCTGACACATTTAGATTTAAACTCTGCTACCGCTACTCGCCAACTGGGTTATCCTTTGGAAAGTTCCCGAGTCTCTCGGGTCTAACATGTTTACATTTACAGAGTGGGGATAAGACTCTTTGTATGGATTGCACAGGTTGTAGGGAGGGTAGCATGAGCTACTGTGAGCTAATACATAGATGGATCTCAAAACCCAACTCACCACCATTGAGTCCATTCCAACTCATAGCAACCCAATAGGACAGGGTGGTACCGCCTCTGTGCGTTTCGGAGACGCTAACTCTTCATGGGAGTAGAAAGCCTCATCTTTCTCTGGCAGCATGATTGGTGTTTTTGAGCTGCTGACCTTGTGATTAGCAGTCCAATGTGTAACCCGCTATGCTTCCAGGACTCCTTGACACCTATCACTTATAATGTTATCTTACTTAGAGAAAGAACCCAGAGGTCTTAGAGAAAGGAATTACGCACTCCATGAATACAACTACAATAGAAAATACATAGCCCAAGCACGAGCCATGTGGGAGAAGGGCAGGTTACTCCACCCTTTCTTCCCGATAGGACGGCTCCTTTCTTCTTGTTCCAGAGGTGCCCACAGCATTTGACACAGAAAGGTTGGCAACTCTATGAAAACAACTCCCACAGGCCCCCTCAATCCACTGTTGAAAGACCCATTGCCTTAATTTGGAAGAGCATATCATCATAAAGGAACCCTGGTAGCAGGGTGGTTATGCATTGGGTTGCTAACCACAAGGGCAGCAGTTCAAAACCACCAACCGCTCCATGGGAGCAAGACAGGACTTTCTACTCCTATAAAGAGTTACAGTCTCAGAAATCCACAGGGGCAGTTCTACCCTGTCCTAGAGGGTCGCTAAGAGTCAGCATTAACTCAATGACAGCGAGGGTTTTGTTGTTGTTGTTGTTGTTGTTGATATCATCATGGAGGCCACGTACTACAAGCTGGAAGGAACTAGGGGAGCTCCAAACGTGGCTTCGCAGGGCTGGGAAAGGGACGATGCTAAGCAGATGCTTGTCCTTGCCCCAGAACGAGCCGGCCACCTGTGCAGACCTGAGAGAACAGACACGGGATTCCCACTGAGGCGTGCCACCTCTGCTACAGCTGAAGTAACAGGGAGACCCTGAGCAAGTCAGCCCATGGCCAAGTAGACGTGAAAAGCAGACCACAAGGAACTGATGCAGCTGAGGACGGTGTTGGTGAAGAGAGCGAAAGTGCCGTGGGCTGTCAGAAAAGCAAACAAGTCTGTCTCGGGAGAAGTACCGTTCGAATTCGCCTCAAAAGTGAGAAGGACCAAGAGTCTGTCTCATACCCTGGGGCAACTTAGCGAGAGACGCCAGTCCCTGGGAAAGCACATCTCTCACGCTGGTTCTGAACAATGGGGAAGGCCCTCGACAAGTGGGTTGACACAGCAGCTCCAGCCAAGGGCGCAAACCTAGCGATGATTGTGAAGATGGCACAGGACTGGGCAGCGCGTGATGGCTACACCTAGCAACACATACCGCCTAGAAACAAAACAGGGGTTTGGTTCGCAGGCCGGCTTTCATTTACCACTGACCGCACTGAGTCACAGGGCGCCCCAGAGTCATAGAGGTGGTCTGAAAACGGTCAGTAGAGTTTAATCTTTTGTTTCTGCATGGAAACGCATGTCACATGCGATGGCGAGTTGTGAAGGCTCGGGGAAGCGCTGGCTTGCTGCTGATGACCAGAGCAACGCCTCAGTGCCTGGTCTGGGGAGGCAGGGAAGGCTGAGATGCTGTTGAAGAACGTATTTACCGATGGGAGGCATGTTCCTTACTCTGTTGTGGTCATGATGGTGGTAGAGATTACTGGTAATAAGGATGCTGACATTGGTTCCCCACACTGTGTTCTGAAGTGGAGAAGGGAATAATGAATTGGGGCTATCTCTCTCTTGAGTCCCATTGCTGTAGTGGGTAAAGTGTTGGGCTGCTATGGGTAAGGTTGGTGGTTCAAACCAACCAACTGCCTCATGGGAGAAAGATAAGGCTGTCTGTTCCCCTAAAGATATTCAGTCTCAGAAACCCTTTGGACCCATTCTTCTTTGTTCTGTAGAGGTTACTCTGTGTTGGAATCCACTCAACGGCAGTGGGTTCAGTTTGCTTCTCCTTCTGGAGGACTGCAAACATCTCCCTTCTATCTGCAGAACGTTCTAGAGTACTGCTGTGGGAGATTTGCATGGTTCTTAATGGACAACCATGAAAAGGGCATGTGCCATTTGGTCCTGCCTGTATGCCAGGCATTGTGATGTATACTTAGTATTCTAAGTATGGAGGACAACTCAGAAAGGCAAAGAGGATCAGATACCCGCCCCCACTAGACTGATGGGGAAATGTTGGCAGCGTCAGTTTCATAACTGACCCCAAATCACGTAACTAGTAAATGATTGAGCTGAAGTTGGAACCCAGTTCACTTTGCTTCCAAAGCAAGCCTTTCCCTTCCGCGCCATCGCTTGTGTGTTTCCTCAGCCTTTCTCCAGCAGGCTTCCGTTCTATGCGGATCCACCGGAAGCACCACCCACACTGAGCTGACTTGAAAGACCACTGAGTTGTCGGTGCCTATGGCTCCGTGACCAGTTCTCAGGTGTCACCATTCACCCTTTCCACATATCCCCCTGCCCAGGAACCTGAGGAAAAGATGGCAACCTGAGTGCAGTGTCCCATCCCTGGTGAAATTAGTGGCCTTGGATCGGGTTTCAGGATAATTCTTTAGGCCATTGTTGTAGCCTCACTTCCTTTACCAGCTGTCAAGGTAGTCCCTATCCAATTCCTCCTAATGGGAGGATTCATTTCCACCACCACCCGTCTCTCACCGGCATGCACCCCTGCTTGCTGCTGTCACATGACACCTTGTCAATGATCCCGTTCGGCTCCCTGGCCCCTTCTGGAAACTGGGAGATCTGGTGCGCTCTATCCAGACGTGGAAAATTGGAGAGACACAATTTAGACTGCAAGGATGATTTCATTTCTTCTGCCTCTCTCTTCTCAATGTGTTTTGCCTCATTTTGAAAGTTCGCAGAAACTTTTAATCCTTAAAGTGGATGTCCCGTCTTTTCCTATTCCAGCATCCTGCAATTGTTAAGTTGATTTTCTTGTATAGAAAGGAGCATGGATATATCTTTCTATATAAGAGTATTTGTATAACTGACTCTAACTTATGTGAGCAGTGAGTCTGTTTGTCCTAGTTTTCAGTAGGAAAACATGGCATGGCCAGAGCCCGGCTCTGCTCCGCAAGGAGGCACAAGATGTCAAGTTATCCCAGTGTGATGTTGACCTTCGCTTCATTAAAGAGCCTTGGTGGTGGAGGGGTGACGCTTTGGGCTGCAATCTGCATGGTTAGCGGTTTGAGACCACTACCAGCAGCTCCACAGGAGAAAAACACGGGGCTTCTACTTCCATGAACAGCTCCAGTCTCCAGAAACCCACGGGAGGTCACTAGGAGTCAGTCCTGTCTGGAGGGCAGTGAGTTTGGCTTTGGTTTCATCGATGTAGCTCTGTCTCTGGGCTCTTGTGTCCGCATATGCCATGCCATTCATTGAAATGGCACTTCCACCTTTTACAAAATCATCAAAACTAGCCCACAGCATGGAAATTGAAGTGGTCCATTAACCTGCTTTAATTCCACAAGGTTCCTGAACAAAGCAAAAGGAGAGTGGACTTTGCAGCTAATTTCTGGATTGTTGCAGCTAAACTCAGGGCTTTTCTGAAGGACGGGGTGGACGGTCGGAGAGAGATGGATGTATCCTTCTCCCTTGTTTCTGGCACATCATTTTTTACCGGCCTATTCAAGGCCTCTTGCTTTTGCCGGTTGGTTTGATTTTTAATTAATTCATCTAGCCATCCAGGAGAGATCAGACACTGGAAAAGGACAACATGCTCGATCAAGGAGAAGGACAGCGAAAAAGAGGAAGACCATCAAGGATGGCCTGAGCCAGTGGCTCCAACAACGGGCTCTAGAATAATAATTGGAGGTGGCTCCAAGACAGGGCACTTTTCACTCTGCTGTACTTAGAGAGGCTAAGAGTCCAAAGCAACTTGATGCCACCTCCCAACAAGCAACCGTCTGTCCATCCGGCTGTCCATCCGTCCATCCTTTTATCCACTCATTTATTCCTTTTATTCCTATTGGCCAAACCAACTCACCATTATCATATGCTAAACATGGAACTCTGCGGTTTGTGTATCCTTGCAAAATACTGAGTATGTTTACTGTCGTTTGCATGCTTCCATTTACCGAAACGCTAAGGACCTGATTTAGTTTTGTGTTCTCTTCCCATGCCTGTTAAGCAACCTAGTTTGTTGCTTCTTCCTGCAACCTTAGTATTTAGATGAGCGTCCTCATAATTGGCTTCCTCATTGCTCAGCACTGAGCACCTGACATTACCTCCAACCCCAATTACCCATCAACTAGGCACTGGTGAATAATTCTGAAAGTTTCAACTTTTGTTTGAGTGTGGAAAATCTCCGAAGAGTCATTGTTCCTGACTCACAACCAGCTTAAAGAAGGACCTAGCGCTTTTCATTAACTAGTTGAAGAATTTTAGAAACTCAAAATAGAAGAACACATGCAGCACATCTTGAACTGAAAGACCTCATGAAAAAAATTCAAGCTCTGAGTTGAAATATTGAAAGATGCCATGGGTAACAAGTTGAATGGTGCAGCATGCATTGAAAATGAAAAGAATGCATACAGTCAATGTACTAAAAAGCACTGGTCAACATTCAACCACATCAGGAGGAAGCATATGAGCAAGAGCCAATGACACAGTGGCTGCAACAATGGCGCTAACATAATTGTAAGGACTGTGAAATTCATGCTGCACTGCCTCCTGAAACCAGGCCACCACCAATTTCAGCTGGGGAAGCTGGTTTCAAAAGACAAAGTAACTGCTACCCAGCAACCCTATAGAACAGCAGTTCTCAACCTATGGGTCAAGACCCCTTCAGGGGTCGCCCAATTCATAAAAGCAAAATGACAGCTATGAAGTAGCAATGAAAATAATTGTATGGCTGGGGAGTCACCACAACATGAGGAACTGTATTAAAGGGTCACGGTATTAGGAAGGTTGAGAACCGCTGCTCTAGACCACAGTGACCCTATAGAACAGAATAAAACTTCCCCTCGGAGTTTCCAAGACTTCCATCTTTCTCCCATGGGGCAGTTGATGTATTAGAATCCTCAGATGGGCTCTTTGGGGTTTTTGAAATCACACTTAGTTGGTGTGGTGTCGCAGGTCCAGACTAGGGTCCCAGTGGTGCAGTCATTAAGCACTTGGCTGCTAACTGAAAGGTCAGTGTTCAACCCACCAGCCACACGAGAGAATGGTGTGGCAGTCTGCTTCTGTAAAGCTTACAGATGGGAAAACCCTAAGTGACACTTCTCCTTTGTTCTATAGGCTTGCTGTGTGAGTCAGAATTGTCTCCAGGGTACAGAGGAACAGCAGATCCAGACTAGTGACATGTCTTTTCAGAACCACAGAGACACTGCCCTAGAAGACTCTGCAGACTTGCTTAAGTCCGCTCTACCACTTTCTGGTTGAAATTTTAGAGCTGTGTAATTCATTCTCTAATACAAGTATAATCCAAGTATTATAATGAAGTATGCAAAGGCCTAGAGTTAAATAACCAAGAAGGAATCATATGCTCAGCATATCTTAAAGCGAAATAACTGAAGGAAACATCAAGCCCCAAGTTGCAATGTTGAAAGATTCTATGGACAAGCAGCAGTCAAGAGAGCAAATGATGCACCACATTGGATAAATGTGCTGCACAAGATCTGTTTAGTGTTGACAAGCAAGGGTTTTATTTTGAGGATGAGAGTGCATCTGACCCAAGCCATGGTATTTTCAACCACGTCATATGCATGTGAAATTGGGACATTGAATAAGAAAGACCTGGGAAGAATCCATGCCTTGGGATTATGGTGTTGGTGAAGAAGATGGAAAGTACTATGGACTGCCAAAAGAACAAACATGTCCTAGCGGAAGTGCAGCCAGAATACTGCTTGAAAACAAGAATGGTGACACGTCATCTTACGTCATTTGGGCATATTAACAGAAGAGACTAGTCCCTGGAAGAAGACCCCATGCTTGGGTATGCAGAGGGACAGTGGAAGAAGAAGAAGGCTCTTGATAAGATGCATTGACATAATGGCAGCAACAATCGGCACTGATACCAACTGCTGTGAGCACGATGCACGACCAGGCAGTATTTTGCTCTGCCACACACAGCGTAGCCATGAGTCAGAACCAACACGCGGGCACTAACGACAAAGCAGATTCCATTCTTCAAGGAGCCGGGCTGGTGCTGTGGACCAGGTGTTAATTGCAAGGTCAGCATGTTTAAGTCACTGGTGGCTAAGTGGCAGGGAGATGAGGGAGTCTGCTCTGCGAAAGCTGTATAGGTTCAGAAATCCTGCATAGGGTCACTATATAGCAGAATCCACTTGATGGCTTTAATAATCCAACCGGTAATGGGAGAAAGCATTCCATTTCTCCAGAGACTCAGTACACAAGAGAGTTATGCATATCTAGAATTTGTGAGCGGAAGGATGTCTTATACCAGGGCGGTGTCATTGGAAATGCGGATCAGAAAAATCCTTCTTTAGCCATAACTGTTCCTAGTATCATGTGATGCTTAGCCTGAGAGCTGGCCACCAAATGCCAGTGGAAACACTACTTGCCAACAAGTTGATTGTGATTCATCATGATCTAGATCAGTGGTTCTCAACCTGTGGGTTGTGACCCCTTTGGGGGTCAAATGACCCTTTCACAGGGGTCACCCAATTCATAACAGTAGCAAAATTACAGTTAATGAGTAGCAACATAAAAAATTTTATGGTTGGGGTCACCACCGCGTGAGGAACTGTATTGAAGGGTGGCGGCATTAGGAAGGTAGAGAACCACTGCTCTAGATGATATTACCCATTTTCACTCTCCAGGGATTCCAAATGAAAATTAAAAACTCCCAAACCCAACTCACTGCCATTGAGTCAACTCAAACCTTATGGTAATGTTTTGGCATTTCCCAATGCTACAGACAACCAAACAAAGCATCGCTTGGCCCTGTGCCTTCCTTATTCATTGCTGTTTTAGCCATTGTTGTAGTCACTATGTTGATTCATCTTGTTGAGGGTCTTCCTCTTTTTCATTGACCTGCTACTTTACCCAGCGGGATGGCTTTTGCCAGGAATTGGTCCCTCCTGATAGCATCCTTGATTCTAAGGGGCCTCCCACTGTCGTTTTATCAAAAAAGAGTTGTTTGTGCTTTTGGAAGTCCATGATACTTTCGATATTCTTCTCCAGAACCATCATTCATTTGGATTAAGTCTTCTCTGGTTGTTGTTGTGTACCACTGAGTCGGTTCTGACCCAGAGTTACCCTCAGTGCAACAGAACGAGACACCAGCCACTCCTGGGCCGTCCTCACAACCGTTCCCATCTCACAACCGGTCCCGTGCTCGAGCCCTTTGCTGCAGCGGAAGCGTCAGTCCATAATTCTCCCTGGCTCTTCCTAATTCATGGTCCGACCTTCAGAGGAATAGGGGCATTGAAAAGACCATGGCTTGGATCAAGTGCACTTTAATGCTCTCAGGAACATGCTTGTTCGTCATCGTTTTAAGGAGGTTTGGCAGCAAATTGTCAGCTAACAGGGATCTTCGTTTATCATGACATCCCCAACTGCTGTTGTGTTTCCTTTTCCTTTCTCTGTAGCAGTGATGCTCAGACACTGTTCTAAACCCCACCTCTCTCTCATAGGCCTAGAAGGAAGCTGAGGAGGAGGAGGTGGGAAACCAATTACACAGAGCTAGCTCTTGAAGCAGCTAGTGTAAGCATGGGGGAGGGGGTGTGTTTCCATGCTGGCTGCACATTACATCCCCCCAGAGTGCTTTGAAACAGTATTGATGTCTTACCCCTACCCCATTCCAAATGCATCAGTGGTGCTAAGGGCCAGGCACTGACAGTTGTAAAACGCTCCCAGGTGATTGAAAGGACTGGCAGAGCAGTTAAGAAACAGGACTTTGGAACCTCTCTTTCTGGGTTCAAACCTAGTTCAGTCACTTATCAGCAACTTTGGGTGAGTTTCACCATATCTCTGTGCCACCGCTTTGAAATATAGTTCCTAGTACTGTTTCCTTCATCAGGAGCCCTGATGGCGCACGGGTTAGACATGGGCTGCCAACTGGAAGGTCATCAGGGTGAACCCACCATCTGTGCCATCAGAGACAGGTGCAGGTGACTGCTTCCCTAAAGATTGACAGCTTTGAGAACCCTTTGGGCAAGTCTACACTGTCCTGTTCGGTCCCTGACTCCAAAATCAACTCCCATGCCATGGGGTTGATTCCAATTCATGAACGAGCCTGCACAGAGTTTTCAGGACTGTAAATCTTTAGGGGAGCAGACAGCCTCCTCTTTCTGCCACGAGACAGATGACTCGGTGAAATGGCCTGGAGGAAAGGTCACGGACACGCATTGCGCATGTGTTGCTTTCTGACGGGCACAGCCTGGTCACCCGGAAAGAATATGAACCTCAGAGTCTGACCAAGCTTCAAATCCTGGACCTGCCATCTCCCAGCTGTGTCACCTTGGGTTATGTTGCCGAAACTCCTTGAGTTTTGATTTCTTTGGTGGAAATAAAACTGCCTGCAAGGTGAAATTATTGCCGGGATAAAATTGGATCGTGTGTCATGCTCCTGGTCCAGAGATATCACCCAACCAACGTCACTCTCCTTCCTACAGATGCTTCTCCGAGCCTACGCCCTCCCATCGTCTCAGCTCCATCTCCCGCTTCACTGCCACTTCCTCCTTTACCTCAGACCTGCCCCAGTTGCCTTGGAGGCTTGGAAACAGTGGAGTGAGCCCACGCCATGTTGCACTAACAGATTTGCACAATTGAAGTGGCTGAGAACTCGTTTAGATAATGAGGCTCTCCAGGATGCCCGAAGGGAAGAAGACAGAGAGGGAAAATTTGCATAACTCATAAAAAGCAATTTTGCCTAGAAAAAAAGAAATAGTGTGCCCCTCTCCCACCCTACTTAACTCAGCTAGTCATCCCTCTGCCACTACCCAGCTGGGCCCATTCTGCGCAATATTATGGGCCGTGTCTGGGAGGAATAAACCCCAAACCAAACTGACTGCACTGAGTAGATCCCGCCTCACAGGGACCCTATGGGGCAGAGTGGAGCTGTCCCTGGGGGGTTCTGAGGCTAGAACAGCACGCCCCACTCTTCTCCTAGTGCTTTCGCATTGCTCACCTTCAAACCCACCACACTGCCAGGGCTCCTTGTGGAAAGGAAAGAAGGGTTGAGTTTGGACCTTGAGTTCTAAAATCTAGGCAAAAGGCCTGGAAGAGGCCACCATTTTTTTCACATTAGACTTGAAACCTGGAGCTTGCCAATCCCTAAGACTTGGTGCTTCAGGAGTGAGCTCTGGTGGTGTAGTGGGTTCCACATTGGCCTGCTAGCCATACAGTCAGCAGTTCAAAGCACCAGCCACTCCTGGGAGGAGGGTGAACATTTCTGCCCCTATCAAGATGTGCAGCCATGGAAACTCACAAGGGTGGTTCTACGCTGTCCTACAAGGTGGCCATGAGTTGGAATCCACTCAATGAAGGTGGGTTTGAACAGTGTCCCATGAAATCAAATGACAATAGCAAATGCTAGCTATGCAAATCCCTGATGTTTAGTTTCTCAATCTCCTATAACATCCAATTTGCTCCCCTAACAGTTCCAATTAGAAAGAAATTGCAATTATCAGGTTCTAAATGGGGAAATGATACTCCAGGAAGTGAAAATGATTTCTCAAGGATCATGGTGAACTACTATTTAATTTAGGATTTAAGATTTAAATCCAAGATGGCTGACTTTAATTCCAAGCCTATTGCTATCAGGTCAATTCTGACTCATAGTGACCCTATATCCACTCTTTGAGTTTCCAAGGCTTTCAATCTTTACCTCAACAGAAAACCTCATCTTTCTGCTGGTGGTTTTGAACTCCTGACCTTGCAGTTGGCAGCCCAACATGCAACCCACTATGCCGCCAGGGCTCCTTCTTTAATTCCTAGTCCATCTTTATTCCTATATATGCCTTGACCTATGAAGCTATTAGGTTTCTAACCAAAAGTTCAGAAGCCTGAACTCAGCAATCACTCTACAAGAAAGATACAGAAGCCAGCTTTTGTAAAGTATTTACAATTTTAGAATTCCTTTGGGGTGGTTCTACTTTGTCCTAGTGAGTTACTATGCACTGGAATCGATTTTGACAATGATGGGTTTGGGGCTCCTGATGGTGCAGCCATATGATTTTTTTTCCCCTAGCAAATAAAATATGAGCAAAAGTGACAGATGTCAGTTCAATCAGAAACATTCCATTGCCTATGTCATCCTCTCTAGACCAAGAGCTTGCAGCTCTTGCCGACCACCTGTTAGGGCAAATCAAGTTTTATTGGAAAATAGTCACACTCATTCCCTTCCATATTCTGGACTTACTGGTTGTTATGGCAGTTTTTATATTACACTGGCAGAGTTGGGAGTTGTAAAAGAGAAGGAAATAGAACTATGTACTGATTCCAGCGTAGACAGTTCTTCCCTGCCAGGTCAACTGAGTAATGTGGCTGTCCCCAGTGATACAGTTTAAGGTGGTAGAGGCTCATTCCAACGGAAATGTTTTGTTGTTACCTGGGAGACAATTGCCCTCGAGAGTTGCCCGACCCCATTTGGAATTGGGATGAATACAAACGAATTCTTTGTTGAAATAAACAACTGAGATTTTGGACGTTTGTGATCATGATAATAGCCTGCCTGTTTCAGACTGAGATATATGCTGGGTTAATAAATGATGGAGATAAAGGAAACCTCAGCTGGTTAAGGTTTTCAGAGTCAGAATATTTTGAAAAGGCTGCCTACTAGGTGATGGGGAATGAATGTGGTCTAACCCAAGGGCGTTCTTGCTTTTTAGAAAGATCCTATGATTGTAAAATACAAAGTTCTGAGCCAGAGAGTGTGGCCAAATTTTCATTGTTGACAACTCTGCCCCCTAGGTTTAAGGTCCAAGGACTTTCCGAGTGTAACTCACTGGTTGGAAATAGTCATTTTTCTGCTCAAAAGTTTTGCACATTATGTTTCTGAAAGATTTTGATGTTGATATATTCAGGACAAAATGAGCTCCTATTTCTGAGCCATTATGTAAGGTAACTGCAGAAGTATTCTGCTCATTCGCGTCATATAGTTAACCTCTTAAATAGCTCATGTTCAAGACTGAGCTACAGCTGAACACAACTGTTATTGAGGTGGTGGGGTCTTTGAGGAATAACTGCCCTCTCAGCACCAGTTTTAGTAGGGTTCTCTTGTGATTCTCAGTCCCAGTGCTTCTACGGAAAGAGGGCTGCTTCAGTAATTTCGGAATTCTTGTAAGTGAATGAAAAGACCCCACTTGCAAAGAAATAAGCATCTATTGAACTAAGTCCAGCATATCTCCAACTCAAAGGGAAACCCGTTGAGATATCAGAAAAACAGATCTATGTAGTTTAATAGATATTTAGCCATTTTCCAAGAACCTTTGGAGGGGAAAATGATTTTGACAATGTGCTCTGTCCGATTGCATGTAACATACTTAGACCAAAGGGCAAGCCAACTTAGACAAGGGCTTTTGAAGGTGAGTTGATGAATGGAAGACGTCAGTTGTGTTCTCTGCCAACAAGGAATGGGCATCATAGTTGCTTAGGGGCATGGGTTTCTTGGTAACTGCCCAACAAAACTCATAATGGACTTCCCAAAGCATTCAACGTTCTAGCTTCCTAATAATATGCACCACCTCTAATATAGTCACCCAGCCATTTGGTCGCCTCAGCATTTGACCCATCAACGTCTGGTGTAGTTGAGTGCAGAATAGTGAAGGGGAAGTGGAAGAGCTGAGTATATTATTGAATAAGGATTAGCTGAGGATTCTGAAAGAGATCAGAAAGAATAACGATGAATTCTAGCTTGATCCTAAAGAAAGTTTGCTGCCGACCAGCAGATGTGGCAACAGGGGCCTTGGATCAGACAAGCTACATGGCTCCACTGCAGTCCATCCTCTTTCACCCCTGAAGGCTTTTAAATAGAGAAACTGATGCTGAGTCCCCACCGCCCTAGAAAAGGGATTGGAGGGATGACTTATTAAACAAACTTCTGTAAAATGCTCCTGTTTGGGCCGTAACAAGTGAGCACAGCAAACAATTAATTAGCGAACGTGTGTCCTAACAAACGCTCTTTCATAATAAAACAAATCACAGTGACATTTTTGCAGACATTTTGAAAAACATGAAGCATCACCCACGACTGTGGGTGGAGCGCCAGATCCTTGTCAAGATCATAATGAGATACTTTGTAAGGATGGTGGCCTTGTTGACAGTCTATTAAACTCAGCTTGCCGGCAACAGAAGGCACCTCTTCCTCTCCGATTTGGGTCATCTTTTTAATTATTATGACACACCACAAGCACCCCCTTTAGGTTAAAGCAAATGTCCTCCCCACTTCCTTATGCTTTATGAATCCACTTTCTTCTCAGGTGCCTGATCTTAGAGTCCAAACATAGGATTTTGAACCTGTTCATTGCTGGTATCTGACTGTTCCTGCTGAAGCCAAGTGGGAGCAGCCATGGGAGGGGGAACAAGCACCCCAGCGCTTCCAAAAACACCCGCTTGTCTCCGGATGTATGAGATAATTCTCACACACTTTCATCGGGGAAGGGCAGGGTTATGTGGGAGGGACGGTACACAATTCACTGCATACTTAATTTCATCAGAAAATGAGAGGCCAAACATGTAACAATGGGGCTAGGAGTCATGAGGAAAGATGTGGTTTCCATGACAACTGGAGAAGCACACTCATCATCACAACGCAAGGTCTGAACTGGGGCACAAGTGCTGACAGCTTAACCCAAGGCCTGTCATCAGGTCTTTCCTCAGCCGTGGTGCTTTTATCAGTCACTCTCTCCCTCTTGCTCCCCAAAGTCTTGGGAATGAACAGGGACGACATGCCCCCTCTCAGCGGGTAGGGATGACCTGCCAAAATCATTTGGCTTTTACCACTGAAGGGAGGGGTCCAAGATATGAGGGGGGTTTTTTGTTTTTGTTTTTTCAAAATTTTTATTCACCAATAAAATCATCTGGATTACAGTACCCTGAGCATTTCTCACTCCAATGTCCAAAATGTATATGTACACACACCACACACTCAAACATGAGCATATGTATGCCCACACCCAATGAGTCTCCACTCAGGTTGCCAGTGACATGTATCTGTGGACTGCTGTGTCCAAAGGCATTTCTCCAACACTCATACATCTTCTGCTGTCCATCATAGGTTTCATGCAGCTCCTTCATAGGAAAAGCAATTTTATCCCTCCTTACACCATACATCACCCATCTGAAGCAGAGTCATTAAGTTAGCAATCCTCAACTCAAGTTGCACATTAGAATCATCCATGGTGATTTTTAAATGTACTGAAATCTGAATTCCACCTCTACAATTGATTCGGTGTGCTGCCTGACCATCATTGCATAGATAAGAGGTGAGTGATAAAGTATATTCTAGCAATTTACTCAAAAACAATTTATTTAGCACCTCTCTGTGGACTAAACACTGACCTGGATTTCAGAGCTCTGAAGCTGAAGAAGATACAAGAGGTCCCAGTCCATAGGTGGGAGACAGATGGGTAGACAGATACGTAGGTGAAGTGCTGGCCTGTGGAAGCGAAGTGGATACATACCAGTGGCTGGTGCTGTCTGGAGACACGAAATACACACAATGGAGGAGGAGATGATGGAAACAAACACGCAGAGGGTACAAAACGGGCACTGAAGTAGCGTGATTCCATTGATCTGGTCTCAAAGGTCTATTACCGTGAGCGAAAGCTCTAGACCAGTGAAATATTAGAGAGATCAGGAAAAATGGGGATTAACACAAGGAGAAAGAAAAGTATAGGTATGAAACCAAAAGGAAGAACAAGAGAGAGAACAATCATATATACATGGTATATGTATATATGCATATGTGCAACATTTGGAAAGAGAATGACTGAAATTCCCCACATTGAAAAAATAATTCAAGCCATAGATGCAAGGCATCTTGAATCTCAAGAGAATGAATGTTAAAATATATATATCTAGACCTACCATAGTAAAACTATTGAAAACTAAAATAAGAGAGAAAAATATTTAAAACTAAACAGAGGTGTTTTTCTGCTTACCTTCAATGGAGAGAGAATAAAATTGATAAACTTGAAAAACAGGGAAAAAAATCACACAAAACAAAATAGAAAACAAACAAACAGAAGCTTGTAGACCACAGAATTGTATGTGCTGTGAGCTAGAAGTGCCCAGTGTAGTTCTATTCCTCAAATATGAGGGGAAATACTTGTTTATGTAAATGAGAAAACATTTTCCATCATCACCCTAAAGGAAATAACAATGTTCATCAGAGAGAAGGCAAAAGACCTCAGATATCACAGAAATATAATATTAAGAAGGTAGGTGAGTAACTCTAAGTGAAAATTGACTATATAAAATATTAATTATACATTATGGGACCTGAAACATGGCAAAGAAAGCATTTAAGTTAGAGAGTGTTAGGGTAAATTGTGCTAATATCTTTAAGATTCATATATCATCTGAGAAGTAGTACTAATTTAATTAGATATTAGCAAAGCAAAGATATAGGGCATGTCTAATGAAAGCACACAGATAAAAGAAGAGATTAATTCCAAGCTAAAGTGGGGGAAGAGATGAAATAATAAATTATAATTTTAAAATGGCTCTATCTCTGAAAGTATAAAAGCTCCTCTTTTAAAACAGTCTGAACAAGATTAAGGAGTTGCAGGAAATGGTTCTCAAGTTTGAAGAAGTTTGCCGTATAACCTGAGAGGCGAAACGGAAGGAAGACCAGGTTGAGCACAAGGCTGGAGCTCACAGGGCAGTGGAACAGGTAAGACAAGTCAGCTTTGTTGTCTCACAGGGGAGAGGCTGGTTGTTCAAGACCACATCTGCTTGGTGGCAAAGCAGATTCTGTTCTAGACCCTGAGTAGAAGATTTGTCTTCTACAGAGACTTCCATCCTGTGAGGACTCCATCCTTGCAGGGCCACACACACCTGGGGCCAGTATCAGCCAGCAAACTTATGGCTCCACAGGTAACCCTGTAGCTTAGAAACCTGGGAATTGTGAGTATCCAACTCTGGAGTGAATCTCAGCTGGCTGCAGATATTAGATGGACCAACACCCAGGAGACAGAGAGTCAACAGAAGTCCTTGTGGACTTGGCTTGAGGGAGGACTCTGTCTGGGTGCTCCCACAGGGAAGAACGATGGGGTTTTCCTCCCTTAGAGCCGGGATGTGCTTTGACACCTCCAAACCCCTCTGACTCTCAGCATCTCTAAGAAAGACTTGTGACATTTCAGCTCTGGGGGACTTGCATAGCAGACAGCTACCAAGTGGGGCTCGAAGGAGAGTGGGGGGTGATATGGGAAGGAGAGGGCCAAGCATGGGTATCAACACTTCCTTCTGAACACGCTAATCAGGAAGAGAAGCTGTGTGACTCAAGGAATGAGAATGCTTCATCCTCCTTCATGCCCCCAGGAAAGTGGCAGCACCTCACGCCTGCTAACGCCATCCTCCGTCCCCTGAGGTTACTCATCCTTCCCCTGCCTCTTCCACTCGGCTGCCCTACAAGTATGAAGCCAAACGAGATGCCGCAGGTGAGGTACTTGCTCACCTCCTCCACAACAATGCAAGGTGTGAGATGCCCGAGCTGATGATGTTGACACGATGCCACCTTTCATCCTGTGGTTCACATGAGAGAACTGGGAAAACCAGAGCTCTGGGAG
Organism: Echinops telfairi; assembly: GCF_000313985.2. Taxonomy (NCBI): domain Eukaryota; kingdom Metazoa; phylum Chordata; class Mammalia; order Afrosoricida; family Tenrecidae; genus Echinops; species Echinops telfairi. Next base: position 18,450,517 of record NW_022111358.1, read on the forward strand.
CTGTTGGACTGACTCTTACGTCAGCTCCTCTCTCAGGCCTCCTACAGGCCTGCGTTCAGCTTCCTCTTGAGTCCAATTATCTCACATCATTTCCTCTCTTCAAATGAGAGAACAAGTTAATAATAGATTTGGGGCTCTAGGCATATAAACCGCCTCAGATTTAGTGTTTGGAGGACGGTGGGGGTGACATATCCCCCTTGGGCTTTTCCTTCTGCCCAGTGACAAGTCTCAAAGGGGAAGATGCTCTGTCTGGAGTCAGGGGTAGCTGATAGAGGCAAGAGGTAGCGGGGAGTCACTAGGTGCTGTCCGGTTGCCCTCAACTCATGGGCACCCCACGCACGACTAAACCAAACTCTTCCGGGTCCTTCCTGTGCCATTCTCATGATCGGTGGTGGAGCACACCCATGTGCTCCGTGGGACTTTCATTGACAAATGTCCAGGTCAGTCTTCTCAGTCTGTATTCGTCTGGACCAGCCACTGATACCTGTTCAACATCATAGCGCCACACAAGCCCCCAGGTTGTGCTTGCGCATGAGGTGCATTAGCCAGGAATTAAACTCCGGTTTCCCACATGGAAGCCCACAATTGGACCAGGGAGCCACCATTGCCCCCTGTGGCAGTGACTGATCTTTAAAGAAGTCCAGCATCACCCTCAGAGCTGTTACTGCACAGGAGAGAGGTATGGACACGCACGGCAACACAGTGCCAGCTGCTTTGACCCGCTTTCCCATCTGAAATCTGAACAGAGTCCCCATCCACCACATGGCTGGAATTCAATACAAGGGACTTTGGGAGGTGGGGTTTAATCATTTTACTGGGGGCTCTTACAGCTCTTATAACAATCCATGCATCCATTGTATCCAGCACATTTGTACATATGTTGCCATCATAAGTTTCAAACCATTTTCTTTCTACTTGAACCCTTGGTATCAGCTCCTCTTTTTACCCTCCCTTCCCCACCTTCCCACCCACATGAACCCTTGATAAATTATAAATTGTTATTTTCATATCTCACACCATCCACTGTCTCCCTTAGCACACATTTCTGTTGTTTGTCTCCCTCTGGCTGGGAGGTGGGGTTGTACGTTGATCACTGTGATCAGTTCCCCCTTTCTCTCCCTTTTCCCTCCACCTTGCCGCACCCTCATGGTATCACTACTCCCATTACTGTTCCTGTGGGGTTTACCTGTCCTGGATTCCGTGTGTTGAGACCTCTTATCTATACCATGCTCTGGTGTAGCCGGATTTGTTATGATCGTGGCGGGGAGGAAGCATTCAAGAACTAGAGAAATGTCGTCTGTTTCATCAGTGCTATACTGCACCCTGGCTGACTCATCCCTTCCTTGTGACCCTTCTGTTAGGGGATGTCCAATTGTGTACAGATGGGCTTTGGGTCTCCACTCCGCCCTCCTCATTCACATGATCAGATTGTTTTGGCTGTTCTGATGCCTGATACCGGATCCTGTGAACACCTCGTGATCACACAGGTCGGTGTCCTTCTTCCATGGGGCTTGGTTGCTTCCCAACTAGATGGCCGCTTATTTGACTTCCAACCTTTAAGACCCCAGACGCTATATCATCGAATACGCCGGCACCATCCGCTGTCTTCACCACATTTATTTATGCACCCATTTTGTCTTCAGTGATCATGTTGGGAAGATAAGCAGCACAGAGTGCCAGGTTATTAGAATAAAGAGTTCTTGCACTGAGGGAGGACTTGAGTAGAGGCCCAGTGTCCATCTGCTACCTTAATACTTACCATATAAATATATGTGCATAGACCTATAGCCCTATCTGTATATATTAATATATTTATACATATATAGTCATGCCTGTTTTTATACCTCTATAGATGTCTTTTTCCTCCTGGTTCTTTCCTCTGATCCACAAGGGACTTTTTGCTATTTCCTGAAATGGTTCCAAGTTCTAGCCTTTCATGTCTAGTTCTGTTGCTCATCTTTCTTCCCGTTTGAGTGGGTATTTGACGCATGACCTCTTGGTTTTGTTACCCTTTCTAATTGCAGTACACACTCTTGGCACCTATTGGCAGATTGATTTTATTGGTGGTTTGGGTTCTTGGTATTCGCCCTGCACCTTTTCAAGCTGAAGCACCTAGCACCCGATCCTGGTCTGAGCCTACTTTCCTGCACTGCTGGAGGCTGCCTCGGTCTCAAGAAAACTGCCACCGTGGTGTCATAAAACAGCAAGTGTCGTAGAGAGAAGTCTGTGAACGCATTTGCCCGCTGTTCAAATCTCACTCCTATTAACTCCAGCTTCACTTCGTGAGCTCCCAGAGAATGGAGGACTCTTCCCAACCTGTTCCTCAAAACGCTACAAGAGCTCCAGGAATTGTTTTCAAAATGCGTTTCAAAATTCTTAACCCCAACTGAGTATTATCCTAAGATGAGTCTACATCAACCCCAGTCTTTTGGATGGGAGGTGGGGGTGGGGGGCTAGCTATGACTGATGGGCCATTACTGATGTCATTGATGGATACAATGCAAATGTGAATGACTTCACACTTTGTAAGTATCAAGACCTGTGGTACTTATATAATTGTCAATATAAGGAGTAAGCGTGTAGGGATAGAGACTACCTGTCAATCGGGACATAGCCAATGAGGCTTCTGTGTGGGCATAGCCTTCCCCTAAGGATTCTGGGAATTTTAGTATTTCTTCTGTGGATGTGGGAGACTCTGCTCACACTCTGAAAGACAGAGCAGCTGACAAGACACATGGACCCACCCTGGTGCAGCCCTGGGTGCTGGAGAAGCCATGCAGAGGTCCTGTCGCGCTCAAATGTTTCCAATACCACTGGATCCAAAGACTTTCTACCCACTGGCCTGTGATCGTCTACATTCGGCGTCATTGCATGTGTTTCGTGAGTCTGAAGAGGACTTTGTAGCTTGGTATCAGACATAGGGGCTAATATCGGACTTTGGACTTGATGGACTGGGCTGGGGTGTTTTCTCAAAGTCCAATTGCTATTGTATATCAATCTCTTTCTTACACACACGTGTGTCCGTGGCTTTGTTTCTCTAGTCTACCCAGACTAACACAAGACCCCAGATCTTGCAAACTATGAGATCATGAGAATTGTGGTAGAGTGGTCATAGCTGCTCCGTTGTCACAAAAAGGCTGTTTAAAAACCAAGAGCAATGTCGACTTCCAGGTCTCTCATGTGCCCTTACCAGAGTCTCTTGATCTTGCATGTGACCTACGGCTCATGGTGGCTACAACAACGAGCTCACACGGGACAGGTGTATCCCACAAGAGGCCGGTGTTGTCTACACAGCATCCTCACCAGTCAGAGCCCACTCAGTGGCATGAAACACAGCCTGGGTAAGGTCCCCAGGTGTTGCAAGCAGTCAAGCCCGGGGCTACTAATGGATCAAGGGCTTGTTTGAACTCACCCAGAAGCCCTTGGAAAGACTAGCCTGGTAATCTGAAAAAAATCAAGTCACTGAGTGGTTCTCAACCTTCCTAATGCCACGACCTTTTCATACAGTTTTTCATGTTGTGGTGAACACCCCCCACCCCCCAACCATAAAATTATTTTGTTGCTACTTCATAACTGTCATTTTGCTAACTGTTATAAATTGGGCAAGCCCTGTGAACAGGTCATTCGACCCCCAAAGGGGTCACGACCCACAGGTTGAGAACCACTGCTGTAACACATTATACCCTGAAGCACATGGCACCCAGATCAACTCAAGGCCAACTGATCATTACAGCACAAGCAATCTTCCAGGAATCTCGACTCCAGTGGTAATAATGTAAGCATCTTAAAATTTATCCTATCAGCATTTAGGGTGACCATGGGAGAAATTAACTGACATCCTCTTCCCATCTCACAAAGACACCAGACAAGACTCCCCTCTAAGCGGCAATGTTAAATAGTCAATGAAATTCTCTCTCACCCACGTGCCATTCCTTCAGGGAGTTTTGTTGCATCAACAGTTTTGCTGACATACAAGTCACACAGCATATAATTCAATACTTCAAGCCCATCGAGAAGAGTTGTACCATGATCGGTTTTAGAACATTTTCTTCATCCTTGTACTCACCGTAATTAGCTCCTCATCCCCCCACCTCCCCTCCAAAAAACCACTAATCCAGTTGCTATTTCTATGGCTTGACCCATCCCGGATTTCACATCGGGCAAAACATTTAAAAACAAGCAAACAAATGAAGCTAACCAGAAAAAACAAGGTAAGAGAGATGAAAAACCTCAATCAAAAAGAGAGTAGAAAACATTCAAAACTATAACAAATTTAACTGAATCATAAGGGGGTTCAAATGATAAGGAGCTAAATTTTCACCTAACTGCATCTGCACCAGTCCACTTTCCAGAGCATTGTGCACGGTGGCCAGGCTGCTCACCTCCCTGCGGATGTTTTAGGAAGAGCCAACAAGCCGATTTCGCAGTTTCTTACCAGTGAACAGTGCTGGTGGGTCTGTGCATAAAAGGCTTCGTGTGAAATCACTGCTGGTGGTCAAGGGTGGGGGGCGGGGACGAGGACACGAGAGTAGCAAGCAGCGATGTGACGAGTGACCTCAAGCTCCCAAAACCGGGTCCCTGAAGCATGAGGCATGCTCACTCGAAGGCACTGTGGACCTCTGCCCCACATGCAGACCTGGGCGTTTCCGAACACATTAAAGCGCTAATGAGTTTGTTGAGACAGCCAGAAGGCTACACACCAAGGCTGTGACGCAAGACAACAGACCAGGCAAACAACGAAACTGTACGTAAGAACGTAAGCTGTTTTTAACGGCCAGAAGGCAAGTCTTTACCCCCATAGGTGAATAACTATTCTGGTGAAAAGAAGGATTTTGAGGTCAAATAAGTTTCGAAAACAAATCTATTTTTTATGAAAGAGCAACCCATTAAAAGTTCTGAGCACTTCTGCAGTAAAGAACCCCTTTCAGCTTTATGTAGCAACACTTCCCAGACAGATTTGATGATTGGAGCTACTTTGGGTCAAGGGATTCCCATGGCCACAATGTGGCTTCCGCGTGGGCCCGCGTGGGGGTTGGGCACAGTGCTTGGCTAAGTAAAGAGTGAAGCCGTGCCTTGTACGTCCCACCAGGGACAGGGCTAGGAAGGGAAAGTTGGTGACCATGGTCATCTGCTGTCCTCCTGCAACGTGTCACAGCCATGTGATGTGTAAATCGTGGGACGCTCTCCAAGTCTCTCAAGGAGAACTACCTCTAGATTATGGTGGTTCCCAACCAGCAGTTGGGTAGAACCTCTTTGAATAACATATACGGGGACACTTTATCGGGGGGAGGCTTGGGTCAGAGGTCTCCAAGGCCACCCCAGGTTTAAGGACTGTATAGGAAACCTAAAGTTTAGGAAGCCATACCCCCAGGTAAGATTCACTACAATGCATACAAAGAGGGGACAAAGGATGTCTGGGGGAAACCAAGCGCAAGCTTCCAAAATTCAAGTTGTAACAACATTGTGGGATGGGGTGTCCAAGGAAAGTCCTATGGAAACTTGGCATCCAGGATGTTTATTAGGAACTGGCCTCTACCTAGCTTGTACCCAACCTCCAGGCTCCGAGAAGGAAGCGAGCTTTCAGCATAACCCACATTACTTGTGCTGTTTAGGGACAGTCAACCAGCCACTTTTATCAGCCTGGGAATGATGACCATCTCCCAGACACCAGCCAAGGTCCAACCTTGCCAAGAGGTTTGTCAGAGGATCTGGTCTCATGCCTTCTATGTTAACTCTTTTCTGCACAATGATAGAGGATGCAAACAACTAAAATGCTGGCTAAATAGAAAAGTCACCTTTGTCCACTTCATCACAGGTCAAGCATTACAAGAAGGACTTCGCAGAGACCGAATGCTGGCAGGGCGTGTAGAACCTGGGAGACAGGAAGAAACCCAGCCAGTGGTTGCCCTGAAAGTTTGTGCTGAACCCAAGAGAACTTGAGCAAACTTCCATCTTGTCAACCTCACAACGTGTTGGAAATTGGAGATGGGCTTCAGGGCCTGTCCCAGGTGAAGCTCCTAATAGAATATTTTTCTAAGAATTGAGCCCCTGCCAAGGCTACATGCTCTTTGTTAGGATAAAGGAGAAAAACAGAAAAGCTAATCTGGAAAAATAGAACTAAGTTGCCGAAAAGCATGCTCGACCGTGTCTGAGGATTGGATAGGAAGGGAAAGCGCCCTCCCCGAGTCTGAGACCAGGAGCAAGGCCTCACACATCTTTGTGGTGAGAATTGAAGCTATCTTGTGATCTCAAAAACTGCAGGCAGGTCGTTTTATTTAGAGTGGTTACAGGTTGCTAGTGCTCCCAGGCAAATAGCTAAAGAAAAGACAGCTTTTCTCTGGAGGAGCATGACTCCAGTCCAGTCTTCAAAGTTAAATTCCCCAAGATTACGTCCCAAGGACAGTGAGTCAAAGTCACAAAAGGAGGTCAAAAGTCACAAAAGATGCAGAGCCAGGAAGCATCTTGTGCCTGCCAGAAGAAATAATAATAATAGAATTCGACTCACAAATGGCTAAAGGAATGAAAAAGACGTTTGAAATATGAGAAAGAAAGCAATGATCAAGTGATTGGGGAAAGAACCATATAGGAATTTTTTTTAATGATCAAGGGATTGATTGGGAAAAGAACCAATCGAATTCTCAGAAATAGAAAGCATAGAAAGTGAAGTAAAAAGATTCAATGGAAAATGAGACGTGATCAAAGGGAAAATTAGTGAGATGAAAATACAAAGAAATGATGGAAATTAGGGGAACTGTGAACCTAGCATTTAGAGAACGGAGGCTAAAGCCAGTGATCTAAAATACAAATAATATAATAGTAATAATAATAACTTAAATTGCAGTTCCAGGAAGAAATATCAGAGAGAATGGAGCCAATGCTGTATTTGAAGATACACTGATGACTGAATTTTCCAGAATTGTTTAAAGTCATTCAGATCCAGAAATTGTAGCAAATCTCAAACAGTATTAACCTTCATGTATCATAATGAAATGACAGAAAACCAAAGGGGAGAGAAAAATATTAAAATCAATCCTAAAGAAAAGAATTAACCACTATTAAGAGCAAATCAAGTAGACTGAACTGCGGCTATGACCACTAAGGAAAATGAATCAACAGTTAAAAGGGAAAACCAGGCAAGTTTTAATAGTTACCCAGGAAGCAAATAATTACAAAGTGCACCTGTGTTCCCTGAAGCATCATTCACAATCCAAAAAAGAAACAGTTCATCAGTCCACAGGTGATTTGATAAGCTAAACGTGGTACATCCATACAACGGAGAGCTATGCTATTATAAAGAACAATTATGAGTCCACAAAACAGATTGTAGCATGGATGAATCTGGGAATAATGCAAAGTGAAATAAGTAGATGACATAAAGACAGAGTTCTCCTCTTATTAGGAGAGATATATGAAAATAAACAGGGAGCAATCTTCATGGGTGCCTACCAGGGATGGGGTGTAGGGATCGCTCTGTAGATCAGAAATATCTGTTACTTTGGGTGATGGGGTCAGTAGAACTGAATGGTGTGGAGGGAATGAGCACGGCTTGATTAATGGAAACAAGCCCACCAATAAGAGCACCAGAGGAAAGGATGTTTGAGCCAAAGAACTTAACAGTATGATGTGGCCACATTATCAACCAGAATGCAAAACACAAGCTCCTGGTGACAGAGAAGCGAGAGTGAGTAAGAAAGTCTTACTTGTCAAGTTCCAGCTCCTACCTGCTCAGGTTAACCTGAACATGTCTAAACATGATTCTGCACTCGGTGCATGGCTGCAAACAAGTCTCCCAGAAATGTATTTGCCTTAGTCTTGTTAGGGTGTCTTTAAAAAGAAAAAAGTCCAATTCAAACCATGACTTCTGAGATGTGCTGGATTGGGTTTTGTGTTAGTCTGGGTACTTTAGGGAAACAAGTCCAAAGAAACTCATGTCTAAGAGAGAGTTTTATATAAAGGTTAAGTGCACATCAAGAAAACATCCCAACCCAGTGCTGCCCAAGCCCACAAGTCCAACATTAACCCATGTGTCTGACACCAATCCACAAAGCCCTCCTCCATCTCACAAAACACATACTGTGATGCCGACTGCAGGAGGAAAGGCGAATCAGTGAGCATGTAAACATCTCAGCCCTGGCAGGGGTCTCCACACGGCTGCTCCAGCACCCAGGGCTGCATAGGGGTAGGTCCATGAGGCTTCTCCTTGGGGGTGTCTTGCAGGAAGTGAGCCTTGCTAGCTGAAGCAAGGAACTGGCTAAGGCAGCTTAGTTTGACTGTCAGAGGGCAAGAGATTCGAGAACTCGAAAGGCGAGGCTCACGAAGCCATTTCTCTCTCCGCCCTTCAATTAACCCCACATGTGTTTATCGGCCAGGTTGGCACAATTAAACTAACTACCTCAGGTTTGATTTAAGGTAGAGGTCAGCTCAGCAGGCTATGGGTGGCAACTCTTTTAGGGTTCGCTAAAGGGGGTAATCTTGAAGGACTTTTCAAAGGACACAGGATGATCATAGAAGATCATCAGGAAGAAGTTTGAGGAAAATGTACAATTGCATTGGTGAGAAAAAGGCCAGGAAAGTTGTGCCGAGAAATTTCTGTTGCCAAAATTCGAAGGACACTTCTACGAAGGAAACATGATTTGAGTACCTTGATCCTGCTATTTTGATGTGGTTTATATCGAAGAATGTAGAATTCTTCAGCGAAGAGTTAGAGAGATGGAAAGCCCTTCACACACGTATAGACCTATATGGAGGATGCATGGATAAATAATTACTTCACACTTGGATTTTGTTGTTTGTTTAATAAAGGATTCTATAATTGTGTAGTTATACTTTGCAGCACATTCTTGTGTATGTCGAGGCACATATGTATACAAGTAGATACAGTTATGTACATACATGTGCACCAATAGAAGTTCAGGATCCCCCTGCTTTCTGAAAGTAGAGACTTCCTAAGAAACCTCTCCTAAAAAGCACTGGTAATTGCCTCTACTAAGAAGCAATTACCATTCATTTACATGAAAAAATGTTTAGCATTCACAAACCCTAAAAAATAAGCTACAATCCTTAATGCATAAACGCTAAATTTTAGAGTCTAAAATAACACCAACAAAAAGTAAAATCAGTCTATCTAAGAATTAATGTAAGTATAATGCAGTTCCCAAGGAAGGAGCTTGGTGATTCCAATTCACTATAAAACAAATCAGCTGAATGATAATTTTACTTTTTTCTCTGCTTTCGCAAAAGCAAAATTCTCTTCAGACTTATTTTCATTTGCAAATACAGGGACTAGTGCAGGCCTTTCACAAAAGTGAAATGGCATAAAGTGAGGTTTTGTAAAGCAGGGATACTTGCGTGTGTGTGTGTGTGTGTGTGTGTGTGTGTGTGTGTGTGTGTGTGTGTGTTTGTATCGGTGCATATGAATGCATTTACACAGGACACAGCCAAGCACACAGCAAGATTGGTTTCTGCATTGTGTGGAGCCTGGTGGTTTAGTGGTTATGCATTGGGCTGCCATCCTCATGGTCAGCAGTTCAAAACCACCAGCAGCTCCGAGGAAGAAAGAGTGGTCTTTCCACTCCAGTAAACAATTACAGTCTCAGAAACCCACAGGAGGTCATGATGAGTCAGCGTTGACTCGGTGGCAGGGAGATCCTACATTTCGAAACAAACATGTATTATATGTGTGCATGTAAGCATACATAGATATGTATGTTGTGGTGGCTGTTCGGTGCCATCATGTGGGTTCCAACCTACAGCGACCTTATGCACAACAGACGGAAACACCGCACCGTCAGTGCTGTGCCATCCTGGCAATTGGTCCTGTGCCTGAGCCCACTGTTGCAGTCACTGTGCCAGGTGGTCCCACGGAGGGCCTTCTCCTTTGTGCTGTCCCGCCACTTGATGGAGCATTTGCAAGCATTTTACCCTACACTCTGCCTTCTCAAGGGACGGGTCTCTCCTGGCAACACGTCGAAATATATAAGATGATAACTTGCCATCCTTGCCTCTAAGGAGCACTCTGCCTCTATTTCTTCCAAGACAGACGTGCGAACCCTTTTAGCAGTCCTGGTACTTGCAATCTTCTTCTCCAGCACCACAATTCAAGTGCAGCGGTGCTTCTGCCGTCTTCTTCTCCAGTGTATGGGTATGTGATATTTTGTAACATATATACAGTACATATGTGTGTGTGCATATATGCACATGCATTTTTCAATGTATACCTTATGCATATGTGTACATACTAATATATGAGAGAAATATGTATACTTACATATATGTACATCCTCAAATATGAGGGGAAATGACAGCTTTTCCAAAGATGAGGTGCAAAAATTTACTTGGCATTTCTGATAATAAATGCAAAACTGAAAATTACATATTTAAAAGTCATCCACATGTGTATTTCAGATACCAACTTGGGATTTGAATAGCTTCCTGGGCACCTCTTGCGAAAACTCAACAACACACTGAGATAAGCGTTCAGGGGCAGAGCTTCTAATGGATAACAATTGAGTTTAAAGAACCAGCGCCATGCGGATGTGGGAAGTGGAAAAGGCACCTGGTTGGAAATGGTAGGCGCTAAGTGGGGATAGTCTCTGGGAAATTCTTTGAATCACCAACTGTGTAATCTGTAAGCAGAGGATTTGTTTCCTTTTGATGCCTCGTCACGATGAATAGTCTATACTCCCGGGAGTATGCTCAATGGTGCAATGTTTGCAGCTGTGAATGTACTTGACAGATTTTTATTTCTTTATAATCTTTCTCACACAAACGCATTTGCAAGGCATATGTTTGTTGCAGCACTGTAGAGGGAAAATAAATATATAACAGTACATACTCATATATGCGAAAACTGACAGCTTTTCCAAATATAATAATAGGACTAAAAACTGATTTGGCACTTCTGATAATGAAGTGTGAAACTAAAAGGACTTTTTTCTAAATAATCAAGGATGTATCAGTACAGAAGAAAGATTAAACCATTTTGTTCTTCTCGCTATCAAAAAGAATATTGCAAAATCAGTGTCACGTGAAGAAGCAAAGAATAGAAAGCCAGATACAGTTAAAATTATTGTAGAGATTTATCAGGATGTAAATTAATTTTTAAAAGCTGGTGATTATGGTGTATTTGACCTTTTAACCTTGATAATTTGTGGCGATTTCTGAACAAATCTTGGATTTCGTAATTCTACATCCGTCATCTTGCATTTTTCTTAACGAAATCCCCTCCTCCTTAACTGCAGGGCCTCAGATTCCCCAAAACTTGCAACAAACTATAAATGCACACAGTGAACATGTGTACAGTATGTCAGAAACACACAGAAACCTTGATTCAATAAAGAGACCAAACTGTGAGGCTGCTGTTTCTGGACCTGTCCTCCACATCGGTCTCTCCACTTCCGAAGGTGGCGGTTCCACCTCCCTGAGCCTCCCCTATGGACTCGGTGCGCTTCGCTTTACAGCACAATGGGCATCCTTGACGACTCAAATCCTGTTCCTTTGACGTGTCCCTGGAGCTTTCAGGGGAAGAAGAGAAGTCTAAAGGGCCTGATTAGGACTGCAGACTGGAATGGGTAAGGGTTCCCAATGAAATTCCTGTAGGACAGGTTTCACTACCCTTAAAACTAAATAGGTGCATTGTCATGATGGGGGGGGGGGTGTCAAAAATTTGGCATGAATCTCCTGACATTTTTCTTACCCAGGTAATTTTCAATGTTCTTGAATTTTTTGACAACAAGGCCTCATGGGCGTCCTGTGTACTTGGAGTATCTGATGGAGAACTTCTCTGTAGATACCACTGAGCACAGAGACAGGCTTAAACACAGTTTGCTCAGAAAAAGCTTCTGCATGGAAGACCTGGAACCTTCGTAGCAATACTTTCTTCAGTTGCATATAAATAAACTAAAAAACATGAGTCACTGCCATGAGTCGACTGATTCTGACTCACCAGGCCCCTTTAGAACAGAATCGAACTGCCCCTGTGAGTTCCGTAGGTTTGCAAGTTTGTAAATCTTTATGGGAACAGAAAGCCTCGTCTTTCTCCCATGGATCAGACAGTGGTTTCAAACTGAGACCTTGCAGTTGGTAGCCCAACTCATCATCCACTGGGCCATCAGGGCTTCTTTATGCACACACACACACACACACACACACACACACACGCACACGCACACGCACACGCACACGGCTGTTGTTCTGACTCACAGCAAGGTTAGGTGCAGCAGAACTAAACTGAATAGTTCCAGGTCCTGCAGCATCCTCACAAATTTGGTGCTTGAACTCGGGGACACCGTCGGGTAAGCACTGGGCTGCTAACTGCAAGGTCAGCCATTCAAATTCGTCAATGCCTGGCAGAAGACCTCTGAGGCTCTGTGCGCCTGTCAAGATGCACAGCCTCCAGAAACCCTATGAATCAGAATCAATTTGATGGCAGCGGTGTATATGGGTATTTATTTTTTAAATTTGTGGGGAAATGGAATTAAAAGGTAATGGCATTTTTCCACACACACAAAAATTGAAGCCGCCTTTCCATGTATGTGTACATGTGTGTCTTTGGGATCCCTGGTGGTATTGTGGTTACAGGCTGGGCTGCTAACCACAAGGTCAGCAGTTTGAAACCGCCAGCTGCTCGTGGGAGAAAGATGGTGTTTTCTACTCCTATAAAGAGTTACAATCTCACAGGGGCAGTTCTCGGCTGACCTAAAGGGTTGCTAGGAGTCAGCATCAACTTGATGGCAGTTAGGTTTATTTTATTATTGTTATCATCATTATTTTGTGTACGTGTTGTCAGAGAATTGGGAGATATTGAGGCGTGACGCCAGAAGATAAAGCAGGCAAGCAATATCTTAAGAGAAAGGAGAGTGTATTATAAACATTATGGAGGATTTACTAGATAGGCACCCCGATCGTGTAATGGGCTGTCTTTGCGGATGCTAACCACAAAGCCAATGGTTCAAGTCCACTAGCAAAAGGCGAGGCTGTCTGCTCTGGATAATATTTAAAGTTTCAGAAATCCAGAGGAGTAATTCTCCTCTGACCTGCAGGATGGCTGTGAGCTGGAATTGGCTCTATGGCAGTGAATTTGGTTTTCCTAAGAGCATGTAACTCAGATTTGGATCTATAGTGCACTATGAATGGGACCCTCTCTCAGAGAGGGACGCACATTAACTGAGCTCATGAGACTAATGTGAAAAATTCAGAGTGGGGAGGAAGTGTGAGCACTGTATGCCAATGTATTTACAAGGCAACATAATTCCCATTTGGGATCAGAAATATTTGAAATTCATTTGTTTAGTACATATTCTCCCTGTGACAAAAAGGCTGATGAGAAGCCCAGTTATTAATTTATAGGAGATCTTTGGTCAGGGACCGGAAAAACTTAAAAATTGTAGGAAAGGGAGGTCCCTCCCCTGAAGACATACTTACATGGAAAGCCAAATTGTAATTAGGATTTTACTTAATAAGCATGGAATCAAATAAGCTGGATAAATTGAATCATGATCTCAGATGAAAATTCCATTTTACCATTTTCTCGTCATGGGGATGTGCGTGCTCCGGGACAGTGGGACTGCGAATCCTGAGTCTTTCTCTCTTTAGGGAAGGCCACATTAAGGGTCTAAAATTACCCCAAGTTTGAGGCTAATGACAGGACTTGGATGCAACTGTCCTTTTCTGGAAGCTTCATGGCTGGCCTGTTAAATTCTGTCATCTATAAAAAGACTGCACATCCATATTCACCTTTACACAGCGTTCACTTAATGTCTCCCATCATTAGTTTAATTACATGTAATCTTCATCTTTTACTCTCAGAGAAGTGACATGAATTCTCAAAGTGTCCTAATTCTTTCTTTAGAAGTCCCAGCATTCTCTAGTATCAAAAAGTTCGGGTGTGTGTGTGTCCATAAAAATTAGGAAATAGCTAAGGTGTGACCAACCAGAAGATAAGACTGCCAAGTGAG
>NW_022111358.1:18466379-18480022 GCF_000313985.2 Echinops telfairi
ATGATGGCAACAAATGTACATATGTGCTTGACACAATGGATGTATGGATGGACTGTGATAAGAATTGTATGAGCACCCAATAAAATAATTTTTTTTTAAAAAAAAGAGAATTCCTAGGGTGGGAAATCTGTCACCAAAGGTAAAACATTGATGGCAAATGTGAAGGGAGAAAAAGACAGAATACAGCACTGCATCCACCCATGAAGTCACTCAGCTGAACCTCAGACTCAGTCCTGCATGTGGACAAAGGATGGGAGGCGAGCTTAGTGGTCTGTTTTCTAGTACGGAGTCCAATTGATATAGTTAGGAGCCTGGGTGGTGTAGCAGATTACTCACTGGACTGCTCACCACAAAGTCAGCAGTTTGATTCCACCAGTCTCTCCACAGCATAACGGTGAGGCTCTCTGCTCCCACAAAGACTACAACCTGGGAAAACCCAAGCACAGTTCTCTTCTGCCCTCCAGGGTCACTAGAAGTCAGAATATACTGGTCAGCAGTGGGTTTGGTTTGGGTTTGGGGACGTATGTGGTTAAACAATGTGATTTAAAGGAGCCCTGCTGGCACAACAGTTAAGCGCTCAGCTTCGAGTCCAAAGATTAGTGGTTTGGACTCAACCAGTGGCTCCCTGGGTAAAAGGCCTGACATCCCCTTCCATAGAAATTTAGAGTCTCAGAAACCTTACTCTGTCATGTGGTGTGCTGTGAGTTCCAGTTGACCACAACAGTGTGATGTAGGCATTCAAACCACTTGGATCGATCTCTCTTCCAACACTTCTTTAAGGAGGACAAAGCACTGGCTATTTGAATCTCAAACTCATATGTAAGCAAAATGGAGTTTCAGACTCGACCACAGATTTGCAAACTGCCAAGCCTTCCCATGACAGCTACGCACTGGGTCATTGCTTTTCTTCAGACATTCCAGCCGAGGCTGGCTGTGGCCCTGATACAGTATCAGACTCATGCCAGGCGGTCCTTACAGATAAACGAATGGACACCCTATTGAATCAGAAATGAGCAGATGCAGGTCACCCCAGAAGCAATTGGTTGGGCTACCTTGCAAAGTGCCAGGGGTGGGGGAGTAAGGTAAAGGGCTTTGAAAATGTGGCCATCAAGTGGTTCACATTCATTATTGCAGCTGAAGATACAAATCATGTGTATTCTTCAAAGTTTGGTCCGGAGACCATGAAAAATCCAAGCTCGGGAACAAAACAATGATCATTTTCATTCAATATCATTTCCCTCGAGTTTGGGAACCGGCAGTCTGATTATAAAGATCTGCGCAATAAAAGGATTCATAAAAATAAACCTGCTCAATCCGCGGTCTGCTTCTTCAGACTGGCTCAAGGTGGGTTTCCTGCCGAACGCAGTCTGAGAAGCCTTGGTGGGAATTCGGCTCTGAGGTCACTAGGTGCTGGCGTCAACTCAATAGTAATCGATTTTGTTTAAAATGACAGAGCTGGACTCTCTTGAGTGCCACTTGGTTTTTGTGGGGTGCTGATAAGTTGCTTCGGACTCATTTCAAGCCAATGTGAGAAAGTAGAACTGCCCTTTTGGATTTCCTGGGCTGTAACCCTTACAGGGAGAAGTCCCAGCAGCCCCGCGGCTAAGCACTTGGCTGCTCGCCAAAAGTTGGCCGAATGATCCCCCAGCCAACCCCTGGGAGAAAGATGCGGCAGTTGGCTTCCCTGAAGATGTGCAACCTTGCAAACCCTCTGGGGCAGTTCGCTCCCTTCGTGAGGGTTCCATGCTTCCGAGTCAATTCGATGGCAGCGGGTGGTCTTTGCAGAAGCGGTTTTTGTTTTCTCCCTTGAAGGAGGGTCTTGGCTCCCTCAGAGCAGCTGGTGTGTGTCGGAACCACTGACAGGGGCTCGCTCGGTGGTCCTCGCTCCCATCTCTCTCTTCGGTGCCTGACCCTTCCATCGCAGGAGGGTTGCTTTCACAGCATTATGCGGAGACATCAGTCCATTCGGACAGAATCCTAGAGAATTGGAGCGGGGAAAGACCTGGGAAGTAGGTGAAACCAGCCCTCTCACAGCACAGGTGAGACCACTGAGGTCCAGAACGGTCATGTGCCCTCTTCT
The DNA here is from genome assembly GCF_000313985.2 of Echinops telfairi. Lineage (NCBI taxonomy): Eukaryota > Metazoa > Chordata > Mammalia > Afrosoricida > Tenrecidae > Echinops > Echinops telfairi. Next base: position 18,468,460 of record NW_022111358.1, read on the forward strand.
CCAAGTGAGTCGCTGCACGGCTCAAGGAGGGGGCTTCTTTCACACGCAACAATTACTTGTTGGCGGAGGTGGGTGGATAAGGTATACACTTGCAACAGCAATGCTATTGACAGCTAATGTTTTCATAGTACTAACTAGAGTGCTTTTTGTATTTGAGTTTCATGAAATCAATGGGAGGAGGTGGTTTAAAATGTGGGTACTGATCCCCTTATCTTGGGGGCAGGGCCCAGGAATGTGAGCTAATTCTGTCTGACCCAGGGGTCTAAGGACCACCCTGTGGGAAACATGACTGTAATCATCCTTGATCAAAGTCCTGATGGGGTTGAATTCAAATGGGCTATTTAATGCTTTCTACCCTACTCTGGCTTTCCTGGGGAACTCTGGTGATGGTGTTGAGTAAGAGTGCAACTGCTAACCACTAGGTCAGTAGTTCAAATCCACTGGCCACTCCTTAGGAGAAAGATGAGGCTGCCTGTCCCCATAAAGATGCACAGGTCCAGAAACCATACATTGGGTGACTGTGAGTCGGAATGGACTTGATAGTATGGGCTGTCTGTTGCTGTCATTGTTTAGGGTGGAGTTCCTGAAGGTGAATATTATGACCTATTGCTACACTCTCGACTGCTGAGACCTGGGCAGTCAGTCCTGGGTGGATCTCAGGAGTTGGGCTGAGGAAACAAAGACCATTTAAGGGGTGATCATAGACCTGATTTAGCCCAACAGCCAATTTCAGGAAGCTAGCTGTTTGTAGTTGAGAGGTGCAATGGTTATGTGCTCAGCTGCTAACCACAAGGTTAGTGGTTCAATCTTACCAACTGCTTTGAAGGAGGGGTCGGGGCGGGGCAGTGTAAATAAAGGTTTCAATCTGTCACTGTAAAGATTACAGTCTAAGGAATCCAACAGGACAGTTCTATTCTGTCCTAGAACATTGCCATGAGCCAGAATTGACTGGACTGCACGAAAGGCCAGCAACAGCATTGGAAGTTGAAGCAAAAAATGGAGGAACCCGTTAGCAGATGCTGGGAGTGAGTCAGGAAAGTACGTGTGGAGAGAGAGACGGGACTGTGGCTGAAAGCAGGGGGGTGTGCAGCGAGAAAGAGCCTGGGACACGGTCTCCTTTGAAACTTGTGTGCGAGAGGCAGAGGGATGTAAGGTTTGCTTACTCGCATCCCTCTGTTGTTGTGACCTGCTGTCCAGCCAGTGCCAACTCCTGGTGCCCCCTCCACCGACAGAACAGAAGGCTGCCTGCTCCTATGCCGTGCCATACACCTGATTGGTTATGGGTCAAACTCTGGCGACTGGACACTGTTCCCTTGTGATCCACGTGGTTTCCAAAGGCTGATTTTAAGGAGTCAATTGCCCAAACCATGTTAGTCTGGGAGCCCCGCTGAAACTTGCTCATCTTGGTGACATGCAGGTCTCCGGGGCCTGAGGGGTGGTAGTAGAGCGGGAGGTGCGCTGATCAAGAAGGGAACCCAAGTCACTCACATGGAAGGCAAGCTTGCAGCCAATGAACCCACAGTGGCGGGGAGAGGCTTAGCAATAGTTGCTTGCAAACAAAAAAAAACATTCAAAAACACAACAGCGCAGCAACAACAGACAGGTAACCTGGGCTTGAACACACAGGGTGAAAGAAATGGCATAGATATCAAAAGAAGCACTGTTCTTCTTCCCCCTTGAGAAGTGCCAGGAGGGGACAGACAGTCCCAAGTGTCCACCAGGGAAGCCTTCAGGGAGGGGCTCTGTAAAGTCCCAGTGGACTTCCAATCAGCAGGACAGATGGGAGTTCTTCCCAAACTGCCCTCTGCCTGTGCTGGATTATCACTTTCCATTTTACACGCTGCTCCCTAGGCCCTTGAGTTCGTGGTAAGGACCGTCATTCGGGAAGAAGGATTATAAATAACCTGGTGGCAGCAGGCACACATCATCTGTCCCTTCCCTTTTCTCTGTCACCTCAGGAGACAGCTGGGAGAGGTTAACCCTTTGCATGGTTTCTCAGCCTGGTCCTCTCTCTGCTAGAGGGAAAAGAGTATGACCCTGGAGATACGCAGCTACTTCCTGTCCCTGGCCTGGTACCAACTGTTCTTTCTGGAGGAAGGCGGGAGCCATCCTTATTCTAGCCCTGAGTTTCCCTCTGTCCCAGGAGCTGACAGAACATGCAGTCGGCGCAGGATTAGGGGCACCGAGATTAAGAGAAAAGATGATCCCGTCACAGCTGAGACTGGGATAGCTCTGAGAGAGAACTCACCTCAGAGAGAACACAGACATGGGAGGAAACGAGGGCTTTGCAGGAGTTCTTTGATGTTCATTTATGGGTGATGAAGCAAAACCAGGACCCACTCACATTTGTACAATGTGAGTGCACTAGAACTACAACCAGAGCAGGGAAAATGACAGGTCAATACCCCACTGGGAATGGAACCTCCCTCCTCAAGGACAAGGACAGTATATTCATTGCATAGCAACCAGGTCTCTTGATTGGCAGAGTTGGAAGTCATGGTGCCCAGCTCAAAGACAGTGGCCAACTGTCTCGCTTTGGCCTTGTACCACTCTTCACAGCCCTGGTGATAATCCATTCTCACTCAACAGGCTCCTGAAAGAGCTACGCCTCTTCCAAGTCTCCCATTCCAGCGCTCCAATCTGTTCTTCATCTTTTCAATATGGTTCCGCTATGCCCCTGGTTTACAAATCCAATCTGTCCAGATTCCATGGAGCTGCTTTCCGTGGCTCTGCAGCTCGGCAGGAAGTCCATCCTTCTGTGATCCTTGATCGGGACCAGCGCTGATTGCTCATCAATGGACTCAAGTTAGTTGTGAACAACTCAAGGACTGAGGATGTAGCTGTTCATCCATCTCACCATCTGTGTTAGTCTGGGTAGACTAGAGAAACAAATTTATAGACTTTCAAATGGGTATAAGAAAGAGTTTTATATACAGCAGCAGTTGAATATTGAGGAAACATCCTAGTCCAGTCCTGATCAAGTCCACAAGTCCAGTGTTAGCCCATATGTCCGATACAATCTATAAAGTCCTCTTCAGACTCATGAAACACATGCAATGATGCCGTATGCAGGAAGATCACAAGCCAGTGGGTTGGAAGTCTTCTGGATCAAGTGGCCTTGTAAGCAGCTCAGCACTGGCAGGGGTCTCTACGTGGCTTCTCCTGGTCCAGGGTTCTGGCTGAATCAGGGTAGGTCCATGAGGCTTCTCCAGCTCCCAGAACATAGTGCCAAGCAGTAGAGTGTCTCCAAGGAAGTAAGCCGAGAAGAGAGTGTGTCTTCAGCCTCCAAGGCGGAAATCCCTGAGTTTTCCCAGCATCCTCAGGGAAAGGCCATGCCCACACAGGGGTCTCCTTGGTTATATCTTGATTGACAGGCTAGACTCCACCCCTACACTCTTAATCCTCAAACGATTATATAACTACCACACCATCGATCAATCCACTCATTCACATTCCAGAATTTGCTGGGATTGGCAAAACTTCCCAGAGAAGGCTACTGAAACCACATCAGTGTTTCAAAGGACCATTGCTTGGGAACCTGCAACTTTTCAAACAAAAGTGTGTGTGTGTAGGGGGGGAGGCTCAAATCAAATCACATTGAAGCCTTATTAGAGTTTTATAATACAACCCGCCACTAGTCTTGGGCCCACCTCTCCTGGCATGGCTGCCCTCAAAGAGCAGCAGCATGCCCCTTATACTTGTTACACCAATAAGGGAGGATGAAAGGTCAGATATGGTGTTTCTTTGGAAAAGTTCACGTAAACACAAATGTCTCCACAGCAAACTCCACCTCTCTTCCCGACCTCGAATCAGGTCTGTCTCGCTTTTTATCAAAACTGCTTTTAACTCATGAAAGACCAAGCTAAATCTCACTACAAGGTGTCCGGTGCACGTCTGAAATACCTTTAGAGCAGCAGGCAAATGAACACCCCTCCCCTGGCCCCCACTCCCAAACGCAGCCCTGGCAAGCACCAGCTTAACGGGGTTTGAAAATTGGAGGACAGTAAAATGAGAAAGCCTTAAAACTTGCTAAAATTACCCAAAGCCCTGAGCCTCCTCTCCCCACTGGAGGATGGAAAGGTGGGTAGGGGGGCAGGAAACGTTCCACATGTCACGAGAGGTGGGCCATCCATCTGAGAAGCTGGTGCGAGGTTTTCTGTCAGAGGGATAGTCAGTGATAAGAACACCTGCTCTGGTTCCACAGATGGCAAACTTGCCTCACAGCCTCCGCTTCGCCAGCCGAATCTGGCTTTGCTTTGTGTGAACACGCAGTTGGAGTTTACTCCAGGTAGAGACCCGTAGGATGTAGGTCAGACTTGGGTTAGAGTCTTGGCATCACTGTGCGCACTGGGCCCCTTATGGGCAAAATTGAACTTCTATCAGACAGACAGACAAGCCAACAGACATCTGCTCAAGTCTCAGTTGGTTCACTACTTTCCATGGGGCCCAGAGGAATGACCTACAAAGCGGTACGGAGGAATGGGGCAGTCTTGTCCCGTGTCACCTCTTTGGCCACATCTTATAGCCAGCCACATCTTCCTTCTCAACAATTATGTCCGAGCCGCACTGACTGCTTGCAACCCATGATGTCTTGCTCAGACTCCTCCTCTCCTCCTCTCTGGGGAGTGGGTGCAAGCCCTCCTAACTCCCCTAGTGAATGCTGCCTGGTGAAAACTGATTCATCATATGCAAGGGAAGCACCCATCCATCCACAGGCCAGGCTTACTACAGGTTCTTATAGGAATACAGCAGGTGATTTTACCTGGGCATCATGTTTTGAGTTGTCACATGGTGAAATACTTGAAGCTCAGCTCTGTGAGGGGGGGGGATATATCTCCGTTGACTCCTACTTAATCCCCAGGAAGAAATGCTCAATGGACTTTTCCCTTATCTATGCTTCAACTCACCCTTTGCTTCCTGTGTGCCCTACCACCCAACCACAGAAAATTCTCAGTTTCCCCAATAAGCCATGGTGTCCATTTGTCTAGACACTGTTTGATCTTTGCCTGATCTGCTGCGGTCTCTCCAAAACATCATTTGTAAAACGCTCACAAAGCCTTTAAGACCCCCTGAAGAAGCCCTTCTACTTTGTCCAGGGAAATATGATCACTCCCGTTGGTGGGACCCAGCTGTATCTTCTGGGCTCATCTGTTAGAATCCTCATTCCCTATTGAGTACATTAATTTATACATTTGAATTTAGTGCATTGTCAGGACACTTTGGGGCCAAAATGGGATTATAACCATGCTTTCAGCTTTAATGCCTAACACAGTGATAGTCACCTAAATTGCACAATAAACATTAGTCAAATGTGAATCTGATTGTGCAATAACTCACGCCTCTGCACGTGCACATTTATCTATTTGGTTGGAACGTATTTGTTTTATGCCTCCTGTGTGCAAGGATAAGTGACTATGGACTTCAAGGTGCATATATTCTCATAGTCTAAGATGCAAATAAATACGCAAACCAACCCATAAAGAGCTGCACTTTAGACACTGAGGGGCAATATGGTGACAATGAGGTAATGAGATAGAGATGTTAGAGGTGAGGGATACCTTAGCTCAGGAGTCTGGATGACCACCAGACTAGCAAAGAAATCCTGCAAGGTTATAGCTTTAACCAAACAAATTTACTTCCTCACAGTTTATAAGGCAAAAAACCCTCTGCTTTCCGTGCACCGACTTTAGGAGAAGGGTCTCCGTGTGTACTCGGTGGGGGAATCCTTTTCTCAGCTTCTCAAGACTCAGAATTCCATGGTTCCTTATAATTCCAGTCTCTAAGTGGTGTCAACCCCCCCCCCACCCCCACCCATCCATGCTTGTCTGTTTCTGGGTCTGAGTCTCTCTTTGCGTCTCAAAGTGGTGAGGGTTTTGGTCATCTAGAGGCAGATGGGTCCCGCATGACTGTGGCCCTTAGTCTCTCTTTAGGCGTGGAATGGACTTCACCCCTATGTTAGAAAAATCAACCAATCAAAATCAAAAGGGCGACATTGACCCACAGGCAAAGTTCAGGGTTAGGAAGGAAGCAGTATGGGAGGAGGAGGAAGCACGGGATGGCCATGGCTGTGTTTATGAAGCCCCCTTGTATTGCATACGTAAGCGCGATGCAAGTAGTAGTGGTTTTACTGTGGTGCATTTGTTCATCTGTCTCCTCATCGGGCCCTTCTCGGGATCTCTGCCTGCATTCTTGAGTTTCCTTCCAGATGGTGTCCCGAACAGAGGCTGGGACGCCAGGAAGCCGTGGGGCCAATCGGAGTGGCTTCCTTAGAACTTACGTCATAGTTGAGCACCCACCCTGGCTGCCACATGCCCCTCTTGGAGTGCAGGGGCCACCATTAAAAAAAAGGTACGTTTAAGACATAGCCTATGTGGATATTACTTCATTAGCATAACCAAGGGATCCCTATTTCCAAACGGGCTTATATCCATGGGTAGGGAATTCCAACGTGTATTTTGGGGGCAAGCACAATTCAATCCATCACAGTCAGTGTCTGTCTTTCAGGATCATGGTTTATATTTGTAATGATGTCTCTAATAAATTGTAGCTATTTTATCAACTGATGACAGTGCATTTAGTTTTGGTTGGAGCCTCTTCTTTGCAAGTCCTTTAAGTCTATCAGTATAAAAACCAATCCCTTTTGCTAGTCACTAAAGCAAAAACCTCAATGATGTATTTTTGCTAGGACAAAGGAGCCCTTGTTTCACATGCAACATGATGAAACGAAACTTTTTATTTTGGGGGCTAAATCATGTGGAATTGAGATTTGACCATACTCAGACGGTAATCGTCCAAGCTCAGTCGTTAGAAACATGGCACTGTGTGTTTGACGGCAGTGTGGCTGTTGGCAGACAAACCACAGTTCAAATCTTTCCTCCATCATTTACCATCAATGTTTGCAAAACTCTCTAATTCAGGTTTTTTTAATCACAAAAACACTAATTTTATCATAGTAAGAGGATTGAATATGATAAAATAATATATCATCAAAGGTTGTGGCAGAGTGAGTATGTTCAGTAAATATTGACTACTTTTGTTATTTTTTAGGTCACTTAGTGGTCAAGAAGATAAAATAAGATAACACGAACATAGCAGGGGCACATAGTGAATAGTTCATGAATATTAATTATGATGTTTACCATACGCCAGAACAGTAGCTGCCTTATTACTACCATGGAGTTTCCCCCTGCATTTCGATTGTGGAACTCTGCCACTCCAATCCTGCTACAGGTATTAATTCTTTAGACAAAACACATGGTTAGTGTTTCAAATTACTGACTACTCCCTTCAGGCCTGTCATGTTATTCTAAATGGGCCTATGTGGTCATTCACCAAGCTAATAATTAAATGCTGGAATTTTGCTAAAAACAAGGAACGAGCAAAAGATATTGGTCTTCAGCCTATACCCAGAAATGAGTGTTTTGGAAACTATATACTTTATCCTTTTGAACAGTTTATTTGTCCTTAATCCCCCTTTAACTTCCTTTATTTACTGAATGTCTCCATCGGGGAGCTCTCATGGTCATGGCAAGAGGAGTGGTCTCTTTGCATTTCATTCTGGAGAGAGAAAACAGATCTTCCACAAGGAGTTTCAATCGATCCCGACATAATGGATGGCATTCCGACATACTCGATCCACTGCCATCAGGTCGATGCTGACTCACAGCAGCCCTCTAGGACAGGGTAGGACTGCCCCTGCAGGTCTCTGAGGCTGTAACTTTTATGGGAGTGGAAAGCCCGGTCTTTCTCCCGCAGAGTGGGCTATTGGTTTTGAACTGCTGACCTTGCAAATCACAGCCCAATAGGTAACCACTACACCACCAGGGCTCTTCCACTCTGACACAAATGGCTTTAGATCACTTATGATAAAGAAGCACTTACTGGCTGTACCAAGAGTGAAGGAAAAGTAGAAGACCGAGTTATGACAACAGGCTGAGAGGAAGGCGGGTATTGGCTCGAAGATCATGGCTCTCTAGTTTCCATCTGCACGAGATTGCTGTGCAATCAGATTTAGAATGGAGCCAGACATAGAAACTACTCTTCCTTGACTCCAGCACCCTCAGACCCTGGCGGAGCCTTTCTACCCAGGAGAAGGCCGTCGCTGATCCCTGGACGCTCATCACCGGAAGCCTCCCCAGAGGTTCCCATCCAGTGATGCATTCAGGGTAACAGCACCGGAACAGATGGTTCATCTCCAATAACAAGTTACCCTCCCACCATGCTTAACCTGAATTTGTCTCATTTCCCCCCAGAAGTTCAGGTCCTCTCTCTTCATGATTGATGGTCCAAAATGTGGACCTCATACTGTTCTGCACATCTCTCCGTTTGAATGTGGTGCCAGCCCCTCTGGGCATCTTCCTGGTGATTCAAACTCTTAGGTAACAGCTCCCTCCAACGTGAGTAGGGCTGCCTTGTTAACCAACAGAATATTATGGAATTCACTCTATGGGAGAGTTACCAACAGTTGGCAATCTAAAGGGCAGCGTCTCCCCAACAACAGAGTTCGGAGGGTTCGGGACAAAGGAAGAATGGAAAGAGGCAACAGCGGGAGAAAGGAGAACATGCGGCAGTACACTTAGCAGGCTGCCATGGACGGGTTGGAACTACATGTGTATGAATTGGTGAATGGCAGACTGATGATGTGCTCTGTAAATCTTCACCTATTTCACAATAAAGTTTGTTGGGTTTTTTGTTTTTTTTTTAAGGAATGTCTTGAAAGGGTTGGCACAGGACTCCTGAAGTCAGAACATTAATGGCCTGGGTGATTTTGTCTTGCCCCTGTGGATTGCTTGCTCAAGAGGAAGCCAGCGTTCCTGTTCTAAGGATACTCAAGCAGCACTACGGAAAGGTACAAGTGACGAGGAAATAAAGTCTTTTGCCAACAGCCCTGCGAATGAGTCCTCTAGGAAGCAGATCAGATGGCTGCAGCTTTAGCCAACATCTTGACTGCAACCTTTGAGAAGCCCTGAGTCAGAACCACGTAAGTCCTTCCTGAACCACGGACCCGGTGAGATAATGTATGTTCACTGTTTTAAGCCATTCAGTTTGGGGGCACATTGTTACACCAATTAGTACTCACTCATCTACTCCTTCTCAAATTCTATCATCTGTGCTCCTCCTGGGCATCATTAGTAGTTTCCAACATCCTCAATTTAGCCTTTCAATGTTTATTCAGTGTTGGGCTACTAGCTATGAGGTCAGCAGTTTGAAACCACCAGTTGTTCTTTGGGGGAAAGATGAGGCTTTCTACTCTAGTAAGGAGATGCAGTCACAGAAACCCACAAGGGCAGTTCTACCCTGCCCTACAGAGTCACCATGAATCAGAACTCACTTGATGACCATGTGTCTAGTTTGGGTTTGGTTTTTTTAAACAAGGAGCCCTGGTAGCATCGTGGGTTATGCACTGGGTAGATAACCTCAATGTCGGGAGTTCCAACCCCCCAGCTGATCTATGAGAAAAAGATGAACCTTCCATTCTCATAAAGATTTGCAGTCTCAGAAACCCCCGGGGCAGTTTTACCCTGTCCAGCAAGATCCCTATGACTTGTAACGGACTTGACGGCAGTGAGTTTGGTTTTTGGAGATGCATTTGCTAAAAAGGAAACCTAGTTCTTGCGAGAAGGTACTACTTCTTAAGTAGTTCAATAATGGTGAGGGTACTTCCCGTGGCAAACAAGAGAATGCCTGACTCATGGGGAGCTATGCAATGAAGACGCTTCATTATCTCATGTAGGAAGACGTCTAGAAAGCTGCTTTTGTTGTTTTGGGCTACAGCTCACTGATGTACACACTGTTGCCTGCTTGGGACCCTGACTCCCTTAACCCCGTGTCCTCATTCCCCCCGTAGTCCCACAATGGCTGCCACCGTTCCAGACACAACATCCACACCGGAGCGAAAATGAGGGAGAAGGAGCGAGAAGCATGAACTCACTCCTCAGACTCATCCTTTTAATAAGAAAACAAAAACTTCCCCATGGGCTTCCGAGCAGGTTTTCACGCATGTCTGCCACACTTTCTAGTCCTTGCTGTCCTCTCTGCTCCCACTTCCTACTTTTGAGGCGCGCACGCGTGCGCGACTGCCTCTTGCATAATCCTCCGATTCTTTGCACAGGCACCCTCCACCCTGGTTCCTTCCAACCTCAACACTCATGCAGATAACACACTAGCTCCGCCTCTCCAGTTCTCAGCCTGTGCTCTGAAGGCCTCCAGCCCCTTACTCACCACACTCTTCCCCAACCAGCCTCCCCAGGACGGCGCTCTGGACCTCCCCTTATCTAGAAAATAGCATCTCCTGGGTTATGACGGGAACGCGGAGCATCTCCTTCTTCCATCAGCACCTCCTGGCTCGGAGCCTGCCTTCTCAAATTCCTCGCCCCCTCTATTTCTCCAGCCCTTTCTAAGCCCCCAGTGTCACCTCTGAAAAAGCATCCGTCCCCTTCTCGAAGGCTCATCTTCACCTTCGCGGTCCCCACCTTCTCTTTCTCCTGCATGATCAATCGTCGCCTCTCTGCGAGGCCCCTCCTGGCAGCGTTGACTCGCTCTGGTGTATTTCCTGGGACTGGCTTCTTCTTACTACCGTGGTCTCAGTTCATTTCACCTCCTTCAAAGGGCTTCCTTGACCTTCTCGCTTAAATGGCCCTCATTCCCTCTCTGGTTACTCTTCTCTTGCTTCCATTACTTTGTTTTGCTTTCAGTATCATTCTTATCATGCGACAATTACCCTTTGGCTAATTTATCCTTTATTGTTTGTTTTATCCCTCCACGCACTAGAGTGCAGACAGATCATGCTTGTCTACTGCATGGTGCCCTCCTAGTGGCTGCAGATCCTCGGTGCCAAAGAGACTTTGCAAGGGAGAGAAATCTGGGTTTGACCCTTCAGGGGTCCTCAAACCGTTTAAACAGGGGGCCAGTTCGCTTTCCCTCAGACCCGTTGGAGGGCCAGACTATAGTTTTTTTAAAAAAAACTATGAACAAATTCCTATGCACACTGCACATATCTTATTTTGAAGTGAAAAAACAAACGGGGCAAAAACACCCAGCGGGGCCAATAAATGTCCTCGGCGGGCCGCATGTGGCCTGCAGGCCATGGTTTGAGGATGCATGCGTCTAGCTTAAGAGGGGTCACCTGAGATATGCTTTGCGGGGAGGGTTATTTTGTTTTGAATGTTGTTTTTAAATATAGAATTAGGTTGTTTTGGTTTTGTTTGTTGTTGTTGTTTATAACCTCACTGAACCCTAGATTTTTCATGCTAAAAGTAAAGGTTAATACTATATAGTTTGCAAGTTTGTTGTATCTGAACATGGTGTGCACACAAAATATCTTCCTTTCCTTAAACATCAGAGATGGAGACGGGAGACAACAAAATGGAAAACAGAAGCCAGTGACTACCTTAGATTTTCACTAATAGTGTGAGTCCCCCGGGACCTGCGAGTGATGGCGATATTCTGAGAGCAAGAATCACCAGTCTCCAGAATGCAGCCATCCCTCGGGGATGCTAAGTCAGAATCCCATTCACTGTAAACAGAGTAGGGCCAGGAAAAGAAAAAGAGGAAACATTTGTAC
>NW_022111358.1:18480805-18520928 GCF_000313985.2 Echinops telfairi
GGTTCACTGTACTACATAAATCCAGTTCCATCAGCCCCTGAATCACCTAAGTGAGTATACCTTAGTGAGTAATAGCAACAACACTACGTCATTTCTGCTCTCCATCCCTTTCTGGCAATTGAAGTATCAGTCAGACTTCTTTGAACAAGCTCCTCGCCAGTTCCATCTGCAAGTCCAGGTTGTAGGTCCATGCATGTCACGGACGTCATTGCCTTTCCGCACTAGCGCACGGCAGGGATGGGTGCAAGCAACCAAATGCTGCCTGCTTGCTCTAAATTTAGCAATAGACCATGACACTTTGCTATTTCTCCAGGGAGTATTAATTGTAGGGGGAAGTGATGGCGTCTTATTTAGGTTGTCTGCAAAGTCAAAGAAAGATGATAATTTATAGTTACTATGGTAGCTAATTATACTCTCAAGGATATGTCACTTGCAATTTAATTAAAAAACAACGAAAAAGCTTTGATCCTGGATGAGACCCTGTTGGGGAATCAAAGAAAATGAGAAAGGAGAGTTTGCCATCTTGAAAAATGCCTGGCTACGGGTTCAAATTTCTCTTGGAGTAGAAAGTCAGTTTAGGTTGGTTTCTCTGGGTCCTAAAGTTCCGACCAAATATCTAAGTGGGTGGGGACAATATTGTCCTATATTAACCTGTGCGGTTCCCCGTGTACTCTCCACTTACATTGCGATGCTCCTTTGTTCGGGCAAGCAGATGTCATTCATCCAGTTCATGGCACTCAAGTACACCTGGACGGACAGCCTGAAAAGGATAGGCCAGTAGGCAGAAGAGCCTTTTTACCACAAATCGCCTCCCCTGCTGCTAGAGTCGAGAGAGACCAAGACCTTAAGAGCTGAGGTGAGGAGTGGGGAGTAGAAACAAGAGAATTGGAGGTGTGTCTGAAGGAACTTGGGCTCAGGCTGATCTTTCAGACTGAGCCTTTGAGGGAGCCAATGATAGAAGTAATTCGTATTTCCTTCCTAACTGGGGCCCAGGAAAATCAACAAGGCCTAGGAAGACCTAGTTCAGTTTTTCAAGTCTTTCATGATGCCTGAGCGTATGGAAAAGAATGTACAAATTCCCAAGAAGAGAGCAGCCACTGTTGTTGTGAGTTGCCATAGCGTTGACTCTGACTCACGTGGCCTTGTGTGTACAGAGTAGACCTGCTCCTTGGGGCTTGCAAGGTTGTGACCTTTCGGAAACAGATGGCCAGGACTGCCTTCCAACGTGCCTCTGGGTGGGCTCAATCCAGCAAACTTTTAGATCGTAATTGAGCCCTTAAATACCATATCGCACCTAGCTCCCTCTATCAAGGCATTTAAAGGAGGGTTTTAAGGAACCCAGTTGAGAATACTGCAGATTATAACCAATGGCCGAAGGACACTGCAGAGCAGGACAGATACCAATTACCAGGAAACACCATCCCACTCTCCATGTCATTCCCGCATGTGTTCAAACGTCCACCAATTTTCGATGCCACCCAAAAAAGAAAGTAATGAAATTTTATTTGAATGAGTTTAAACTTAAAATGTCAGTAAAAGCTCTTTGACTAAGACTGTACCTCCTGCATATAAAGATTAAGTCATTTTTTTAGGAATATCTTCTAAAAACTACCTTTTAAATTTTATTACGCACCTGGATTCATAGCTTCTGGAAGTAATGTTGGATGCCCAAGTGGACCATACTTATCTACTGAGAAAACAATAATAATAATTTCAAGCCCACAGACCCAAGTCCTCTCCTTTACTACATGATCCCCCAAAAGACCCACCCTCCTGCTTGCCACCCACCCCTCTTCTGAGTTCTTCATAAACCATCCTGTCTAAGAAGTTGGCTGTGGGTACCCAAGGATTACAGAGAAAATTAGCTTTCATAGTATGTCACACAGGCTTCTTGAAGCTCAAACACCATCCACCCTGTTCAATCTTGCATCGGCCACAAGAAAACCTACTTACTAAATAGGCCAAAGTTCCAACCCCCAAGGAAGAGCAAGTCCTCCCCCCACCACTTTCACTCTTCCACATCGTTCCTGTTTTTGTTTCCTTACTTCTCATTGTCCCTCCCCCCAACTCTTTTTCACTGCTTAAAGAGCATGGACTATAGACGTCTAACACACACGGACACGAGAACTCAAAATGTGCTCCTTCCGCTGACTAGCTAGACAGCCCAAGGCAACTTTTCTCAGATGCAAACTTCTGTTAGGCTCTAATGGATGGGTTATTTTGAATTATAGATTAGATAATGAGTCTGAAATTAGTTAATGAGCAATGTCTCATACATAATAGCATTAAAATCGGCAGCTATAATTATAATTGACAACTCCATATGATCTGTTCATTTTTATGATAATTCTCTGTTTACCTGTTCCTGGGCTAGGCCATGCGCTCCCCCGGGGCAGGGATGTTGTCAAACTGCACTGTCTGGCGTTTTCCAGGCATTCCCTAAGTGGCAGTGGAGCGAAGAGCAGGGTGAACACTGCAAATTCAGTCTAAACTGAGTACGTTTTAGCATATCTGAGGAAGGGAGCCTCTTCCATTCCCCTGACAGAATCAATAGCTCTTCTATCAGAGCTGCAGACGTGTCCATGTGGTTCTTATTTCTGTTTGCCTCGTGATGTGCTGTTTACCTGTTGTTTTCCAATTATTTACATGTTACTTATCAAAAATATCTCAATAAAATATCAGATATGTAGTCTGGAAACTCTAGTTGTTCAAATAGTCAATTCATTTGACTGCTTACCAAAAGGCTGGTGGCTGGCATCCACCCAGAGGCGCTTCGGAAGAAAGGCCTGTGATCTACTAACAGATCTGCCGCTGGGAACCCTGTTTGGGGCTCTAACACACATGGGGTCATCATGAGTTGGAATCAACTCAGGAGCAAGAGATTTTGTTTTGGTTGGTTGGGTGTTTTTTTTTTTGGAGGGGGGCATAGGTGGGGTGTGTGTGTTGGTTTTGCAGGGAAGGGGCAGGGTGTGTGTGTGAAAAATAGACAGACTATCTTATGCATCTTGTTAGTCCAACTAATCACTCCTTGAACTTAAAATTATCCCTGAACAGGACCTGGGACATAACACTCACTGCTGTCTAGTGATATGCAACTCAGTGACCCTAAAAGACAGCGGAAGTGCTCCCTGGGGTTTCCGAGTTGATGCTCTTTATGGAAGCAGCCTGTCTCAACTTTTGGCTTTGGAGCAGCTGGGAGGTTCGAACTACCAACCTTTGAGTTAGTAGCCACGTATGTAGCCTACTCTTCCACCAGAGCTCCTTGGGACATGATAGGGGATTGCTAAACATTTAATAAGTTATAATAGAAAACCCCAAACCAATTGTCCTAATTGTAATGAGTCAACAATATCTTGTCTGCTCTTGAAGTTCAAAGTAGGGTGGAGATAGAAAATGGTAGCTTTCAATGCAAGTGTCTAGGAGACTGTGTGCACACCCAGCACAGCTGAATGGAGATCTCCTTGACCCTCGGGACAGCTGGGCTCCACATGAGAGAAGAGCTTTCGCCTTTGATCTTTAAGACAACATGTTATAAAATAAAGCAAGGAGAACTTAACAGAAGGCACATGCTTTCCTTTCAAGCATCCCATATGTAACCAGAAGCCCTGGGATTAAGAAACATAAAGACCTACTTACTAAATAAAGATCACCAGCTTCCCAGAGAGCCAACCGAGAGGGATACAGTGTGGAGGAGGACCAGAGGAAAACTGACAATGGAAGATAGCAGGAAGCATCGACATAAAGCCCCACCCTCACATCCCCAGTAAGACAAATCTAACCAAGAACTCCCCCTTCCACTCCACTCCTGCCCATCACTAGGCATGGATCATACTAGCTTCATGAGAAAGTAGGAGAGTTGGTGGCACAATTGTTGCTGTGGTCATTATGTACCTGTGGCTTAATTCTGACTCTCAGAGACCCTATGGGATTCTACGCCCCATAGAGTTTCCTGGACTGTAATATTCAGTATCCCCACCCCACCCCAAAGATGTTAATGGGTTCTAATTACTGATATTTTGGTGAGAAGCCAAGTCCTTAACCATTGTGCCACCAGGGTTACCAAGGACATGATTGCCATATCCCTGTTTGAACCCTGATTGGAGGATTCCAGGGCTTCCTACGCATGCCTGCAACTTGCCTGAAGCTGAGCAGATGACTGCCGGTCCCAGCGGCGGGCAGTGGCAGCAGAGGCTTGCTGTGTGGAATGAGAAGGGAAGAAACGTATATCCCACCACAGTGGGTGGGTTATGGGGGGCTGGAGTTGTCACTGCGCTCTCAACAGGTCTTCTCTCTATTCCTCTGCCATCAGGCAGATTTGCACGTTCTCCTCCTTCTCCCACTCCACACTCAGTTACCTCTCTAAGTGGCCAGACGAGTTCCTCCCCACCCCCTGGTTTTTGGATTCATAATAGCTGAGCCATCAGACTGAGTTGGTGGAAGTAATTAGTCCGAGACCAGCATTGCTGAGAGTTTCTCTCCCAGACATGCTTATTCCTGCCATCCTTGTTGCTTTTGACACAGGAACGATGAAGCTAGAAATGATGCTGAAAAGGAAAACCCCAAGGCCATGCCACTCCCATATGCCTGCAACTCTTCATGATCAGAGAGACTTACATGAGCCATGGGTATGTGTTTGGGGAGAGGTACGATGAAGTAGCAACCTTCCCTGTTTTAATAAAGACTGTGTCTAAATGTCTGATTCTGGGGAAATGTGCAACATGCTGGCTGAATACATCAACAGTCCAGTCACTGATTCAAAGTATCCCACACACATTGTGGATGAAAGGTCATCAGCAACACCCAGGGGCTCCCTCTGGGCCTCAGTTTCCCTCCCACTATGGTTGGTCCTGTTTTTATTAGATGGCATAGAAAGAAAAAGACTTTTGAGATCTTATCCATGAAAATTAAGGGCAAGCAACATGTAAAGGGATCATCTTGGTCTTTGGCTCTCATTGGTCTTAAGCACACCAAGGATCCCAGTGGGTGGGTGTTTTTAAGCATATATGTGTCATCAGAGAATTCCCATCATCCTTGTGCACACAAGGCTCACTGCTTTGGGAGAGAAGGTTAATATAAAACATCTCTTAGATGAAGTGGGACATAATTCCAGAACTTAGCATGGTCTGTGCTGCTTTCTTTCAAGTTTATTTTTGCTTGGTTTCCCAGGCCTGCTAAGCTCCAACATGTGATGTCCCATAAGGGGCATGATACTGTTGGGTTCACAAAGGATGGCCAGAGTTGCTCTTGGAACACAAGAGACTCTAAGCTATGCCTGGAGAGAATATGCCGACTGAGGCTTGCTATTATCAACCGAAGGCCATACTATTGTTGTTGCGCATTGCCATTGAATCCGTTCCGACTCACAGTGACCTAGGCACAACAGAACAAAGCCCTGCCAAGTCTAGCACCATCCTCACAATTGTTATGTTTGAGCTCCTTGCTACAGTCGCTGTGTCAATCCATCTCCTACAAGGTCTGCCTCCTTCGCCGGTCTTCCACTCTACCAAGCACAGTGTCCTTGCTTTGGTGACACCTGGCTTCAGGTGACATGCCCAGAGTACAGGCGATGAAGTCTCACCAACCTCTCTTTCAAGAAGTACTCTGGCTGTACTGCTTCCAAGATGGATTTGTTTTTCCTTATGGTGCTACATGGTATTTTCAAAATTCCTCTCTGGCACCACAATTCAGATGCATTGATTCTTCTCTAATCTTCCTAGTTGGGCATTGGCTGCTCACCACCAGGTTAGCAGTTTGAAACCACCAGCTGTTCCCACTAGAGAATGATGAGGCTTTCTAGTCCCTCAACATTTTAGTCTCAGAAACCCATAGGGGCAGTTCTACTCTGTTTTAGAAGGCCACTATAGTCGCAATTGACTTGATGCCAGTGGGAATTTAAGGCCTTACGTTTTAAGAACTTAAATGAGCCATCGCAAACACCGAATGCCTACCCCATCCATTGCTGAATGCCACAGCTATTTCACTCACAATATTGGTGCTGTTGCTAACCATCAGACCTTTATGGTTCACAAAGTTATCATTGGCTGATTTTCTAGAAAGGATCACCAGGCCTTTCTTCCTAGTTTGTCATAGTCTGACAGCTCTGTTGAAACATGTTCAGCAACAGAACAACACGTAAGCCTCCACTGACAGATGCGTCATGATTATGCATTAGGTACATTAGTCTGCTAACCATAAGGTCACAAGTTCAAAGCCACCAGCTGATCAAAGGGAGAATATTGAGGCTCTCTGCTCCCATAAATAGGTACAGCCTCAAAACCCCTAAGTACAGGGTCAGTATGAGTCAGAGTCAAGCTGATGGCAGTGAGTTTTGAATTAGACCATGTGGTAGGTAGGAATTGTGTCAACTTGACTCTAGCAGGGTAGAGTCAAATCTGCCCACCAAGTCACAGCCTGATGGCACCTCCTGTGCCATAAGCTTGTGTACAAATGCAAGATGAACAGAGAGGATCTCTCTCTTTGCCCCTTCCCCTGCTTGCTTGTTGGGGTGCTGCCTCTGACCCTGAGAGCTGTCAGTGCCCTGTCATGTTTCCACCACCTTTGGATCCACGCAACTCTGTATCCACCGGCCTGCCATCATCCTGCTCCCCCATTCACCCTCTGTATCACTGGCATGTGGCTATCTGAGTCTGAAGAGGGACTCACGGACTGGCATTGGACTTAAGGACTTGAGTTGGATTGGGCTGGGATACCTTCTTGATATCAAACTGTTTCTTATACACAGAGGGGTGTCATGGGATTTGT
Source organism: Echinops telfairi (assembly GCF_000313985.2). Lineage (NCBI taxonomy): Eukaryota > Metazoa > Chordata > Mammalia > Afrosoricida > Tenrecidae > Echinops > Echinops telfairi. Next base: position 18,487,568 of record NW_022111358.1, read on the forward strand.
TTCTCTGGATTACCTGGCCTACCACAGACCACAAAACTAATGGTTCCTGTCTGCCCGGAGCAGCCCCCATTACAGCAGCTGCTCCGGCACGGCTTCTCACTTTCTCTAAACAAGAAGTATCCCCTTTGGACTGCCCATGACTCTGCTGTTTGTTCCTCTGGGAGATGGAAATCTGAAATCAAAGCGGGGAGAGGAACTAGCAGAGGGTATAGGAATTGGGGTGGTTATGGATTGATTGATTGCTGTGACCCACAAGGAAAAGAGCACAGCACACAAACAAACACCACCCAATCGCTACACATCCCATTAAAACTACCAATGTCTCTCTTTGTGTCCTTGACAAGATTAGACCTCCTCCAGGTCAAGAGAGGTACTTATTCCTCTTCCAATTCCACAGAATGCCTCCAGATCGAGGGAGGTGCTGCGTTAGCTCTGAATCCCTCCAGGCCAAACACACGCAAGCATTTGATCAACATTTGTCTGATGAACACCTCCACGAATATCCTTTCCTGTGGATTATCCCATTGGCTTCTTCCAGGGGGTCCCTCCCGAAGATGGGGAGGATTAAAGATGAGAAGAATGAAAGCCTGGGATGTTCCACGCTGAGGAAGTGACGCCCCAAACCACTGAAACCCAGGCCTTCAATGTTTCTTTCCATGACACGATGCTCTGCTGGATGCTCCATGTTAGAAGGCGTCTAAATGCAGAGGGGATGTTTGCTTAGAGGGATGGAGCCCGGAAGAGCCAAGGAAAATGTGGTGAGTGGGGAAACATCTCTGTGGGCTCAGAGATTTGACGATTGGACCAGCAAAACTATTTGGGTTGGGTTTTTTTTTTTATTTAACATTTTTATGTGTGTGTGTCCTGTACTTCTTCCAAGATGGCTGCTCCTTTGAATGCGGAAGCACATCGTGTGTCCACGGTGGAGTGGAAAGGGGAGGTTTGGACACCACCCTTAGCACTGCCCGGGGCGTTGATGCAAAGTGGACAGGCAAAACTGAGAATGAGTGGACCTAAACTAGAGCAACACTTGGAACAAGTCAACCAGGGCTGTCCTCTCCCCAAAAGGACTTCCACCCAACGCACGCAGAGCCCCATTCAAGAAAGTATCATGCCTGGCATTTCCTCCACTGTTTACTTTTTTGAAAAAATGAGGGCTTAGCATTTTGAAAAATGTTATTTCTTGGAAACAAACATATCTTGGCCCAACCCGCATCCCACTAGAACTCACCACATGAAGTTTCCAGTTCCATCCGCAGGCCACAATACCATTGGACCATGAAGGGCAATAGCTTATTTATTTCATTTCTCCTTTTTTAAGAACCCCTCTTGCTAGCTCCTTGGCTCTCAGTTGGCTTGTGTTCTTTTGTCTCTACATCATCCCCTTGCCTGGTGCCCACTGAGTCAGCGCATTGCTCTTTATTTCCATGAAAACCGGTCTTGGAATAATGGCATTCTTGGAATAAACCCTACCTGACTTGGAGCTGTAAATGCCCCCCGGGATCATGGGGAGCCTCCGTGACTTCTTCCTGACCCAGCCGTCATCAACATTCAGTCTGGCATAGGCCGCCCTAGGAAAAGAGAGGGCTGTCTCATCACAAGTGCTCCGGTGGAAAGCAACCAAACCACAGAGAAACACCTTTGCTCTTGCCCAAAAATGCCCTTGCAGGGATTGTCGGTTCTCTCCCCACGTCCCCTTCCCCACATCACCTCCTAGAATTATCTGGTAAGCCAATGTAGAATGATTAGACATAACAGAAGAAGGGGCCTGACAAAAGCTCACATCATGACTTAACCTCCACTCTTCAATGAAGAATTTTCCGTGTCCTTTAGGAAGGCGCACTGGCGAGACAGTGGTCACATGAGTGCTTGGTGTGCGAAGGAAATGCCTCCATTCTGAATCTGCCAGCAGCTCTGCAGAAGGAGGATGCGGCGCTCTGTGCTTCTGTAACAATGCTGGCCTTGGAAACCCGGGCCGTTCTACTCGGTCTCATAAGGTCGCTAAGGGTCTGAAATGGCTCGATGGCGATGGGGGCAATGGACTTTGTGGATAGATTGGGTTCATCTTACTGCCATAATTCCCTAAAGCAGCAATAATGGCACCAATAAGACCTCTCTCTTGCTCTCTCTCTCTCTCTCTCTCTCGCTCTCGCTCTCGCTCTCCAGCCCCTTCCCTTATCGGTGGTTGGGGACATAAGCTTTGGAACCATGCAGATTTTCATCCAGACCCTTCAATCTGCTATTTCGTGGGTGGGTGAGTGAGTGATCTTGGGCTAATTACATAACTTCTCTGGGTCTGGGCTTCTTGACATAGGAAGTGGACATAATTCCCGGGGCCTGAGTTTGGGTGAGGGGCAAGTGAAACAATGCAGATGTGTGCCTCCAGCCTACAGACGATCAATCAGTGGTAATGGTTGTTGACTTAGGATTCGTATCGTGATGAGTTTTGCATAGTAATGAGCTATCTGGGCAGCAGTGCTCAAACCCAGACACCTCCATCTTCTCTGAACCGTTCTCTGAACGTATTCCTTCTAAGTCCTCCCCTTAACCCTTTGCCCACCAGAGCCACACACATGGAGTTCAGTCAAGGAGGCTTCCTAGGAGAGATGTGAATGAAAGGCCTCAGGGCAAGATGGCATCTCACCACAGCAGGCAGTGATGATGCAGGTGGGCCACTTGGCATGAGACCAGATAGAGGGAGCCTCATTCTCATTGCAGGTTCAGGATGCAGGCCTACATGTACCCATGGTGCCTAAGTAAGTTTTCCTTGCATTAGGTGTTTCTGTTAGAAAGCCAAATCCAACCCACTGCCTACATTTGTCAATCATGCTTTATTAGGATTCAGCCACATCCATCCATTTCCTTATTGTCTATGATGGAGATGATGTGTGGCCACAGAGATCCGATGCCCTGCAGACTCTGTTTACCATGGGCCCCTTTACAGGAAGAAGGTGCTGATCAGGGTGCCAAGTCTTTGGGCCTGGCATGCTGCGCACAGTGGAGGCTCAGTATGTGCTTGGTGACCGAGCAAAGAGTCCTGTGCTCCCGGAAATCGGACAACCAGTAATCTTCAGGGACCTGATTCTGAGGGACCTTAGGTTCCAGACCCTGCTTTGCGCCAGAGTGTTTGCGTGGCATGAGGCCACCGTCTCAGGGTCTCCGTTGCCTTGTCTGTAGCGTGGGACGTGGAGGCCCATTGTATTGGGGATAGTATCAGAAATAAATGAAATCATCAAAGTCAAAGGGTCTCTGTGTTCCCCAAAGTAGGGGTAACACCCCTCTGGGAGCCCTGAAATGATCCAGGGCGGTGTGCAAAAACAGATTCCTCTACTCGATCCTGGATTATAAGCTATATCGTACACAAGTTTTTCATTGCCAGGGACCACTTAATGTTTCTGTCTCCCCCCCGCCCCGCCCCCCACTCCCCTTGAAAAGGAAGCAGGAGGCCGAATAACTTGGAGAATGTACATACAGCCCAGCATATCAGAGTGGCTTCTCTGCCGTGGGCATTACAAAGCAAGGACGAGGAGAAATCCTTTGCTTCTGAACAAAACTTCTGTCCTGTCTGTCACAGAGAAGTAAACAGAGTAATTCATACATCGAACTGGCAGATGTCACGGAAAAAGCTCCAAAGAGCATTACACAGAAAGACTCCCAGGCTAGCTCGCGTTCAAACAAACCAGACAGCCAGCCCACAGCCAGAGCCAGGAGCCAAATTCTTTAGACACCATGGGCGCTGGCTGCTCCGGGGCTGTACCACTCCTCCCTCACTCCTTCTGCGTGAGGCTGCAGCCAGGCCAGGGGAAGTCCTGGGCATCAGCTCTCCAGAGGCTAGCGAGGCCCCTGCAGTCTCTTGGTCCTCCGTGTAGACCACTACCCAGATAAGGGAAGCGAGGAGGGAGGAAGAAGGCTCTAGGTAGAGAAGCGACTGTTACCCAAGCTAAACAAGGACATACAGCTGTCTGGAGGCTGTCTGACATCAATCCTGCCAACTAGAAGATCTTTTGTTTCCATTTTCTTTGGGTGCGGGGTGGGGGGAAAGTCTCTCATAACGTTTACCTCGGGGGCGCTTCTTTGACACACCCGGATCTCATCTGGTGTTTTATGAACCAATTGAGCACTGGAGGGGAGGCGAGAAGACTGATGTGTGAAGTGAAGTTGAAGAGTCATAAAGGAAAATTATTCCAGAATTGTCAGTCCTGCTTCCCGGTGTCCAAGGTTCCAGTGCCCCAGTGTCCTGCCACCGTTTGGTGGCAGGGATTGGATTGCAACAGTTATTTCAGGGGCCATTTGTAGGACAGGCACCCTTTCATTTCATTTTGATGGGTAAACATTTTTTAATGGAGGGTCTTCTAAATAGGCTGGGATCCAGCCAGAGTTCCCCGGCTAGAGTTTTAAACACCCGACTCTTGTCCCAGAAGTCATTGAAGATGTCTAAAACCAGACAGAAAATGATTCCAACTTTATCGGAACAGAAGATGAGTACAACCAGACTCACTGTTTGTTTTGAACGCGAGGCCTGAGGGGATTTCCAAAAGCTTTTTGATTGTGAGAGGTTGGATGGGGCACACACAGTCAGCTTCATAGTTCCCATAGGTTTCAAATCAGAACAAAAACAAGCAAACAAATATTTTGATGCAATCCCCAAAGCTAGCTCTTATATACACCTATATACTCAAGTATAAGTCCAGTTTTTCAGCACATTTTTAATGCAGTTTTTGTGGTAAAATTAGGTGCCTCAGTTGATATTCGGGTCAGCTTATACTTGAATATATACGGTAGTTCTTAGCTTCCAACAACAGCCTATGAACCTCTGCAGGCAGTGTGCACCTTGTGTGTCATAGAAAGGCCAGAAAATAAGAGGATTGGACATAAGACATCCAGCCGAGTACACATTCCCTCATTTTCATGGATGGAAACACACGAAGAAACACATGCCTCAGACGTCCTAGGGCTGTCGTGAGAAATTGGAGAGTTGGTCTTCAGACCCCTGTGATGGTGACCCCAACCCCCACCCTCCCTCCCTAGGATACCTGTTGCCCATGACGGTGTACCGCTGGCTTTTCCACGGTCCTTTCTTGAAGGCATCTGACTTCTGCTGGTTTTTCAACAACAAGCTCACTAGCTTCTCCAAACATAGCATCCCTCAAGTTTGCCGGGAAAAATATGGCATCATTAGGATTCTTGAAGTCTCGAAAGGTCCGTTCCTTCGTGTGCTCTGGGCATGGCTTGGCCCTGGTGGGGGCAGGAAGGGGTGTGGCTCATTCAAAATGAATAATGGGGCCACTGAAAATCTAGACGGTCAGAAGACTTGTCAGTGCGCCGACTGCAGCGTCAGACTTGGGAAGCCCTCGGTCAGGCAGGCTCTGTCCTTCTTAAATGCTCTGGTCATAGATTTGAAGAGGAGGGACAAGGGCTATTTTGCCGTACCAGAGGGGTCGGCTTCTGTGGGCACGGAATAATGATTATTTTTAAAATTCGCTTTTCATCTCAATGAATTCATCAATTTTTCATCCAACGCCAAGGGAAATGTTCTTCGGCTCCCTGGTGTTTAAGTTACAGGTTGGAAACAATTCAAGGAGCTTGAAATTCAAGCTGATGAGAGATGAGAGGATAGGCCGTGGAAGTGGGCATTGGCAACCATGTAAAATGGGGATAATCTTCTCCTTCAAGGTGGTGCGGCCCATGGGGGCAGTGCAGAAAGAACCACTGGATTTCACCAATAAGTTTCTGGTGGAAGCTCCCAAGTAACCAGGTTTTAGACTGTGTTGATTTGTAGTTCAGTTCAGTTCAGTCAGATGATGTTAATTCATGGCTGTTCTTTATTTGAGGAAGGAAGATATAAAATAGGACAGGCTAGTCACAGGATGCACAGTGCACCAGGAAACCCTAAGTATTATTCATTTAATTCTTATGCACAATCAAATGAACACCAAGTCAGAGGGGGACACGGAAAGAGAACATCCGTCGAAGACCTGGACTAAAAGGGCTGGGCAATGAATTGGTAGGATGACATATGAACAGAGGGAGAGAGGTGAAACCAACAGGAGATCAGCAGAAGCCACGTGCTTGTCAAGGCTCTCGCCACTGGACTTCTGCTTATGAAGAAGGAGCACCCAGAGGAGGAGAGGAAGATGGTAGAGAAAAGTGAATAATCGTTAAAAAGCATCCTAAAGAAGGAGGGTAGCCCAGCTCCCGGAAAAATATATAAGTTTCACAAAAGACATGTCTTTATAGGTCCTTGCCTAGGCAACTACTGTATCCAAGAATATCGTAGTGCATATGAGGGGAAACGTTATGAAAAGTTCTAGCTGTAACCAAACACCTTGAGGGAATGACTCACTGGGCCTGAGGGCTCAGTATCATCATCTTGGGGGAATACAAAAATCGGTTGGCATAACCCAGTCCACAAAAAATGGCTCTACACCCTATATTGGTAAGTTGGAACTGGGGTCTGAGAAGTGTGTAAGTGGCCATCTAGGGTCTGCCTATTGGTTCCTCCTGGAGAAAAGAAGAGTACAGAAAATCAAAGGCAGTGGGCCCTTCCTGCCGTGTACCTCGCTGACTGCCCTCTCCTTCCACACACCAATAGGTTAATGGACCACGATGATCTCAGATCTGCCTGGTTACCACTATCAATGATGCTAACAGGGATTGCATACTTGGGTTCTGAATAGAGTAAGAGAAAAAGGTGGAACAAAACTCAAAAAAAATGTTTTTGTAAAGGGCAGGTTTACTAAACAAATAGAGACTGGTGAAATCCTTAAACCATAGTTTTTGTTTTTTTTGTTTCTCTTTTTTTTAATCATTTTATTAGGGGCTCATCCAACTCTTATCACAATCCATACATACATCAATTGTATAAAGCACATTTGTACATTCATTGCCCTCATCATTCTCAAAACATTTGTTCTCCGGCATTAGGCCCTCATTTTTCCCCTCCCTCCCCGCTCCCCGCCTCCCTCATGAGCCCTTGATAATTTATAAATTATTATTTTGTCATATCTTGCCCTGTCCGATGTCTCCCTTCACCCACTTTTCTGTTGTCCATCCCCCAGGGAGGAGGTCACATATAGTTCCTTGTAATCGGTTCCCTCTTTCCTACCCACTCTCCCTCTACCCTCCCTGTTTCGCCACTCACACCACTGGTCCTGTAGGGCTCGTCCACCCTGGATTCCCTGTATTTCCAGTTCCTATCTGTACCAGTGTACCTCCTCTGGTCAAGCTTAAACCATAGTTTTAGTCAGCGTTGGGTCTAGAACTTAACTAAATCCCATGGCTCCATTTTCAGTCAAACAATAGACAGGCCAATTAAGTACACAATCACACTAGAGGGGTTCAAAGTCCTTTAAATATCAACTATTTGCAAACGGCAGAGCAGCATTTGCCCAGTGACTTCGTTGAGATGGCAGAAAGGAATGGAAATGGGACCATGGGGAGGAAACGGGATAAGGGCTGTTACGTTGTGGGAATTGCAGTGAATGAAAGGACACAAAATGTGTATGGATTGTTGCATGGAAAGCTGATTTGCTCTGTGTACCTTCACCCAATTAACAACATGGTGCAAGAAAAGGCAAAAGGCATCTTGAAGCCATTGAGTCGTTGAAGGAAGAGTTAGATGGAAGAAAAAGAAGACTAGAGTCCGACAGGGGAACAGGAAGAGAGAGGACGGGGAGGAAAAGAATGACGATGGCTGTTGCTGTTATTCATCTTCCTATTGTTAGTATTATTAAATAATATTACAGAAAGAGGCTGCCATTAAGTTCCTCATTCTCAGACCCACTTCTGCTTTGTGCACAGTTGGCTGGTTTTATGGGGCAGGATGCTATGCCCTGGCTTGCTTTTCTGAGCTTTCTATTTAATTCTGCTGTGCTGGTCTGCTCCTAGTTCATCCGATGCAGATGGGTGGGCAACATAAGCCATCGTGAAATTCTTGGTTGAGTTCAAATCTCCCTCTCCTCTGAGCACAGCCTTCCTTACTGGCATCCCTAACACAAACTTCCCGACAGGTCGAAAGAGGTGTGTGTACAAAAGTTTATTTGGCCTTGTGTCTCCCCCACCCCCCTCCCCCCTTGATCATCAGTACTCAGTTTCTATTCCTTCAGCTTTCACAGAAGTGGTTACGTTTCTGGGAGATTAGGCAAGGCCAAGGCATTGCTAAGGTGATGACCACTGGTCTTCCTGGCTGGTCTCCCTGGCAACGTCCATACATTTATTGCTCCCAGTCTAGACCGGCTAGACCTATACCGCACAGTGGGCTCCTTGGGCTCTGGTTCTCTCTCCATTGCTTCTGGTCCCCCCACACCCCCGCACTGCACTATAGGAAACTCTAGAAGCATACCTACAGTTTTATCTGCCTAAACACATCACAGTTCCTCTGTGGGCTTTCTGCTTCTCCGGGAATATGCTCAGTAAAGGAGAGTCAAAGCTCTGCTGGATTTTCTGGAAGTCTTTCTTTCCTGCCTAACCTGAGTTTGTCCCAAGCAACTGGGTACATGATACCCTGGAACTGTCAGGGCATACATCAGAGCTCTTTTAGCATAGTGGGTTATGTAGTAGGCTACTAATCACAGGGTCAGCAGTTCAAAACCACTAGCAGTGCTGAAGGGGAAAGATGAGGCTTTCAGAAACTCACAGGGGTAGTTCTACCCAAACTTATTAACCATTTGCTCTATAGAATGGATATGAGTCAAGGCTGACTTGATGGCAGTGATTGTGTGTGTGTGTGCGCGTGCGCGTGCTTGTGCACATGCGCATGGTGGTTAAAGCACTAGACCACTAACTGAATAGTTGGCATTTTGTACCATGGGCAAAAGATGTGGCATACAGGTGAGAGCCCTGGAAACCCCAGGAGGCAGTTTTCCTCTGTCCTGCAGTGTCACAATGAATCAGGATTGCCTTGATAGCAAAGGGTTGGGTTTTGTATGTACTTGATGCCTCTCCTCGTCTTTCTGTTTAGAGAGTTCTGTCTATCCTTTCTGTTGGCCTCGGTGCCTAGGCTTCGGACACTCAAACCGGCTACGTGAATCTGTGCTGTAGAGATCAGGATAATGGTCACCTCCAGGGTTGGCTGGGAGTGGTCATGCCAAGAGCTTCTGGATTGGCAGAACTCGTCTGCATCTTGAGCTGCTGGTGGTAGCATGATGACAACTCAAAAGCCAAGTGGGAAAGAAAATTAAGTTGACTGAAGTTGAAGGAATGGGGAGGAAGATCAAAAGGTATCCCCAAATAATGATGTAAAAATCATTGGGCGATACTGTAAAACACACTAACACTGGAATTATGCTCAGCCACCTTCATGTCCTCAGAACGGCTCGGACAGAAGGCCACGCCACAGCACCCCTTGCTCCCTTGTTCTGAAAAGTTAAGAACCCTTCCTGGATGCACTTTGATCCGCAGCAAACTAAACGGAAGAGCCTAGATTGCATTTTCTGTCCGTGTCAGGTATGTCAACAGTTAACAAAAGTAAGCCAGGCTGCAGAGTGGTTTCCAAGTCACAGTGCCCTCACACGACCAGTTCCTCAGCTTTGGGTCTCTCTTTCTCGCTCCATCTCTCCTCGTTCACACGGTCTTATGAATTCTCTCTTACACACACATACCCGCAAAGCCGATACCACCACACAAACAAGAGCGTCGTCCACACGGCTCCAGGTGGCCACAGAAACAAACGGGACAGCTCCCCTCAGCGTGTCTTCCAGCCAGTGGAACATAGAGCCCATCTCCTCTACTTAGCAGCAAAAGCGTATTTTCCACTTCTGACACAACTTTTGAGACACCTTGAAAGTAAGAATTATGGAAAAGATGGGCACCTGGGCTGAGGGGACTAAATTAGATGATCTCGAAGTTGCTTTCCTCATCTTTTCATCATTCATACCAAAGAAATGTCCTTTCAGGAGAATATTTGCAGTGTAGGCAACTTCCAATGATTCGCATGCATGTTAGTTTTCATGGTAGGTTTTCCCATCCTGGTGAAATGAGCTCCAGCCTTGCTTCCCTGAGTAACTTTCCCGACTCCCACTCAGGGGGGTGGGCAGGTGAGCGCCTCCCCTTTCCTTGACGCCACGTAGTCGCAACAGACCACACACCCTGAGACTTAGCTAACGTCATTCGGCTGGCTACTCTCGAGAGTCATGCTCTAATCTTACCGTTTTCTTCTTTCATTTTAAAATCCAGAGATGCATAAAAACGGTTGGCATTCATGCCAATTTTATCTTCAAATATAATTGCCCTCATCCTTTGAACATACATTCTTTGGGAAATTTTCTAAATAGATACACAGATACTCAGAAATATAGGTATATAAATAAGACGTGCATATCTATCTAGATATCTATACATATGAGAGGGACTTCAAAAAAAACCAACCTCCTGGAAAATGGAATTAAAAGACAATGGAATTTTCTACGAACTTCTTGAAGTACATGTACATTAGCAGACACTGTCCTTTGAAAACCAATAGCAAGCAACAGCAAACCCTCACTTTCCCAATTAGAAGAACCTTCTTTGCTTTTTGTTGGTGGGGTTTTTTAATTCATTTTTATTGAAGTATAACTTGCACTCTGTAAAAATGTACACACTCCTAAGTATAAGGAAGTATAACTTGCACATGCTTAAGTTTCATAGACATTTCTACCATATCGGAAGGTCTCGTCAGTCCCCTTCCCCGGCAACACTCCACTTCCAAGACAGCCATCATCGTTCATTGATATCACCACAGATAAATTTTGCTATTTTTAAAACTTCATATCAATGAAATCATACAGGAGATACTCTTTTATTGCCTGGTCTCTACCAATATTTCTAGGAGATTTGTTTATATTTTGTTGCATGATTCGATCATTTATTGTTTTTTCACTGCCGTGTGGTATTTCACTTCATAATTTATCCTCTTATTGATGGGGATGTGTAATATCACAAACACAACTGCTGAGAACATTTCTTGGTATTTATTTTGGTGGGTATATGCACACATTTCTATGGTCTATACAGCTCCTAGAATAGTTATGGACTATGAGGTATTTGTAAGTTTAGCTACAGAATACCACCAAAGCGTTGTCCAAAGTTTGGGGGATAATTAGCAGTTCTACCATCAATGCCATAACCCTGGTGGCACAGTGATTAAGCATTTGGCTACTACTAGAAAAGTCGGTCATTGAACCCAGCCGCCACTCCTGGGGACAACATTGGCAATCTGCTTCCATAAAGATTATAGACTAGAAAAGCTCTAGGGCCATTCTACTCTCTCCTGTAGACGTGCTATGAGTCAACTCAACTCAACCGTAAACAACAATGTATGAGAGTTCTTTGCTCGCATTTCGTATTAATGTTGCGAAGTGCCTTCAAGTTGGTTTTTACTCATAGTAACCCCAAGAGACAACAGTACAACAGAACACAACAGTGTCTGGTCCCGCACCACCCTCGCTATTTCTGTTACGTTTGAGCTCATGGTTCCAGACCCTGTGCCACGCCAGCTCACCGAGCCCTTCCTCTGCTTGCCTGCTGCTCCTTCTGTAGCCAATGGAGATCAGAGGAGGTGCCACCCTGTTTCTCCACGGTCCCAAATAGGAGCTCGGGGTCCACATATTCATCTGCACCTTGTTTCTTCTCTTCATGTATTATAGACATGGTGGTCATCACCTAGTCTGGTGTCAATTTAAGGACTAAGAGGGTAGGGGTGGAGTCTAGACTGTCAATCTGGAGATAGCCAATGAGACTTCTGTGGGCATGGCCTTCTCCAGAGAATTCTGGGAAATCTGGGACTTCCTCCTCGGAAGCGGAAGACACTTCTCTCTCTCTGCCACTTCCTGGGAGACATTGAAGAAGATAAGCCACATGGATGCAACCAGACCTCGGAAGCCAGAGAAGCCACAGGGAGACCCTTGCCATTGCTGAGATGTTTCCAATGACACTGGATCCAAAGACTTTCTACCCACTGGCCTGTGATCTTCTGCATTCGGCGTCATTGCATGTGTTTCGTGAACCTGAAGATGACTTTATAGATTGATATTGGAAATAAGGGCTAATATTGGACTTATGGACTTGATCTGGACTGGGTTGGGTTGTTTTCTCAATGTTCAATTGCTCTTGTATATGAATCTCTTTCTTATACACATATGTGTGTCCATGGATTTGTTTCTCTAGTCTACCCAGACTAACACAGACATCATTTTAAAAAAATCATTTTATTAGGGGCTCATATAACTCTTATCACATTCCATACATACATCAATTGTGTAAAGCGCATTTGTACACCCATTGCCCTCATCATTCTCAAAACATTTCCTCTCCACTTAAGCCCCAGGCATTAGGTCCTCATTTTTCCCTTCCCTCCCTGCTCCCCCCTCCTTCATAAGCCCTTCATAATTTATAAATTATTATTTTGTCATATCTTGCCCTGTCCGACGACACAGACATCATTTCAAGTTTACTTACCTCTTCCTTTTTAATCAGTTTGGTTGCATGAAGGGCTGGGATGCACACAGTCAGCAGTTCGAAACCACAAGCCCCTCTGGGGTATAAAGGTGGGGGTTTCTCTTCCCATAAACAGCTACAGTCTCAGAAACTCACAGAGACAGTTCTACCCCATTGACAACTCAATGACAGTGAGTTTGGTCATTGCTTTTTTTTTTTCTTTTTTAAATCATGGTACAAAATTACTCATGTGTATACCATATATTATTTATCCATTTCCTATTTCTGGACCGTTGGATGATTACAAGTGTACTATCATAGGTGTGTTAGTCTGGATACTTTAGAGAAACAAATCCACAGAAATTCATGTGTAAGAGAGAGTTTTATATAAATGTTAAGTGAGCATCAAGAAAACATCCCAACCCAGTGTTGCCCAAGCCCACAAGTCCAACATTAACCCATTAACCCATATGTCCTACACCAATCCACAAAGTCCTCCTCCATCTCACAAAACAGACGCAATGATGCCGACTGCAGGAGGAAACCCAAGTCAGTGAACGTGTAAACATCTCAGCGCTGGCAGGGTTCTTTACATGGCTACTCCAGCACCCAGGGCTGCATCGGGGTAGGTCCAAGTGGCTTCTCCTCAGGGATGTCTTGCAGGAAGTAAGCCTTGCAAGTTAAAGCAGGGAACTGGCTAAGGCAGCTGCACCCTGTTCTGACCATCAGAAAGCAAGAGACCCAAGAACTAGAAAGGCGAGGCTCACTGAGCCATTTATCCCTCCACCCTTCAATTAACTCCACATGTGTTTATCAGCCAGGTTGGCACAATAAACTACCTCAATAGGCAATGCTGCACTAAGTATTTAATGGACATCTTTGCATACATACTCAAGTATATCAGGAGGATTCATTTCTGGAAGTGGAATTGCTGAAACAAAGTTCCTCAACCCTTAAAGGCCACCAAATTGGCCACCAGAAATATCATTTCACTGCAGACACCCACAAATTATATATGAGAGAATCTATTCCTCCACACAATTGGCACCATGGACTGGCACTATTTTTTCTCATTTTTGCTGGTTGTATAGACAAGAGAATTGTATTTCATTGCATAAATACACAGTTTTCAATCACTAGAAAATCTGAGCACACTTTCCTGTTTCCACTACCATTTGCATATGTAAGATGCCTATTCATAACTTCTGTCCTTTTCTCTATTGGCCTGTTTGTTTTGAGTATTACATAATGTCCTAGGATGATTACTGCTATACTTATTTTAAAGGCTGTCTGGGCAAAATTGAATCAGAAAGATGACTCTTCTCTAAATATGTTTAAAGTGTGTGGTTGGGTTCATCTGAGCCGGGCCTCTGCCAATGTCAAGTATAAATGCTGTGAATATGTTCTTTTAACTTTGTTTATGGAGAACTTTACTATACAGAAGTTTGACAATTTCAGGTAATAGTATATGTGTCCATCACTATGCCTCTCCGCTTGGTGGTCTGCTAAGTATAGACTTCATGATGGTGAGATTTGGGTGATATTGTCCTCTGCTTTGTCTTTGACAGCTCTCTTTTGGTCTTTTGATCTTTCATTTGCTACTTTAAATGGTATCTCTTGAGTGCTTAATATGTATTTTAAACAGTGAAGAACAAGACGAGAAGCTCTGCTGCCATGAATCTCTGATGTATCAGAACAAACAGACAATAGTGAACAGCACTGCAAAAAGTACCCGAGGCTCTGCAGGACATGAAGCAGGGTGGTGGGAAAGGTGAGCCTACAAGGATTTTAACTAGGAAGCTAACTAAGCTCCAAGGCCCCAACAATGGAAAATAGACTTGAACCACGGGAAGAGCCAGACTTGTCAAGACGTGAGGAAAAGGACCCAGGTAACAATTACAGCTAGTCCTCAGGCCTGGTGGCAGAATGAGATTCACTGTGGCAGATGACCAATAAATGAAGGCCCGACCTGTCAGCTATGGGGTCAGAGACTTTATTGTAATTGCACTGGAAAGATTTAAGGTGGGTAGGAAGGTGAAGTGAATGATATAGTTTGTCATGGTGAATGATTTGTTTTCTATCATATTTCCAAACCGGTTACTGCTCAGGTGTAATATATTATACACGGTCACTATGAGTTAGAATCAACTCAATGGCAGTGACTTATGGAGTTTAGTCTATATATTAGTAAGCAGTTGATTTCCATAAATATACCAACTAGTGGCTGCTGAGTTGACTGTAATTCTTGGTGATTCCATGTGTGTCAGCACAGGATTTTCAGTGGATGACTTTTTGGAAGTAGACCACTAAGCCTTTCTCCCAAGGTCCCTCCAACCTTTGCGCCAAAGAGTGTGTTGACTGCACCACACAGGGACTCCATATATTTACATTTGACAGTGGGTTAAGCATTGAGCTGCTAACTAAAGACTCATTAGGGAGAAGATGAGGCTGCATGCCCCCAATAAAGGTGCAGAGTCTCTGAAACCCCATGGAGTAGGTTTGATCTCTCCTATAAGGTCTCTATGAATCAGAATCGGGTCAATGGCATTGGGCTGTACGTGGATTATAAACACACATGTAAGTTTTAGTACCTAGCAGGATTCCACACTCATATGGAGGTACCCTGACCCCCACCCAAAAAAAAGCAGAATTTTTTTCAAAGCTATGTATTTAAATTTTTTTTACGAAACAACTTGATCACCTTCAAAGTGCTCTGAATTATACTTAAACATCTGCAATTCCATTCTTGGAAACATTTTTCAAGCTCATCTGTTTGGGTGACTGACAGCACCTCCCTCATTTTTTTCTTCATCTCTTCCATGTCCATCTTCAAATCGCTGTCCTTTCAGGTCCCTCTTCATTAATGAAAACAAAAAGAAGTCTCGTGGAGGGAGGTCAGGTGAGTAGTGTGTGGGACAAGAGATGCATGCTGTTTTTTGTCAAAAGCTGTCACACTGAGATGGCTGGGTGAGCTCGTGCATTGTGGTGGTAAAACCAATCACCCATCTGCCAAAAACCAGGCCCCCACCTTTTTTTTAATGGGGGCTCTTACAGCTCATATATATATATATATATATAGCCATTATGTCAAACACATCTGTCTATATTTTGTCAACTTTTTCAAAATATTTTCTTTCTACTTGAGCCCTTGGTATCAGCTCCTCACTTGTTTCACTCCTTTCCCCCTCCCACCCCCATGTCCCCTTGATAATTTATCATTTCTTTTTCTGTCTTACACCCATCACTGTCTCCCTTCACCCACTTTTCTGATGTCTGTCCCCCTGGGAGGGGTGGCATTTGTAAATTATTGTGATCGGTTCTCCCTTTCTCTCCACTGCCCCCCCACTTCCCTTACTCTCCTAGTACTGCTGCTCCCCTTATTGGTCGTGAGTGGTTTATCTGGCCTGTGTTACAAGCTCTTATCTATACTAGTATACATGTTCTAATCTAGCCAGATTTGTAAGATAGAATTGGGGTCATGATAGTGGGGGTGGGGGGCACTAAAGAACTAGAGGAAGGTTGTGTGTTTCGTTGTTGCTATACTGCACCCTGACTGCCTCATCCCTTCCTTGGGCCCTTCTGACAAGGGGTGTCCAATTAACTACTGATAGACTTTGGGTCTCCACTCTGCACTTCCCCTCATTCACATTGATCTTTTGTTTGTTTGGTTTGGGTCTTTGATGCCTGATACCTGATCCCATAGACACCTCATGATCACACAGTCTGGTGTACTTCTTCCATGTGGGCTTTGTTGCTTCTCAGCTAGTTGGCCACTTGTTTGTCTTCAAGCCTTTAAGACCCCAGACCCTATAACTTTTGATAGCCGGGCACCTTCAGCTTTCTTCACCACATTTGCTTATGTACCTGCTTTGTCTTCAGCGATCATGCAGAGAAATTGAACATCACAGAATGCCATGTTAGTAGAACAAAGTGTTCTTGCATTGAGGGAATACTTGAGAGGAGGTCCAATGTCCATCTGCTGCTATAACACTTTATAAATAAATATATGTACATATATCTATTCCCCTATCATTATATATAAATGCATTTACATATATACATGCCTGTATTTAGACCTCTATAAATGTCTGCTGCCTCCCAGTTCTTTCATCTGTTTCCTTTTACTTTCCTCCTGTCCTAATATGTTTGGCCTTCATTCAGGGTTTGGTAATTCCTCTTGGCTACATTGCCCTTGATCAAGTGCCCCCCACCCCCAAGCATCCTATGCCCTCCTCACCATCAATTTTAGTTCACGATCCTTCCCTTGTCCCTGGGTTTGTTGTCAGCCCCTCTTTTCCCCCACCTCCCTTCTCTGGTGTCCCCCTGGAACCATCAGTCCCATCGTTCCCTCCTCCGGATTGTTTCTCCTGCCCATCTTGTCCAGATAAACATGCATAGACAATAATGAGCACAAAAACAAAGCAAAGCAAAACTTAACCAAAAAAATGAAACAACAGCTAATACAACAAAACTAACTAAATACATAAATAAAAACCAACAGCAAAACAAAGAAAAGCCCTCAAACAGTTCCAAGTCTGCCCGTTGACCTTTAGGAGTGTTTTCCAGTTGAGTCCACTGGGGTGCCATGCCTTGACCCCAAAGTTCACCTTTGGCATTCCTCAGGGTCTTCATTGCTTTGCTTCCTTTGCTGCTCCACTGTCAGCCGTTGATGTTTCACCCCGGTGCCGTGGAGTCAGATCAGGCAAATTTCCTGCACCGTGTCCCCAGTGCTGTCCCCCTTAATGCTATAAAACCAGGCCTTTTTTGTTGCATGCTGCTACTTAATCTTTTCTGAACCTCTAAATAAAAACCTTGATGAACAGTCTGACCTGGTGGAACCAACTCCAAATGCACTATCCCCTTACATCAAAAAAAATTAATAAGAATCAGTTTGGGGTGGGGGATATTTCCTCATACATATGAGTATATGTAAAAATTTATATGTACCCATGTATAAGCTATTTCTTCAAGCTAATTCTGACTTGTGAATATATACATAAAAACACACACACATGGGATCTAGATATACACACACACACATTTGTGTGAAATTCATCAGCTTTGTTAACTATTTAACAGGTTTGAACAGATTTTAAGTAGACTCTCTTAGACATATGTATGTGTATAATATTATGTATACAAATGAAAGTCATGTATATTTTATAAATTAAAATTCTCTTGGGATTCCTTTGTCATAGAGCATTGGCTACCAGTGTTTCCCAAAGTAGGTGGTATTCCCCACTGGGAGGCACTGGAACAAGCCTGGGTGCTGTGAAAACAGATACCTACACTTTATTCTGGATTATGGGATATAGTACAAACATTTTTAATTGCCAGGTGGTGTTGAGAAACTTGATTTCTAAACAGAGTGCTGTAGTCTAAGAAAGTATGTGAACCAATGAGCTAAACTATTCATAACACTTTTGAACAAAAGAGATGCGAGTGGATTTCTTTAGGAAATTAATATTCATAATAGCCATTAACTTTTCCATGCAGTGAGTTGATCATTATACTTAATGTATTACCTGTGTCATCTTATTCCATACATGCAATAACAGTATGAGGTAGGGATTATTATTTTCCAGATGAGGGTACTAGAAAGTTAGAGAACTTTTCAAAGGATTTTCAGTTAGCAGCGATTCAATAAATCTATGACTCAAATTCAGAATCCTAGGCACTTGTTTAATATTTGGCAGAACCTAAGCCAAACCAAGTAGCCCTGGTGGTGTGGTGGTTAAAATGCTCAGTTGCTAAACAAAATATGGTGCGTAGAACCCCAGTTTCTCTGAGAGAGAGAGATGTGACAGTCGGCTACTTGAAAGACGTATCATCTTGGAACCCTTAAGGAGGGTTCTACTCTGTCATGTGGGACCACTCTGAGTTGAGAGGGACCCAACAGTAGTGAATAGACATTTATTTCAGTTCATCGTACTGTTCTACCATCACCATTATTTGTTTCCATTTTTTCCCCATCATCTTCCACAGAAGCACAGTGTCCCCTACCAACTATCCAGCCCATGAGGTCTCTGTACACAGGTGCATTCTAGATATTTCACACAAAGGATTCTTGATGTTGCTGCTGCCACTTTCTTCCTACATGTTTGTTGTTGTTGTTATTGTTGTTGTTTTCTGCCTTGTAGTCCTTTCAGATTCACAGTGAGCCTATAGGAGCAAGAGGAGCTGCCCGATAGTTTCCTCGTTTGAAATTTTTACAGTAAGAGATCACCAGGTCTTTTCTTCGATGGAGCAGCTGATGCGTTAGAAGCACTGGCCTTGTGGTTAGCATTCAAAGTCTTATCTGTGTACCAATAGGGCCCCTTCCCGTATGCTCGGTTCTCATCTTTCCTGACCCCGAAGCTGTATTTCACACTGTGGGCTGTGCTCTTGAAACATCTCCATTTGCTCTCTGGACATTAAGTTCTCTTCTCTCAACACCCTGGTCCTCCTTCTCAACGTCTGTTTCTATGTCTACCTCATCTTTCTACCTTTCAACACTAGCGTAAATCCTAGTTCTGTCCTCAGTCACCTTCTCCTGGTGACCTATATGCACACCTGGATGATCTCATCCTGTCCTTTGATTGTATCAAGGTGAAGCTATAGGAAGGGTGACTTTCACATTTCTATTTCATCCTCACCCTCTTTCCTGAAACCCAGGCAGAGAGATCTCCACAATCTCTTATCTAAAACCTTTGGGTCCAGATATATTTAGGAATGAAGTCTCACCTGGTTTTTTTAAATTACCTGCATAACTTACAGCTTATACAACATGTCCAGTGAGGGGTGAGGCAGCATCTCATATACAAATATGTTAATACTTCTTTAGAAAATGTAACTACTCCCACCAAATTAGTTAAGCCCAGAATATAAATAGCCTCACACCAGTATAAATCAAGTGTGCTGCCAACTGAGAAATAACATCACTTCCTTTATTTTCCTTCTCTGTCCTTCAAAACCAAACCAGTCACTATAGAGTAACGGCAATTTTGGATGTGTAAGGATAGGATTGGGGGACTTCCGAGAAGATGGCAACTAAGTAAAACATACCAGAGGGACTCCACAGAAATCAGCACAGGAGAGTTACTAAGAGGGAAATTCCACACTGCCGGGTCACAGGAGGAACATCATAAAGATAAGTAGGCACAGAATCCACAAGGTTTTGAGGAGCTGGGAGCTTTTGGCTTACCACAGTAGAGGCTGGCTAGGGCTTGACCTTAGTCCACCACTGTCTCAGCCAGCGCCGGGATCATTTGAGCCGGTGCAGGGGCTTTATTTCAACACAGCCACAGCTTGCTGCCCCCTCCAGCAGGGATTAAACCCTTGCCACCTCACAGGCAAGGATCTGGGCTCAGCTATATTGTTACTTTTGTTTCCCTCTCTTCTCTCTGTCCCCCCACAGTCTCAGCGGGTTTAGGTTTTTTCTTTTTCTCTTCCCATTTCTCTCACTCACCAATGCCAACCTCCACACTACTCTCTTTAGCCTAGGGCATTTACGCTGCCCTCCACCCAGTAGGAAAAGTCCACCTTCTGCAGCATAACCCGAGGCTGGGGAATGCCTGCCCACCCTCCATCAGGGGATATCCCACCCAACTTCTTCTGGGGGAAATCCCGCCCACCTTCTTCTGGGGGAAATCCTGCCTGCATGTCTGCAGGAGCTGCTACCCGTCCTTTGTGGTCCCACATGACTGAGGGAACTTCCTCCTGCCACAGTGCTTCACAAGGCCTAAGGCAGCTCGGCCAACACCCATCAGCGCTCCACACTGCTTCAGGAATCTCTGCCCAACCTCCGCAGTGATCTACCTGACCAGGGTAATTCCACCCTCCATTCACGGTGCTCTACAACAAAGCAGGCAGCCCATCCGCCTTCTGTGGCATTCCCATTGCAGCAGGCACCCCTGCACACCCTCTGTGGTGCTCCAAGCTGCTTTGGGCCACACCATCATGGCTTCTTGTGAGGTCACCCAGTACAGCACCATCCTCGTGGGTCCACAACAACCCATCCAGCATCCGATGAGAGGACCATCCAACTTGCCCTCCAATAACAGAATACCGGTTGACTAGAGAAAGAGTGAAGCCACAGAAGGATACAGAGGTAGGCCAATTCCATATTGCAATTAGCTGCAGGCAGCTTGAAGAAGCATT
Source organism: Echinops telfairi (assembly GCF_000313985.2). Lineage (NCBI taxonomy): Eukaryota > Metazoa > Chordata > Mammalia > Afrosoricida > Tenrecidae > Echinops > Echinops telfairi. Next base: position 18,508,118 of record NW_022111358.1, read on the forward strand.
CCTATGAATCACCCAGAGAGAGCTAGTGCTCTTTGATTCCCTGGAAAATGGCACCTGGCTCCTCTAAAACGACACACTACAAACAGCAATCAGCCCCACCAACCTCAATGTAAAAACAGGAGAAACAAAGGCAATAGCAGAAAACTGACTGAACCTAATGACGTGCATAGAAGAAGCAGACATTGATCTGCCACAGAAAGAAATTTTCAGAATGCTGCTTGGAGTCATACAGGATATGAGGGAAACAATACAGGAAAAGGATGAAATGATAGATGAGATGAAGTCCATACACCAAAGGGAAATACAAGAGCTTAGGGATGAGATAACAAAACCAGTAGCAGACTCACAGACTTTGCCAACCAACTGGAGGAGGCAGAGAACTGCACCAGTGACCTAGAGGACAGCCAATCAGACTTTAATAAACACGAACCAAAGTCTAATAAAATCATCACAAAAGCTGAAGAAAACCTAACAGCTATGTCTGATCCTATGAAGAGAATAATTGGATTACCAGAGGAAGACACAACAAAGAAGTTATCTTCAACAAAAGGGAGAGAATTCTTGGAGGAGAACTTTCCCAGCTTAATGAATGAAAACCAGGCAACCATTCAGGAGGCTGAATGAACACTAGGTAGATTAAATCCCAAGAAGTCACCAAGACACATAATGGTTAAATCATCCAACTTTGATGAAAAGGAGGAAATCATGAGATCATCTAAGGAAAAACAAGCAATCACACATAAAGTTTCCCTCTGCAGGTCTATCTAGATAAGAAAGGCAAGATAAACAATCTAGAAGAGAAAACAATGGGCTCAAAAGGTTCTGGGGGGACATGGGAGAGGGGGAGACAGGGGAAAGGAAGTGGGTATTAACAAACCCAGGGACAAGGGAACAACAAGTGATCCAAAATCGATGGTGAGGAGGGTATAAGAGGCCAGGTAGGGCTTGATCAAGGGCAATGTAACTAGTAGGAATTACTGAAACCTAAATGAAGGCTGAGCATGATAGTGTGATAAGAGGAAAGTAAAAGGAAATAGAGGAAAGAACTAGGAGGCAAAGAACATTTATAGAGGTCTAAATACAGGCTGCACATATGTAAATATATTTATATATGATGATTGGGGAAATAGATCTGGCATTCTATGATGCTCACCTTCCTGACATGATCGCTGAAGACAAAGCGGGTGCATAAGCAAATGTGGTGAAGAAAGCTGATGATGCCAGGCTATCAAAAGATATAGGGTCTGGGGTCTTAAAGGCTTGAAGATAAACAAGCGGCCATCTAGCTGAGAAGCAACAAAGCCCACATGGAAGAAGTACACCAGCCTGTGTGACCACGAGGTGTCAATAGGATCAGGTATCAGGCATCAAAGAACGAAAAATCAAATCATTGTGAATGATGGGGAGTGCGGAGTGGAGACCTAAAGCCCATCTGTAGGCAACTGGACAGCTCCTTACAGAATGGTGGCATGGAACAGACGAGCCAGTCAGGGTGCAATATAGCACCAATGAAACATACAACTTTCCTCTAGTTCTTTAATGCTTCCTCCCTCCCACTATCATGATCCCAATTCTACCTTACAAATCAGGCTAGACCAGAAGATGTACACTGGTACAGCTAGGAACTGGAAACACAGGGAATCCAGGACAGATGAACCCCTCAGGACCAGTGGTAAGAGTAGCAATACCGGGAGGGTGGAGGGAAGGTGGGGGACAGACAACAGAAAAGTGGGTGAAGGGAGACATCGGACAGTGTAAGACATGAAAAAATAATAATAATTTATAAATTATCAAGGGTTCATGAGGGAGGGAGTACAGGGAGGGGGGGTAAAAATGAGGAGCTGAAGTAGAAAGCAAATGTTATGAGAATGATGATGGCAACAAATGTACAAATATGCTTGACACAATGGATGGATGTATGGATTGTGATAAGAGTTGTATGAGCCCCTAACAAAATGATTTTTTTTTTTTTAAAATAGGATTGTCTGCTATAGGGGTTTCAATGGTTCATTTTTCTGAAGTAGGTTGTCTTTCCTATTTTTCTAAAGAGTCACTAGGTTAATGTCCTTTTGGTTAGTGTCCAAGTGCATTAATTGTTCACACCAACCAATAACTTGTCTTTATCCTTATCCTGCTTTTTGTTCTTCCATAGCACATAGTAAATGATATAGTCTTTGTTCATTTGCTTTAGATCTGACATTATGAATTGAATTGGGTTCTACACACATGTGTTAACTTGGCTGGGCCAGAGTCTCAGTCATATATCATGATCCTCCATTTTCTGATCTGATGTAATTGTCCTATGGGTTGTAAATCCTTACCTATATGATGTTAATGAGGCAAGAAAAGAGATAGTTAGGTTAATGACCTAGAATGCAATCTATAGGATTAGATTGTATTTGGAGTTCACCTCTTTTGAGCACTACTAAGCCAACAAGCAGAGATCACGGGGCACACTGCCACCAAGCAAGAAGGCGGGAGGAGAGCAAGCCCTTTGGACCCAGTATCCTTGTGCTGGGAATCTCCTAGACCCAGGGGATGCCATGACACATTTACTACACTAAGAACACTGGGCCCATAGATACTGAAAGAAATAAGCACCTTCCTCCAGAGCTGACAGAGCAGAAAACCTTCCCTAAAACTGGTAACCTAAATTCAGACTTTGAGCATCCTTAACAATGAAAGACTAATTTCCCATTTATTATATCCCATTGATTTGTCGTATTTCTACTGTAGCAGAGCTAGATACTTAGGACATCTGATTTCCCCAAACCCAATATACGCTCCATGAAAGCAGGAACTTTAGCACGAGTTCTCACCTCTATCCCTAATACCTCCAACAGTTCCTGGGCACATAGTAAGTGCTCAGTAATTATATGTTGGAAGCAGGAAAGAATCCCAAAATACAAATAGGATGATCAGGCAAAGTGCTTTCCTTTTGTTCGGTAATTAATCTCACATACATATAGGGCTCCTGCAGGGTCAGTGCTACAGTTAGGAATAACCAACCCTTCTTGTCTTTTTCACAGCTTTAAGTAGTGTTGTGTAACTCTGTTAGACCCCCAAGGCCCTTTGAGGAAATACTAGTAAGTCCCTAGCCCATTGTTTAAACCGTGTAACTTGAAGCCTTGAGAAGTTAAGGCACTAGTTCCTGCCCAGGAGAGATCAATCTGTGGGAGAACTGAGAGCAGAGCCAAGGCTAGAGAGACCTTTCACCCCTTGTCTCTCACATCTCCACAGATACATAAAGAATTCATAGAACACCGAGCAGCTCAGAAATTTTAATAACCTGGCTTATTGGCCTATTACAAGAAACCTATAACCTCTTTGTCACTAAGCAATGAATTTTCCATATTTCACAAGAAATATGAAACACAATTCTTTTAGACCCTCATCTGTCCTCTGCCCAGGCTGTTAAGTAACTGTATCTTAATTAGACCTGAATGGCGCTACTGTATTACCAGGAAACACGGTTGGTTCTTTAAGTGGCATTTTCAAATCCTTGTCATCATTATTATAAACACTTAAGGACTGTTCCCATCAGAAGGAGCCCTGGTGCCTTAGTAGTTAAGCAGTCAGCTGCTCACTGAGAGAAAGATAGGTGGTTCAAATCCATCAGTCACTACAGGAGAGAAAGATGTGACAGCCTGCTTCTATACAGATGACCGCCTGGGGTCCCTCGAGGGCAGTTTCAGTCTGTCCTTCAGGGTTGCTGTGAGTGAGAATCGGCTCAATGCCAATGTGTTTTTGGTTTGGCACACGTGCTCCTGTCTCCGTGTGTAGGTTCCTGTGTGTGCTGTGAATCTGATGTGTACAGAATGCAGCGTGGTTTTGTTCCTCTGCTCCCTCCTGTGGTTGTGGGTGGCTTCTGTTGAGTGGGTTCTGATTGGTGACAGCTCTGTGCACAATAGCATGAAATGCTGCCCCGCCCCGCAGCATCTGGGTGATTGGACAGCGGTGATCAAAGGATGTTTATTGGCTCATTTTGAGAAGTAGATCATGAAGCCTTTCTCACCAGTCAGTCTTGCGTCGGAAAGTTCCACCAAAACCCATGCAATTTCATAGCAATGTGCAAGCCCTTCTCTGACTGATGACTGATTGTTGTACCTGGGATGTCTTGACTGGCAATCCAACCCAGCTCTTCTTCAAGGAAGTCAAGCATTCTGCCAATGAATGACCACAGCCCTCTGCTCGCCCACTTACCAGCTACATAAACTCTAAAAAGACCCACAAGTTTTCAAAGGCTCATTTTTATTGAGAGGAATAATCTTAACACTAACTGTGAGAATATGTGTCTACTTACTGCAATGGATCGCTGCAAGTTGAAAAGGAATAACCCTCATTTGTACAATGAGATGTAGTTCACTAACCGTAACATAATAGAGTAAGTGTAAAGTTTTGCATCCTAGTTAAAAGCAGGGATCCACACCTTCCAGTTTAGGAATTGGTCCTGTTGACCTGTGTGGCCTTGGGCAAGCCATTGAACCTCTCTGGGGTGTATTCTACTCATATATACAATGATGCTATTGCAAGGTGCTGGGGAGTCAGACCCAACTCATAGCAACCCTTTGTGTCACACAATGAAGCCCTGCCCCGTCCTCTGTCATCCTCACAATTGACGTGCTTGAGCTCATGGTCGCAAACATGTGTCAATCCATTTCATTGAGGGGCGTCTTCTTTATCACGGACCCTCTGCTTTATTAAGCCTGGTATCCTGCCCCAGGAATTGGTCTTTCCTGATAATGGGGCCAAAGGATTTGGGATGGAGTCTCACCATCCTCCCTTCTAAGAAACTTTCTGGCTGTACTTTCTCTAAGACAGATTTGTTTGTCCTTCTGGCAGTCCACGGAATTTCCCATATTCTTCACCAGAACTGTAATTGAAATGCATCGATTCTTCGGTGATTGTCCTTAGTCGTTGTTCAACTTTCACGTGTATATGAGCCGAAGGAAAACACCCTGGCTTGGGGCAGGCACCCATGAGTTCCCAAAGGATTGTCTCTGCTTCTAACACTTCACCCAGGTCGTACGCAGCAGGTTTTCCCAGTGCGATGTGTATTTTGATGTCTTGACTCCTGCTTCTATGCATGTTGGTGGTAGATCCACGGAGAATGAAATCCTTGACAACTTCACTCTTTTCTCCATTAATCATGATATTATCTACTGGTCCAATGGTGGGGAGTTGGGTTCTCTTTACAATTGGTTGCAATCCAGACTGAAAACTTAGTCTTTGCTTTTCATCAGTAAGTCCTTCAAATTCTTTTGATCCTTGGCAAGCAAGAGTGTATACTATGCATATGGCAGATTATTAATAAGCCTTCCTCCAATCTTCCATATAATCTACCTTCTCAGATTATTTGGTCAACATACACATTAAATAAGAATAGTGGAAGGATGCAGCTCTGGCTCACACCTTTCCTGATTTGAAACCATGTAAACCTTCCTTGTATTCAAACAACTGATGTTTACTCTGTGTACAGGTTCTACATGAGCACAATGGGATTGTTTGTAATAACCCACAAAGTGGAATGCTTTTTCATAGTTACTAACACACATGTGAACCTTTTTCTGATAGTCTCTGCTTTCAGCCAGAATTCATATGACATCAGTCATGATACCCCTTGTTCCATGACCTTTTCTGAATTCAGCTAGAATTTCTGACCATTCCCTCTGGAAGTACTGTGGGAAAACATTTTTCTGTATCTTCCCAAAAATTTTACTTACATGTGATATTAATGATATTATTTGATAATTTCTGTATTCTTTCAAGTCACCTTCCTTTAGAATGAGCATTCATATGGATCTCTTCCAGTCAGCTGGCCATGTACTTGTCTTCCAAAGTTCTGAGGCTAGACTAGTGAGTGCTCCCAGCTTTGAATCAGTTCACTGAAACACTTCAATTGGAATTCCATCAAGGCCTGGAGCCTTGTTTTTCACTAATGCTTTCAGTGCAACTTGAACTTCTTCCTTCAATATTGTTCTTGTTCATATACTACTTCTTGACGGGATTCTATGTAAATCAATTACTTTGAGTAGAATGATTCTGTGTTTTCCTTCATCATTCATTATTTTGCCCATAAAGCTCTCTGTCAAAACTCACTGATATCAAGTCAATTCTGACTTATGCCGACCCTAGAGAACATGGTAGAACCGTCCCTGTGTGGTTTTGAACTTCAAACCTTGAGGATAGCAGCCTGAGATAGTTAAGATTATTGTGCCAACCTGGCCAATAAACACATGTGGAGTCAATTGAAGGGCAGAGAGGTAAATGGCTAGACGAGTCTCGCCTTTCTAGTTCTCAGGTCTCTTGCTTTCTGATGGTCAGACCAGGGTGCAGCTGCCTTAGCCAGTTCCCTAACTTAGCTGGCAAGGCTTGCTTCCTGGGAGCCATTCCTGAGGAGAAGCTGCATGGACCTACCCTGATGCAGCCTTGGGTGCTGCAGCCATGGACCTACCCTGATGCAGCCGTGTGGAGACCCCTGCCAACGCTGAGATGCTTACACGTTCACTGACTCAGCTTTCCTCCTGCAGTTGGCATCACTGCGTGTGTTTTGTGAGTTGGAGGAGGACTTTGTGGACTGGTGTTGGACATATGGGCTAATGTTGGGCTTGTGGGCATGGGCAGCACTGGGTTGGGATGCTTTCTTGATGCGAAATTACCCTTTATATAAAATGCTCTCTTATACATATGAGTTTCTGTGGATTTGTTTCTCTAAAGTACCCAGACTAACACACAGCCCAACATGTCACCACTATACCACCAGGGTTTCATTCTGCCCATAGAATCTTTCAGTGTTGCAAATGGAGGCTGGGATGTTTTGTTTACTGATTTCAGCTTAGGACACGCTGACTGTGTTCTTCTCTTTCGGCTTTCTAACGCCAGGTGTTGGCACATTTTGTTAAACTGCTTGCTTTGTCTTCGCGGGAGCCTTAATAAGTTTCTGTTCGTTCCTTTACGTCCCCATTTCTTCCGTTCACTTTCGCTGAGTCCCTTCCGACGTCTACTTTGGCCTTTTCTTTCTTTCTTATCTTTTGGATGTCCTTTTGATTTCTTCACGCAAGATGGGAGTGATGTCATCCCACGGCTCATCTGGTCTTTTGTCCGTCATGTTCAATTCCAGAAATGTATTCTTGAGCTAGTTGCTGAGTTTGGAAGGTCATATTTTGATTCCCAAGGGCCTGCCTTAAATTTTCCTCAGCTTCGAGTTGAATGTCCGTTCCACAGGTGGCCTCTGGTCTTATTTCGGCTGATGATATCAACCCTCTCAATGGTCTCTTCTCACAGATGTAGTGGATGTGATTTTTGTGTATTCCATCTGATGCGCTCCATTTCTATGGTTAAAAAAATGTATTGTAAGGAAGGAGCCATTGGTCTTGCAAAATTCTCTCATGCAATCTCCAGCTTCACGGTCTATCATCAATGCTATATATAAAATAAAGGTTTTCAGAACAGCTACTCTTGAGGTTGTTTGAAGAGGGAAAGCGTCAGATATGTAAAGTGCTTAGAAGGAATGGCTGGCATCTTAAATGTTCAATAAGTGCTAACAGCTACTGCTGTAAACTTTAATGCAATTAAGAAATGATTGTTATAGCCAGCAGATAGAGAAATTGATCAAGATAGGGATGCATAGTGACATATGTATGCACATTCATACATATGTAGCTATTTAAGTGCTGCATTTATATGTTATATATAGTTGTAGGATAAGATTCATAGCTGTAGAGTCATTGAACTCAGTAGCACTATTATTTTTATGAATTCTTAAAGAAGACCACAGAAATACATGAGAAATATGAGAGTGTGGTTCAAGAAATCTACTATAGTTAAGTGCATATTGCAAATCCCTTAAGTATATCACTAACTTTCCTTATTGTTAAAACTTAGTCCTCACAAATGCAGCCATCACTTGGGCAGAATGTAGCAGCTGCCCAACAGGTGCTGAGAAATACGAGAATTGGGGAGGGGTAGAGGGAATCATAAACCCCAGCAGGGAATGAATTCTTGTTTAATGTGTTATTGACGGGGGCGGGTGAGGGGGCAGCCAAGCAGCATAAAGCAAGCAGCACTGTGCCTGAAAATGAAAGTTATGCATTAGAAACTGAGGTAAAAGAAAAAACATTGCTCCTTGTTGTAAACCTAACTTTCCCATCCACCATGGACTAATAGAGAGCATTGCGGTGGATGGCGAGTCGACCATCACCCTTGATTTTAGCCATCTTGACAGGAAGCTCTTTTCTACAAGTCCATCCTCCTGCGGATCAATGCAATGGCTGTGCCGTCATCATCCGGGTCCACAGAGGCGAGAAAGCGCTCTTGCACTGAGAAAGCAGCTTGCCTTCCCTTGGTCTGCCATGATTTCATGGGAGGTCCTGTCCAATTCAATCCACGCACACTGTTGTTGGTTGGTTGGTGGTGTTTTATTTTCGGTTTACTGCTTTGCTTCATTTTTGTCTTCTGACTTTTCTGTCGATCTTCCACTGGCCGCTTCACACCCTTGAGCTTTGTTGGCGAAGCGGATTTGATGCTCAATCTGTGAGATGCTGGATTGTACATGCCCAGCATTGAGGAGATACTGCTGAGCTTATCAAATAAATATGCATATGACTTCCAAGGCCTATAAAATTTTTATAGAGTATGTAAACATTATAAATGTCTCTCCTTGCAATTAACTAGAGTCATGTGACTGAGTCCTGGCCAATGACACCTGTCTAGACACCTTGTAGACACCACTTACAAGCAGACCCGAAAATTCTCCTTTGTAATCCTTCATGCGTCATCTCTCTTGGCTGCCTGCTGGACACTAGAGATCTACTAGGAGCCTTTAAGTCCTGTGAGACGGCAGAGCCACCAGATGCAAGAAGCCTGAGCCCTAAATTACTGCATGGAACAGAACAGGGAGCTGCCAGTTGAAGACATTGGACTACCATGTGGGGGATGAGTGGGCTTTTACTTTTTAACCCATTGTGATGTTAGTCTGTGCTGATTCTTATAATTGAAGAAGCAAAAGATACAGATGAAAACATTCCTTATAACAATGAAAAAAAGCAACCCAAATATTTCAGCTACCCAAAAGACTTTATGTAAAGAGTATGCACCTACGCAACAGAACCAAATTCAATCATGGAAAGTGATTGCTGTGAGCACTGTGTTGCAATATAGAAATATGTTAATATTCTAATGTAAAAATAAGATGGTAGCATATAAAATTAGACCTATTGTAGCTATGAGATATCACCTTGATAAATATAGCATATTAAATATGCATTACATATGTGTATATTTCATTGCATATATGGATAAATCATTTGCACAAGTATCTCATATACATTAGTTACAAAGTACTTATGAAAATTAGAACACAGGAAGTAAATATATCAAATGTCAAACACAGTTGTGTTAGAGCACATAGATTCAGGGTGATTTGACTTTCTTACTCTTCCATTTTTAATTTCTGTCATCATCACACTTTGTTGGGGTTTTTTTTGGGTCAAGTATTATTTAATATTGTTTCATTAATATTTTAAAACTCATAATGTAGCTTCTTTTTTATCATTTTTATTGGGGGATTGTACAGCTCTTATCACAATCCATGCATCTATCCATTGTGTCAAGCACATCTGTACAGCTGTTGCCATCATTATTCTCAGAACATGTTCTTTCTACTTGAGCCCTTGGTATCAGTTCCTCACTCTTTTCCCTCCCTCCCTCCCCCACTCTTCCCCATGAACCCTTGATAATTTATTAAATTTATTTTGCATGTCTTACACAACTGTTGTCTCCCTTCACCCACTTGTCTGTTTTCTGTCCCCCTGGGAGAGGGCTAAACATCAATCATTGTGATTGGTTCCCCCTTACTCATCCCCCACTCCCCTTACCCTTCTAGTATTGTTACTCCCATGATTGGTCCTGAGGGGTTTATCTGTCCTGGATTTCATGTGTTTATAGCTCTTATCTGTACCAGTGTACACGCTCTGGTCTATCCGGATTTGTAAGGTAGAATTGGGGTCAAGATAGTGGCAAGCGGGAAGCATTAAAGAACTAGAGGAAAGTTGTGTGTTTCTTCGGTGCTATACTGCACCCTGACTGGCTCGTCTCTTCCTTTTAGCCTTTCTGACAGGGAGTGTCCAACTGGTTACTGATGGGCTTTGGGTCTCCACTCTTCCCTCCAGTCACTCCCATTGATATGATTTTTTTTTTGTTTTGTTTTGGGTCTTTGATGCCTGATACCTGATCCCATAGACATCTCATGATCATACAGTCTGGTGTGCTTCTTCCATGTGGGCTTTGTTGCTTCTCAGCTAGAGGGCTATTTGTTTGTCTTAAAGCCATTAAGACCCCAGACCCTATATCTTTTGATAGCTGGGCACCATCAGCTTTCTTCACCACATTTGCCTATGCACCCATTTTGTCTTCAGCGATCATGTCAGGGAAGGTGAGAACCACAGAGTGCCGTGTTAGTAGAACAAATTGTTCTTGGGTTGAGGGAATGCCTGAGTAGAGATTCAATGTCCATCTGCTGCCATAACACTTTATAAATATATGTACATAGATCTATTCCCCTATCATTATATATAAATATATTTACATATATGCATGCCTGTATTTAGACCTCTATAAATGTACTTTAGCTCCTAGTTAGTTCCTCCATTTCCTTTTTGCTGTCCTCTTGTCCCACTCTCATGTTCGGCCTTCATTCAGGGTTTTGATAATTCCTCTTGGCTTCTTTGTCCTTGACCAAGCCCACCGCCCTGGCCCCCGCCCCCCACCCCCAAGCACCTTTGCCCCCCTCACCATTGATTTTAGATCACTTGTTCTTCCCTTGTCCCTGGATTTGCTGGCACCCTACTTTCTTTCTCCCACCTCGCCCTCTCCCATGTCCCAAGGAGAGAACAACAGGACCACACCTTTGTTTTATGATTTAGTAAAAGAGAGTGCCAACGGTTATCTTAAAACGTTAATTTTTAAATGCACATTGTAAGTGCTTCTCTTGGTCAGAAATGAAGAGATAAATCTTCAACTGAGGGGTCAGACAAAGCTTTGTGGTAGTGGGTGGGGGGTGTCAGACTATGCAACTAGTGTGGGGTCTAGAATGATGAGGGGGTTGAACTGAGCAAAGTGAAGCAAAGGGCATCCCAGGCAGATGAAGAGCATGACAAGGTGAGAATGATGGGTTTGGGGATATAAAGAGATTCTGAGACAGCCTAAAAAAACTCAAGCTATTGGACAGGACACCTTTTTGGGGAATTCTGAGACTGTTCTTCTTGCCTCATGTTCCAATGTTCCATCCTGTCTGCAAAACCACAGTTCTTTCCACTAATAGTCAGACACTTGGGCCTACTTTCCTGGAAATGGAGACACGTTTGCATCGGTTTCATTCACATAGGGTCTGGGGGAAGTCCAAGGACCAGTGCTATTATCTGGCTAACCAGATATTGCCGTCAATCAACCCAGTAGGCTAACTCGCTAAGTAGTGTGTACACTAACCAAAGACCACATAAACTCATTGAAAAGAACATGTGGATGCAGATTCAATCCTTTTGCTCACCTCCCCTGTGCCTTAAGCCCTGACCTGGCTAGACCTGAAATCAGAAGCAGATCTGTGGTAGACACAGTCTCTGTTTTCAAGAAAATCATAGTTTGAGGGTGGGGGTGTGGGCTGAAGATGGAAAGGGAAAGAAAACATCATGTACTTGAGTGTCCAGCCTGTGCCAGTGATAAGATTGGGAACTTCTCAAAGTTGTCACAATAACTTCTTAAAATAGATGCCAAGACCTCTGCTTTCAGTTAGAAAATGGCAGTTCAGCGTGACCAAGCGATTTTCCCAAGACCACACAGCAAGGAGTAAATGTCAGAGCTTGGGATGGGTCTAAGTCTACTTAACTTCGTTATCTGGGTAATTCTGATAAGAGCCAAATATGGCCATCATGTAGGGGACCATCCGGTCAATTCTGACTCCTATATGGTCCCCCTATAATAGAACTGTGCCTGGGGGTTCTCAAGACTCTCAATCTTTATTAGAGTAGAAAGCTTCATCTTTCTCGTGTGGAACAGCTAACAGCTGGTGGTTTCGAACTGCTGACCATTAGGTTAGCAGCCCAACCACTAGCGCTCCTGAAAAAGGGGTGGACGTGGGTTATTATGGGAGTTCAAAATACTTCCTACTCGAAAGGTAGGACTGATGTCAGTCTGGAGAACAAACGAGCAGCCCCTTTGAGTGGTGGTTTTAAATAGATAGGTATTTGGGACAGAGGCCTAGTTTCAAAGTGAAGCCCTTGCTTGGCAGGTTCCTTGGGGAGGGGATAGGGGCAGTTGCCCAACATTAGTTGGAAATATCTCAGCCGGGTCTGAGAGTCCCTCACACCTTCCTTCTCCATTGGCAAGGGCCGGGTGTACCTTTCTAAAGTCCGGAGGACTTGGGGACAGGCCTACCAGAGGCATGTTTCACTGAAAGTATTTCATAAGGTGTTCCCTATGGATGCAGACCCCTGGGCTATAACAGAGCCAACACATCGCCATCGTTACGGAAGCAGCGGTCTGCCTCACCATGCACTTCCCCTTCTGTTACAAAATGCCTCATTAGATGTCTGGAAAGCCTTTCTCTGCTACCCTTCCGATGTCCTTCTGTTTGAGCATTGTGGCAGCCACTGTGTCAGTCCATCTTGTTGAGGGTCTTCCTCTTCTTCGTTTGCCCTCTGCTTTACCAAGCATCATGTCCTTTTCCAGGGCCTGGCCTCCCCTGTTAACAGGTCCAATGTACTTTATGTAACACACATTGGGCCAGCTATCTAGCAGATGCTTAATTCCCTGGGGG
>NW_022111358.1:18521028-18550804 GCF_000313985.2 Echinops telfairi
GGGGGGATAACAAAATGACCACCAGTCACTAAAAGGGATCTCCCAACCACCTGCCTTCTGGCTTCCTAAAGAATGACCACCTGAACTGTTCTGCTAACCCCACTCAGCAAGGAGGCCTGGTTCTGACAGTTCCCTTCAATTCTCACACCTGAGCTGAACTACATGCAGGGGCTCAGGTGGATGAAAGAGCGTGGTGAGAGATGGTGTTCTTCCCCCGGGGACAGAGCAGGACTGGTTTGAAGTCATTGCTTTCAGAGCAGCCAGTACAGATCAGTCACATCCCCTGTTCCTGCCAAGCTGTGGGCAGAGCTTTTGTTTCTGATCTGTGTGTGAGGAAAACCCAATTCTGTCTTTGGGCAAATGGGCTCCAAAGCAGGTGGGAAGAAGGGGAGACAGGAAACGCTAGCAGCATTATAGGATAGAATGCACACCTTACAACCTTGAGTTCAGTGGAGCTAACCAAAGTAGGTGTTGAAGTTTAGTCGGGCCTGCTCGTTAATTACTACCGAGCTACTCTGTGATGGGGAATGATGACTTAAGCTCCACAAACCTCAGCCTCCTTATCTACCAAAAAGGAGGATTGAGGATTACAGGAGGTGAAGCATGTTTCAAATACAAAGCACCCAGCCGTGATAAGAAGTGCTCAGTAAATACAGATTTCTGTAATCCCCACCTGGCCAGCAGGGCTTCCAAGAAATCCGTTCCAGTTGTGCTTAGGAAGCCCAACTCGGAGACAGGATTTCATTGCAGGCTGTGTGGGAAGTTCTCCCGGGAGGAAGTGACAAGGCAGCTGGAGAAACAGAGTGGAGGGTGGGCAGAAGCCAAGGCAGCAATGGCTGTTAAGCAAAGTCCCCGCCTCAGTCTTGTCCCTCCTAGGGACACTGCAGTGTAAAGTCCGTGACAGAGCTGCCTGGATTCTGAACACAGGAGCTGGGCCTCCACACTCTCCTCCTCCGTGGTCACTAGCTGAGGTCGCCGCAGAGGGTCAATCATTCCCATGCAACCTTCTTCCTGAAGCCTTCGGGCAAGGGAGCTCCAGCAGGAAGGGCGGTCTTCCAAAGAGAGACAGGCTTGCAAAAGCCCAGCCTGTACAGCCTAGGAAAGGTGCCCTTGGGGCAGGAGGGGGGTAGAGTGAAAGCATGTGGATGGATCACCTTCTAGGTCCACCACACATTGAACAAGGTTTTCTAATTGCCTGTGGTCCTTAGTGCCCCAAGCAGTTTGTGCTGAACTACACCTCAGGGTCGGCCGCCCCATCCTATTCTGCCACAGTGTGGAAGAAAAGCTAGGTTGTCTCATAAGGACGACAACCGGGGGAGGGAGCCCCACAACTGAGGTGATGATGCACATACAGCTCTTGGCACAAGCGACGTCACGATGGACGTTTATGACATGTGACTAAGACATCAAGAAAATTACCAAAAAAAAGAAAGAAAGAAACCAAACTTGACCAATGGTTACCATGGGAGGAGAAGTGATACACACGAATGAAGTGTTCACCTAGAAATGGAAAAATGTTAACAATAGGGGAACTTGGGTGTAGAGAACATAAAACTTGCTATACTATCTTCACAACTCTTTTCACTTAATAGTGGTCTTATGATTGTGTTAGTCTGGGTTGACTAGACAAACAAATTCATAGACACCCATTTATGTATTAGAAAGAGCTTTATATACAAGAGCAATTGAATATTGAATATTGAGAAAACATCCCAGCCCAGGCCAGATCAAATCCGTAAGTTTGAGATTAGCTTAAATGTCCAATACCAATCTATAAATTCCTCTTCAGACTCAGGAAACATAAACAATGTCATTAAAGGCAGAAAGATCGCTGGCCAGGGGGTGGAAAGTCTTGTGGCTCCAGTGGTGGTAGAGGCATCTCAGCACCGGCAGGGGTCTCCACGTGGCTCCTTCAGCATGAGGGCTCTAGAGTAGCTCCATGTGTCTTGTCCACAGGAATGTCTCACAGGGAATGTGTGAGTGTCCCACCTCCACCGAGCTATTTATCTCCCTAGTGGCTCCAAATGAGGTCATCAATCTGCGACCTGACTGACAGGCTAAGCTTGTCAGGGGATCTAGGCTAACTAAAACAGTGATACATCATGTTGAGAAGCTATACACTTGATATGATAGGGCAAAAATGATGTTCACCTCTGTAGTCTTACAGCCCACAGCCCCTGCCTAACCATGAGAACAAAAACCTCAAACACCCACGAAGGACATTCTATCAAACACCTAATCAGAACTTCTCAACATTTCCCAGATCATCAGAAAAACAAGAGAAGTCTGAGAGACCACCGCACAGCAACGTAAGGAGACGTGATGACATGAGGTGGGATGATGGACAGGATCTTGGAAGAGAAGAAACGGCATTTGATAAACACTAATGAAGTGTGAATCTAGAAATGGAAAAATGTTAACAGAAGGGGAACTTGGGTGTAGAGAAGATAAAACTCTTTTCACTGCCTAGTAAGTGAACGAGGAAAGACATTCTGCTTTAACTCCATGCGAAGGAGTAGAAGAAAACTGCATAACTTAAAACATATGTCCATTGTGTGGGGACGGAATGACCCTGAGCATGTCATTTGAACCTGCTTCCTTATTTATTTAATTTTGTTAATGTGTGTAATGAAAACACAATAAATCAATCAACACAAAATGCCAAGGACTTAGTAGGGGCTCTGTGTATTTTCATTTTTCTCCCTTTTCTCCCTAGTAGACTTATAGACAAGCCATTTATAGTCTCTTCACAAATAGTTTGTGATTGGAATGAAACTGAGAAAAAAGTTATTTAAAGCAATAAAAGAAAGCATTCTTAGTGCTTTTTAATGAGTAGAAAAAGAATAATTATTATTAATGGAAAATTAAGTGTACCTATTGTTGCATTTGAATCTACAGAGACTGGTGGATGAAAGAGAGAGGTAAGATCAAAATTTCAAAGCTTCTTGATGCTCAGCCTCAGGAAGAGCTCTCTGAAGATATAGGTGCTGTAGCAAAGTACACTGAAGAAACTAGATGATGCCTGGCTATCCGAAAGAACAGCATTTGGGGTCTTAAAGGCCTGTCTACAAAACAAGCAACCATCTAAGCAAGGCTTCAACTAAGTCCATATGGAAAAGCACACCAGTCTATGGGATCTAAGGATTGCGATATTACAACCAGAATCCCAAGGAAGGAATGGTTTACAAGTGTAAACTGTGAACACTTGGTTTGCAGAAGGCTCTGAATGAGAGTGAAAGCCCCAAATCCATTTGCAGGGTCCCCACATGGATTAAACCTCTGGTAAATTCCCCTTGACCACAGCTGAACAATGTGAATAGCCTTGTTATCAGACGGAGAGCACAGTAAAAGTGATTACAGCAGATATAAATAGATTAAAATGTAATATCGTATCACTTGATCTCCCTTTAACCTGTTTAAAAATTGTTTCAATTTATTTGTTTGTTTTTTAAGTGAAGGGGAAATACAGGTGGATTAAGTCTCCAGTGAATCCTTCTGACCACAGACTAGGGACGTGCTAGCCTTACTAGCACACGGAGTACATTGGGGAGTGGATTATTGCAATGCAGTTGGGTTAACATTTAACCCTTTCTCATTAGATCTTCCCTTTGACCCATTTTAGATTTGTTCTAGATTTTAACATTTTCTGCTTTTTTTTCCATTGTGGATTTCTCTGTTTCACTTTGTTACTGTTGTTGGCTTTGTTGTTGTTCGTGTATTTTTCTGCATATGAAATCCAGAATGGGTAAATCTGTACAGACACTAACTGGGTTGATGATTTCCTGAGGGTATGGCAAAGGAGGTTGAGGAAGAACGGGAACAGGTAACAATGAGTTACAAGAATGAAGACAAATGTTCTAGAATTGATTGTCGTACTATTGAACAACTCTTCGTCATATTATTGAACTATTGAATTTATAGGATCTGTGGATTATGAGCCAAACTTTTTTTTTTAATTCAAAGCTTCTTCCATTTCTTCTAAGCTGATAAAGGGCGAGTCTGAGGGTGGCTGGCCCATTGCTTTAGCTGGCACATAAATGAGATGGTATTTCAAAAAATCGATCTCAAATTCAATAGCGGGTGGAGAGTTCAGTGCAGATAAGCAGTTCTGCATAACTAAGTAAAGGAATTGCAATGAGAGGAGCAGAAGGGGTTGGAGGATAAGGCTGAGCAACAGAGCCAGAAGCTGCCACAATTGGGGAAATGCTACCAGCAAGACATTCTCTGTGGACGCACAGCTAAAAGACTTTTAGAGCAAAATCATCTCAACCTTAATTTGAACTTCTATGTGTGTGTGTGTGTGTGTGTGTGTGTGTGTGTGTGTGTTGTAAATGTCTCTCATCGTCTCAAATTTTTAACAAATTTTACCTGATGTGAAAGATTCTGGTAAAGTCAAAGAAAAGGGCCCTAGCGTCTCATCGATGTTCGGCCCAAGCCATAGGAAGAGGTCAGCCTAGGTCAGTGAGCTGCCAGAGAGGTGCTGCAGAGAGGTGAATTTGAACATAGAAATGGCCGTTAATTGCGTACCTGGCAACAATTACTTTTTCATGTCATGTTTTCCAGACTCTTTGAAGCCCCCTCTTATAACCCTCAGAATTTGGAAGAACTTGAGCTGAATTCAACAGCAAGGAAACGTGTGTCCAGTAGGTGAGTAAGTGCTGGCATGGAGAAAACAAAAGTACACTGTCATTAATAAGCAAGTCTGCTTGCATGTGGGTCTTTCCAGAATGCAGGTGTGGAAGCAGATCTAGGATTGCTCCTTAGGAGCAAGGATGGAACCATCTCATCTCACATGCTCTGGACACAGTATCAAGACAGATCAGTCCCTGGAAGAGAATATCCGGCTGGGTGGAGTGTCAGTGAAATAGAGAGGTCCCTTCATGGAGCAGGATTGGCACAGTGGCTGTCACTATGAGACCAACATCCCAATTATGAGAATGATAAAGGACCAAGCAGTGCTCTGTTCTACTGCATGGAGGGTTGATATGGGTCAAAACGGATTCTATGGCACCTAGCAATAACAATGACACATGCAGTACGGGTCTTTAAGTCGTATCTCATCGCATTCTACTCTGAGCACCAGCAGGCATGAACTTGTCCCGGTGCTAAAGAGGGTGAAATGTATTTCATTCCTCCTTTGGGGAGCTCTTTTGGTGGCAGAGGATTTGGGCAATACAGATCCCCCTGGGGAACACCCCCCTTGTGAACCTTGAAGCTTTATCCAATAAGTCCATTGGGAGTGCCTCCCCTATGCAACACACTCTTCTAGGTGTTGGAAGGATGGTAATAGGAGAGGGAACATAGATTCTCAAGATCTGTCCAGAATTCCTTGTTGCATAAAGGGATGAAAACGGGCACACAAATTGATACAATAGCTCCGTGATCCTACAGTCAAGCCAGAGGTGTTCTACAGGTCTGTGGCATGATATTTTATTCCAACTAAGAGAGGGAAAACTAAGAAAGCAGTCCTGGAGACAGATAGATGGGTGTTGACTTGGGACTTAAATACTGGGCATGATTTCATTTACAAACCAGTAGTTCACACCGAGGGACCAAAAATCAGCAAGCACCTAGAGCCCTGGAACTCCTAAAGAGGTTTCAGAACCAGCAGGTAACATGGAAAGTGTAGGGGCTGGGATTAACCCTGTGGAGGGGGTGGAAGCAATGCCAAGCATCAAAGGAGGAAGAACATGGAGACAAGATGACGGGAGGCTTTCGAGCCTTCCCCAGAAACCTAGACTTTATTCTCTCAGTCCCAGGAAACATTTCTAAGTGCAGGACAGGGGGCTTGAAGAGCATTATGCTTCTGGAGGCGCATTCTTAGAGTCTGTTGGGGGGACACTTGTGGGGTAGAAGATGTTAGCAGAATATCCAGGAGTCATCCACCAATATGGGAGATGTTAGAAGAAACTAAAACAAACATAGAAATTAAGTATCCAGGTAGCTGTTTGCTAAGGAGAGTCCTTCCCTAAATCAATGCGCAGCATAAGGAATTTGGGCCTCTCCATCTTCTCAGTTGCAAGACTCAACGCGATCTCTTATCATCTTAATTTGTTCACCGTCATGACAATGTCTTAAGGCCAATGTGACACAATCTGTATTCTCGAGAATAAAGAGCAAGAATCTCAGAACAGCTGACTATCTCATGCAGGGCCACACAGTGAGCCAGGAATAGAGCCTGGGCTTGAACTGCCGTCCAGGGTGACTCAAGAGTCTGACCTCTCCGAGCAGTCTGTGTCAGAACTAAGTGTGTAGACTGCTCTCATATGTCCACGTGTGAGCCATCTACTTAGGGATCACCCAGAGAAAATGTGTAATATCAGGCTGACTTCACCCTGCCACCCAGCACGTTCCTGGACTACCTCCCAGCTGGTGCCTACAAAAGCTCACTTCACTATTAGCCCAAGTCAAACCTAATTAGAAAGGCAAATCCACTCCCAGTCTTCCCAGCCCCAAGCTGGTGCTACATGCCAAGCAGTAACTTTCCTGTGTTTTCTGCTACTTGAAGTTCTCCATCCCAGCTCTGGTCACCCTAGTTGATGCTCTTTCAAAAAAAGGGGAGGGGGGGGCATTTTGTACCAATGTGAAAATCCTCCACAGATTATCAGAGTTTACCCCTTTCACCTCACTGACAGTCTCAGAACCAGGTGACCTTATGCCGTGGTTTGAAAGGCATGGAGTAAATGCATATCTTGGGTCAAGCTCACGGGGTGGGGGTGGGGATACAGAAGGCAAAGGCAAGGCCCCTATGTCCAAGAAGGTACACTCTAGAAGGTCACATATACTTTGGATTAAAGTAACGGAAAGTTTAAGCTATTGATGCTCTACTCCGTTCCTAATTTGGCAAGCCTCCTGGTATCTAGCATATGTTGCTTAACTCTGGCCAGAGTGCCTGGGGCTCACAGGAGTTTTCGGCCTTGGTGCTGTGGACATTGTGGACCAGAGACTTCTGTGTGGTAGATGGAGACTGGCCTATGTATTGGAGGGTGTTTAGCAGCTTCCCTGATGTCTACCTACCAGATGCCAGAGCATCCCGACCCAGTAGCAGCAACAAAGTCTCCAGACATCTCTGAATGACCCCGGGTTTAAAAGCACCCAGGTTGGGAAGCCTGGCATAGACCAGGGGCGTCAAACTCAATTAAAACACAGGCCATTTGTTGCCACCTGCGGGCCACACCACATTTACAAATTGTATTAAATTTATACTTTGAAGTAAAGATTCAGGAATATGATAGGATAATTAAAACATTATAGAATTGTTTTTATTTAAACATTTATTTTATTTAATGTATTTATCAAACTAAAATTATTATTTTTTTACCACAAACTCGCCAGCACTTTCCTCTTACTAGTTTTCACTTACCTCTTATGTTGTGACCGGAAAATATAACAAAGTCACTAATAAAACACACAAAATGCTGGACAGCCGACCACTGTGGTGCACAATCATAATGGCTTCCCTCTAAAAATGTTAACTAGCGCTGCCGCTAGGGATGATTCACAACAGCACAACCCAGAGTGCTCTTTGTAACCTTTTCACTATTGGGATCTGTTTACATGACGAGACACTGAGAGTGGCAGACATATCGCTTCCAAACGTCGGTGGAACTGAGACAGCGCGTGTATACGCGTCCACAGTCCCCCAGGAAAGGCGCTGGGCCACGTGTCTACTCGTCTTCAGTAGTTAAAGGGTTAAACGAGGGAATTGTGTGTACGGTATTGCCTCGATCTCCCGAGCGCTAGTTCCTACATAACAATTTTTTCTATTTTCATTTTATTTCAGAGCATCGCGGGCCACAAAAAAATTACCTCGGGGACTGCGTGTGGCCCGCGGGCGGCCACTTTGACACCCCTGGCTTAGACCATGCTATCCCCGTCCTTGGTACCTGTACCGCGATGACAATCCCACTGAAATTCACTCCCAAATGAAACAGAAGTCTCATCTTAGTAGCATTTCAGGTCACATCGTGTAGCCGGGGAGCCAGTTCAATGACCGGCCTGCCTCACCTCACTTAGTCTTCTCAATGTCCCGGGGTGATGAGTACTTCACTAATCACCATTTTATAATGAAGGAAAGCAAGGTGCAGAGTGGTCACGAAAGTTACTAAGACATAAAGGTGATGCCAGGGCGCCCACCCAGCCTGAAGGTCCCCTTCCCATATACAAGCAGACACCCCACCGATGGGCAGACGCAGCTATACACGGAAAACAGACATGGCTCCGGCACGCTGTCTCAGACCTCCGTGGACAACGCGAGACTGAAACCTAGTTCCAAACCCCAAGGGGGTGCTCTCCCAGGGACACCTGTGACAACCAGAACGGCCTTGCTTTTCTAGATCTGCTGGTCCTGCAAGTCCTCTGCTCCGTTAGTGGAAACTATCTGAGTTCCCCTTTGAGTTCTGATGGGTTTCCATCTTACTCAGGTGCTGGCTGCCACGGACATTCCCATTTTACTGGTTAGGAAACTGAGGCTCAGGTACTTAAGGGACTTTCCCCCAAAGTTCCAGTCCTCGTGCGTGGCAAAGTCTGCCCAACTCTGGAGAAAGATAACTCCCTTCTTTCTCATCCATCTCTCCATCCACCACCCACACAGAGCACAGCCCATAAACTCATCGCAAGGGAGCCTGGGGAACAGACTCCCTTACGCACCACGCCGGGTACCAAGAGCATCCTCCCTGCTCTCCTTCGCCACGCCCTTCCTCGGCTTGCCAAGGCTCTCTCAGACTGCCGGAGGGGGTCCAATCTCTGTTTCACTGGCCTCCTGGGCACTGCACTCACTATTCCAACCCAAATAAGTCTGTGGGTGTTTGGTGAGGGTTTTTCTCACTGGGAGGCCCCGCACATCAGAGTGTGGGTTCTGGTTTCAAGTCTTTCCTACCTTTTGGCCAACTCTTCTCTCACCTACTGCACTGGGCAGTCCTGCCTCCTCCCAGCGCGTGCGGGGTGCCAAACCCTGACTCTGGCTGCGAAACCAGGCTGCCTGCTGCCCTCCTTGGAGGTCGCCCTCTTTGGGTTCCATGAATAAGCAGGCAGGAATGCTTCAAGAAAGCAAAGCCATCATTTTTCCACCCAGGGGGAAAAAAGCACACAACTCTTTCATGGTTGTGCCTGAGCAAAAACAGCTCAGGCCTCCTGCGTGGCCTGTCCCTGGGCTCAAAATGTGCCCCACATAGGACTTCAGGGGTGAAGTCATCCTGTCTCTACATTCTTCCGTGTTTACCACTGGTCCACCGGGGGAGAGTGCCAGGCTCAGAAGTGGCACTGGGATCTGCCCAACCATCATCATCCACATCAGTGGGAATTAAACTCACATTAAAAAAAAGAAACAAATGAAGCAAAGGGCCAGCTCATGGCCCAGGTGAAGAAGAGGCAACTCTTCCCACCACCAGACCCTTGGCATTTAATTATGACTAAGTATCAGTTGAGGGGCTGTTTTTCCTCTCTAGGCCTGAGGGCTGAGAGGTCCCGGAAAGCCACCTGTCAGCACATCCCTAATCCTTTGATGGATGCTTCCAACACAAAGACTCCCAGGGGCAGCATGGGAAACCTGCGAGCAGCCAAGTGAAGCGGGAGGCGTGTGTCTTGGGATGATGAGCCTCAGGTAGTAGCTGGCAAATTTTTAAACGCCCTACCCTTACACCAAAGTGCCAGATGGGGTATGATCAGGATTGGAGGAAAGCGTGGTTAGTATTTCACTAAGCCGTGTGCGAAAGGCTGCCTGGTGGAGCGATGGTTAAGTGTTCAGATGCTAACCAAATGAGCCCATCAGCCAGTAGTGAGGGAACAGGCTTGAGGCCCTACTTATGTAAAGATTCATAGGACTGACAGCCTAGGAGATGCTCTCGGACAAAACCAGTTGAGAAAAGGCGTCTCAAAGAAAGAAAGAACATTGGCATCTGGGCCACACAGTGGCCTAAACCGTGTCTGAAAGTGGGAGAATGTGCCTATTTAAAAAAACATGATTCCGAAGAAAGGAACTGTAAAAAACCACGTGTTTAAAACTGCCATCATAGCACCAAACCCTTCTTCCCTTTGCAGATCCCTGGATGGTTTTTCAAGCTGTGCACGCTGAGATCTGCTTGGGTGGGACAGGGGGCTGAGGATGGGCTGCTGACTTCAGTGGGTGGTCCACATCACTCGGGAGCTCTGTGGGAGAAAGATGGGCAACCTGCTTCCCGGTTCGACACGGGCTTCCCGTGAGCTGGGCCCCACTCGGTAGCAGCGGCTTTGCTGCATTGACCCAAGCAACGGAGCCATTTGGGGCCCAAACGGAGGCTCCCTCTGTGGATCCTTGAGGTCTTAGAAAGACCACGTGGAGAACTGTGTGGGGGGAGCCTTCTCACCGGCAGCTTTGGTACCTAACAGACAAAAGGAGCGAGCTGCCCTCCTGGACAGAACTCGGGGATTGATTGACTGGTGAAGGAGGTGGGAAATAATGAACAGGAGCTGAGTAAGCACTCAACTGAGAGATGGCAGTTCAAACCCACATGGAGGCCCCTCTGACAAAAGGCCCTGGGATGACCCACAGCCTCGGCCATTGAAAAGCCTGTGGGACACAGTTCTACTCTGACGGTGCATGAGGTCACCCTGAGTCAACCCCGTGGCAGTTGATCCCACTGGAGGGAGGCAGGGCAGTGGGAGGAGTAAGATGAAGTTCGCTCAGGCTTTTCCCCAGAGCATGAGGGAGAGCTCTGTGCCCTGTTCGTCTCCGGATGGGAACTCAGAGCATCCGCAGGGCTGCTCCCACCACATTCCCATCTCCAGAAATCACCCTTGATGCTGTCCGACACCTGAGCCGGAATCCCAAGGTCACAGCTTGGAGCTAATAAGGCAGCTGGGGAAGAAGGCGAGAGGCAAGGGTGTGTGCTGAAGACAGAGCTTTACAAAGACAAAGGCTCCCATCTGGAGCTGGTAATTCTGCAGCTGGCCCTTGGGGCGGACAATCTTATTATTACCCAATTAAGCTGCCGGAGAGTAAATGTGAATGGAGAAATAAACGCAGGCAAGATGCCTTTTGTGTCACTAGAGGAAGCCAGTGGGTTGTTCTCCAACCACAATCTAGGGTTTCCACGCAGCAGCCCGTTCTCTCCTAGGTAAAGACGACCCAGGGACCCACTCCAGAAGCCTGACGGAGGCAGGCGCGGTGCTGCCTGCTGATCGCCAGACACTCCACCCCACCTGTTGCTTGGCAAAACCAATTGCTGCACAGTCTAGCCTGACCCTCTGAGTGAGTGTGGTTGCTATCTGCAAGGCTGGAAGTTCAAGTCCACTGAGAGACACCTTGGGAGAAAGACCCGGTAATGTTCTTCCAAATACCCAGGTAGTGAAAATCTCCTGAGCATAGTTCTACTCTGCCAGGCATGGTGTGGCCGCCCTCTGTTAGGGGGCCTGCTCAAATGAGCCGCCTCGCTGACTTTAGTGGCTAGCACAGGAAGCACCCTGCATTTGCTTGAAGCTACATTGCACCATGAGTTTGCTGCAACGCTGCTGCATACTAGGGACAAAATCAGATGTCATCCCCTCTAACCCTCCCTCAGGACCACTGGGTGGAGGTATCGTTAGGCCTTGCATTTCAAAGATGCAGAAACGGAGGGAGTCTGATACATTGCCCTGATTCACAGGCTTTTTAAGAGACAGTCTGTGGATTGGCACAGAGGTCTCTTTGTTGACACTGCGCAGGCCTCCATCCGTAGTAGCCTGTAAGAACTTCAGCAATGCTGGGAGGTAGAGTGGATTTGACTTTGCTTTCTGCTTGGTACCCTGCTCTGTAGGCCGCTGTGAGCCAGAATTTGCTCACTTGCATTTGGTAAAGCTAAGTTCCCAAAGCACCCCTCCAGTCTCATGACAGGTAAAAAGCCCAGGACTCAAATCCAGGTGTTTGGATGCCAGGTACTGTTCCTTTTCCATCCCACGACAGTCGCCCTGTCTTAGCATATATGCAGCCAAGGTCCCCCTCATACTGCAGAGGTGTGTGGACAGGGGGTGAGAAAGAAGCACAGGGAGAGAGACGACCAGGAAAACGGATGGCTAGACTCTTAAATTCTTTGGAATCATAAGGTAGCAGGGCTATTCCCGGAAAGGGTGTCACTCTGATGGCTGGAACTGAGGAGCTCATGTCCAATGCATTTATTTCATTCTCAGGAAGCACAGTGTGCTCCATTTAGGTCAGCAACTTAGGAAACTAGCTGCAGGCAAAGGAAAACTCGCTTGGCCCGCGTTTTGGGAAGAGCTAGGATCCCCATGCTCAGTTCGGCACACGGGGCGACCCTGAACCTACTCTTGGTGAGAGAGCCCAGCACAGGGAAGTGAAGGACAGTGGCCCCTACGGAGCCCTGAGGTGTTGCTCTCTCGAGCCATAGCCCATCGTGTGCCGCAGGTGCACTTCTGGGAAAGATGTGGCACCACTTGCTGGAGCCCATCGCTGGGCGTCTTGAAGCAAAAGAAGTCGTTTAAAATCTCTTAAATAGCCAAATCGAGGGAAAGCGCACTCTCATTCTTTAATAATCAAGAATGCATTAGTCTCATTTATGATCTCCGTTCCGCTTGTGGCCCTCCAGCCATTGCTGGGCGAGAGGCTCTAGGACAAACTATGGGAAAGAACTCCTATGGAGCTGCAAGTTCCCAGTAGGCACTAAGGCAGGGGTCCTCAAACTTTTTAAACAGGGGACCATTCACTGTCCCTCAGACCCGTTGGAGGGCCAGATTGTAGTTTAAAAAACAAAAACTATGAACAAATTCGTACGCACACTTCACATATCTTATTTTGAAGTAAAAAACAAAACGGGGCAAAAACACCAGGCGAGCTGGATAAATGTCCTCAGAGGGCCACGTGAGGCCCGCGGGCCGTAGTTTGAGGACCCCTGCACTAAGGCTTTCCCAGTTTTCCATCTATTTCACACCTTTCCAGTCCCCCTCTCCCAGGCCCTTGGGCAGAGGAGCAATTTTAGCTTCAGCGATAGATGCTTAATGCTTGATGCTGTTATCAAGAGCATCAATTTTGCCACCAGGGAAACCTAAGTTCGAATGCCAGCCCTTTCTGTTCCTAATGTGTGCCATGTGGCTCTGGCAAGCAAATTTGCCTTTATTGGCCATAGTTACTTGTTTGTACCATTTCAGAGCCAATCGGGCAGTACAGATATATTTTTAATAATATGTAAAACAGCAGGTGCGTAAGCCGAAAACAAACCCATTGCCTTCAAGTCGCTTCTGATTCACAGTAACACCGAGCATTACACAACAGAGCAGCTGCGTCAACCCAAACCAAACTCACTGCCATCGAGTTGATGCCAACCCATAGCAGCCCTAAGACAGGGGAGATTTGCCCCTGTAGGTTTCTGAGACTATAAATCGTCGTGAAAATAGAAGGCCTCATCTTTTTCCTGAGGAGCACCTGATGGTTTCAAACTGCTGATCTTGTGGTTAGCAATCTACACTGCCAGGGCTCCTTGAGCCAGAGCTATGGAATTGACTTGACAGCAACTGAACAACTAATCACACCAACAATCTTTAAGGCATCAGGTATTGCCAGGCCTTTCTTCCACCACACTGCTGGATAGATAGTCATGTGCTAACCATCTCTACACCCATGGTATACATTCCCTTTGGGATTAATTCTTGAAAACTCCGAAGCAAAGTTTTACGACTCTTTCCACTTTACGGATGAACAGAGAGAGGCTTAGACGTTACAGGATCACATAAGCAGCCAGCCCAACGAGACCTAACTAGTGCCTGCGAGAGCTCAAAAATGAAAATTAGTTCGATTTGCCCACAATGCGAAGAATGCTTCCACTCTAAACAGAACCTCCTAGAAGCATCAGCTAAGGCTGTGGGTGTACACACGTGACCTGGAGGTGGCACGGCCGTTTCAGGCAGAGGGAAGAGGTCAGCCAAAGCTTCGAAGAGAAAGCTTGGCACATGCATTGGAAGTGGTCTCCAGCCCCCAAGTTGTCCAGATGCAGAATCGCTATTGGTCTTCAAGATCTAGCGCTGCAGCTAACAGTGAATGATATGCCACGACTGGGGGACTGGAACAAACTAGAATGTGTTTTCTCACAGTGTAGGAGGCTAGGTCTGAATTCAGGGCGCCAGCTCTAAGACGCGGCTTTCGGTCCCCTCTGCAGGGAAGCTCTCTGTTTCTTTGTGCTTCTGTTCAGTGCTCCTTGACCAGGCCTGGCATCTACCTGCTCCCATCTCGGCTTGTGCTCCTCCCTTACTTCATCCTCTCCTTTCATACCCCAAGAGAGGTTGCCTTAAAAACCACCGTGTGCATCCCGACTCTTCCACACAACAAAGAAAACCCATTCGCAAGCAAGCAGGATGAAAACCACAGGGGTAACACCAGCCCTGTTGCCAGGGAGTGGATTTCAACAACCGGAGAGCCCACCAGCGGCTCCCAGGGAGAAAGATGAGGCTTCATGCTCACATAATGATCTAGATTCTTCGAAACCCACAGGGGCAGTTCCACTGCGTCCTTTAGGGTTGATGATATGTCTAAATCGACTTAAGGGCAATGAGTTTGAGCCTAGAGGAGAGAGTAGAACTACCCCCACAGGTTTTCCAAGGCTGTAAATCCTTCATAGGAGCTGACCACCGCATCTTTCTACTGTGGAGCTGCTATTGTTGACTATGAACAACAGAATGAAACACTGCATGGTCCTGCACCATCCTCACAATCGTTCCTGTGCTTGAGCTGATCAATGCAACCACTGTGTCAATCCATCTCGTTAAGGGACTGCCCCTCCTTCGCTGCCCCTTCAACTTTACCACGCATGATGTCCTTCTCCAGGGACTGGTCTCCCCTGACAATATGTCCAAAGTATGTAGGAAGGAGTTTTGCCGTCCTTGCCTCTAAGGAACGCTCTGGCCTTACTTCTTCCAATACAGACCGGTTTGTCCTTTAAGCAGCCACAGTACTTTCTATATTCTTCTCCAGTACCACAATTCAAGTGCATTATTTGTCCTCCAGTCTTCTTTATGCAATCTCGAACTTTCACATGCATATGATGGAACGGAGAATACCCTATATGGGGTCAGGCAGACCTTAGTCCTCAAAGTAACATCCTTGCTCTTCAATACTCTTAAGAGCTCTTGTGCAGCAGATATACTTAATGCAATACATCTTTTGATCTCTTAACTGCTGCTTCCATGAGCATTGATTGTGAATGTGAGCCAGACAAAATCCTTGACACCTTCAACCCACAGCACATGAGTTCAAACTGCTCACCCTTCGGCTAGCAATTGAGCACATCATTACTGGACCACCCGGGATCCTTTTACCACAGGTATAAATAAAAACAAACAAACATACAAAAACTCACGGCCATCGAGCCAATGCTGACTTATAGCAACTGAGTTTCTGAGACCATAACTCTTGATAGGAGTAGAAAACTCCATCTTCCTCTCCCCCAGAGGGGCTGGTGGTTTCAAACTGCTGACCTTGCAGTTGGCGGGTCAACATGGAACCACTACACCACCACAGGGATAAGGATTAGAATTTACAACATGCCTTTTAGGGAGACCCAATTCAATCTATTACACTCATGCTAATATTGCAGACCAAATACGGCCTGCTTAGGGATGGAATGGTGGGAAAGGGAAGAAGAGTGAGTCTCACTGAGCACTGATCATGTAAGGAACTGTGCAAAGCCGATTCACAGTCTATTTATTTCAATGGTCATTTTATAAAGGCAGTAGGACAACTAGTTATCTGTCCCCTACTGTTCATATTCCCCAAATATTTTTACAAGTATTTAACTGGTGCAATAGGACACTGAACTTCTCAGCCTCCGCTGCCAGACAACTGCGCTCCAGCACAGGGAATGCGCACGATGGATTTGTGCAATTTTCATATCACCCTCTTAAAAGAAAGTTGCTTGTTTTCCATGTCCTGCCCTCCTTCCAGCCCATGAACTGGGATGTGAACATGGCGTTAGTGTACCGGCTTTGCAGAGAACATATCCTGGGGCAGGTCTTGACTGGGGGTGATTTTGCTTCCCGGGGGATGTCTGGCAATGAAGGAGGCACTTTTGGTTATCACACCTTGGGAGGGAGTGTTATTGGTATCTTACACGTAGAGAAGAAGGAAGCTACTAATCGCCCTACAACACACAGCGTGGTGTCCCGAACAGTCACGTGGCCCCAAGGGTCAATCGTGATACGGTTGAGAAATCATGGTTTAAGGGACCATGGAGCAGAGAAATGGAAGAATAGAGCCTCTTACACTCCCCCACCTTCTGCCTATCCCCAGACTGGTCTTACAGAAAGTTAAAACAAACTGCAATCTTGAGTTATTTGGGGTGAGGGACAGATCTCTTTGCCCAGCAGCTTAGCTAGCTGATGCAGACCAACCACTATTGTCATCAACACGTCAGCCTCAGAGATGGGAGTTGTAAGGAAGAACTTTGGTGGTGCCCTGGTTAAGTGCTCAGCTGCTAATGAAAAGGTAGGCAGTTCAAATCTGCCTAGGGCTCCAAGGTGATCTGCTCCCATAAAGATCATACCTGCATTTCGCTTGGGGACCAGCCCATTAGCTGACACTTCACATACACAACAACTCTGAAAAAGTGGTCAGCTGGTGTCTCCAATGGCCCCAGGTGCCACATCAGGTCACAGCCAGACCTAGGGCACCCTCTGAGGGCTACCTTGAACAATATTCTGAAGGGCCCAGACAGAGCCCCATGAAGGAGGAAGCCTCTCCCTTTCATCTATGTGCCTGTCCAGTCCCAGAGAGCACGAGTGATTTCTGGATGATGTGAAGTCATAAACAGGTTGGGAATGGCTGGGCAGGACCCGAAAGTGTTGAGGCAGGTGCGGGGAGAAGGGACATGGGAGAGAAGGAAGTAGAGCATGTGGGACTTCAAGGGCAGGGCGAAAAGAGGATGCACCGGACCCCCCTCAGGGTAGGCAGCAGGCAGAACCCAATGACCACCGCAGGCTCTACTGTGATGGGCAAGGTGTGAAGGTGTGATAGGGAAAGAGGTCCTGCCATACCAATGTTTCTCCATAGGGACTAGAAGCAGCCACTCAGCAGGGCACAACCTCAGAGCACAACAGCAAAGATAGAGGCAACCCCTGACAATCATAAAACACCAATTTCACATCATGACCCGTATTGTTAGTGAGCAAGGGGTACATAGCCTAGGAAACCTTATGGGGCAGTTCTACTTTGTAACATGGGATCCTTGTGCATTAAAATCGATGCAAGAGCACGTGACAATGGCCACAAAACTAGTAAAACAGCCACAGAGCAAGAAACCACACCTAAGTCTCCTTTAACCCACAACTCATGGTCTTTGTATTCCATAGTGTTGCCTCTGCTCGACTGCCCTGGGGGAGGGGAGAAAATAAGAAGAGGAAGAGAAGGAAAACATTGGGAATACTTAGGGAAATATTGCAAAAAGTTTGGTCCAACGGATGGGCCTTTGTAGTTTAAAAGCTGGTTTAGCACATATGTCAGGCATTATGAGCCCCAACTGGGCATGTCCTGGGAATCTCATCTGTGCCATCAGAGCATCCACTCACATCCCCATTGGGTAGAGACCTCTTCCTGTCTGGCTAATTCATACGGATCCTTTGGGAGAGTCAATGGCATCTTCCTAGGTAGAGTTGCTCTCTCCAGTCGTTCTTTAACCATCCAGCTCCTCTGGGAGAGCTTTCAGCACACAGGGTTAACATAGAGCTCCTAGCTGACAGCAACATGTATCACAGCCCTAAAAGAGACAGCATGGGCCCAAAGCTTCCTTTCCATCACCGGTCACTTACACGTAATCACAGGAAGCAGGGTGATTCATACTGACCAGTGTCAGTCCTCCCACTCAGGGCTGTGACCACTGGTCCAGGGTAACATAAAACCTGCAGCATCATAGGAGTTCAGGGTCTAGGGACTCGTTGATGTGAGTCAGTTCTGACCGAGGTTTACAGAGGGTCACATCCCTGCAAAGCAGCATCTTTCAGTCTTCCCTCCCCGCCCCGCCCTTGCACATCCCTGCTCTTGTCTTTAACAGCCCACTTCCCAAAATAAGCACTGAGCCGTGAACAAGGGTATTAACCTCAGCACAGGAAGGCCCGTCTGTGACTGAGTCTCCTTCCAACTGGTGGGGCTTCATCCAGCGGTCTGATAGCCATCTTTGGAGCTCTTGGCATCGGGTGACCCTTAACACCTTCCATTAGCCAATGGAAAAGTCCCCAGTGGCTAACTCATCTGCCACTTCAGCTCCACAATCTGTCGTAGATGCACATGGCTCTCCGCTGGCTCCAAACGCCAACCTTTCTTAAATCCTAAGACTCCGGCTATTTAACTCCACCACAAAAGGAACAAATTAAGTGCTCTAGAGTAAACAGGAGGATAGGATGCCACTAAGTGGCAACTTAAGCAAGTCCAAGCCATCTTGCGAGGACTCCCTAAGGACTGTTGTCAGCAGGGTGTAGTGGACTCAATAGCAAGGCATGGAGGGCTTGCTGGGGGGCCTCAGAGGAGGGGGCAGAGGGAGGGGAGAGTGACAGAACAAAGGAAGGAGAAAAGACCATCTGCATGCGGAGGGGGTTTGGGAGGCGGTGCTGGGAGCCGAAACTGAAACCCAAGAGAGAGAATACACAGCCGCCAGAATGTGGGATCCTCCCAATTCGACCTTGCAAGTCTGGCTAGACCAGAGGATGTACACTGGTACAGATAGCAACTGGATACACAGGGAATCCATGGCGGATGATCCCTACAGGACCAGTGGTGCGAGTGGCGATACTGGGAGGGTGGAGGGAGGGTTGTTTGGAAAGGGGGAACCGATTACAAAGATCTACATGTGACCTCTTCCCTGGGGGATGGACAACAGAAAAGTGGGTGAAGGGAGACGTTGGACAGGGCAAGATATGACAAAATAATAATTTATAAATTATCAAGGGTTCATGAGTGGGGGGGTGATGAGGACCTAATGCCAGGGGCTTAAGTGGAGAGCAAATGTTTTGAGAATGATGCGGGCAATGAATGCACAAATGTGCTTTACACAGTCGATGTATGTATGGGTTGTGATAAGAGTTGTATGAGCCCCTAATAAAACGATTAAAAAAAAAGAATGTGGGATCCTACAACTATGTCTGAGGCATACGATTACAGTTGATTACCTGTGCCCATGTGTGTGACTCAGCCCATCTGCACAAGACCCCTACAAGACCAAACAAAGCCAGCTGCCTTCAGGTCAATTCTGGCTCAGGGTGAGCCTGTGAGTTTCAGCGGAGGCCTGTGCTCCATAGGTTTGCCTTGGCTGCGTTGGGCTGCCAAGCCTTTCTTCCAAGGCATTCCTGGGTAAATTTCAACCTCCAGCCTTTGGGTTAGGAGCTGCATCTTAACCGCTGGTGTGAGATGGGTATTCATGCGATCCCCATTTTAAATGGCAGAAGCAAAACAGGTTTGTTAGTGTGTTTACCTCTCTGTTGGGTGGGTATGAAGCCCCATTGCCATCACCCAGACCTCAGGCTCCTGCTTTTGGGGTCACTGGGAGAAGGGAGTCTCCTGTCTTCCGTGCTGTGATTGCTTCTTGACCCCACCGTCAGCGGCACTGCTGTTGGGTCACCTCTGGGAGATCCAGAGACAATTCCCTCTGGGTAGGACACTATTCCATCTTTGTAGGTCCCAATAGGTACCATGGATCTACTATACGTCGCGGCCCAGGCCATCACTCTTCCTACTTCTGTGTCCTTTATTCACACACACAACTCGAACAGGTAAAGCTGTATAGGACTATCAGACTCAGCTGAAGGCTTAGGGAAACAGATGTACACCTTGCACCAATATTAACAATCAATTTGAATATTAGACACAGTCAGTTCTGCAATTCTTTAGCCCGTGGTTACTGGGATTCTCACCAAGTATCGTTCTCAGGTGGTCTGATCCTCCCACAATATGGCCTGGCTTTTTTCTGAAACGCATATCTCTGTACCGCACTGGTGTACTCACAATAAACATGGAGTAATCGCAGGATGCATGATAGCATGCAGGGATTTCCTGAGCATTCCCAGAGATGCAGAGTAAATGAGTGGCTTATGGAGGTGAGTTAACCGAGAAAATGAGTTGGAAGATCCAAAGCATGAAAGTTACGCAAGAGAAATGGGTAGATTCCCATTTCTATGTAAGGCTTCCCTCTGTTCCAAGTCAGATGAAACAATGTAAGTAAGAGGGTCACTGAGAATGAGGAAACTTCTTCAGAAAATGAGACCATTTGAAACCTATATTGATTAGCTAGATGATAGATAGATAGATAGATAGATAGATAGATAGATAGATAGATGGATGGATGGATGGATGGATGGATGGATGGATGGATGGATGGATGGATGCCATCAAGTCAATTCGGTCTTATGGTCCTGCATCCTCTTCATAATTGCCAGCATCTGACAGTCTATCCCTGTGGCTGCTA
Source organism: Echinops telfairi (assembly GCF_000313985.2). Lineage (NCBI taxonomy): Eukaryota > Metazoa > Chordata > Mammalia > Afrosoricida > Tenrecidae > Echinops > Echinops telfairi. The sequence goes on from NW_022111358.1 coordinate 18,541,434, forward strand.
AGCCAATACCCCATCTCACCAAGGGCCCCCTCTCCCTCTTTGGCCCTCTACTTTCACCAAACAGGAACTCCTCCTCCAATGATCAATGCTTCCTGGGATGTGCCCAAAGCAAGACAGTGCTCTGTTGTGACCCATGCAGCTTTCATCGGCTGCTTTTGGAAGTAGATCACCAGGCCTCTCTTCCTAGTCTGAGAGCCCCACAGAAACCTGTTCACCCTAGCTGATCTCCCTGGCATTTGAAACACTGGTGTATCATTTCTAGCATCACAGAACTACACAAACCAGCTGGGTGGTGGAAGCCTATGTCGGCAGCCAACATCCACATGGAATAAAAGGTGAGCCTCTTCCTTCGCTCTCTCTCCTCTTTTCACGATGTATTGTCTTTCACGGGCATGTTTGTCTGCTTTGTCCGGATCTCCCCAGGGCCCTTGTTAAACAAAATTGCAGGGCTGTATCCCTCAGAATCCATTATAGCAAATAAAGGGGAAAGTAACATACCATCAATACCCTGAGAAAATGCCCAATCTTCCTGCTTTTACTAAAAGGAAAGAAATGGGATCTGTATGTGAAGGGAAGGGGACCTAATGAGTCAGCAGCTAACAAGCCAGAGGTTGGATCGGGTCTGTTTCTATCAAGAGCTTGTGCTCCTTGCTTTGATTATCCTGTCTCTCACTTGCACACCCTAATGTACTGTCATCCGAGACACCTTCATAGCCAAGTCCAGAAATAACAGTCAGGAAAAGGCGTCCTGAGTCAACGGCTATTGGAAATTAGATGCAGGGGTGGAGGGGGGTTGATATTTGACTGAGTTAAGGGATTGTAAATTCATTTTTAAAATTCTTATGATTTTGTGCTGGTTGGCTTCTGGCAAAGTCAAGCTTTTTAATGTTAAGATTGAAGACGGGCCCTTTGTGTGTGCATGTGCAGTGAGCACGTGGGTGTGAGTGTGCGCACGGGTGCCTGCACCAGCATGCTTTAAGGACCATCTCAGGTACCAGAGCCTTATGACTTGTTATCTGTAGATTAATGGGAGTCATAGGCTTGAGTTTCTTCTAAGTAAAGATGCCAGAAGCACAAGCAGAGATCAGATATCCTAATAGCCATTCTTCCCCCAGCCTTCTAATTTTCTGGACAGTTTCTTTGCCTGCGTGCTAACCAATGATTCCTAGATGGTGAATCAATAAAATCCATTCTCAAACAATAGTGTTGTGATTTGTCTATACCAAGGTCATCCACAGTATGGCATTTTTGGTCACCTCAACGACAAAGCTGGCAAATTATTAAACTGCACCTGTTCTCTTCTGGGCTAATGGTTTCTTCTTAGTACCATCCTGAAAATGATCATGGCTGCCATTTCATGACTACTTAATATGCATCAAGTCTTTTATACATATCATCCCATTGCTGGCACACCGTTAGGAGTTAGCGCAGAACGTGCCCCACCATAAGGAGGTGAGAACTCAGGCAGGGCTGTTATGTTTCAAAGGATTCCTGGTGGTGCAGTGGTTAAGTGCTCAGCTTCTAACCAAAAGGTGGCGATTCGTGGGCATCTGCCCCACCGGAGAATGCCACATTCATCTGTTTTAAGAAAGACTACAGTCTTGGAAACCCTCTGAGCAAGTCCTCCCCTCCGCCCAGGAGGGCCATGATGAGTCCGAATTGACTCGATGGCATCAGGTTTGTTTTTCTTGGTTTAACAAATATTCTTCACTCGCACAGTATGGGTTGGGCAAGCCACATGTTGTAAAGTGAATAAAGATCATCCCATATCAAGTAACCTGTTGGTGCTTTTCAGTGCCATCCAGTCAGTCCCGACTCCTTGCGATCCAGTGTACAACAGAAGGAACCACTGCCTGGCCCAACACCATCCCCACAATGGTTCTCGTACTTGAGCCCACAGTTGCAGCCACTGTGCCAATCCATCTCATTGAGGGTCTTCCTCTTTTGCCATGCCCCTCTACTTTACCAGGTATGATGTCCTTCTCTAGGGATGGGTCTCTCCTGACAACATGTCCAACACATGTAAGTCAAAGCCTTACCAACACATGGTAGATCAAGTAAAATAGAGAGGGTGGGGAGGGGGGGAGTGGAGTAAAAAAGCAAAACACAACACGCTCTAGTCTAACCTACACACTGGGGCAGCCACCTCTGAGGACCGCCCTCAGATGAAAGCACATCCGATAGAGGTCAGCTGTGGGCCTTCACACCCAGGTCATCCAGCCCTAGGCTCACTCCCTCAACCATGCTCCCAGCCACGGGGCTCGTTGCTAGCAGCAAAGAAACTGATTATTAATAACAGAAGTCTGCCGTGGTAAAGACGCCCACACACAAATGTTGGTGAGCCGGGAAGCATAGGATAAGAAGAGGAAACATGAGTCAGGTTCGACAAAAACCAACAAACATGACTGAGCCGTTTGGGCAGAAGGCACCGTGTGCCGAGGATCGCTTTTTCTCGGGCCTTCCCAGCGCTCAAGACCCTTTGCTATCAAGTGTTTGTCCCCCCAGAGCCATCAAACAAAACTGTGCAATCCGAGTTGGCAGTAGCCCCCTAGGCTACTTACGGTGGAGTTCTAATGGACAGTGTCCATTCACTACTCGGGGGTGGGGGTGGCAAGAGGGCCAGAGAGTGATGGGAATCGCTTGGTGTGATGAGTCGTGAGTTGAAAAGGGATCGCTATGAGTCAAACTCAACGATGGCCGTGGGCTTCTTGCTGTGTCTTGGTTGGCTTTGGATTTATTAGCATTCAGGTAACTTGGGTGGAGAGCAGAAGGTTAATACAAATCCAGAGGTATGCTCTGCTCCTCAGGGCAAGAGAACGGGCATTTTTCACAGACCTCGACCATAGCATATCCCTTTCCTTCTTGTTCACTGTCAAGCACGTATGGGGTCTGGCCACAATTGAGAACTTAAAGAAGCTGGTGAGAGAGTCGCACATAATAAATGTGACCCAGTGGCAGAATGGTATGCGCGTGCTTTTAGATTCAGACCCTAAAGCAAAACATTTCAGTTTTTCTTCTCAGAGGGCAATTTTCAAGGTACATCAGGGAAGGTTCCAGGCTCCCAAAGGAAAACATCTACCTCTCTAGACACAAAGCTGTTGTCCATTCAGAAGAGGGTGGCTGGCCAGTGGGGTGGGAAATAGATGGCCACCCAGAACATCCCCCCAAAGATAGACTTGCTTCGAGGCCTGGAAGGGCTCTTCCATGAAGGTGGAATATTTTGATCGCTAAATGATGCTGTCTGGGATATTTTTAAATTTCTCAGTTCAGTTGCTTTCTTAGCTAACTGCGCCATTCTGGAAAGACATGGCAGGTGAGGTCACAAGAAGAAACAGAGAAGTCCTCTTCTCTGGGACTCATCAGGCATCATGAAGGAGTCAGCGCTGGGAACGGGCAAATATCCTGTTGCTAAGTAGGCTCCAGCCCCGTTTGTAATTAAAGAAAGGGATATTATGTAGAGTTGATGATCCAGGAACGTGGCTGGGGCTAGAGCTCTATTAGTCTGTATGACTCAGTCCACCAAATACGCCGTAGCTGTGCCCATCCAACAGAAGAAAAGGAAGGAGCGCGCGTACACACACACACACACACACACACACACCATGCACAGCCCTCTCAAGAGGCCACCCACGGGCAGTGATGACTTTCCAAGGCCCAAAGTCACTGCCTTGGGATTCAATTAAAACGCTCTTGCTTGCTAACAGCCCAGGCCGTGTAAATTGAGTGTCACTCTGCTCCCAGAGTTGGGGAGAGAGAGGGAGGTGGCCCACAGGGCCAAGGGTGCCCAGCCAAGTCTGGAAAAAGTCCAGGTTGAACATGGAAATGAGCACTGTGTTATGCAGAAGTTAGTTACATCTTAATCAGATGGAGATGCTTCCTAAAAGACTGACAATATTCAAGGCATTCTGAGGTACGGGGCATTGAACGTGAGAAGGACACCGTGTGACAGAAAAGAAGTTATATTTGAAAAATGAAAAGTCTGGTGGCTATTGCAAGAAAGAACACTCATGGCCACCGAGTTGATTCCAACTCAGAGAGACCTCCTAGGACAGTGTAGAACTGCCCTGTGGGTTTCCGAGATGGGAACTCTTTACAGAACTAGAAAGCCTGCCTTCCTCCCACGTCATGGCTGGTGATTCCGAACTGCTGACTTGCAAGTTAGCAGCCCCACACGTAACCCACTAAGCCCCCAAGAAAGAATGGTAGACACAAAGGAGGGACTGTAAATATTTACAAGAGTTGAAGGGTGGAGATGCTGAGATACAGGCTGAAGTTCAGGGCATAGTAGAATGGCCTGGGCCACAGATAAGGCTTTGGAGATACGTTCTGCACTGGGCAGCGAGCTAGAGGTCAAACAGGCGAAGAGCCAGAGATCGGGAAAGTCAGAGCTCAGGAGAATGCGAGGCGGAAAATGAAATGCAAAAATGATGCAGTCCAAAGGTGGTCAGGGACTGCTTATTTGAAAGGATTACCATGAGCCCCAATGGACCTGAGACATCCCCACTTCGTGGAGGAGTCCTGGGGGCATAGTGGATTCCTTGAGGGGCTGCTCACCCCAGGGTCAGCAGCACAAAAGCCCCGGCTCCTCCACGTAAGGCTGCCTGCTCCTGCATAGACTCACAGAGCTCTGAAAGGGAGAGCGCTCCTCTACCCTGTGGAGGAGAAGCCTTGGCGGTGCCGAGATGTCCGCAGGACCATACCACCAACCTCGCCGCCGGAAGAAGACAAGGTTTTCTCCTCCCCTCAAGAGGGACAGTCTCCGAAACGCACAGGGGCAGCTCTTCCCCGTCCTAGAGGGTCGCCATGAGTCAGCATCGACCCGAGGACAGTGAGGCCTTTTGTGTTGTTGTTTGTTTTTTATGTTTGGGGGGTCCTATAGGGTTACTCTGAGTCAAACTTGAGACTGCAGCAGTGAGTCTTTGAGACTCCGGTATACACCTGTTGTCCCCGTCAGGATTTTTCACTTTTAATCAAGTGGTAATTGTTGACATTTGCATGAAATTAAGCTAAGGTGAGTTTACAGAAGTACACTTATACTCTCCGATTCTGCCTGGTTCTCTATTTCTCAATATGTGAAATGCACAAACACCCAACTTGGGCCTCACTTTTATCCATGATTACAGCTGAGAGATAACTAGTAACAACCCATCTCTTCTCCTTTCTCTCTCTCCATCTCTCTCACACACCGTAAAGATGAATGACTCATAGTGACCCTACAGTAGGGTGACCAGATTTAAAGTGGGACACCATTGACCAGGGGAGGGGGGAGGGTTCTTGATTAAAAATTTTGGTCTATATGGACAAAATAGACTGTTCCCTAGCTTGTCGTGCATTCTATCCAAAAATCGGGACTTATTTAAACCGCCAAAAAGCGGGACTGTCAAGCCCAAAGCAGGACGTCTGGTCACCTTACCCTACAGGACAGAGTATAACGACCCTTTTCAGTTCCTGACTTTTAAATCTTTACAGGAGTACACAACCTCCTCTTTCTCCTGTGGAGTCCCTGGTGGCCTCGAACCTCTGACCTTGCAGTGTGCAGCTCATGGGATTACCCTCTATGCCACCATGGCTTGTTATGAGTTGGCGTTGATCTGATGGCAGTACGTTTTGTTTTGTTTTGAAAGATAAATGATATTGAGAAAACAATGCATGTGCCAGTAACATCCTGAAGGTAAAAGAAAAATAAGTAAAGGAGCCAGGGCATGGAACACGGAGGAGAACACAGCAAGCAAAGGGCGCCGACTCAAGCCAGCTGCCTCTGAAAGCAGGTGAAGCTTCATGTGGCTGGACAAGCTCTCGGAGCCAGTGTGCAGTGCTTGCTCCCCGCTTACCTGCGCCACGAGGAAAGAAAGCTAGGCTGGTCATAGATTGACTTTGGTCAGTCATTGGTTTTGAGGGTTTCTTCCAGGGATCATGAAGTCCATGTCACTTCTGGGCTTCACTGGACACAGTAAAGCACGTTTTGTCAGAGCCCGAACAACCCAGTCAGGATGGCCAAAGGTGACCCCAAGGAACCACAGGGCAGATGTCTGCTGAGGCCTTTTTGTGCAGACGTGCAGAGAGGACCGTAAGAAGAAACTCCCGGAGGTCCCTGTCGATTTTGCCAAATTTTCCAAGAAGTGTTCTGAACCGTCTGGGAAGGGGAAATGCAAATTTGAGGAGAGGCAAAGGCGGACAAAGTGCACTCTGACCGGGAAATGAAGGATTCTGGGTCATCTAGGGGCGGCCAGAAGAAGGACCCCAACGCTCCCAAACGCCCAGCGTCAGGATTCTTCCTCTTCTGTTCTGAATTCCGCCCCAGATCAAATCGACAAACCCTGGCATCTCCATGGGTGACGTGGCCAAACGGCTGGGTGAGATGTGGAATAACTTGAGTGACCGTGAGAAGCAGCCTTCCATCCCCAAGGCGGCAAAGCTGAACAAGTGTGAAAAGGATGTTGCGAACTGTAAGTCTAAGGCCAGGGTCCTGCCAAAGTTACCCGGAAAAAGGTGGAAGAGGAAGAAGACGAGGAGGAGGAGGAGGAGGAGGAGGAGGACGAGGAGGAGGAGGAAGATGAATAAAGACCGGTTTCTTTGTCTCTTTGTGAATACCTTAGAGTAGGGAGCGCCCGGCCAGGGTGTCCGGAGCACCCTGGAACTGTATCAAAGTTGTACATATTTCCACGCATTTGTAAAAGAAAAGGCACTTCGCTGTGGAACTGACAAGGCATTGATGCAGTTGCGGCCACGTGTTTGCTGGCTGGTCTCCTTAGTGAGGGGCGTTCACTGAATGGTGACCGGCTAGGACTCCCGCGTTCCGCACTGTGCGTTTCGATGGTTTGTAAAGCTACAAAACGGAGGAAAGAAGGAAGAAGCCTGGACACACCCTCTGGCATCGAGGCTGGGGGTGGGGGGGCGCCCTTAGAAGGGGCTGGAGTTCAGGGCCTGCACAGCGAAGCTGACCTGTGGACACTGCGGGGGAGTCCATTTCACCTCAGGTTGTCTTGTGTTTTTGTATATGGTGACATAGCTGGCATGAGAAGTGTTTGCGATGTTTTTCTTTTCCAAAAAAGAACATTTTTGTTTAGGGCAGCCGTTTCGAAGCTGTTTTTGAGCGAACTGTCAATCTCTTCGTTGTCAGCAAAGAGCCGCTGTACTGATGGACCTGTCTGTACTTAAACACACTTTGCAATGTTCTGGGTTTGGGAGGTTGGGGGTTTTTTTTGGTATGTTTAGAATGCTGAAATGTTTTTGAAGTTAAATACACAGTATTACATTTTTTCAAACTGAAAAAACAGCAAAAGCCTGCAGGAAAGCCCAGACACAGGCTGTTGTATAATGAAGCGGTGAGGGTCAGGGCTGCCCGTGCCTACATCCTCTTCAGTGGGCCTCTGCTTGCACCCCTCACATACAAATGAAAGTCATTATCTTCCTCAACCATTGTTACGAGATTCCCTATAGCCCAAGCCAGACTCTCCGCTTGCCTGGGAAAGGAACCAGGCCTTCATCACCGAGACAGCTGAACGCATGCCTCCCGCCTTTGTCCAGACACGGCTGTTGTAGTGTCCAGGTAGGGCTTCTACTGACCATGGAAGAACCAAGATGCATCCCAGTGAATCCCTTGACTTTCAGATAGACTCCTCTCTGGCTGCTCTTGTCATAATCATCCAATGTCTTCAGGATCATCAAAGTCCATTTTCTTTGCCAGTAGACCAACTCATTTGCCTGCTGGTCTACTGGCAGGAGGAGACCCAAAGGAGCAAATAGGAACTAGGATCTCAGGTGCAGTGAAGCCCTTACTTTGTACCCTCAGAAGCAAGCCCTTCCTAAAGGCCAGAAGATTTAGGTGAATGGAGTCTAATATGATGTACGAGGGCAGGGAATACAAAACCCATGACGTGGCCATGGGCTCAAAGTATGTCCCACATCTTGAAGGACAGAGCCCCAACTCTACAGAACGCCATCTCCAAGCTCCAGCCCATAAGTGTCTATTGTAATATGGAACCAGGCCACAACAAATCAGAACCAAAATTGAGTCGATTCCAACTCATAGCGACCCTGCAGGACAGGGTAGAACTGCTCCTGTGGGGTGCCAAGGTGTGACTCTTTATACGAAAGCTTCCCTCCCATGGATCGCTTGCCTGGTGGTTTGGAACACTGATTCTATAGTTAGCAGCCCAAAGTGTAACACCACCAATGCTCCTGCCTTCCGTCTTATTGTAAATTCAATGAACCTCATGATCATATGTCCCTTGTAGCACCTGCTTGGCTATGTATTATATTAACAGGATAGCAATAAATGATATAATAATGCTATCTATTAATCAAAATTTATAACAGAAACGCAAGTGCATGTGGTACATATATTACTCTTTTTCCATATCCACAGCAAATTTCATAAATCAATCACACTTCTTCTGGAGGCAAGATGCAGCCATGGAAGCTCTGAGCATAAGGCTCTATAATGTTATGAGAAATGGCAAGTGCAGTGAATGCTTGCCCCCTTCAATCAGCAACTAAGATTTGAGTATCACTCCAGTCAGAATTTCCATAAAAATCCACCTACTATTGCACTGTTTAGAATCTGCAAAACAGGCAATGTGAGGATTCTAACCATTGACCTTGCTAAGTCAGTCACAGATGGACCGGAAGCAAGGCAGGCAGTCACCTGGAGGGTCTCAGTGATGACAAGAGAAGGGCTCTCTCCTTGCTATTCCATTATTTCCACAAAGTAGAGATGCTGCCGGATAGAATTTTTTTAACGTGGGCAGACATTGAATGCTTGAGCCTATCTTTTCTGAAAATACGCTGAAACCAAGACCTATCAGCTCACACTTTCTTCAAAAAGCTTCACTCTTTCCTTTCTTCTTTCCATCTCTTCCTGTTTCATATTAGGAGAACTGAAGGGGAGGGAGCCAGAAAAGCGGAGTGATTTCCAAACTTCCTTTGAAGCAGTATAGTCGTTCAAGCAAAAGAAACCTGAGGTCCATGCTCAGAATTGTGCTGTTGACATGGGAAAGGAGGACAATTATGCCTAAGTGGTTTCTTTCCCCACCCCACCCCCTCCTTTACCCGGGAGGCTTGAGCGTCTACAATGTCCATGCCAAGTGGCCATTCTGTCCCACAGTAATAGGATCATCCCTAGCGCCCAAGACAGTTCTATTTGTTAATTGCACTATGAAACCCCATGTTTGAAGCTACAACCTTTCTTTCTAGCATGTTCACCTGGGCTCTAGTTCTACTTGTCCAAAGCATTGAGAGCACATCTCTTATTACTTAAGCTCAGAGGAAGGAGGACTGACGGACAAGCCCCAGAAGAAGGAGCTGGGGTATCTATCTCCTCCTCATGCTCAGCCTTCACAGAAACAGACACAAAGGAAGCAAGCAGCCGC
>NW_022111358.1:18551078-18566667 GCF_000313985.2 Echinops telfairi
GACAGGCACACGGCTCGTGTAGTCGTCTCACAGACAGCATCTTTCTGCCTTTCTTTTCCAGACTGAGGTTTTGCTACGGAGCTGAACAGAGTCAGTGACCTGCTGAAAGAACGCGTGAGTCAGGCTTCCGCCGATTTCCATATGAGCCATCACCCTCAAGCAGCGGACTGCATGTAATGACTTTTGAGGTTTTGGTTTGGGGACCTGCCAGATTTCAGTGGGGCTGCGATACTGTCCCCCAGGAAGTGGCCATGCTCTGAATCAGCATCTAATTAATAGATGGCACTTTGGACCCACACAAGCCCTGGTGGCCCAAGTGGTTACTCATTAGGCTGCTAACCTCAAGGTCAGCAGTTTGAAACCACCTTTTGCTCTGTGGGAGAAAGAGTTGCAGTCTCGGAAACCCACAGGGGCAGTGCAACCCTGTCCTGTAGGGTGGCTATGAGTCAGAATTGACCCGATGGCAGTGAGTCTTTTAGACCTTTTATCCATAGTCAGGACATGCAGTTTCAGGAATCAAGAAACAAAATGGAAACAGTTCCTCTCACAACTACTCCTAAAACTTCACTGGAAAAAGGTTGCAACTTCAAACTCTTATTGTCCAAAAGTACAGTGCCCAAGACATCTGTATTCCTCACCACAGGATAGCGGGAGCCCTGACGGTGGAGCGGGTTATGAATCAGGATGTTCACCACAAGGTCAGTGGCTCGAGCTCATCAGCTTCTCCAAAAGAGAAAGAGGAGGCGTTCGGCTCCTGTAAAGACTTACAGCCTCGACACTTACTCCCGCCTATAGCGCGGCTCTGCATCGGAATGAATTAAGCTATCACAGGACACCATAATGGTGTCATTGCGCTAGAAGCCAAGATTACCACCTGGTCCCTCTGGGTTTCTCGCGTCACCAAATCAACGGGCAAAGGAGCTGAGAGTCGTGCCTGAGATCATTGAGCCTGCTAATCAAAGGATATCAGGAGCAACTCCTCCCTGGAAAAGTGCCCTGTTTGGTAAAGTAGAGGGGCAGCAAGCAAGAAGAAGATTCTCAACAGAATGGAGTGACACCATGGCTCAGCAATCGACTCAAAGACAGAACGACTGTCAAGATGGCCGGAGTGGGCAGTGTTTCGTTCTGTTGGCCCCAGGGGACTGAAATCACAAGGAGAAAAACCATCAGAAAGAAAGAGTTCCTACTCGGTAGTAGGGCAAGGAGGCATGTGATGCTGCACAGTTGCTATTGCCGTTTAACAAATGTCCGCAAACGGTGTGGCTTAAACAAAACACCCATTTATTAGCTTACCGCTCTGTAGGTGAGATGTCTGGCATTTTGTGGTTGGGTACCGCACAAAGGGCCACCACGGGGTCCACGTTTGATGTCCTCTGACTTTACAAGTGGGGAGGGTGAGAATCACCATCATCATCATCCAAGCCAATCCCTGTGAGAGGCAGCTCACACCCAGCACCAGCCTTTCGCCTTCTTGACCAATTCTGGTACTCCCCTTCTCTGCTGGCTCCGCGATTCCATTGCCCCGGCCACACAGAACTCACAGACAATATTCACAATTCTTGAGTTTATTAGGGAAGGTAACAGGGTCTAATTCAGGATCAGAAATGCTCAGGATATAGTTCTTCTGGTCGGGCGCATTTCTCCTAAGGCATGTGGGCAGGCACATCCCTCTCTAGTCCTCCATGTCTCCACCACATGGCTTCTTGTCCTCTTCCCTGCTCAGGTAACTGTGACAACGCTCTTTCGGTGTTGCTCACCAATGCTCAGAAGGCACACGACTCTATCATAAACATCAGCCCACCTGAAGGTGCTCCCTCTAACTCTGTGGGTCACAAAAGCCAGTTCTCCAAATTAGATGCCGAGAGGCAGTCTGCTCTGCCCATAAGCCTCCTGCCTAAAGGCACTGAGCTGTGGGCATTCAATGGGCCAGGAAGCCTGAAGTTCTGCTCTGACTCAAGTTCTTGGCTCTTGGTGCTGTTGCCCCTTCTGGCACTGTTTCTGCACCACATCTCTGACTCACAGCCCCGTCTCCTGCATCAGAGAGCTTCGCAGCAGTGCTTTTGAGACCCAAAGGACACACTTAGCCCCTGGATCTTTCTTCCTGGTTGCAGGATGCCCTGTTCCTGCTTTTGAGAACAGCGTGTTTTATACCTCGCAGGATGGCAAAATGGATCAATCCCTATGTTAGTGCCCCAGGCACACTAGCCGCATGCTCCCCCCACCTATCCCCACCCCAGGCATTTATTGCAAGCTACAAAGACTACAGTTACAAGAGTCACAGTAAGGGAGGCAATGCTTGGCAGGTGCCCTGCCTAGGGAATTTCAAATCTGATAGAAATATCATAGAGAATTGGACCTGTCTTGGAAAAGTGGAGTGGAGAAAGCAGCACTTTGTGTGGGAATAGTTCTTGTGACATGTCCTCAAACCCCCTCCAACTCATAGTAACCCTAACACTATGGTTCTCAACCTGTGGGTCACAACCCATTTGGGGGTCAAACAACCCTTTCACAGGGATTGCCCGATTCATAACAGTAGCAAAACGACAGTGATGAAGTAGCAACGAAACGATTTTTATGGCTGTGGGGGTCACCACTAGAGGAATTGTGTGAAAGGGTGGCAGCATGAGGAAGGTGGAGAAGCACTGTGCAAACAGACAGAATGGTTGCCTTGTCCTGGGTCCCCCTCACAACCATGGCTGTTTGAGCCCAGCGCTGCAGCTCCTCTGTCGACCTAGCTCATTGAAGGGCTTCCCCTGCTACCATGGGAAATAGCCAAGTATGCAAAGTCGTCCGTTGGGAAAAAATGTATGCTGTGTCTGCAAGTCTTGTAGTAGAGCAATGACCACTAATTGCGGTTGTGGTTGCATTTAAGAAAATGGATCTCAAAATGGCACAAGAGTGTGACTCGTGAAGCAGCATCTTGTTAGGAAAAGCAGAACTATGGCTGGGGTGCAGGGTACGTCGGCTCAGTGCTCAAGGCCCGAGCAGACATTGACTGGTTCTGGGATCAGAATGGCCATACTTGCCCTCTCCCACCGGCCTCCATCATCAAGAAGGTTAAACTAGATCAGGGGTCAGAAAACTATGGACGGCCCTCATGCCCATTTGTGTGTGTGTGTGTGTGTGTGTGTGTGTGTGTGTGTGTGTGTGTAGCAAGCGGAGCTATACACCCCCCCCCCCAAAGTGTTTTGAAAACAAAGAACTAGCTGCTTAGTTATTAGGGGCGCGATAGCAGAACAGCCACGAGTGGGTGGCTTTGCCTAACAGAAGTATCTTCTTTCCCAACTTGAGAAGCTCAGAAGTCCACATGAACGGCATCAGCTCTAGGGCAGTGGTCCTCAACCTCCCCCAAGCCGCCACCCTTTCATACGGTGACCCCCAACCATCACATTATTTTCGTTGCTACTTCCTCACTGTCATTTTCCTACTGTTAGGAATCGGGAGACCCCTGTGAAAGGGTCGTTCGACCACCAAAGGAGTGGCAACCCACATGTTGCGAGCTGCTGCCCTAGGGGAAGGCTTTCTTGCTACGTCAGCTCAGGAGGAAGATTCGTTCTGGAGGAAAATCCAACCTTGGTTCCATGATGATCTTCAGGTGTTCCTGCCACCTATCCCCACCCCTTCATCTACGCTTGCTTCTCTGTGTCTAATCCGCTGGTTTTTATATCTCAGGAGAGATTGGCCTAAAATGCACCCTACCCCAAGACTGCTTCATAAACATAACAAAGAAAGCTCATCCCAAAATGTGTCTTTAACAACAATATAAAACCAAAACCACACTCACTGTCCTCTAGGCGATTCGGACTCATGGTGACCCTATATGATGGAGTAGAAGCTGCCCTTGGGGGTTTCCCATGCTGTAAATCTTTAATAGATCAGGAAGCCTCGTCTTTCTCCTGTAGAGTAGCTGATGGGTTTGAACCAATGACCACGTGGTTAGCAGCTCAATGAGTAATCCACTGTGCCACCAGAGCTTCTTACCACGAACATAGGGGTTAGGATTTAAAATACATTTCTAGAGAACACAATTCAATCTATAATACCGAGTGACTCAAAAATGTGAAATATTACTCCCTGTGTCTTCTCAGAAAACATTTCTAACACTTAACTAGATCAGTAATTCTCAATCTTGACTTTTCCTTGCTTGATAAAAAAAATTTAATAGATTTATTCATTTGTATTCAATGAAATCTCATATGCAAACTGGCTCGGTTTCCTAGTGCTGCTTCGTAGTGACAGAAATACCACAAGTGGGGTGGCCTAAAGAAACGGAAATTTGTTCTCTCACTGTTTAGGCCAGAAATCAAAATCAGCCCTTCAACCAAACTTTCCTCCTTGTTAGTAGCCAATGTGTGTGCCTCTAGGTCAGCGGTTCTCAACCTATGGGTTGGGGCCATAATGTACTTATGCCGACCAGTCACACACGTGTAAAAAGCAGCGGCTGTGTCGAAAGCAGCTACTCTGTTAAAAGCAGCTACTGTGTTGAACGCAGCAGTATTGGAGGTAAAATGACACTTCATGAAGTATAATTACTGGGTAAATGTATAATCATGTACTGTAAAATCATCAACGACTGCAATATATATATATCTATACCATGGGAACTTAATCTGGATGCTAATGGGTCTTTTTATATTCAGCTGTGATTGGTGTGAATACTGCCCCCTTGTGATAGTAACAGATATGTAAAAAAAAAACAACAAAATGGTAAATCATAGGAAACTTTAATGAACTCTATTGACTGAACTATGCCATGTATCATAGTTTGTATTATTAAAGCTATTGTTATATATTATTTTCATTAGCAGACCATACCATGACAATGAATCATATAGATAAAGGTCAGTAGAAAATACAGTGAGGATTTTTTTTACAGGATGGTTTTACCTCAATAATTACAACAGGGATTGAGAAACCGCAATGTGTTATTTGTTGTGAAGTTCTATCAGCTGAATCTATGGAGCCGAACAAACTAACATGTCATTTTGATAACAAGCATCAGAGCTTTGCTGGCAAGGATACCAACTATTTTAGAAGCAAAGCTGATGGACTCAAGAAATCCAGACTGGACACTGGTGGCAAGTACCACAAACAAAACATATCAGTCATTGAAGCTTCATATTTGGTGGCACTCAGAATCACCAGAGCTATGAAACCTCACACCATTGCTGAGGATTTACTGTTGCTAGTGACCAAAGACATTGTTTGAGCTATGATTGGAGCCAAATTTGTTATGAAATTGAGTGCAATTTCCTTATCTAACAACACTGTCCACAGAAGAATAGAAGACATGTCTGCTGATATTCTTGATCAGGTAATACAGGAAATTAAATCTCCTCCACTTTCAATATTTAGCATCCAGCTTGACGAACCTACAGTCGTTGCAAACTGTGCACAGTTACTGGTTTACGTGAGGTATATTAATGATGGCAACTTGGAAGATGTTTCTTTTTTGCAAACCTCTTGAAACGACAACTATTGCATGTGATGTATTTGACCCAGTTGGTTCCTTTATGGAAGAGCATAAGATCTCTTGGGAAAAGCTTTGTGGTATTTGCCTAGATGGTGCTCCAGCTATGCTAGGTTGTCGATCTGGATTTCAACGTTTGGTACTGAATGAATCACCAAAAGTTGTCAGAACTCACTGTATGATTCATTCACAAATATTAGCAACAAAGACCCTGCCACAAGA
The DNA here is from genome assembly GCF_000313985.2 of Echinops telfairi. Taxonomy (NCBI): domain Eukaryota; kingdom Metazoa; phylum Chordata; class Mammalia; order Afrosoricida; family Tenrecidae; genus Echinops; species Echinops telfairi. The sequence continues at coordinate 18,556,771 of NW_022111358.1, forward strand.
GTTACAAGAAGTAATGAAGAGTCCTACATTCTGTCAATTTTGTAAAGGTGAGCAGTTTAAACAGTCGACTGTTTTCGCAACCATGCAACGAGTTGGATGCGCCAAATAATGCTCTGTATTTCACAGTGAAATGAGGTGGTTGTCGAGAAGAAAAGCTTTAAAATGTGTTTTTGAGCTTCGTGATGAACTCAAAACATTTTTAATCAGGAAGCAAGGCCGCAGTTCAAAGCACTTTTCAGCAATAAAAGTGAACTGCAGAAAATAGCTTACTTGGTTGACATCTTTGCCATTTTGAATGAGTTAAATTGATCACTGCAAGGACCAAATACAACATGCCTCAATGTGTCTGAAAAGAGCCAATCATTCCAAATGAAACTTCATCTTTGGCAAAAAAAAGGATAAACATAAAATCTACATGTTGCCTACCTTATCTGCTTTCTTTGAGGAACATGACCCTGAACCAGATAATGGGGTTACGATGATAATTTCTGTGAAAGAACACTTGCACATGCTTGCAGACAAAATTTCATTGTACTTTCCAAATCTACCTGACACCCCATCTGCACTTGCCAGAAGCCCATTCACAGCCAAAGTTGCAGATGTTCCCGGGACAGCACAAGAGGAGTTCATTGAACTTATTAACAGCAATGCAGAGAGAACTGATTTCTCTACCGTGCCAGTGACAAAATTCTGGGTGAAGTATTTACCGTCATATCCTGTTCTGTCTGAGACTATGTTGTGCCACCTTCTTCCATTTCCAACAACACATCTTTGTGAAGCAGGGTTTTCCAGCTTGTTGGTTATCAAATCTAAATGCAGAAGTAGACTTGTTGTGGAAGATGATCTTTGTTGTGCTCTTGTAAAGACTGCCCCAAGAATTTCTGATCTGGTAAGAAAGAAGCTATCTTGGCCTTCACACTGGCATTGGCTTTTTACACATACTGTCACAAAATGTAGCAATGTAGTTTACTGTTGTTATATGAAGCCTGTTACCCATGCTACACCATGCTTCAAAACAAAATTTCATTTATTTGTCTTTAGAAAGAAATATTTCAAGAAATATTTCACAATATATAATTATTGTTTTTGTGATTAATCACTATGATTTAATTGTGTTCAATTTGTGACAATGAAAATACATCCTGCATATCAGATATTTACATGACGATTCATAACAAAATTCCAGTGAGGAAGTAGCAACGGAAAACATGGCTGGGGAATTACCCCAACAGAGGAACTGTATGAAAGGGTTGCGGCATCAGGAAGGCTGAGAGCCACTGCTCTAGCTCATCTAATGTGCTCTTCTCAACGCAGGAGTGATGATATTTAGAACCCACCCTACTTGAGTATGATCTAGTTAGCCCAACAAAGAGAACCTTCTTTCCAACTAGGGTTACACCCACAGGTACAGGGTTAGGACTTCAACACAGATTTGGGGGCCAGGAGGACAACACAATTTGATCCATATTAGAACCCAAGGGAAATATATATATATCTTGTATCTATTTTAAAAACTGGAGGTACTGATATGGTTGATGGGATGGAAGATTTTAGTAGATCGGTTAAGAGCTCTGTTCCCTCCGTTCCCTTTATTTCTCTTAACCACTCTGAATCTTTTCAGTCTTGGTGCTTAGAATGTCAAGTGGAAACCTTAAACCTAGAAGACCTATAAACTTCTGTTAGCAATCTGGTATTGTTTCCCATCTTAAGTCAATGTTCTTAAGCAACACTTGGGCCTTCCAAGAACTGAATTTGGCCCAATAACATGGGCCAATAATTATTAACATAGCCCAAGGGCATGAGGAATTCCAGAGCTCTAACAAACGGAACTGTGAGAAAAGCAGTCACCTCTTTGCCACCACCCCCACCACCACCAAAAGTTTTTCCCAGTTTTCTGAAAATGTCACTTTTCCCTACAATCAGTCTTGCTGGAGCTAAAAACCACCCAGGATGGGATTACTAACCTCTTATCAGAGGCAGGATTGATGAAATCTCACAGCAGAGTTCTGATTTAGTCTCCGTGGTTTAAAGGTCAGTGGTTCAAACCTACTGACCACTCTTCTGAAGAAGAGACCATCTGCTTTCATAAAGATGACAGCCTTCGAGACCCTTTGGTACAGTTCTACTCTGTCCTATAGGGGTGATATGGGTTGGAATGTATTTGATGGTAATGAGTTAAGGGTGTGTATGTGTGTATAAATCCAGAGAACTATACCATAAAGAATGAATTCCACAGACCATGAATTTTAAAAGAGACTACCCCAAATAGCGACTTAAACATTCTCTTACATAGGACAATCCAAACTGGAGACTTGGGGAGATAAGAGAGCATTTGCTTCATGGTAGCATTAAAATGACTTTCTTGGCACCCCTGTTCTTAAGAAATGATTTGTGCTGCTCTACTGGGTTGAGCCCATCATTGTTCAATTTGGAAAGTTTAATTCACTCTTGATTCCCTTTTCCCTGGCTCTCCAAATGTAGCTATTTGATAAATAATGTTAGTTCTATTAGCAAAGCGTTTCCCAAGCCTGTCTACTTCTTCACATCCTCATTGTCACCATTTTCACTCAAGACCTGTCACCTCCTAACTAGTCCCCTTCATTTCACCCCCTGAAACCTAGTACCTATGCTCTACCAAACAACCAGAATATTCCTTTTCCAGAAGATCATGTTACCCTCCCCCGCTTAAAACTCTCCAGTGGCCTCCCAACATACTTAAAATTTATACTCTAGTCTGATATCATAGGTCAAGTTTCTCAGAAAACAAAACTTGGATGAAAGGGCTCTTTGGCTGAGGATGCGTCCTGGAGAAGAATGCAGCTGATGTCAGCCACTAATCCCCCCAAAAGGTCAAGACGTGAGCACTTCAGTCCCGGAGAAGGGAGCTGAGTGGTGAGGTAGAAACAGAGTCCACTGCATCTGGACTTCAGGAGTTAGGCCTGCTTATCTCTCACACTTCATCTCATCTGCTCTTGCCCCATCACTATACCACAATCATTTTTTAAAAAGAACAGTTGTCATTTAATCTATTCAGACGCGTGGTGCCCCTGTGTGTCAGAGTAGAATTGCATCCCACAGCGTTTCCGTGGCTGATTTTTCCAAAGCAGATTTCTGGGCTTTCCTTTCAAGAGACCTCTTGGTGGACTCAACTCACTAAACATTTGGAATCATTGACACTACCAAGGGACTTCAGACTTGCTTTCTGTTCCTTGAACAGGCCAAGCTTGTTCCTAGCTTAGACCCTCTCCCAGGTTTCCTTTGCCTATAAGACTCTTCATCCAGCTGCTCTCTCAGAAATGTCTCAGCTTAAGCAACACCCACTCTATTTAAAATTCGGAAGGGTCTGCATCAGACTTGTGTCTTTGTTGTTGTTGTTGCTTGGTTTGTACGTTACGTTGAGTAGATCATCTGAGAAGCTGGATCATATGAAGGAGCACGTGGCTTCAGAACTGGAGGAAGATTCATTAATAACCAGCCATCTGCCGAAGACACAACCTACCTTGCTGAAAGTGCAGAGGATTTTATGCCCTTACTGATAAAGATCAAAGCCTCGAGCCTTCCCCATGTATTACACCTCAACCTGAAGAAAATTAAAGTCCTCTCAGATAGACCAATAAACAATAGTATGATCAATGGAGAATGTATTACTGAGATAGTTAAGGTTTATTGCGCCATCCTGGCCAATAAACACATGTGAGATCAATTGAAGGGCAGCGAGATAAATGGCTCAGTGAGCCTCACCTTTCTAGTTTTCAGGACTCTTGCTTTCTGATGGTCAGACCAGGGTGCAGCTGCCTTAGCCAGTTCCCTGCTTCAGCTGGCAAGGCTCACTTCCTGTGAGACATCCCTGAGAAGCCAGTCACATGGACCTACCCTGATGCAGCCCTGGGTGCTGGAGCAGCCATGTGGAGACCCCGGCCAGCTCTAAGATGCTTACACGTTCACTGATTCAGCGTTCCTCCTGTAGTCGGTGTCATTGCGTGTGTTTTGTGAGATTGAGGAGGACTTTGTAGATCGGTGTTGGACTTACGGGCTAATGTTGGACATACGGGCTAAAGTTGGACGTATGAGCTTGGACAGCACTGGGTTGGGATGCTTTCTTAATGCCCACTTACCCTTTATGTAAAACTCTCTTATACATATGAGTTTCTGTGGATTTGTTTCCCTAGATTACCCAGACGAACACAATTACAATTGACAAGGATTTGTTCAGATCGGCACTCAAGAAAGCAAGGGATATACCGCATCTGTGAATCTGCTGCAAAAGATCTCATTAACGTATTAAGAAGAGAAATGTTACTCTGAAAACTAAGTGTGTCTGACCCAAGCCATGAGATTCCCAGTTGTCTCATGTGCCTGGGAAAGCGAACAAGGAATAGGGAGGGCTGAGAATTGATGTTTTTGACTTATATTGCTGGTGAAGAATATTGAATACACCACCGACTGCCAGAAGAACAAATAAATCTGTCTTGGAAGAATTAAAGTGCCTCAGAAGCAAGGATGCTAAGCCTTCATCTCACATAATTTGGATATATGATCAGGAGGGACCAGAATCTAGAACAAGACATGATGCTTGGTAAAGCCGAGGGTCAGCCAAAAAGAGAAAGCCCCTCAGTGGGATCAGTTGGCACACTGACTACGGCCATGGGTTCAAACACGGCAACACCTGAGAGCCTGGCTCAGGGCCGGGCAGTGTTTCGTTCTGCGGTAAACAGGGTTGCTGTGAATCAGAACTGACTTGCAGGCTCCCAACCACACAGTCAGGATGCCCCGGCCACCCGATGTAAGACAACTCCAGCAGGACTTATCAAAGCATTCTGCTTTGTTTTCTTCATCACACTTTTCACCACATGACAGCTTTGTAAAGTTTTAGTGTAGTCTTCTATCGCTCCCCAGGACTAGAATCTGGTTCATGGCTCCAGTCCCAGGGCCTGGATCAGTGTCAATATGTGTGAAACTCTCCGTACTTTTCTCCTCAGGGACACACACACACAACTCCTTTGCACTTCTACCTAACGGAGCACTTCAATTGTCTCCGGCTTTTAGCCTCAAACATCCTGTGTATTCCACAAATCAGTCAAACTTGGAAAAGATCTTGCATTTGGGGAAAGCAACCTCTTCCTACATAGTCTCTGCCTGATGTATGGAAATCGGGGTGGTGATTCTCTCCCTCTTAAAAGCTAAAAGAGAGAAAGAAAAGGAAAAAAAACTGACAGAGAAGAACTAAACATACCCCAGATTTTTTTAAATAGTGGTGATCAATAAAATTGATCATACGAATGGATCAATTTGTTTCTCGGTCTGCTCGTCCAGTTAGCTAAATCTTCTATTAGGAGCATTATGAATTTCACAGCAAAGAAAAAATGATATTTATATGTATAAATATATATATACACGCTTTTTTTAAAAAGTAGAATGGTCTTGGGAAGAGAGACCAGCCAATTCTGTAAAAGCTTGAAGCCTGACCCCTCAGTAATCTGACCCCCAAGGCTTACTCACGCCGCAGTAAATGCCACTTGAGCAGTTTGTCCTGGAATGAATACGGTACAGCGGCAAAGGGAAGAACTGTAAATCCAGCAACATGCTCTTTGGAAATCTCTTCCATGACTGATGGCAGCCAAAAGTACTCCAAGTGCTGACAGAGCCACTGACGAAACCGCTATTCGGGTGCTTGCCCCCGGCTGCAGTTCGTCCCAAGTACACAGACAGATGAAATAACAGAAAGGAAATATCTTCCAGATTCGATTTTTTAAAAATCCCTTCTGCCTAAAATTTCTAGAATATGCTTTATCTCTTCATCTATGTAGCTCCTCTTTGATTTTTCTTGATCTGAATATTGTGATTTTAGTGTGCAGATTCTGCACACGTATTGTCTTTTCTTTATAATGAATTTCTTTCATTGGTGCTATTGGGGGTACAATGTCACTTTTCAAATTTGAATCCAGTTTTTCATTATGATATTAAAAAATTCTGGTAGGTTGGTCTCGTATCCCCTTGTACCATGCATTATTAAGCTCACCCACTAACTAGGAGAATGTTAGAGATGCTTTGGGCTTTTCTATACATGTGTCCCAACGTGTTATGTGCAAATACAGGAAACGTCATTGCTTTATTTCTAATCTGGCCTCCTAATACCCATTTCTCTTACACTATCATAATTTTTTCCTGACAAAACAGCACAGTGCAGACCTCAAGGCACCAATGACCCTTCTATCCCTAACATCATTTTCCCTGGACTTGTCTCCCCCACCCTCCCCACCCCCAGGCTACAGTTAAACCAGTTAAAGGTCTGCCCCTCACTTTCTCTCAGATCTGTGGTCGTGCTAAGTTCAAAAGTCCATTTTTGCGGTCTCATTGTGGTTGGGAGGCCACGGCTTCTACTGAACAGGATCTATATCGGGATAGCCCCCTACTCCGAATGGTCCTGCATCTTTTAGAAATGAGGACTGTTGTCTGATCCTCACTGGGGCAAATACGTACTCATAGTCAGAATCGTACACATGACCACTGGAGAAAATCTGCCAAATGAGGAAAACTGTACAAGAAAGATGAAGGTTCTACATCACCCCACCACACAGTGAAACCATGACATTTTACTGTATTTCCTGCCTGAATTTCTCTTATGCAGATTACGTCCATGGCCAGATCTCCCGTGCTTCTATTTAGTTACATAAACATTCCGGTGAAATGATAGCCATGGTGTATTCAATTTTCCCAGATGCCTGTGAAAGTGGGCTTGTGAATCGGGAAGAGTAAAGACAAACGGGAGCCTGTGAACGGTGAGGCTGGTGAAGAACGTTGAAAATAGCATGGGTTACCAGAATCGCAAACAAATCTGTGTTGTACAACTAGAATGCCCTGGAGCAGCAGGGATGGTGAGACATGGCCTCAGGGACTTTGGACATGTGATCAGGAGAGACCAGTCCCTGTCAAAAGGGACTATGTTTGAGAAAGTGAAGGGGCAGCATCAAAGAAGAGATGGGTTGACCAGGTGGCTACAGCAATGGGTCCAGGTACAACAGTGATTGCGAGCACAGTGCCTGTCCAGCAGGGCTTCCTTCTGTTGTGCATAACAAGGTCGCTGAGTCAGAGCCAAATGGACAGCACCTAACAACAACAACAACAACAACTGAAATATTTCAGTTTGGGTTGTAGAAATGACCAATGTGTTTCTCACCTAATTTTTAAATGATTTATCTTTGCTGTTGCTGGGCATGTTCTGCACAAGCACCAAGTCAACAGTTTCTACGTGGACAATTCTGTGGCATTGACGGTGGTCCTCGAGACGGGCAGCCATTCTCTCCCACTTGTCCGGAGTCGTTCCTCCCCGTGAACACGCACTCACTGCACTTACATCCCCTAGCTAATCGTTCAAGATGCTGTTGCAGATTTGGTCACATAGGTGTGTGTATACACTAAACTATTGTTTATAAACTAAATGACTGCTTGGTTTTTAAAAGACTCAGAGGACACTTCTGGTTTCGGGTTTGATGAGGGCAATGAATGTACACATGTGCTTTACACAATTGATGTATGTATGGATTGTGATAAGAGTTGTATGAGCTCCTAATAAAATGATTTTAAAAAAAGAAGACAATCTCAGGGTAATCATTTTAAGGGTTGATCCAACCTCCATGGCTCCCAGACTGCAAAATTTCGCTGCTATCGAGTTGATTCCATCTCATAGAGACTCAATAGGACATGGTAGCACTGTCCCTGGGGGTATCTGAGACTATAACTCTTTATGGGAGTAGAAAGCGCTCTCTGTCTCTCGAAGAGCTGTTGGTGGTTTTAAACTGCTGACCTGGAGCTTAGCAGCCTAATGTATAACCAACCATTATGCTACTAGGAAACTAGAACCCACTAGAATTTGACCTTCTCATCTGTATTCATTCCTTTTCAGCAGGGTTCTTTTAGAGTTACAGAATTTTTCATCAAAATGTTCAGGATTGGTAGCCAGGCATCATCCAGTGCTGTTCTCATGGCAAAGGGGCCAGTTATTCACGGAGGTAATTAGTCACACATCCCACATCCTCCTCCATTTTCTGACTCTCCTCTCCCTCTGGTTCTCTGGCAAATGAAGATCAATCAGCTTGCCTCCTCAGATGGCCGTTGCAAGCTTCTAAGACCACAGACCTACTCAACAAGCGGAACCATTTTCACCCCTGTTGCTGGGGTTGAGCGCATTGCAGCTACTGCCTCAATCCACCATCTTAAGGGACTTTCTCCTTCTCCTGGGTTTTACCAAACATGATGTTCTGGGGGGTGGCCCCTCCAGATCATGTAAGTTGGACAAAATAAGTGAGATAAAGTTTCACTCGCCCTGCTTCTAAAGAGTATTCTGGCTGTACTTCCCCCACGAAGGATATTTTTGTTTTTTCACTTACATGAAGTGTATTTGTTTTGTGGAAAGGAGAATATAGATTCCTCATCTAGGATTTCTGATCTGAAGGAAATAAACATTGGAAGTATAGGATATTTTCTTTTTTTCTACAAATTTTATACAAATTTGGGACCATGCTACACGTGCCCATGTGCTTTGCTTTGCTTTGCTGTACCACGTTGAACCAATAGCCTCTTATTATACAACGTTCCTCAAGGTTGGATGTTTCATTTTTTGAAGGCATTTTCATGGAAATCCCCGGGCAGAAATTTGGTTCCATTTTTATTATTGTCACAAGATAAAAATAATAGAAAGGTAGTGATTTAGTAAACTATTCAGAACTTACACATATTTTCAGATTGCTTTCTTGCTGTTTTATCTTTACTTTATGATTCTGTGTTAGTCTGAGTTGATTAGAGAAACAAGTTCATAGACACTCATATGTGTATAAGAAAGAGCTTTATATACAAGAGCAGTTAAATATTGAGAAAACATCCCAGCCCAGATCAAAGTCCATAAATCCAATATTAGCCCATATGTCTAATACCAATGTATAAAGCCCTCTTCAGACTCATGAACACATGCAATGATGCCAAATGCAGGAAGATCACAGGCCAGTCGGCAGAAGGTCTTGTGGATCCAGTGGTGGTGTGAGCACCTCAGCAATGGCAGGGGTCTCTGCGTGGCTCCTCTGGCTCCAGAGCTCTAGTGTAGTGCCATGTGTCTTGTCAACGGAAATGTCTCACAGGGAGTTAGCGTGTATCCTGCCTCCAACAAGCTGTTTATCTCCTTAGCGCCTCCAAATGAGGTCATCAAGCTGCGACCTGATTGACAGGCTAAACTCCATCCCTCCATTCTTAAGCCTCAAATTGACAACAGATTATGTAACTACCACAGATTCCTAGGGAAATTGGTTATTTTTTTCATGGGCTTTTGGCTCATGCTTTCCTTTTCTGTTTAAATAAGACATTATTCTTTCTTCTCAGAACACAGAATACAGAACCACCACATTTTTCTCAACCATTTTATAGTAGCCTTTTGTGTGAATTTACAATTAATTTTAAAATGCTTCAATAGATTGACATATAAGACATTTGCCAATTTGTAAAACTGCTGAACAGAACGCTCTTTAGTGTCTTGATCAGTAGTAAAATACTCATGGAAATCTTGATTTTATTTTTAAATATGTTTAAATAACAGGACAGCAAACTGGTTGGTTCTTGTTCTAATGTAGTTGTACCCATAAAACCATAACTGTTCACAGGTGAAAAGAAGTTTGGAGGTCACTTGTTCTTATCTAACCCCATCTGGTGATACTGATTTAAGTTCTTACAGCTTTTACATGATAGAACTGGAAAATAATTTATTGCCAATCCATCATTATCCATTCCAGTGATGTTACACTAGCTCTACAGTGGGCGAATGGAATAAGTAAGAGCAACTCTTTTGAAGAACACAAGAGGCTTGAAGAATTACAGGGTGGGTAAGGGAAACTCAGCTAACATTAAAAAAAA
>NW_022111358.1:18567500-18569869 GCF_000313985.2 Echinops telfairi
TGTGTGTGTGTGTGTGTGTGTGTGTGTGTTTTCACCTTCTTGTGAGCAAGCCATGTGGAGCCACACTGAGACCTGGAAGAGCCCTGGAGGTAGTTCCACTGCCACTGGATCCACAAGATTTTGCACCCACTGGCCTGTGATCTTCCTGTATTTTACACCATTGCAACAATCACTGTATGAGTCTGAAGAGGGATTTATGAACTAGTATTGGACTTATGGTCTAATATTGGACTTAGGTACTTGATCTGGACCAGACTTGGATGTTTTCTTAATATACTATTGCTCTTTGATATAAAACTTTCTTATACATACATGAGTATCTCTGGATTTGTTTCTCTAGTCAACTCACCCTAACACTAGGTGAGCTATCAGCTAAATCCACACAGAAGAAGCATACCTGACTGTGTGATCCAAGAATGGTAAATAATAGAACCCAAAGCTGGAGAAGGCAACTGTATTAGCGCTTAACTTCTGAGCACTCTATTTTTAGAAGGCTATGGATGATGGTGGAAGCCCAAAATCCATTTGCAAGGTGTCCACGTGGATTAAGCCTCTGTGAATCTCCTGTGACCATTGATAAGGAATGGAATAATCTTGCTATCAGACAGAATGCATTGCAAAATGGATTAATGCATATGTAGTTAGGTTAAAATTTAACACCATATCATTTGTTCTCCCTTTTGACCCATTTTTAATTCATATGAGTTTTTATTTATTTCAATTTTCTATTAGGTTGAGTTTTTCTCTTTCAGTTTGTTGTTGTTTCTGGGTTTTGGAGGGGTATGTTTTTCTTTATAAGAAATTCAGGAAAGGTGAATCTACAGAGAGAGTAAGTGGATAATAGTTTTGTAGGGCTATGACAGGGGAGGTCGTGGGGAGCGGGGAGCTAATAATAATGAGAAGGAAGAAAATGTTTAAAATTGTGGTGATGATTGCACAACTTCTTGAATATGTTTAAACCATTAAATTGCATGTGAGTTCTATGCCAATAAAAATTTAACTTGTTTTAAAAGACAAACCAAAGTTTCTCAGGTGATGTTGGGTCAGTATCAGCTTAGAAAGATGTGAGGAGGGCCAAGAGAGACTAAGATCTGGTTGGATTCGGTTACAAATGTCCAATCTTTCTGCATTTCTTACAACTTTCCAAGCACCCTTTCTGTGTTTGGTTATTTGCCTTTTGATGTTAAGTTGCTGGAATTTTACATATATTTTATTTGTATGTATATTTATTTTACCTCTCACTTCTGCTTTGTCAATTATTAACCTGGGAAACAATCAAGCTGAAAATGAGCAGAAGAGAGTGATGCCTGAGGACCAGGCACTCTGTCAGACAGATGTAGAATGCTGTTGTTGTTGCTGTAGTATGTAGTTACTTATTGATTTTGTCTCTTCCCCCAGTAGATCGCAAACTCCATGAAGGCAGGGAGTTCTTATCTCCATCACAGCATTCCCAGTGTCTGGAAGGGAACACTGCTTGGCACTAGGTAAGTATTTAGCAAGTTGGACAAATTCGCTAGATGCTGGACAAATTGAATACTCACTGTTCAAAAAATTATTATACAGAAAATCTAGAATAAGTGAATGCCTAGAGGCCGCAGTTTAATAGTGATCACCAGAGGGAGGTGAGAGGAGAGTGGGGGAGGGTTGCTAAGGGGTCACTGAGCTTCAGTGAAGGGTGATGGGAAATATGAAAATAGACTATGATGCTTGCACAGAATTAATGTCACTGAACTGCTGCTGAGCCAGTGGCTCTTCAAATGTTATTTTTTAGCCAAAGACCTTGGCATCCAAGGTCAAAAGTTCCTCAAACCCCTGGACCCCGTGTAAAACCAAGATCGTGCTTTCTGAAGAGTCCTGAAGACAATCTAGATGCTTAAATCCACATTTCCTTCTTAAATGAAGTCCGCATCAGCCAGTTGCCTCCTAAGCATCTCCAGATGAGATTCTCTTTTAGCTAAATATTTAATCATATTATGATCACAGTTTCATGACTTCAGGGAAGGGTTTTACATAAAGAAGCCAAATGAGTGAATTGCTCGGATCACAGCTTGGAATTATTTCCTTGAGGTTTTCTCCCACTGGGTATGCGGCATGTGCCCCTCTTTCCCTCACAGGGTCACTTTGTCCATCACTGCCCTTGGGAGCAGTGTGTGGGGAGCTGAAAAGAAGCAGAAACAACTGATATCGAGAGAATACCAGGCCTTCTGCTGAGCCGTTTGCTGATGTTTCTGATAGGGTGTTATCAAATGTGTACGGTTGCACTCATTCTACGAATAAATAAACTAAGACTTGAAGAGGTTTTGAGGGTTATCTTGCCGAAAGTCATCAAAATAATATATATGTTGAAGCCATAATTTGATATAACATCT
>NW_022111358.1:18571784-18582144 GCF_000313985.2 Echinops telfairi
TTTAAAAGGAAGAGACGTGGCACAAACAGAAACATGCACGCCTATGCTCATTGCCGCACTGTTCGTAAGAGCAAGAAGTTGGAAACCACCCAAATGCTCCTCAGTAGAAGAATGGATAAAGCAGCTTTTGTGTATAGACACACAATGGAGTACTACACATCCCTAAAATACAATGATGAAACCATGAACACGGCAGGCCACGGACGGATCTAGAGAACATGATGCTGAGGGAAGTTAGTCCATCACAAAAGGACAAATATTGTCTGAAACCACTACTGTATGAATTAAAGACCATGATGAAGACTTGCCTACCAAAGGGAATGGATTTGGTAGGTTACCAGGTCGAAGGAAGACAAGAGAGGGTAGATGAAGCAACTAGAGGATTAACAGATGCTGAGTTGGGTGAAAGGGAAGATGGAGGACCACGAGGAAGGAGAGGAAGCAGAGGAGGTGGGTGGGCTACAGTATGAGGGCAGGATGCACGGGTGGCATGAACTGTTGAATGAAGAGTTGATATAAATGTAAACCCACAGCATAGCGGTTACGAGTTTGACCTCGGATCTACACAATCAGCTGTTCAGGACTACCAACTGCTCCCAGGGGAAAAGACAGGGCTCCCTGCTGCTGTAAACAGTTCCAGGTTTGGAAACCCACAAAGGCATTTCTGCCCTGTCCTAGGGAGTCGCTGTGAGTCGGCATCAGCTTGTTAGCTGTGTGTTTGGTTTTATGAGAGAGCCTCAGGAACCCCACAGAGGGTCTCCGTGAGTCTGAGTTTGTTTCTTGGCTGGCTCTTTGGATCCACCAGACATCTTAGTAGAAAGGTCCAGTTTTCTCGTAACGTATCAAGAGTCCTTGAAAACCCTGTGGGATACCAAACCAAACCCAACCCACTGCCATTGAGTCATTTCTGACTCCTGGTGACTCTAAGACAGGGTAGAACTGCCCCCTGTGGGTTTCTGAGACTGCAACTCTTTACAGGAGTAGAAAGCCTCATCTTTCCCCCCCAGAGGGACTGCTGGTTTCAAACTGCTAACTTCAAGGTTAGCAGCCCAATGTGCAACCACTATCCCACCAGGGCTCTTGGGGAGTACAGTTCTCCTCTAAAAGGCGGTCACCATAAAACGGAATCTGCTGGCAGCAACTGCTGGATTTGTGTTTTGGGTTCTTTTCTTTTTCCATCGGTGCCTCAGGATGACAAGAGTACAAAAACCCACTGCCATAGAGTCAGTTCTGACTGCTGGCAGCCCTCCATAGGGTTCCTGGGGCTCTGTCAATCCTTAGGGTGGCAAACAACCTCACTGCTTCCCTGACAGTGCCAGCAGGGCGCCTGACCGTACAAGAGAGCTGCTATCTATTGTACCTCTGTCTGTCGAGTAGTCATGCAGTGTGCAGTACTCTGATCGAAACCAAACCCACTGCCATCGCGTCGACTCCCACTCGCAGCAATCCTACGCGACAGTGTAGAATAGCCCCTTTGGGTTTCCAGGGATCCGAATCTTCATGGGAGCCGACAGCCTCATCTTTCTCCCCCAGAGCGACTGGTGGGTTCCAGCCACTGAGCTTGCAGCTGGAAGCTCAGTCCATGGTCCACTCTGCCCCCGAGATCCTTAGTCTTCAACTAAGTCAATCAAAATGAACATTTTAAAAAGAAAAGGTGAAAGGATAGTTGTCTGTGAGCTATACTCTATGAAAAGGGTGCTTATATTTATTTATTCCCTCCCCAAGACCTGCCAGAGAGGCAGAATACAGATACCAGATTCGTTGTCACGGAATCCAGAGTCTTTGTGTATTTGCATTTGTAGTTCATAAAACCAGAGATTTTTATGACCGTGGCATAATCGACAATGAAATGAGAGGCCGAGGGAAGTTGTTGCCAATGCCCTGATGGAAAGTTCTTGAACAGGCCTCGACTACTGTTGCAATTGTGGTGGAGGGGAGGCAAATGCCCTCTGTGGGTTAAAGGAGGCCACCATGGGCCCAGAGATGTCTTCTGGCCTGAAGATTCCACCAGTCACCAGGGGCTGAGCATTCACCAAGGCCGTCTTCATGGTCCCACTCCACTTCCCCAATCACCTAGCTGGCCCTTGTGGTGGCATTCCCTCCACAATCAACCCTGAAAATGTAATTCACCGGCCAACTCTCACCTGCCCAATGTTTTGTATTAGGCTGCCCTCTAAGAATAGCTTTCACAAGGATCAGGGGTGTTGGGGGGCGGGGGGAAGCAAAGGAAGAATGATACTTTGTGACATATGGCAATTATATAACTCAACATGCCGTGTCTAGAAATAAAGTATGGTCTATGGCTACTACCATAGTCATCATAGCAGAGGTGAGCAGCTGTGACAGACGTAAGCGTGTGATGACCTGTGCTTTAGATTACAGCTAGGCCGTTGGAGACAGGCGTTCTGATCTGTGTTATTGGTCTTTGTAGCAGAGTGGTTTAACAATGGTTGTTGACTGACTCGATGAATGATGGAGGATCCTGTTCAGAATTTCTAGAAAGTCATTAAATCTGCCTATGAATAATTCATTCTTCCAGAGACCAAAAAAGACACCCATTCTTCCTCTCAAACAAAGCAGAGGTCCATCCTATGCGAATAAGAGAGCCTCCACCATGGTTGATACTGAAGCACATGAACTTGCCCTGCAGAACAATCGCACTGCCCTTGAGTCGATGGCAACTCATAATGAAGCCCCCATCCCGGGAGTTTCTGAGAGTGGAACTGTTCACAGGAGTAAAGAGCCCTGTCTTTCTCCTACAGAGTGGCTGGTGGTTTTGAACTGTTGCCCTTTCTATCACAGCCCAAAGAGTAACCACTACACCGCAATGGCCAAGATCTATTCTGATTAGTCTGGGTCAGACCTTACCAGCCATTACATTTTGGAAATCACCCTTGGACACAGCCACAGGACATTACTTTAAAAACTTAGGACTTCTCCAGACCTTGCTGAATTCCCAACATGCCTTGGGAAACCTTGTCTTTTCTTGTCTTAATAGCATGGCAAATGTAATGCTCCCTGGAGGAATAATTGTGGGGAATTAGTCTCTCCTTTCAACACAGCGAGAAAGCCAGCTCAGCAAGCCGATGGCATTTGCTGCAGGTTAGAGGACTGTCAACACCTCGCTCCTCCCTCCACACAAAGAGAACATTAACACACTAAGTCACATTGAACAAAAGTCTCCCAAACAGCTCATCACCACCATTTTTGGAAACCTTAATTTTCACAACGTTCATGTTCGTTTATACTGTTTCATTCCCCCTCCCACTTACATTTTTTTTTTAATCATCAGCCACACAATACTAATTATCCAGCTGGCACAACTTGAGGCAAAGGGTTTCCAAGTTGCCTCCCCAAATTGAAGCTGTCAGGAGAAGAGCTGAAACCTGCATTTCCTCCTACCACTCAGTGCTCTAATTAAAGCAATAAATACGGCTCCTTCCCAGGGAGAAGTAGGCAGCGAGGAAAAATCTCTTCCGATCCATTAGTCCCACAGTGCGATTTGCAGGATTTAAATTGCAATTCACATAGGACAGTGGAGGAACCTGTGCCCATAGACAGAAGAGGAATCAGGAGGCAGGAGGCAGGGAAGGAGAGTAGCCCCTAGAGACAGGCAGGATCAGAGAAGGAAGTGAATAGGAGAGAGACCTGGGAGGGTGAAGTGTCCCATAAGCCTTCTCAGTTCTCATTAGTTGGAACTCACTTGATAGAATTAACCATTAGAAACATCTCAGTGATCATTTAGGTCACAATTTCACTTGTGGGATGAATCACGGGCTTTTGTTTGCTTGTGTATCTACTTTTGTTCTAAAGGGGGAAAAGCATTACATTTTGTAAAGGTATTCTATGATCACTATAAAGCATTCCAGCCATGAACAACTGCATTAAAAAGACAGCTCTATTTTGTCATTTTAACTTTTCCAAGATTTATTTTTTCCCCAAGCAAAAGCCACTGTGAGCATTGCACTTGGGTGGTACCAATGGGTTCTGGGCTTGGTTGCTAACCGAAAGGTCATGCAGAATGGCCTTGGGAAAGAGTCCTAATGCTCTCCTTCCATAACAGATAAACGATGAAAGAAGGTTGGCCTTGAGCATTGGGCTCTTTTAAAAATCTACCCATCAGAAGCAGGATTGCCTTCCCTATGAGATGAGTAGACACAATTCAGTATCATTGTAGCTCACACTTTATACTGCTGTGAGAGCAATGCTAGAGTATCTATCACATGTACCAGTAGACCTAGCAACAATGAAAACACAGCATGTTAAAATAAATCTACCGATATGGAATCAAACTGACAACAGCAATTTGAAAGATGAGATAGGAACCTTAGGGGACCATGAGTTTATGTAAATGAGGGAGGAGCAGGTGTCCTCTGAAAAGGAGGATGAGAATGGCTCCCACAACTCACAACTCAAAGACCCCAACCCACGTCACCGAACCGAACAAGTAGAGGAGACTTTCCTTGGTGTGCAGTCCTGCTGTGTCCATTCCCAGCAACAAAATCAAATATATTATTTAAAATGAAAAAACAAAATGATTCTACCCCATTCTACTCTGACATCCATGGAGTGCCCTGAGTTAAAACTGACTCTCTGTCAACTGTTCAGGTGGAGTGGTTTTGCAAATAGTTTGTGCTTAACTACTTTTGTAAAGGTGGGAAGTATCAATACAGCAAGTGGTGCCACAGAAGAAAGGGCTGGCAATCTACTTCCTTAAAGATCACAGGCAAGAAACCTTATCGAGCAGGTCTATTCAAAAACACGTAACAACAACAATGAAAAATAACAGAACAATAACACATGGGATGGCCATGGGTCTCAATCAACCCAACAACGAAGAGTTTGTTTTCCTGGTTTGTAACAATAAGGGAGTATCAGCTTAGATCCTTTTATACATACAAAGACAAAATAATAAATAGATTGGAAACTTTATAATAATAGGATTATGCTGGGATATTCTTGCAAAATAGCCTTCACCTTAATTTTAGCTCATTTTAATTGAGAGGGGGAAAATATTAGCTGACCTATTTCTTATTTTCCCAAAATATCCCTCCAAGGTTAATAAAAGAGACTATGAAAACGATCTAGAAATAGGAATCATTATGTCTTTCAATTTTACAAAATAAATTGTAGTTTGTGACCCTATGAATTATAACTTTATCAAAGGTCAATGTCATACCTCTTCAGTGGCGTGAATTACTTAAGAGGATCCTTCTAGCTATGGTCTTTGGAACTTCCAGCAAATGATGGGGTCGGGCTATGCAAATGAGGTGCTCATGGCTCAGTAAGGGGCTTAGAAAGCTTGCTAATAATTTAAAGAAGGTGACTTTTGTGGGGGCTACTCAACTCACTGTCACTGATTCCACTTGGAAGCAGCCCTGTGGATTTCTGAAGCAATGTATCGTTATGGAAGCAGAAACCTTCATCTTTCTCTCAAACAGTGGCTAGTGAGCTTGATCTGCTGACCTTGTGGTTACCAGTCCAATGTGTAATCTACTAGACCACCAGGGTTCCCTCCTTGTAGTTAGGACCATACAAACAATGTGTATGAAACCTTACTGAAGGAATTGGTCGATCTTGCCATCCCACAGGCTTTCAAAGAGCCAATCCTAGAGCAAGGGAGTAGGAAGAGAATAGGAATCAACTAGCACCAAGAAGGAGATTCCCCAATGGAGCACATCCTTTGGACCTGGCCCTTCTGCACAAGAACTTCACAGACCTAGGGAAGTTGATGGAGGAGTGGTGTGACTCTGGGTCCTTACTAGTGAATTGAAAAATCCACCAAAAAACTCTGTGCTCATAAACTCCGTAAGTTACTAACCCAGATGCTTAAAAGACTGAAATGCCTGAAAATCACTCAGGAAGAAATAGATAGCCTAAGTAATCCTCTACCTTATAAAGCATGCATTCTCTTATAAAGCATTAAATTCTGTTGCGTTTTTTAACTAGGGGCTATTACAGTTCTTATCACAAGCCGTACATATATCCATTTTGTCAAACACATCTTTACATATATTATCATCATTTTCAAAATATTTTCTTTCTACTTGAGCCCCTGGCATCAGCTCTTCATTTTCCTCCTTTCCTGCCCCACCCTCTCCATCCGCCATGCCCCCTTGATAATTTATAAATTCTTTTTTTTCCTTCATGTTTTACATCGACTGCTGTCTCATTTCAGCCACTTTTTTGCTGTCCATCCCCCTGGGCTGGGGCCATATGTCAATCATTGCGATCAGTTCCCTCTTACTTCCCCTGCCTCAACCCCCACCCTTACCCTCCTAGTATGCTGCTCCCCTTATTGGTCCTGAAGGGGTTATCTGTTCTGGATTCCCTGTGCTTTGAGCTCTTATCTGTAGCAGTATTTGCATTCTGGGCTAGTCAGATTGGTAAGATAGAATTGACCCCAATTCTCTTGGGCTTTGTTTATCAGAAAATGCCTTTATTTTACATTCACTTTTGAAATAGCGGAGTATTCTCAATCAATCTAGAATTCTAAATGGACAGCCCTTTTAAATTCTATCTTAGAGGAATTTAAATATGCCATTCCATTGTCTTTTAGCTCGTCTCACTTTCGAGAAGGTTAGCCCTTCCTCTGACTGTTCCATGTGTGATCAGTCTTTGTGTTTTTCTGGTTTGGTTTAGATCATTTTCCTTTAGGGTTCTTATATTTGGTTCTCAGCAGTTGGAGTACATGATGCGTATGTGAGGCTGTCAGAAAGTGAAACATGGACTTACTGTGTGGTCCTACAGTTCCACTCTGAGCCGAAAGGGCAGACAGTTCTGTATTTTGAGGCTTATCTTCCATCACTCCATCATAAAATGTTCCCTGCTATTCCTACGGTTTCCACCGTTCCTGCGTGACGTTTGCTAGCTTTTTGTTCGCTATTTTTCATCAAGTTTGGAAAATGTTTGTTATCTTTCAGATTTTATTCTGCCCCACTCTTGTTCTTGGATTCTCATTACATGTATATGGAAGTACTTGCTATTTTCCCAAGGACACTGATGTTTTGTTGACTTTTTCGTTTCAATTATTTTTCTTTGCGCTTCATTTGGGGCAGTTTTATTTGATCTCCCATTTTAAGAGCAATGACAATATGAGGAAATGGACTGTACTGGGCTACCATCTCAATTGGGCCCCAATCCCTAACTGAAATTGAGAAGGGTTCAAAACAATATCAATTGAGAATTACCAAAACACGAAAACTATTTTTAAATGACTGGAAGCTTGTCCTTCCAGAAGACATTAGGTTTCTAACTTATTTTTCCGGAGAGCAGAACTAGGCCTGATGAGAAAAACATGTGGGAAGACCCCTTTTAGCCCAAAGGAGCCTGGTGCTATCGTGGGTTCCGAATTGGGCTGCTAAGGGCAAGGACAACAGTTTAAAGCCACCAGCCACTTGAAGATAAAGACGAGTTTTTCTAGTCCCCGTAAAGAGTTACAGTCCCAGAAACTCTCGGGGACAGCTCTACCCTGTCCTACGAGGTCCCTGTCAATTGGAGTAAACTTGACGGAGGTTGAGTTTGGATTTTGGGGATTTTAGCCTAAGTTCCTTCATTCAACAAATATGCTTTGAGAAGCTCTACTATATTAAGTCATTATTGTTGACACTTGAGAGATGCCATCAGACAAAGCAGATACCATTTCTGTCCTTGCGGAACTTACAGAGGACCTTCGTACCATGCTTGGGAAGGCACTCGGCTGTTCATCTAAAGGCTACTGGCTGGAACCCACAGTCACTCACAGGATGACAGAAGTAACCAGTCCGTGAGGATTTCCGGCCTTGGTGCCCATGTGGGTCAGTTCCACGCTTCCTTTAGAAGCCCTGTGATTCAAGACCTATTCAGTGGCAATGCGTTTGTTTGTTTTGTTCTTGTCATGTTTTAGCTTGGGCAATCTAAGAATATAAGAAATCAATAAAAGGAAAACTTTGAACGGTCAAACATTGACAGAGTACCTCTCCAAAGGCTGGAATCTTTGATCCTTCAAATTCCCTATAAGGATCACCAGAAGGTTGATTATTAACCAGCACTGAGAATGAACGTGAATGGATTTCTGCCTTGTCAAAAGATAGGACCAGTGTCACCACATTCATTAAGTCGATGTAATAATTTGGTTTCAACCTCTTGCTCTCACGCATATTAAAAAAACTCCCCCAAAACTGTGAAGGCCATTCTGACTCTTGGTGGCCCTACAGAACAGGGAAGAGTGCTCTGCCAGGTTTCTGAGACTGTCAGTCTTCATCAGAACCGACAGCCTCATCTTTCTCTCTCTGGTGGGTTCGAACCTTTTGAATTACTGATAGTGTGCGCTGCCAGTGTTCTTACACACAGTACCATGTAAACTCTGTTTGGCTGCCTCCCACGGATTCTTTATGCCTTACATTAAAAAAAAGAAAAAGAAACAAAAAACACTTCTCTTCCTCTGACCTCTAATGCTGCGTTCATCCTACTGGGTGCCAGTGCCTTCAAGCAGCTTTCTACTCACAGCGGCCTCACGTGCGAGAGTGGAGCCGCCCCAGAGGGTTCCATAGGCCATCATTCTAACCATTCACCTTTGTACATTGCCTTTCTTGCGCTCTGTGGTACTGTGATTGGCTGTGTGGGGTCTGTATTTTAATCCGTGTGCTCTGGAGAAATAAGGAGTCTGTTTCCTTCACTACTTTAAAAACGGGATCTAGTTCAGTTGCTGCAACATATGCAAAAAACATTGATTTGGTGGTGAATGATCAGATCATTGAATAGGAGGACACGTGGGAAGAGGAATTGTTCATCTTTAAATTGTGGAGAGCATGGAGTGGCTAAAAGCCATGGAGAAAAGAGAGATTCCCCAAGGCTTGGGTCTTTTATTGATTTCGTTTTCTTCTTGGAGACCATCAGAAAGGGGCATTGGCCACCCTCGAGTCCACGCTGACTCAGAGTGGCCCTATAGGACATAGTGGAACTGTCCCTTTGGGCTTCTGTGGTAGTAAATCTTGACAGAAGCAGACGGCTTCATCTTTCTCCCAGGGAGCACCATGGGTTTGAGCTGCTGCCCTTGTGCTTAGCAACTCAACAAATAGCCCACTAACCGCCAGGGCTCCTTTTGAATACCTAGAACTCTAGCATGTCAGAGGGACCTTAGAATTTTTCTAATGTCTCACGTGAAAGAGGAGAAAACTCTAATCTGAACATACATGAACCCATGGGCACACAGGGAGCATTTTGAAGAGTTACTTTTTCAGAAATATTTTGAAACACACACACACAGCAAACCATCTGATTTAGGTTTGCAGTGTACCCCAAGCTGTTGACTCCAAGTAGCTGAAGACGGGAGACCGTGTGGACGCATGGAGCCAGGGACCTCCACCTGAGGCCCAGCCCCCCCCACGTGTGCAGGGTCCCCTGAGGCCCAGGTGCTGAAGGACCCCACAGGGTCTGACTGAGCACAGCTGAAATGCTGACAGCCCTCTGACTGTGCCGGTCACCACAGTAACTTTCCGAAACCTCCCACAGTCGGGGTGGGGGAGGGGAAGCCCCAAATCCCAAATATAATTTAATTTCCAGGGTAAACATTTTCATCTAAAAATGGCCAAGGCGTTCCTCGAGGCGACGCCGCTTTCTTAGGCTTTACCACACTGCCCCCTGGAGCATCCTTCCAAAACCTTCCTGTGAGGCTGCTGCTGCTACCTCAGGCATCCTGGAAGAAGTGGCAGCGAAGAGTGTTGCAGAGGGCTGAGCCCTCAGAGGGAGAAGCAGAGGGGAGAGGTGTGAAGGGCAGTCTCTTTCTCAGGTAGGCAGAATGCAAAACAAACAAACAAACAAAAAGTGTTTACTCTGCAAAATATTCCCTTTATCTTGAAAGACCCATGAGCTAAGTGCTTCATCACAATGAAGGACAGTCATTGGCCAATGGGAGAGCAGAAAGCGTACCTGATCCAAATGATCTCCCCTAAGATGCTGTTTCAAGACCTTGCTAGGGCATCGTGTGGTGTTGAGGTGCCCAGGGGTTGATTTTGAGCAATCACCGAACTGCTCCCCACAGCAGCTGCCCGCTTTGCAATCCCACACTCAATGGATAAAGACCCCCGCTTCTGCACATCTTCATGAACACTCCACCACCTGTGAGAAGGTACGCAAAATACGTGCAGGAAGAGCTGCCTCCTCAAAGTCGAGTCGAGCTCAATGCCTTAGATGAAATGAAGCTTTAGGGCCTGTATTAGTCTAGGTACTTTGGAGAAACAAATCCACAGCAACTCATGTATAAGAGAGAGTTTTATGTAAAGAAAAGGTGCATCACGAAAACATCCCAACCCAATGCTGCCCAAGCCCACAAGTCCAACATTAACCCATTAACCCAACACCAGTCCACAAAGTCCTCCAC
>NW_022111358.1:18582831-18584950 GCF_000313985.2 Echinops telfairi
CACCGGCACGTCTTCAGCAATGCATAAGGACCCGAACATTGGTTAGCCTGTAAAGGGATCACCATACGCCAGAGAGGGTGCCAAACAGAAAAGCAAACTAGCTGCTGCTCTCAACGTGCTTTTGGTTCAACGTGATTCCACTCCATTGTGCAGAGAACTGTGCTGTGCTCAAGGCTGCAGCCTTCTGGAACTAGGTCACCTGGCCTTTCTTCCGAGGTTCCTCTTAGTAGGTTCAAACTGCCAACCTCTCATTTAGTAATCAAGTGCATTTGCTACATCCAAATCCTCCAAACAACCCATGAAGTTGAATCTACCATTATCTGAATGCATTGCATCGAATCCTTTAGTGACTGCATAATTCCTTCACGATAAAATTCAGAGGGTTTATCAAATACTACGAAGGTTTTTCGGTTTTCCAAAAAAGAAGGCAAAATCATGACTTAGAAGCTCAAGGAACTGTCCTATAGCCACACAACCAGAAATGGCTGTGCAGAGATCTGAGCCTGGGTCTGTGGGTCTGTGTTGCTGTGAACTTGGAGAGGATCTGAGAGAAGCATGGCCTTGGGCAGCTCTATTACTTTGGGTGGTTACCTTTTCTCTCTAGACCTTCCATTTGCTCCACTGCAAAATGAAAGAGCTGCGTTGGAACAACTCAGGTTAAAAGCTCAAAACGTCTATACATCTATGGCATCGGCAGCTGAACAAGAATCATTCCATGGAAATTAGCAAGACAGATCAGCCAAAACACTGAAAGGAGGCCAAAGACAGAAGGTGTTGCTGGGCAGCATTGTAGGAATGGAAACTGGGTTTGCAAAGTTCGCAGACATGGGAAATGAAGCGCCCAGACCAAGATGTAGGAGACCCAGAGAGGTCCAAATGGGTGCCCTGGAATTCCATTCCACCTGCTTCTTAATTCAGAGACAAACTGGTTTTACACAGGTGGGCGTGCTACTCGGTCCATCTTACATCAAAGGAAACATGCTGTACACCAAATCACAAGTTCACATTTAGAGAACAGCTATAGATTCCGTTTATAGAACAGTATCCGCACTGGTTGGAAGGATGGGAGGACAGTAGAATTCAATGTTTTAGAACCATAGAAGTAAATGAAATGACTATCTATCCTTTTATCGCCTCCCTCTTCTGGAATCTATCAATCCCCTGCATCAGCAGCACACAGAGACCGCTCACGGTGAAATGCTGAAGCTTGAAAGATGGTTTCTAATAATAATAATAGTTATGAATTACTGAGGTTCATGAATGCCAAGAAGTTCCCAAGTTTCCTGTCTTTATCTCATGGTATTACAGCATTTGAAACCTTCAATGCCTCATTTCAAACCACACACACACACACACACACACACACACACAAACTATGCTGGGCAGTCCAGGTTTATTTTAGAACCTGGGATAAGGGATCATTTCAGCTCGGCCCTCCAGAAATTCTTAGTCTGTGGTCTATGTCATCAAAGCAAAGCCAAACAATAAGAAAAGCCACTGTTATATGACCAAGTGGTCAGGGCCATGAGAGTGTTATTCCTGGGGTGTCATGTGCCTCACAATCTGAATTCAGCCTGAGGTAAAGGGACGATGAAGAGCACTGTCGAGAGGACAGGGTCGATCCAGCCCGCTGAGGGAGGAGGGAGAGTGTTCTGGGCAAACAAAGACATGGCCCCGTGGAACAGTGTGACTGATTCAGGGAAGCGCAAGGAGCTGTTGGGGCACTAGGAAGAGCATCTCTGGGAGGGATGGAGGAAAGGTTTGCAGAGGCAGGTGGATAGCAAACCAAGAAAACCTTTGTAGTATCTGATGAACCCTCTGGATGTTATGGTAAAGAAATTAGGAAGTCAGTAGAGGATAGGATGCAATGCATCCGCCCATAAAGAAAATCAAGACTTAACAAAGTGCCTTGGAAAATGGGTTCTTGCAGGTGCTATTTGGTTACAATTTAACCTCATCGTTTGATCTCCCTTTGGAGCCATTGTTAACTTGTTCTAGTTTTTTAATATCTTCCACTTTCATTTTGATTAAGGTGTTTATTCTCTGTTTTACTTTGTTATTGTAGTTTTTGTTGTTGCTATATGTTTTTCTGTGTATAAAATCCAGGACAGGTAAATCT
>NW_022111358.1:18586373-18590279 GCF_000313985.2 Echinops telfairi
GAGTTGAAGGCAGCCCCGTCTTTCTCCTGTGGAGCAGCTGGTGGTTTTGAACTGCTGACCTTGTGGTTCACAGCCTAACGCATCACCACTATGCCACCAAGAATATACAAAAGTGCCTGAATATAGTATGCACTTACTAAGTGGTTGTTGGAGGGGGAAAGAGGTATTTTAAAATATAGGTTTCTTAATTCATGTTTGTCTACATTTGAATATATGTGTATATATCAGAAGATATATGCAGATATCTTTCTACAAGCACACACTTGAAAGCTCACACCTATACCTCAACTAAAAAGAGCCAACTAAATAGATAAATGCGGGTGAGGAGATAGGCAGGTGGGTTAGCAGCAATGCATTTTGCTAATATAGACATAAGAAGAGATACAATAAAAAAAGAGAAAGCATTAAACGGTTGTTGGAATGAGAGCCACCATACCCATGGATTCGGGACTTTTCCAGGGATTCTAAGATGGTCATACTTTAAACCTCACCCAAGGTGTGGTGGCCTCATCCTCACTTAGGGTATTAGCCAGAGATCCAGAACCATCTATCCATTGTGGAGCATCCAAACCCACAGACCTTGTCAGTAGTCTGACTTAGAGAGCTGAGATAAGAACTGGAGTGCTCTACCCAGCGGGGACACGAAGGGTCAGCCTGGTGATCTTTCACACCCTGCCGTCTATAAGGATAACAGTAAAATGCAAACTTAGTAAAACCCATAGTACGATTGCAGCTCACATATCCCGGGATCTTTCCAGGCTTGCCCAGACCCCCCGGGACCCTCTCACCATGCACCACCCCCACCCCCACCCCCCGTAAGCCAATAGAGAAATTCAAGACCCATGAGGCCCTTCTGGCCTCAAATGATCCACTCCCTACACCCGGGCTCGGCTCTGGGGGCTTCTGGAGTATCCGCTGAGCACTTGGGAAGCTTTGGCTCAAAAAGGAGGCCTGTTTTCAGTGGATTTCCTGGATTTCACAGCTGTGAATAAAAGAGTTAGACTACAAAACCTCCATGGGTTTCTGCACAAAGCCCTCACAGTCCTCCGGTGTAAACCCACATCGCTTCCCTGTCCCTCTGTCTATCGTACACACACACACACACACACACAGAGGCATCAATTATAGGTCTGTCCTCTAGGGCCTTGTCAAGCATCAAGCACCTCCTTCCCATCTGGGCATTATGAATCCTTAAGAATAATTATCTACATGAATGCAGACAGAGCCTTTCATACACAATTTTGGATTAAAATGATGCAAGCGTTTTTTGTTTTTTTCTCCCCAAGTCAAGGTGCAGTGGTACAGTTTATCCCATCCCCCTCCCACCGCCGGGAGAATCTCCATCTTCATGTTGTGGGCGGTGAGTGTGTTGCTATGGTGATGATTGTGGCTTCATCGAGGGGCATGAAAACTAGCAGCAAGAAAAGTGCTTGTATTCACCCTTCAGTCATGCTTCCGTCTTCTCTCCCCCAGCAGTCTCTCCCCTACAACCCGCCATGGTTCATTGTGTCTGGTGTCCCTGAAGTCTGACCCTGGCCTGGAGGGCCGCTTCTGATGAGGAGGGGAGGTTACCCAATAAAGGAGTCTGCCGCGGCAGCTCCCAGTCAACACTTGAAAGGTTCCAACCAAGAAGTGCAATCAAAAATCACCCCCAGGAGAGCTCTGTGGTGGCTCAGTGCGACCTGACAGACTTTTCTTCTGAAACCTTCTCAGCTACACGAAGGCGGCGGCGGCACTAAACCAAATCCCCCAGGTGCCCTCGGGGCCTCGTATTCTGGGTGCTACCGTCGCAACCCCAGGAGAGCTCTGTGGTGGCTCAGTGCGACCTGACAGACTTTTCTTCTGAAACCTTCTCAGCTACACGAAGGCGGCGCCGGCACTAAACCAAATCCCCCAGGTGCCCTCGGGGCCTCGTATTCTGGGTGCTACCGTCGCAACCGCACAGCCTTCAGAAACAGACCTGAACTTTCATCGTACGTGGGTACCCTTGACAAATCCTGTAATCCCCTGGAAGTTCACCTCTCAGAGCCACAGTTTCCCTTATCTTTAATTCTTTACTTGTTTTTAATTATGGGTCATTTTCTCGGTAATGGTAAGGCCTGGCATGTTGTATATAAAGCTCATGGTTCGCATTATATTTCCAAACATGAACACTCTCAGATAGATGCGTATGTAGCACTTTGCTTCCAACAGATGCTATGGAAACCGGAGGGGCTCCAGGCTACAGAAGTGAGATAAGCCTTCCCTCTTAAAGCTTACACTCTAGTGTGGGAAACCCCACTTAATTACCGGAGGCAAAGGCAGAAGTCCAGGTGGAACCGGCACAAATAGATGGCTATGAGACTGCATGCAGAAAGCTGACCTGGTCTAAGAAATCAGAAGATGCCGCCTGAGGAACTGATCCATGAAGTGAGAGGTGAAGAAAGAGTATGAGTTTCCTAAGTGAACTGAGTACAGCTCTTCAGTTCACAGCTAAGTAAAGAGTTCACTGTGTGCAGAAGTAGGAATGTGAGAGCCTTCTAAGCAGAGGAGGCAGCAAAGACAACGCCTTGAAGTGGGAAGGAGCAAGGTCCAAGCTGAGGACTGGGAGAATTCCCTGCTGCTGGAGCAGAGGGAGATGAAGCGGAGAGGTGGTGAAGGGCGGGGATTGAGGGGCCTTGGAGGCCATGGTAAGAAATTCCGTCTATATCCAAAGATATAGACTATAATATTTTCAGCAGGAGGTGGGATGTGATCAAATTTACATTTTGGAGAGATGTCCCTGGTGTGAAGATCAGCTTGGAGGGGAGCAGGCAGACTGAGGACAAGGCTGAGGACAGTGGCAAAGCGGAGTCCCCCAGTCAGGAGATGACAGTGACCACTCAAGTTGGAGAGCAATAGATGGGCTTAGGAGACACATGGGAAAGAAAATAGACATCTCTGGTGAGGATTTGGAATGGAAGGTGAAAAGAGAAAGGAAGGGGAAGAAATAGAAAGATTTGGGATCCTCTTTGAAACGCAGAGGATGACCTTTAAGTGTTTCCAAGTCATTAAGAGACACAGTTATTCGAGGCAAGCGTCATTACTAATACCCAATGAAAGCAGGTTCCTACTGGAAACACAGCACTACCTGGATACACTTGACTAGCCTCCTGTACTCTTTCTCGCCTCTATGTACACAAAAGCTGGTACAGGCTTTACCATGGGAGCATCTATGTGCGTTGTTCCAAGTTCAATGTTTTGTTATGGCCACCCACATCTCAGCATTACTGTAGAACCCCGGACCTCGACACTGATCCGTTCTAGAACGAGCATCAAGATGCGATGCGATCGAGTTCCGAATCAATTTTTCCCATAAGAAATCATGGAAAACAGATTAATCCATTCTCAGCCACCAAGTTTTTACCCTAACCTTGCCTTTTTACACAAAACATTACTCACAAATGTCAAAATAAATCAGTTCAGAGTTAAATAATATAATTTAAGTAAGCACATTAAAAAAGTTTTTCACAACTACAGGACGGCCCATACCTTGAGCTGGATGAGGATCTGGATCTGTGGACACGGAGGTGGGGAGGAGAAGGGGAATCCCCTTCCATAAAACCAACTGGGAGCTGCTTTTCAGGAGTTTTTCCCTTTCTTTGACTTTTTCCACTAGGACCTGGCTGGCTTTCTCTAAAAAAAAAAATCTGTCTAGTGTGGTCTGCTATTGGCATTTCCTTAACTGTTTTCTAAAAGGGGTTACTAAATTATCATGAACAATATCAATAACCCAGTTAACCAGTTCCTTGTCCTGATGATTCTTTTCAAAGAACTCTTTCTTAGGAATTATGGGTTTTTTCTAAAAATAGTACAAAAAGCCACAAAAACTAAGAAAATTACAACAAAACAGCCATGAAAGGTTTAAACAATGCACACTAACAACCC
>NW_022111358.1:18591450-18607213 GCF_000313985.2 Echinops telfairi
CTTGCCAGCTGAAGCAGGGAACTGGCTAAGGCCCCTGCACCCTGATCCGACTATCAGAAAGCAAGAGACCCAAGAACTAGAAAGGCAAGGCTCGCCGAGTCTCTGCCCTTCAATTAACTCCACATGTGTTTATCGGCCAGGTTGGCACAATAAACTACCTCACCCAAGAAGCTCCCCTCTTTGCACAAACACTCCTTAGGTGGCATTGGAAATAGGTGCCTCAAAGAGATAGATGAAGTAAGGTCTGCATTTCACACCCTGCCAGCTGGGAGAGCCGACTTGCTTAGCTGAGTCCTGTCCTCTGAGGCTCATCCTGATGGTGGGGCAACTGAGAAGTAATGAAACCATCAAGTACACAAGGTCGGCTAAAGCCAACACCATCTCTTTTAGTTTCTATTACCTATAAGAAGAAGAAACCCCAGTGGAGCAAAGGTTAAGAACCTGCCTGCTAACTGAAAGGTTGGCAGTTCAAACACATGCAGCGGCTTCATGGGAAAGAGACTTGGTAGATCTCCTCTCCCCATGATGCTTGACTACAGCCTAGAGACCCCAATGGGAGCAGTTCTGCCTGGTCACGTGGGCTCCTCATGAGTCTCGGCCTACTCCCTGGCCCCTAGCAACATAGAGAAAGAGTCGCCAAATTTTCCAGAAGACTGTTAATGAAATTTAGCCAGGTCTCAATGGCAACTTAGGTAACTTTGTATGAGATGGGAGATCATATTAATTGTCTTGATTGTTTTTACCAGAAAACACCTTAGTCAAGCTCAGAAAGCACTCATTTTCAGACTTCTCATCTACTTAAAGGGGGCGAGAGAGGCATGTCAGGCAAGGAGCTGCGTTCACTATTCGATTGCAATATACGAGAGGGAAAAATCCAAACAGAAGCTGGAGATGCACAAGACCCCTCTTACTTTGATCTCCTTGAAGCTGTGCAGAAGGCACGGGTGCATGTGCTTCAGATCCAGCACACAGTAATCCAGTTGGTCCAATCAAAAGGCGTAGCCCCTTGGTTCTAGGGACTGATCATGGTCAGCCTGGGGTCCTCAGCTGGAGCAAGGACAGCATCTTGGCCACGATTGGGATTTTCGGGAGAGAGGATTGACCATTAACTGGAGTTGCCTGCTTGGCTGAGATCCTCACAGCCGTGGAGTTTGGGACCAGCGGTGAGGAAAGCAGTCAGAAGACAAAGAAGAGCAAGCTTCTGCGTGGCAGTGATCAAACACCTACTTCCGGCAGTTCTTGAAATGGAGCCACTTCCACATCCTCTCATTTATAATTCTGGGAGCCAGTAAGTCCCCCATGCTTGCTGAAGTTGTGTTTTTGTTTCTACAACTGAAATAGTTTGACAAAGGGGCCCGAGGCCCTAACAGAGGTCCCTGGGTGGCACTCCACTGCTAACCAAAAGGTTGACAGCTCAAACCTACCCAGAGGCACTTCGACAGACAGGCCTCATGATCTGCTTCGGAAAGGTCACAGCCTTGTAAACAGCCCCACTCTGCACCAGCAGTCGATCCGGGCTCTGGAAGCACACGTCTGTAAAAGACTGGCAGATCACACGCTTTTTAAATGAGGAGGCTAGAAAATCAATGAGGCAGTAAATCAATGAGCCAGCAGCAAAGTGGAAATCAGAAAATGAGAAACACAGGGAGAGTTTAAACAAAAGATTCGTGGGGGGTCATGCCAGGAGCCAGGCAGAGTAGGAGAATCCAGGAGGTAAGCCTTTCAATATGTCTGCTGTATGTGCCTTTGACCAGGCAAGGAACCGCTAAAGAACGCTGACTTGCTGCAAGGCAGTGAAGTATTTACTACAACTCTTGGCTTTCCCGCTGGGTCTGGACAAGGAGGTAGGGAGAAACACTGATAGGATGAGATGAGGCAGCTGGGAGTGACTGTGATAGGGCTCATTTTGATTGCCACCCTCCTGGGTATAAAACAAGCCATCTCAGATGCAGGAAGGTGTTAGGGCAGCGGTTCTCAACCTTGGAGTCGAATGACCCCTTCACAGGGGTCGCCTGATTTAGAACAGTAGCAAAACGACAGTGATGAAGTAGCAATGAAAATACTTTTCTAGTTGGGGGTCACCACATGAGGAACGGCATTAAGGGTGGCGGCAGGAGGAAGGTTGGGGAGCTCTCAAGAGTCAGACATGGAGTCCCAGACGGCTTTGACACCAGAGGAGTGGCAGAGAAGCAGCTATAGACGAACCAGGAGCCAGAGCACGAGACAGAGTGGTGGACTTCCCAGCCCACAGAGCAACTAAAGCTGGGTGCTTCGGGGCAGGAGGCTGGCCGGCCTGGTGGGGCAGTCTCTGGGCATTTCATTGAAGGATGTGGAGGTGCTGACCCGTAACAGACTTGGCGCTGAATGTCTGTGGGTTGAGGCTTACAGTGGCGTGAGATGCCTTATGCGCAGCCCTAAAAGAACTTGATTTGAATGGGTGGATTATGGTGCTGGTGAAGAACAGTGAAAGTACCACAGACACTCCAGAGAACAAACAAAGCTGCTTGGGAAGAAGTATAACCAGAGTGCTCCTGAGAGGACAAAATGGCTCAACTGCATCTTACGTACTTTGGACATGTTGTCAGGAGAGATGAGTCCTGGGAGAAGGACATCACGATTGGTCAAGGGGGGGAGGGGGGAGGGCAGTGACAAAGAGGAAGGCCCTCCACCAGATGGACTGCCACAGTGGCCGCAGCAATGGGTGCAAACATAACAGCAATCGTGAGGATGCGCAGGACGGGCCGTGTTTCAGTCTGTCGTGCACAGGGTCATGTGAATCAGACTCAATAGGATAGCACTGAGCAACAGAGCTCTGGACCAATCCTGGAGCTGGGCAGAAGCCAGGAGCAGAGAGAGGCAAGTCTATGGGCACAACGGAGAATCAAGGCTCCTGGCTAAACAACTGTCTCTGAGCACCTCACACCTGCACTGTGACCTGTTCACTTCCCTAATAAACTCCAAAATCCGGAGCATTGTCTGCGAGTTCCATTGGACTATTGCAATGAATTATCAAACCCAGCTGGAAAGAGGGCTGGGTGAGGTTATGTTGGTATCAGAATGAGCAAAAAGGGCCAGGGGGTGGAGACACATCTGAAGTCTGTCTTGTGGCTGTCAGCCTGAGGAGCCAGACGCGGCCAGATGTGGCACTTCCACACGGTTTTCTTCACGGGCCTCATTCCTCCAAGTGTCACTGGGAAAAGTTCTCTTCTCAGTCCCCCTGCTTCCCTCCTGATTCTCTACACCCCACCCCTGCTGCCCTACAATAAAAAAACGTTCAAACTAAAAACAGCTGGTCTATCTTTTCCTCAACAACAGGTTAAACATCTATGCCAATGGATAGATGAATGGCACTATCAATACAATTACCTTGAACCCCAGGGGGATGATTGATAATATTCTTGGTCAGAAACTGATCATAAAGAGCAAGCCTCACGTCCATTTGTACCTAAGCCATAAACACTGGGATGGGTGTGGGGCTTGCACATCATTCGAGCCTCATTCCAAAGAGCAAGTATTCCTGATGACACGGCCCTACTCATCAAGTGGCCACTAGAGATGGGGGTGCCACAGCAAGTGTGGTGAAGAAGGCAGAACTGCCCGGCTTTCAAAAAGAACAGCATCTGAGGTCTCAAAGGCTTGTCTTCCAGCCAGCAGTCATCTAAGTGCGGCATCAACGAAGTCCGCATGGAAGAAGCCCACCAGCCTGTGTGACCCAAGGATGTTAACAAGATCCAAATCCAAAGGAAAGAAAGGTATCCCAGCTCAAATTGTGTGCACTCAGTTTGCAGAAGACTATGGAAAACAGTGGGAGCCCAACACCCATTGCAGGCTCCCTATATACATTCAGCCTCTGACCACTCGATTCCCATTGACCGCGGTCGAGGGCTATGAATAACCTTGCTGTCAGACAGACGATTGTAAACTTGTAGGTGTAATTAGATTAAAATGTGCTGCCTGGTCATTTGATCTCCCCTTTGACTCATTTTGGACCTGTTCTAGATTTCAATATTCTCTGTTTTTTCTGGTTTATTTTAATATAGTAGTTGGCTCTTTCTTTCTTTCATATTCACTGTTGTCATTCTTTTGGGGGGGTTGGCATGTTTCCAAGTCCATGCAGCACAGGATGGATGGGTGTCTAGTGACATTAGTGAGTGCAATGGCTTATTGGGACATCCAAGCGGAGAGTAGAGATAAGTGAAGGGCAAATGATGAATATCGGAGGGGAGGAGGATGTTCTGGAAAGGATTGTGGTGATGTATGTACAATACTTTTTAAACGTGATTAATCTGACATCTCAATAAAACTATTGGGGAGGAAATGTAAACAACAAAACAAGTTACTGTCAAGTCTGACTCATGGCATCCCCATGTGGGACGGAGCAGAACTGCACTTCATAGAGTGTTCAGGGGCTGAGTTTTTGAGAGTAGATGACTATTCCTCTTGAGTGTTGCCCCTGGCACGGCAGACCATCGGATTATCCGACTCCACGTGACCAGTCCCAGTCTATTTCGGCTCACAGAGGCGAAGGATAGCCATCCGAAGGTATCTCATCTCATTGCGGATGACGTTCCGTTTTCCTAGATCCATACTTCATTCATTCCACATTCTGATTATTCATGGGAGAGATATATAGAAGACACAATTTAAATTTCCTCTCTGTGCCCTTACAAAAATCCCGGAGGCACCTTGTGATATCAGCTAGGGGTGCAGGATGATGAGGATGAGAACACTGGTTTTCTGCCTTATTCATATCTCTGGGCCTCAGCATTTCTTATCTGGCCAATGAAGGAGCTGAATCATTTTCTCTTAGGTTCCTCTTGGCTCTAATATCCTCAGATCTGTGATTTTTCCTCCACCTCTTCATTCAGTCTTAGCCATGGAAACTCACCAGAGGAATGTTTCCAAAGAGAAGATATCCCAAATCCACCTCTATCTCCCTCAGTCCCCACCCTGCAGTACTAGGCAGTATGATTTGGGGAATGCCTGGCATAACAAGCAGACTCCCGGGGAACTTTTCCCAGAGGACAAGAAACTCCCCAAACCACTTTCTCTGAATTGTGACGAAGCTGGTACAGTTGTTCGGAGCCCCTTGGAGCTTCGTGTTGGTCAGGGTTCGCTAGAGAAACAGATCAGTCAGATATGCAGAGATGGAGCCCTGCTGGCACCGCAGTTAAGCACTCAGCTGTCAGCGAGAGGCTGACACCTTAAATCTATCCAGTGGCTTCCCAGGGGAAAAACCTGTCAATCTGCTGCCTTAAAGGTCACAGCCCAAACAAACAAACAAACCATTTGGGTTGTTATGAGTCAGAATTAACTTGACAGCCCTCACAGCCACTATCTACGTGAGTGTACGTGTGTGTATGCGTGTTGTAAGGTCTCTCTGAGTCAGTTCCAACACATAACCACCTCATGTATAACCCACAAGCACTGCCTCGTACTAGACCATCATCACAATTGTAGTCGCCATGGTTGCACCCTTGTTTGCAGTGCCCTTGTCAATCCATCTCATTGACGGCCTTCCTCTTTCTCATGGATCCTCTGCTTTGATGAACAATGAGCACGATGTCCTCCTCAGGGATTAGTCTCTCCTGACAACATGCCCAAAGTACAAGATGAAACTTTGCAATCCTCATCGCTAGGAAACATTCTGGCTGAGATCTACTGGGCAGGTGAGGATTTCTAGGAAGACGACTGGTAATGTCCACTCAAGACTGTCCCTTCAGCCTGAGGCTTGTGTCGTGGTTCTCAAATAGGGTCAGCTGCGCCAAGACCACCCAGGGTCTCTGTCCATAACTCAGCATCCACAGCCTCTTCTTTGAGCCAATGAATCAAAATGGCTTTGAGACGGAATCTATACAAAGGAGTGCGACCACAGGGGCAGCATCTTGAGCATTACAGATACCCACCCTTCTGCGGCAGCATCGGTATCACAGCTGGTGGTGCAATGGTAAAACACTGGACTGCTGACTGAAAGGTTGGCAATTTGAACCTGCTCAGAGGCTCTAGGTTGGGCTGCTAACCATAAGAGCAGCAGTTTGAAACAACTAGTTGCTCCATGGGAGAAAGACAAGGCTTTCTACTCAGTAAAAAGTTACAGTCTTAGCAACACACACTGGCAGGTCTATCCTGGCCTATAGGGTTGCTAGAAATCAGAATTGACTTCACAGTCGGAGAGCCTTTGGGTGAGAGAGAGAAATCCCTGGCGATCTACTGTCACACAGACAGCAGCCTCAGCTGTCCCATGATCTGTCACCTGCGGTCACTATGAGTTGAAATTGGCCCTGATGGTATCCTAATAACAAGATGCAAAATGCAGGTCAGAATTTGTGGTTCTCTAAAGAGCAACAGTTTTGCCTCCTTTTTTTCCCCTCTCAAAGATCACAAATGAAAATTAAAATATATCCTCCTTACCATAATGTGTCTAAACAGCATGGGCGCTTAAAATAGGAAAGATGCATGAAGAGTCAACAGCATATAGTGTCTCCCCATTACAGTTAAAGTAAGGTTAGGACATGCTAGGTAAAGGTGCCTTTGTGACTCTCAGAAATATTAGAACTTTTAAACATGCTCTTGTGGACTGTGGATACCCCAAAAGCTGCATACCAGTCAGATTCAATTGCAGAGAACAAAACCGCTCTTGTCGGGTTTATCAGCATGGGACTTTATACAGGGAACCGGGTGCGTGCAAAACGTGGGGAGACTGTCACCTTGAGCTCAAGGCCGGGTCTGTGGAAATAACTCTCAGAACCACACTGGCTCACTAAGGGACCTCAGGCAGAGCCGGGAAGCCAGGCAACGACTGGCCTCCAAATCACACCAAGCCAGCTCAGCCTGCACCTGTGGGATGCAGGTCTTCCTGCCCAGTTACCTCCAGGTCAAATCCAAGCCTGGCAAAGGGTATCTCACTGGTTGTCAGCATGACGTTTGTGAGATCGAATGGCTGGGCCACAACCCCTAATGGTTTGTTAGTTGTGATGTAGTGATCCCCAATGATGAGATAATGAAATTACCTCTGCTGTGGGATCTGTGCGGAGCAGCCAATCGATTGAAAGGGAACTTCCACCATGGGGGGCAGATGTGAATATATATAGATAGATATAGATGATTATATATCTATATATACACTATTATATATATGGTTATATATATGTGATTATATGTATATGATTATATATCTATATCTATATCTATATGATATAGATTATATATCTATATGATATAGATTATATATCTATATATTATATATCTATATATGATATAGATTATATATATATATATAAAATCTCCCACAAAACAGAAAAAAGCTCTACTGGGCAGTGCTTTCAGCTCAGGGGCATCCACTGGAAAGGTTCTCTTTAGTCACAGTGAATTTTTTCATAAAAGCAGTTTCAATCAAACCATGTTTTTGTGATGGCTGATTTAAGAGAATAGCATGCAGCTGTGAAATTTTGCTTCCAGCTTGGGAAAAATGCTGCAGTGGTGTCAGGCATCAAGGAACAAGAAATCATGTCATTGTAAAGGTGGGTGAGTGCAGAGTGGAGACTCAGAATCCATAGGTTGGCAACTGAACACCCTTTTGCTTTTTGCTGGATCTATATCCTGCACCCGACCTTCAGTTCTTTGGACCTGCACCTCCCTCACTGGCATGGGGTCCATGCTGACCCACAGCCACCCTAGAGGGCAGGGAAGAACTGGCCCTGAGAGTTTCGAGACTGTAACTCTTAGAGACCAGAAACGGAAATGTCACATTTCCCAGACTCCTTTGCACTAGAATTCCAAGCCTCCACCTGGCCATATGACCCACAGATTTGGAACTGGACAATCTTTACAAGTGCATGAGCCATTTTCTTGAGCTGAATCTCCCTGTATAAGTACAGATGGGGGGGGGGTGATTCAAAAAATCCCATATCTTTCAATTCCACTTTTCTACATTTTTGTATACGGTTTTTGCTTCTCTAGAGAACACAGACTAAGACACTAGTGGCCATGTTATTGTTGACTGCCATCAAGTCAGCCCCAATTCATGGAAACGTTGCATGGTGTATTAGTCTGGGTGGACTAGAAAAACAAATTCATAGACACTCATATGTGTATAAGAAAGAGCTTTATATAAAGGGTAATTGTACATTAAGAAAACATCTCAGCCCAGTCCAGATCAAGTTCATAAATTCAATATTAGCCCATATGTCTGATACCAATCTATAAAGTCCTCTTCAGACTCATGGAACACATGCAATGACAATGAATGAAGATCACAAGCCTATGGCTGGGGAGTCTTGTGGATCCAGTGGTATTGTAAGCATCTCGGCACTGGCAGGGGTCTCCATATGGCTTCTCCACCCCAGGGTACTAGAGTAGTTCCA
Source organism: Echinops telfairi (assembly GCF_000313985.2). Lineage (NCBI taxonomy): Eukaryota > Metazoa > Chordata > Mammalia > Afrosoricida > Tenrecidae > Echinops > Echinops telfairi. Next base: position 18,599,814 of record NW_022111358.1, read on the forward strand.
TGTGTCTTGTCAGCTGCAATGTCTCCCAGGAGCAAAGAGAGAGAGAGAGAGAGAGAGAGAGAGAGTGTGTGTGTGTGTGTGTGTGTGTGTGTGTGTGTGTGTCTCCTACCTACAAGGAGGAATATGGAATCCCCAGAATCCTCCGAAGGCCAGGCCCACATAGAGGCCTCATTGGCTATGTCCTGATTGACAGCCTAGACCCCACCCCTTCACTCTTAATCCTCTCAAATTGACAAATCACTGTACAACTACCACACATGAAAAAAGAAACACTGCCCAATTCTGTGCTTGCTCCATGATCAGTTGCAGACTGACCCAGGTGGCCTAGTTTTTCATTAATTTTTAGAAGTAGATCACCAGCCTTCTTTTCCTAGTCCAACTAAATCTGGAAAACCCAAACCACTGCCACTGAGTTAATTCTGACTCACAGCAACCCTGTAGAACTGTTTTCTTGGAGTTTCTGAGACTGTAAATCTTTGTAAGAACAGACAGCCTCATCTTTCTTCTGCAGAGCAGCTGGTAGCTTTGAACTACCAGCATTAACTCACGGGACCATCAGAGTTCCTTAGTATAGAACAGTGGTTCTCGACCCCTTTGGGGGTTCAACAACCCTTTCACAGGGGTCACCCAATTCATAACAGTAGCAAACTGACAGTTACGAAGTAACAACAAAAATAATTTTATAGTTGCTGGGTCACCACAGCATGAGGAACTGTGTTAAAGGGTCTGGCATCAGGAAGGTTGAGAACCACTACTCTAGAATTTCCACTAAAATCTCTTTATCACCAAGCAACACACAAGCCTCCCTTGACAGATAAGACTGGGCCCCAGGATGGAAGGCGAGCAGGCAATCACCCCCACTGCTCCCATCTTACTATCTTACTGGCCGCAGTTGCCGTCATGTCAACTCTAACTAATGACTATTCTATGTGGGTTGGAGCAGAGCTCCAATGAAAGCCATTGAAAGCGGTAGAAGTGAACAGTTTCACATGTGTGTCAACATATGAGGTAAAAGTCATGTGAACTTGTTCACTGCAAATCAGTAAGGTGCAGTGAAAATCCCGTGCTGACCTTTCTTATTAGCTTCATGTGTCCTTGGATTAGCAGCCAAGGGTGTTTATCATCAGCACCACCCAGGAGCCCCCATCTTACTAGTTTCCTCAATCAGGTTTGGAACTCTAGTTCAAAGGAGTCTGGGAAATGTGATATTTCAGTTTCTGGTCTCTAAGAGTTACAGTCTCAAAACTCTCAGGGCCAGTTCTTCCCTGCCCTCTAGGGTGGCTGTGGGTCAGCATGGACCCCATGCCAGTGAGGGAGGTGCAGGTCCAAAGAACTGAAGGTCAGGTGCAGGATATAGATCCAGCAAACAGCAAGAGCTTTGCAAGAGTTTCTATATATATGCAAGAGGGAACACCGCCCCCCAAAACTGGAATTTTTCCCCAATGCTATTTACTTATTTTTACAAAACAACCTTATCGCCTTCAAAGTACTCTGTTACACTTAGTACATTTGTCAAAACTGTGACTCCATTCTTGGAAACATTTTTCAAACTCATCTGTTTGGATGGCTGACAGCACCTCCCTCATTCTTTGTTTCACCTCTTCTGTGTCATCATCAGATCTCTGACCTTTCATGTCCCTCTTCATTCCCGGAAACAGAAAGAAGTCACGCAGAGCAAGGTCGGGTGAGTAAGGTGTGTGGGGGGAGTGGGGAGAGGAGGTGTTCAAGAGAAGTATGCTGGTTTTTGCCCAGACCTGGTACACTGGGATGGCGACGGAAGCAAGTGCATTGATGTGGTGGCAATCTCTGACCCCCTTCTGCCACACATCTCTGTTATTTTTGTCATGCACTGTTATACTATCTTTTCAGAACTTCAGATTGAGACTGATTAACAGTCTGACCTGGTAGAATGAACTCCAAAGGCACTACTAGTAGACGTGTTTTTCCGTTCGCTAAGTTGATGGACATCCAGAATGAGGTTTGTCATCAATCAACATGTCACCGTTTTCAAAAAGAGAAAACCACTGTACACTTGAGTCTTTCCCACAGCGCTGTCCTTGTCAGCTGTGTTCAACGTCACAACAGTTTCTGCAGCATTATTCCAGAGAAACAACATTTCACAGCCACACACTGTTCTCTTAAATCAGCCATCACGAAAAATGAGGTTTGTGTGAAACTGCTTTTACTAAGAAATTCACTGTGACCAGAGAGAACCTTCCCAGGTGACACTACTGGGTGCACAAACTCAGAGCAAGTTGCTAAATGCTCACCTAGCAGGAAAAGCACATCCTATGGAAGCTCTGCACTGCCCAGTGCAGTTCCGTTTTGTTTTTTCTGGGCACCCCCTCATATATGGGAGGCAGTCTCTAAAGGCAGCTAGAAAGAGATTGGAGGAGAAATGGAACGACACAATCAATCACATGCACCACGGGCCAGGCCTCGTCCACAGCCCTTTCTGGAACTCCTTTAGATGGACATGTTGTCCAAAGAGACCAGTTCCTGGAGAAGGACACCCTGTTTGGTAAAGCAGAGAGGCAGTGACACAGAGGAAGCCTTTCAAGGAGACAGACTGACACCAGGACTGCAATCCTGGGCAAAATTGTGAGAATGGCACAGGATCGGACAGGGTTTCCTTCTATTGCGTGTAAGGCCACTATTGGTCGGAACTAAGTCAATGGTGTCTAACAGCAGGAGCAGTAACACTTAAGGTCCAGAATCCTTTCCTTAAGAAGCGTCCTGAGAGACTAGTGCTCCAGCGAACACACTTTTGGAAATTCGGATCCTGTTCTGCCATCCCATTGGTAAGGAAGGAATTCGAAGGCCAGGATGATTGGTGGCTTGGCTGATGGCCACACAGTGAATTAGCAGCTGATCCAGCCCAAGGGATGGCGACAGGTTGTCCGGTCTTGCTACCTGTCTGCCCTGCAGCCCTACCCGTCATTCCAATTGTTCCCACTGGAAAATAAAAACCTGCTCACAAAATAGTTGTTTGGGACCAGAACCAAAGCCAAGGCATTGAAGGGCGCCTGACCTGGACACCTGAATTACTCAACAACAGAGTGCGCTAACACGTTCTCCTGAACCTCCAATTACGTCCAGGGGCCATTACACCTGAGTTCGGAGAGCAGCTGAGACAGGATGCACTGCAGGAACTGTCCATGACTGCACTTGTTCAACCTGAGGGGAGAGGGAAGGAGGAGCCCTGGATAGCCACTTGGCCTTGTATCTCTTGGCCCTTGATTGAATGAACTCTTCCTGTGTGTTGGCTAAGGAGCAGGTGCATGCTGTCCCTACCCACTGGACTGGAAGAGACGGTGCTGGTGGGCTTTCACCAGATTATGTAACTCCCACAACAGGTTATTGCGTTCTTGACCACTAAGTTTTTTCCCTAACCTTGCCTTTTAATACAAAACATTACACAGAAATTTCACAGTAAATAAGTTCAGAATTAAATAACATAATTTAAATAAGAAACACAACATTAAAACGTTTTTCACAACTACAGGATGGCCCATACCTTGAGATGGGTGAGGATCTGGATCTGTGGACACGGCGGTGGGGAGGAGGGATGGAGAGAGAGTCGTTGTTGGGAAGGGGAATCCTCTTCCATAAAATCAGCTGGGAGCTGCTTTTCAGGAGTTTTTCCCCTTCTTTGCCTTTTTTCACTAGGACCTGGCTGGCTTTCTCTAAAAATAAAAAATATTAAAATCTGTCTAATGTGGTCTGCTGCTGGCATTTCCTTAACTGTTTTCTAAAAGGGGTTACTAAATTATCACCAACAATATCGATAACACGGTTAACCAGTTCCTTATCATGATAGTTCTTTTTTTAAAAAAACTCTTCCTTAGGACCCATGTTTTTTATCTAAAAACCGTACAAAAACTAAGAAAATTATAGCAACCATGAGAGGTTTAAACAACGTGTCCTAACAATGCCAACGAACGCCAAGTGAGCGAAACCAGAACTGCTTTTGTTTACAAAAATCACGTGCATCGGTTCAGATACCAGTGTTTTGTTCCAGCTCCGATGCAAAATTTCCTCAACATTCCGAGCCGAAATCCAATTACGGTGAGTACTGATTCGGTCGAGTTCCGGGGTTCTACTGCACGAGACTTGAACTCTCCACATAGCAGACAGCCTCGTCTTTCTCACGCGGAGCAGCTGGTAGGTTTGAACTACTGACCTTGTGGTTAGCAGCTCAATCTGTAGTCCACCGTGCCCCCAGGGCTCTTTGCTGTTCTCATTTGTGGCGATCTGGTTAATTTAGATTCATAATAACCCCCTCAGTTCAGTACAGACTAGACCCGAGCTCCATAGAGGTGGGGGTTTTGCTGTTTTATTTTTCTCTGTTATAGGGGGCGGGGGGTGTTTGTTTTTGTTTTGTTATAGGGCCCAAGGGGGACAGTAATCTCTGCAGCCATCAACCGCCAGGTCTTTCTTTCACTGTGCCACTGGGTGGGATCAAACTGGTAACTTTTAGGTTGCACCACATAGGGACCTTCGTGTGTTCCCAAGCAGGTTTAAACCCTCTCCCCAAAAGTGTCACTCATCACACGATCCTCCACTTATCAAAAAGGAATGGATGCATAATCATGCTGGAGGCTAACTAAGATAAATCAGTTGATCAAATGACTTCCCAGAAAGAAAGAAACAACCCTAAGCTAGAACTCTGTAACCAGTCAAGCCAGCATTAGACCCAAATGAACATGTTCCGAATCCATAAACAAACAGCAGCAAACTGCAGTGCCGGTCAGTGCTGGCAGAGGGACAGACAAGGGACACAAGAGGTAACGCCACAACAGAGCAATCAGCCGTCATGCAAAGCAACTGTGTGGCTCTCGACTCTGGTTCTACATTGGAAGCTTCGGGGAGCCCAAACCGAAAACCTGTCTCCATGCCATTAAATCAATGCCAACTCCTTGCCTCCCAATCAGTGTGTCCGGGAAGAACTGCCCCTCTGGGTTTTCAAGATTATGAATCTTCATGAGAGTAGCTTCCTCTTTTGCCCATGGAGTGATTGGCGGTTTCAAACTGCTGACCTTGAAGTTAGCAGTCCAATGCATAACCTCTACACCACAAGGGAACCCAGACATAGTTAATCAGGACCTCTGGGGTTGGGACCCAGACATCTGTATGTGGAAAGCTGCCTAGGATTTCCAATGTGCAACTAAGCTTGAGAACCAAATCTATAGCGGAGAGAAACCCATGGCTCACATGAGCAGGATTCATTTCTGGGCAACACCACGTGGTTATCAATAGCAGTTCAAATCAGGTAAGTTTTTCAACCCGATATAACACACTACACATATTTGATATTATAAAAACGCAGACAGTAAATGGCATGCCTGAAAGACTAGACAAGTATCAAGTACTTTGCAGAATGAAAAGCAATTTCACATCTCATTACATCTTCCCATTAGCCCTCTGACTCCCGAGCCTGTTTTGTAGCTGAGGAAGCCGAAGTTCAGAGAAGCTGGGCACATTGTCTGGTATCGCACAAGCACGAAGTGGGAAACCAGGACCAGCGCGCACGTGGCAAACAATTATCCAAACTGTATAGAAGTGAAAACTCCGGCTCAGAGGTGGTAAATATTTCCCAGCGTCACCTGGACTCCTCCAGCCACGATGGTGACCTGTCTGACTGAATAGGGGAGGTAAAGGCTAGAACTCTTTTTCTCTCCACTCCCTGCCCTGTGGAGCTCCTTTCCCCAACCTTGATCGGAGGTAGATGACCTAGGAAGTCAAGCCCAGCATGACTTACTACCTGATTGAATGAACTCTTTTCTTGCTTTGGCCAAAGAGAAGAACCCTCCGCCCTCCTTCTCTTCTGTGCAGAGTAACAAGGAAGCACGGCTCAGCCCAGGCTTGTCTTGTTTCCTGGGTGCTCCGTTCCTGTCAGGAATTGTAAAGGCTTTGATTCAGGAGGAATGCTCTATGGTTAAAAAAAAAAAAAAAAAGGGGGGGGGGGGCGGGACTTGTTCACAACAGAGTAGTGAACACACGTAAGCCCCTGCTGACCTTGTCCACTAGATAAACTGCTCAGACCTAGATGATGTCTGAGGTGAATCTCAAGGCCATGGTTCTACTCCAGCTTTATAAATCTGCCTCGGTCCCAGTCTCAGGGACAGTGTCAGCCTCATCGGGAGTTCTCCAGTTGAATATTGAGGACCTTCGTTGTCTACACACCCTCACTTTACTTTAGCTTCCAGGCCCAGCTTTCCCCATAGCTCAGGTTCTCCATTAGTGTGAGACAGGGTTCTCTACAGAAACAAAACCAGAATGCTGATAATTTTACATATATTTATACAGATAGACATATAACATAAGAAATAAACAGTTAATTAAATTATAAAGCAGTATAAGTGGCTCAGGGCAACTCACTCCTGTGAGGCAGTCTTGAGGGCCGCCTGGCAGTCCTCGGCAGAGCAGTTCAGGCTATCCGGGCACAGGCAGCAAACAGCAAGGCAGCTCACCAACAGTCAGCCAGATGACAGGGTCCCACAGTCCCCAGCTCAAGATGTAAATTCCAATGGTGTGGCAAAGCAGGTCTTGAAGAAACCACAAATTACAGCGACACAGTCCACAGGTTAGGTGTCCCACAGGTAGTGTAGCTTGCAAATTGAGACAAAGAACAAGCAAGGCAGCCGCACACTGATCCGATGATCAAAGAGCGAGAGACGAGGCTCACTGAGCCATTTATCTCTCTGCTCTTCAATTAATCCCACACGTGTTTATCGGCCAGGTTGGCACAATAAACTACCTCAATTAGGAAGTGGGGTCGAGGCCTATTCTTTCATCCTGGGGACCTCTTCCTCCTTCAGCAATTCTTTCTGGCTCCAACACTAGGGGACTAGAAAGCAACGTTGAGGGGAAAGGACAGTGTACTTGCTCCCTAGGCCTCCCGGGACAAAGACCCACTGGCGGGGCACCTACACCAGCGCGGTGTCTTGTCTCAGGCTTCTGGAGGCTACAGGTCGGAAACCAGGCGTTTGCCAGGGCTGTGCTCTCTGGAGGCTCTCCGGGAAGGTCCCGCCTTGCCTCTCGTGGTGGCGAGTGGTTCTTGCCAATTGTCGGCACTCTTCATCTTACTGACGGACCATTCCAAGCGCTGCTTCTAACTTCATACGGCCTCTGTGTCTGTGTCTGCTTATACTCCCACGGACACCCGCCATGCTGGATCTGGGTGCATCCAACTCTTGCGTGACTTCATCTTAACTAAGTACACCTGCAAAGACCCTGTTTCCAAGGAAGCTCGCATTCACAGGTGCCCAACTTCAGACTGGAGCATCCTTTAGGGCAGGGGTTCTCAACCTTCCTAATGCCCTGACCCTTTCATACAGTTTCTCATGTGGTGGTGACCCCCGCCCCCAACCATAAAATTATTTTCGTTGCTACTTCAT
>NW_022111358.1:18607495-18609214 GCF_000313985.2 Echinops telfairi
CCCTGCTGTGCTCTTTCCTCCGTAAATAGAAGGGGTGGCAAGTGCTGTGCTCAGATCATCTTCTGTCCCACCTTGCTTGCCGTTTCATCCCTCAGAGATGAGACGTGCGGTTTCTTTGGATAGTGGAGTGGGATGCACGCCTCCCCCAGGCGATTGCTGGCAGCTCTGCTCTAGGTGTGGGCTTGTTTGTGCATCTAAAGACTGCCGACTCTGTACTCGTGAGAACCTCTGGGCCATCTAGGCTGTTCTTGGACTCTGCCCTTTTATGAGAGGACAAAGCACCTCCTGTACCATATCCCACACTCCGTGCACCTTCCCATCACCGTGCTTACGAATCCTGAAGAAATACTGCAGGCTATGGGACCAGGCACTAGAGTGACAAACTCTAGCTTTGCCATGTAGAGTTATTTGAATGACCTTGAGTTGTCTAACCTTTCTGAACTGTGGGCTCTTCATCTTTCACTTTAGAAGGATTTCTTTGACAGGGCTCTAGTAGGGTCTACAATGATTCCTGTAGAGCAATGGTTCTCAACCTGTGGGTCGAGACCCCTTTGGGGGTTGAATGACCCTTTCACAGGGGTCGCCTGAGACCATCGGAAAACACATCAATATTTCACAATATATAATTACATGTTGTTTTGTGATTCATCACTATGTCTTCATTATGTTTAATGATGCTCAATTTGTAACAATGAAAATACACCCTGCATATCAGATATTTTCGTGACAATTCATAACAGTAGCAAAATGACAGTTACGAAGTAGCAATGAAAATAATGTCACGGTTGGGGGTCCCCACCACATGAGGCCCTGTATGAAAGGGTCGCGGCATTAGGGAGGTTGAGAACCACTGCTGTAGAGCCTCGGGCACAAGGGGGGCACCTATCAGAATCTTTCTTCCTCCTTCCTCGCCCAGCCTCAGCCAACAAGGGGAAGAGCCCCTGGGATGGGCCGGGCTCTGTCGAGGGCTGCCTCTGTGAAGAGCCAAGGTGGAGAGGTGGTGAATAGCTTGGTCTCTGGGAAGGGTGCCCAGGTGTTGGTGAAAGCGCCACCGTATTTAAAGAGTAGCCCATTTTCATTTCTCCAAGGAAGGTTGTCGTTTAAGAATGAATGGTATAGGCGGAGAGGCTTAGGATTTACTAGGAGGAAATGCATTTCTCATAGTAGAGAAGAGTGAGTCTCTTCCTCATTATAACTTCCTCTGGGAAGTCAGACACTCACCCAGATGTCTCCTCCAACCACCGCCCCCCGAGGATGGGCTTGCCATCGCCCCGTAGCACAAAGGCTGCTTCACCTTTCCTGGCAGTCAGGTGCTAAACCATCACTAGATGGCAGTAACATCTAACACTTCATCCTCCGGGAGCGCACAGAGCTGGGTTACCTGTTTTCCTTTTGTATCATTATTTCAAGTAAATGCTCACTAAAGATGAAATCGAAGCAGCCTTAAGTATGTGTGAGTTCTTCGTTTGAAGTTGCCTTGGGAATGGAGATGAGGGAGAGACATAAGGACTTTCTCAAGCCACAGGCAATAGGCTTTTCACCAGGCTCGCAGATTTCTTGGTGAGAGACCTCCAACGTCTCCTGGACTTAGATGGAAAGATCAGGGATCTAGAACCATCTGTCCCAGGGATAGGGGGGGGCAGGGGCGGGGCTGATGCCGGGGCTTAAGTGGAGAGCAAATGTTTTGAGAATGATGAGGGCAATGAATGTACAAATGTG
>NW_022111358.1:18610368-18632484 GCF_000313985.2 Echinops telfairi
GCTGGAGATGGAGAAGCAGGGGTAGCAAGGCTGAGGCTAATTCATCCTGGGAAAAGATTCTTACCCTGTCCACAGCAGTCCCATGCAGGAGTTCTTTGGGTAGTTACTTAGACAGGATTATATTGAGAACAACATTTCCTGCCCCGTCGATGACGTTCACGTGCACAAACACAAGAAAGGGAGACAGGAAACCATCCTTCCACGTTTGTTGGTTCCTTTTAAAGCAAGCTCTACTTTACATCTGCGTCTCAAGTTTTGCTTCTCCAGTGAAGAAGATGCTCTCACGATGAGAATCGCAGAAGAAAGGGGAGCTCCAAAGAAGTTTTAGCTCCATGTCGATGTAAACACTTCTCAACCTCGGATTTTCACTCATTTGGGACAAATATTCTTAGAAAATGTAAGTGTGGTCATAAGGCTTGCCATCGATGATGGAGATAAAACAACTCACCTGAGGTGACCGGGGAGCCTCTGCTAAAACTGATCCGCAAAGTAAAAGACTGTCAAGTTAGTGATACGTATTTCAATAACTGCATTGTTACTGAATGCAGTAACTTAAGTGCTCCTTTTCGATAACAAATACTAAGCCATTCCTCTTCAATTGATCATTTCCAGTCTAGGAGACCATATGACTGTTTGATTCAAAATGGCTGATTCCAGTCCGTTTCGGCTCAGCAATGCCTTTAGATAGCTTGATAGGCTTCCTTTCATGTTTTGACATCTTCCAGTTTTCCTGCGTTCAGATGCCGTACCTTCCACATTCTGATTATTAAAGGATATTTACAGCTGTTTCTTCTCATTTTGATTCTTCCCTCATTAGCCAGTGAAGGTCCCCAAAGCTTCGCTCCAGCCACATCATTAAGTAGCACAGCAGCATGTCTAGTAGCACAGCTACATCATGTCTAGTAGCACAGCTACATCATGTCTAGTAGCACAGCTACATCATGTCTAGCAGCACAGCAAACACTCTGCTTGTAGCTATGATGGTAGAAAAATTAAATTACGCCCCTCTTTTCATAACTTAGCTATTGACTTTTCAACGATGGTCATTTAACATTAGATCCCCCAAATCACAAGGATATTCTGCCCATGCGAATGTGAACTCCATGAGGGCAAGGACTTGTCTCGGTTTTATTTACTGCTGTCTTTCTAGTGGATAATGAACATTCTGTAAATAGGGTGGTTAAGTTCATTAACTCGGGGCTTAGGAGAGAAAGCCATTTAAGAATATGACATGTGGTTATCTACAACCTTCTATCTCTGCTAGAATTTGCCAAAAGACCCCGCTGTTTTTCCCATGCCTTCATCATCTTTCTCCTCTTCACTCAATTCATCATGGAATGCTTGAAACTGGACAACGGTGCTCTGATTCTGAGCACCATGTGTTTGCCTCTGCTCTGATTCTAACGAATCTGCAAGAAAGCTCAAGAATGAAAAAAATCGAATTAATCAATTCTGCTGTGAGCAAGTTGATTATAACCCATGGCAACTCCATGCATTAAAGAGTAGAGATTTTCCTTATGGTTTTCTGGGCTGTAATTTTAATAGGGTTTGTTTTTTTTTGAAAGTACCATTGATGCCAAGAGAATAAACAAGTCTTTCTTGGAAGAAATACAGCCAGGATGCTCTTGAGAAGTGAGGGTGGGAAGACATCATCTCCCATTCCTTGGACACGCTGTCAGGAGGGACCGGTCCCTGGAAAGTGAGGGACCGTGAGAAAGCCGAAGGTCCTCTATGAGCTGGATTGCATCGTCACCAGGCCATAGTGGCTACAACCATGGGCTCAGGCAGGATAACCACCATGAGAGTGGTGAAGGGCCCGGCCGTGTTGTGCACTGTTACACGTCGGGTGGCTATGAGTTGGAGCCAACTTGATGACACGTAACAACAACAACAACCATCTTTACAGGTGCCATTCAATCATAAAGCCTTTCTTCAAGGAGCAGCTGGGTGAGTTTGAACCACCAACCTTTGGGTTAGCAGCTGATCAGGAACCACTTGCACCATTCATGCCTGGAAACATCTGTGTGTCCAGGGAAAGGGGTGTGGTCTTTGAAGAATCTTGATCCTTTTATATTTAGCTCAAAGAGGAAGGTGAAACAACACTTTGCTACCCTTGGGACTTGGATTCTCTTCCTTGAGTTGTTTTTCACCCGCACTCTCAAAAGCACCATGATCACAACCAACTCCACAGACCCCATGGCAAGGTCCCAACTGACAAAGAGCGTCGTTGGTGCCTCCTCCAAAAAAAAAAAGAAAGAAGGGATAATCATGCTATGGCTTCTCGGATGACTTCAGCTTGTATGGTCACCTTTGCTCAAGAAGGAGGGGCACAATCAAGGTACCGACTCTGCCAAACTTGGTCAAACATCTTGAAACATTTTCGAACATTGAGAATTTGACAAGATCCCAGGCACGTTTGGCTTTGGTCCCCACCCCCACCCCCCTTCCTCTTAATTGCTGAGTCCAAACAGAAAATGTAATCCATCTGCTTCAGAGTCATTTTCCCAAAATGCCTCCAAATTTTCCTTGGTGAAAGTTATTTGACGTTTCTGTCTTCGTGGGCCCAACACCTTCCTTCTCACGTTTTGGTTCTTGGAAAAAAGCAAGCAGACAGAGCCAACAGTAACAGGACTCAGCTTCAAACACCAGATAGGATCTGGATAAGCCAGTGGCTGGCGACAGAGTCAAGATGATACTCTTAGGACTGTAGCTCTGACACATCTCAGGGGAATGGAGACTCTAGGGCAAATGCATCCTGAGAAGGTTGTATAACCCATCTATTTGAGGTTTGATTCCTCTCCAACCCGGATCCAGCAGCTCCTGGGAGCTGACACCTCACTACGGTTCTCTGCTGAGAAAGGCGAAAGTAGAGACATCTCTACCTTCTGTGCTTGGGTGGGTTTTTAGGCTTGGAACACAAGAAAGCTCAATATTCACCCATTCCACTGCCTCGGGGTCAATGCCAATTTACAGTGGCCCTGGACGGCAGGCTAGCACTACCTTAGAGGGCTTCCAAGACTGGAAATCTCTGTGGAAGCCGACTGCCACACCTCTCTCCTCTGGAGGGGCAGGTGAATCTGAATCATCAACTTGTTGTGAACCATTGAGTGCTTTAACCCCTGTGCTATCAGAGCCCCGAATATCTACCTTTCAGTAGATCTTGCATGTCAAAGTGAGACCAAAATCGATCCAAATCCTATTTTTTAAAAATACATGATCACTGATGAGGCTTTCTATTCCTGTAAAGAGGTCCGGTCTTTGGAATGCATGGAGGCAGTTCTACTCTGCCCCCATGGGGTCCCTGCGAGTCATAGTCAACTCGACAGTAGTGAGGTGTTTGGGGGGTTGTTTTATTTTGTTGAGACAACGTTGAGGAGAAGTGGCAAGAGCAGACGTTCTTGTTTGATTCTGGATCTTATGGGGACAGTATCCAACTGTCAATTTATATATCTATATATATACATATATGCACACACACACATACACACAATGGTTACATGCACACACTAGATCTACATAGATATAGTATGTGTATCCATTGTGTATATGTATACGTATGGATATGTGTTTATATATATATATAATGATATCATTGTAGAGTCAATTCTGACGCATAGCAACTCTACCGAACAGAATAAAACTGCCCCTTTGAGGGTCTGAGGCTCTGTATCTTTACAGGAGCAGAAAGTCTCGTCTTGACCTTGCACTTCACAGTCCAAACACATAACCCACTACGTCCCTCCATGGCAACTGTGGGTGGCTTTCCATCCAGGTTGAGAAAGTGCCCATCGGATTCCAAGTTTGTTCAGTCCTATGGCATTTATACAAAAATGCAGCTGTTTGGGGGTAATGGTGCATTTTTTCCTTTTTTTTTTATTTCCTTCCAGGCCCTGGTAGGATACCAGGATGACATCAGGAAAAAGGAAGCCGGGGGTGACTGCACACCCATCCCCTGAGGTGTGAGCATCTGCCACCGCCTCCCTTCGGGCCACACTCCTGACCTAGTGGTGCCCTTGTTATCCTAGTGCGAGACACAGCCCGTCACTTTGATCTGCGGAGCTAGCCCACTGCCTTCGGGCTCTGGGTCCTGGCTGCCTGTCACTCTTCAGGGCGCAGAGCCCGCCTCCCTCTTTCCAGGTGTCCTGGGCTGCTTTGGCAGCTACGGTGTGTGGAAAGGTGAAGGCTGTCTTCCAGGCCCTGCCATTTCCTTTCCACTCTGGTGCCCAGGTGATTCCACAAATATTTCAGGAGCACTTTTATTTTTGAATGCCAGTCATTGTGCTGGGCTCATCCCAATAATTCTCACAATACCTTTGGGAGTTTCTTCTTGCTTTGGGACCAGTTCCCAGGAGAGAAAACAGAGGTCCCTTGTGGTCAAGTCACTTGTCTGATGTTATATATGTAAATGCTGGCACAGCCAGAATTGGATTTGAGATCTATGTGCTTGGAGCAAAGGGGAAGGACGTGCTCGCAGCTGCAAATGCTAAGCTGGCACTCAGGGCAGACACTGCCTGGTTCCCATAGCCAGGAGATGCTGGAAAAGGGCCAGGACTTTGAACAGGTTCATTCCAGTTCAAGCCCCTGCTGAGATGTTGCCTTTCCCCTCCAGAGATAGCGAATCAGACCGCATTTAACAAGATTCCCTTACGAGTTGATTATGTAGCTAAGAATCATCTGGGGACCTTGTTAAAATGTTGGTTCGGTTTCGGGACTCCAGAGGAATGGAAAGGCCAATTCTCAGCAGAATGAGCTGGTTCAGAGGCCAGGAAAGGAAGTCACTCTCATTTCAATGGCTGGGCTCCTGTGTGCTGAGCTGCCATTGAGTGAGTCAACTCAGTCTTGGGTGATCTCGTGAAAAACAGCAGGGAACCTTCTCTGGACTCAAAGGCAGGGAGTTTGGTTTTGAGTTCGCACCATCTTCATGATCACTGGTCTGCTTCCTTGGCCTTTGTTCATTGCTGCAGTTCTCCTATCAGTCCGTCTCATTGAAAGTTCTCCTCACTGGCTTCCTCTGGCTTTGGCTTCTGCCGAATTGCCCAGCCTCGTCTTCTAAGATAGATCTACTCCCCACAAGGTATGCTGAACCACATTGCTTTTCAAATGCTGGTTCTTCTGCCTCCACCAAGAGGATTCTTTCACACAAATGCTCATTCTTGGCTGCCGGGCCGACTCCCTTTCCTACTCCAAGACCCAGTCCAGGCTAGAGAGTTCCTGACCCAGCCCTCAGATCCCTTAAAACCCTGTGTCATGGCACTCCCCATACTATTTTGTTGTTGTCCTTAGGTGCCGACGAATTGGTTCCTACTTACAACGACCATTTAGACTCGGAATACAAGACAAAACACCACCCAGGCCTGTGCCGTCCTCACAAGGGTTCTTAAGTCTGAGCCCCTTGTGGAAGCCCCTGTGCCGATCCGGCTGGAAGAGGCTCTTCCTCTTTTTTCACGGCTCCTCCACTTTCCCAAGTATGATGTTTTCCTCCAGGGACAGGTCTCTAGTGATAACATGTTCAAAGTACGTGAGATCCAGTTTCATCATCCTTGCCTCTAAGGAGCATTCTGGACAGGTCTGTTTGTTCATGTGGCCCTCCGTGGTACAGTCAATAGCCTTCGCCAGGACCAGAGGTCAGATGCTCCACTAGCCTATCCCCATGCAAATGCGCTCCCCCTACAATAGCTCTCCCATATGGATCTTCCCCATTCTTCCCCTCCAAGGACCAATGAATGATGAGCCCCTCCAGGGAAATAGAGGTCATGGTTAGTGCTTCTCTGGAGCCCAAGTCTCGGCTTACGTTTCCTGGTCCATCGTTATTCTTTCCCAGTATTTCTGGAAGAATTCATTGAAATCTTTTAAGATGACCACTAGGCAGATGTCCACTCTGGCTGGGAACTTCAAGTCACCACTGTGCACAATTCGAGAAGCAGCTAAAACCATTTCTTGCTGCCCTCCAGTTCGGGAATCTAAATGCAAAATGGGCTAATGCCTGCAAAACACAACTCACAGCCACCGGGTCACCATGAGGCAGACCTCGTGATAATCCAAAGGGGGAAACCAAGGACCTCAACGTAAACACAAGGCAAGAGTCCCCTAGTATTTTACTGGGAGAACTGATCTTCTCAGGCACTTTGCAATATTTAAGAATACACTGCCAAGGCCAGAGATCACCTTTGGATTAGAAACTCGACACTCATTTCTCCAGCTACTGAACAAAACAAGTATTTGGCTCTGGCTCAAGGCCAGCTCAGTGCAAAGAAGCCATTTGTGAGACAGGAGTGTTCTCGGCTCTTGAAGGCAACCCTGAGAGCAGTTTTAGCACAGCTACCTGTTACTTCCACCTTCAGAAGAAGGTTGCAAGGCCAGCCCCCGGGGAACAATGCCCAACAAAGGCCCTGAAAGACTCCTGGTATTGATCCCTGCCAATTTCCCTCCAAGCCCGGGCACATCTTGGGCTGGAGGCACACATGTTATTTTAATTTAAGCATGAATGCCGAACCCCTGGGTATTTTTTTCCCTGGGCTTTCGGTTAACTCTGTCTACAAAATGTGGTTTGCAGAAATCTTACTCCTGGTCATTTCTCTCACGGACCAGACTGGGATCTGTAAGCGCCATCCTCCTTGCAGCTTTCACATTCGATTACAACAGGATCTTTTACCAGGAAATGGGCTCAGACGGGGCAGTTCACTTGAGGTTGAAACTGTAAAGTGGCCAATTATCTCTCAGGCACCGGCTGCATGTGATCTGGGCCCCGAGCTTTGGAAATAAAGACAACATTTAGCAAGTGTTCTGCTCCAAAGCTAATGTTTTGGAAAGAATCACAGCATGTTGGGAATAAATTACATGGTCTTTAATGCATTTTTCGTGTTACCGCCTGTTAACACGCAGTGCAGTGTGCCAACTCATGAGAGGGCTCTAGTCATTTAAGGGATTGAGTTCTGATTTGTTGAACTTACGGCGTTTGTGTTGTATCACTGAGCAGACTGGGAGTGCAGGGGGCTGTGTCTTTGAGGGCTGACCCAGAGGAAGCTATGAATCATGGGCTGTCATTTCACTCTGATAACATCCAGACCATTAGTACACCCTGGATACTGGCAATGGAGGCTTTTCCTGCCCGGCTATCCAGTTTCTTACTTCATGAGTTCATTGATCTTAAGACTTGATCATCCAATATGCTTAATACGTAGTGTTGTTATTAAATGCCTTTCAGTTCATTCCAACTCACAGTGACACTACATTCAACACAAAGAAGCAGCGACCAGTCCCGTGCCATCCTCAGCACCATTGCTAGGTTTGAGCCCATTCGTGCAGCCACTGTGTCCTTGAGGACCCTTCTCCTTTTCTGACCCTCCACTGAACCAATCCTGATGTCCTTCTCCAGGAACGGGGCCTCTCTGACGACATGAAGCTGCAGTGTTTCCATGCTTCCTTCTACGGGGTCTCCAAGCTATGGTTCTTCCAAGACAGAACTCATTATTCTTCTGGAAGCCTGTGCTATATGTGAAGTCCTGCACCAACACCATCATTCAAGTGCATCAGTTCTTTCAGCTTTCAATGCAGCTAAGCGACAACCAAAGAGGACCGCCGTGGTGTTAGAATGAACGTTTTGTTCTCTGGAGAGCCCAGCCCAAGACCTGTGGCTTAGAGAAAGCCCAAAGGGATACCATTGCTTTTGAACCCCTTACTCTGCTCCTTTAGGAGCAGATTGTCCAAGGCTATGGGTCACTTGATTTCTTGGTTGCTGTTTCCCTGGGCATTAGTTGGTGAATGCAAGGAAAATGAAGTCGTGAACCACTGCAGTCGTATCTCCATTTCTCTACAGAACAAACCAACCCGATGGGAGGACCTAGCAGGTGCAAAGCCTCATGCCAGGCTCTGTGGGGGAACACGTTATCGCTGTTGTTGCGTGTCCTCGGGTCGGTCTCCACTCGCAGCCACCTCATGCGACAAAGCAGAACTGCCCCAGAGGGTTTCCTTGGCTGTCATCTTACTGGAAGCCGACTGCCAGCTCTTCCTCCTGCAGAGCCTCGGGGTTGGGGGCAAACCCACATTTGGGTGAACAGTGGAGCGCTGAACCATTGCACTACCAGGGCTTCTTGTAAGAATAGTCAGATGCTTTATAAAGATGTTCACTTCCTCTCTATTGAATATCCGGAATAGGCAGGTCTATAGACAGAAAGGAGATTCCTAATCAATCACCTAGGGCTGGGAGACATGGGGGAGTGGAGGGGTGATATAGGGGACTGGACAATGTTCATGGGGAAAATTCCCTTTTCTTTTAATGCTACGTTTCCACAATCTTTCTGAAGCCCACTCATGGCAGAAGGGTCCCAGGACTGCTTGCTTTGGTCACTGGAAATGTGCTTCAATTGACTGTGGTGGTGGTTGTGCACATCTGCAAATCCATGGAAAGCGATGGAACCACGACTTCGAATGGGCGAGCTGTCTGATATGGGTGGGATGTCTGGCTCCACACAGTTGTCAAGTGAGAAAGCACTTTGCTCTCGCCAAGATAGGAAAGAAATGCATCATGAAGGTCTAGAAACAGGCCACCGCTTGTCTGTCAGCTTGTTGTGGTGGCTTGTGTGTTGCGGCGATGCCAGAAGCTGTGTCCGTGGCGTTTCAAATGCCAGCGGGGCCACCCAACCTGAGCAGGTGTGAGCGGAGCTTCCAGACAAGAACAGACAAATGAAGAGGGACAGGGCTCCTCACTTCCGAAGAGCGAGCCTCTGAAAATCTGCTGCCTCGTCAGCTAGGGAAGGCCTCATGAAAGGAGGCCCAACCTGGTTAGAGATCATGCTGGAGGCCCTCCAATGGGGACTGAAAAGAAGGGGGCCCTCAGTGAGATGGATTGGCCCTGAGGCTGCACCAAGGGACTCACCCATCGGAGCAATTGCGGGGCTGGTGCAGGACCAAGCAGCGCTCCGTTCTGTTGCGCAAAGGGCAGCGATGGGTCAGAAAGGATGCGATGGCCCCTGACAAGAAGAAGAAGCAGGCACGAAGATCGTTCACAAAGCAGCTCACCTGCTTTCATAGGCTTTCCTGCCACCTGTCCTGGTCTCGTTCTCTCCTCGGTTTCGAAAGACAAGAGGACAAGTGTGGGCGTCTGGGGGAAGGTGGGTGTGACAGTGCTCAGAGAGGAGGAGGAGGAGGAGGAGAGGGGAGCTTTGACTAGAAAGGAAGCCCATGGGGAGATGGCAAAAGATGCCTCCGGAGGCAAGAACGCCGGACTTGGGCCCCGGAGTTGCCAGAGGCCCAGCCAAGGCCGTGCCGCCCTCAGAGCTGGGAGTTCGATGTAACGGGAGACGGAGAACTGGTTTTGTAGCTATTGCTTTGTGTTCAGACTGAGAAGCAGTTTCTCCTGCTGTGGCTTCTCCGTTCGAAGGACATTTCACCAGAGTAAGGCCGCCTCTACCCTCCGCTCGGCCTCCCACATGCCCGGGTACAGGACTCTGGAATCTAACTGCCCAATAATAAGTGGACAAGAGTCCACTTAGCTAGTCTGGTAGCGCCTTTCAAGCCTAAACACTACCCGATACAGAAATAACACCACCCTGGTTTTTAAGCCAGACGGGCTGTTGTAGAAATGCTTTAGACAGGAGAAACACTTGTCATCTCACATAGGGGTGTTTTCTCTTTGGTTGCCATGAGTTGCTTTGTTTAAAACTATTCACCTCCTTCCCTTCCCACTCACCATGACTGCACCCCTCTCTGCTCCCGTTGTGTGTGCGCTTCCTCAACCGGCTTCCAAGATCGAGTCAAAAGCCAAATGATCAGGTATGTTTAACATAAGGGGGCTTTGGAGAGTTCACGGAATCCTGGGATAAAAAGATAACAGAATTTTCCCATGGGTACTTTGTGAAGCCCTCTCCGTATACACAATCTCATCTGATTTTGGTTTATGTTGTTTTATTATACAATTCCTGGGCTACTGTAGGATCCCCCTGTGGGCCCCTTTAGCCCAGTGGACCACTGAGTGGCCATTAGTACACCCCTAATGCCATGTGACCAATACCACTAAGTCCTGAACCTTTGGCATCAGATTTGACACGCATTTTGTGTGTGTTTTAAATCGCTTTTGTAAATCATATTCCATTTTGAAGCAGTGCAGTGCTTCAACATTTTAACTAGAACTCCATGCATCACCCTTTCTCTGGGAGACTAGCTCCGCACTCCTTGTGTTCCTTCCCGGTGTTTGCAGCATCTCTGCTGCCTTGTGCTCTTGTTGGGCCGTAGACTCTTGTCGCTGGAGCCCAGGTTGAGCCCAGGGCTGTTTGGAGACAGGTGCCCGCTGTGCGACCCCATCCCCTTGCTGACAGTTTGGCCAGTTCTCTACCGGAATTCTTTGGAGCCAGTGAGCCAAGCTGCATCCGTGGTGAGATCTGTCTGTTCTTCTGTGCACTCTCTCCCTGGAAGGTCCTCTCTCTCCCAGTGCACACCACCGTCATCCACCACGCTGCAAGTGCTGGCTTTGGGAAGCTGCCAGATTTCTGGTGTGGGACTTGAACCCTTGGCCTCCCGGGCAAAGGGAGCGAGGCTACCAGCTGAGCGACACCGACCTATTTCCTGAGTCCATGACTAAACACATCCAAAAGTATGTACGGCATTTCTGTGTTGCCCCACCTTGCCCAGCCACAGCCCCCCTGCTGGCACAGCCCTCCAGAGCATCCTCTCCTGGGAGCAGCCGGGGAATCACTGCCAAGTGTTCGGAGCGAAGGGCACTCAGTCCGCGTTTCAGCACGTTTGTTTACTGTGGGGCTTCCTCACTCGAAAAGAAAGGAACAAAAAGCCATCTCAAGGGACCCTTCTGCTTTTCGACTATCAGACCACTGTTGTATTTCTCAGGAGAGTTCCTAAAGCCTGCCAGGTAGACAAATCTCCCTAGCTTTTAATGTGCGGTTCGTACTCACGCTCCAGAGTGGAGATGGAAGGGTTCCCACTCCAGGACGTAGCTGAAAATACCCGGATAGAATGAACAGAGCCCAGAAAGATGCCCGGAGCCTGAATCATGCACCTCTCCAGTTACCTTTGGAGAAATCCTTTCAGGCCCCTGGAGATAAACCTGGAGATGTTAACGTCGCTCTGCGGCTCCAGTGGAAGAACGGCTGAGACTGAGGGAAGGCAAGCGGGGATCATTTTAAAAAGAGAAAGAAAGAAGCAGAAGGTGGGCCCTTCCTCTCACGCTTTGCTATACTACACGTCTCATGTCATTGTCCTATTACTTTAATCACATCTTTTGTTTTGAACAAGAAAAGAAAACCATGGAAAAACTCAGGCACACATATAAAGAGCCTGTGTTGAGTGGGATGAATTAATAACCGGGTATAAAACAAATCTTTCCTCTCCCGTTCTTTATTTTCAGGAGAAAGTTCTCCTTTCTCGGCACCCTGAAGTGATGCCCGGGTTGGCCTGGATTCACCTCAATTATCTGTCACTCTGGGATTAGCGTCCTTCCCCACCCCTGCTGTGTTCCCACATACCCAGGGGCAGGTTTGGCTGCAGGACAGCATGCCCCTGACTCTTCTAGAAGGAATGACTGACCCCCAGTCTCCCTAACCACCAGGCCCTTTCCATAGCTCAGTGACAGGTGGTGAATTCTTAAAGACTGGGTCAGCTGCCCCTCTTTCCTCCCTAAGCTGCTGCTAATATGACTTAAGGAAAAGAGCTAAAGGAGACAGGGCAAGCGATGTCAAGCCTGGAACATTCTACCACCCAGGCCAGGTAAACTACCTCTCGCTCACCACCACCTGCCTCAGAGGCTACCTGCAGTTTACCTACGTTCACGGACTGTGCAAATGATGCTTACTCCGGCTGCAGTCTCAGCCAAGCGCATTGCAGAACCACAGGGACCGCAGCCCAGCTGGTCTGGGAAGGTGAGACTGTCCAACAAAGCTTGTAGTAGGTTTGTTTTAAGGTGTGGATTATCAAGCCGGCCATCCTCTCCAGCGTGGTGCTGTATTCAGAATCCACCTCACCACCTACCTCTTAGACAACAAAGCAAGGCAAAAGATGCCTCCAGATACTGTGGGGGCCTTCAGAGGGCTCAGTGTTCAACCTGCTGAGTGGCTGATGCCAATTGACCTCGGGGACACCTCCTCATCTTTGTCTCCTCCCATCTTCGTTGGTTTCTTAACGGCCTTGTCTTTACTCTTCTCTTCTCTTCTGCTCCCACTCTGTAGTGGTGGTTGTTTTGTTTTTCCTTTATTTTCTCATCCCTTCATTTTATTTTCCTTGCCTTCTTTTTCTTTTTAGCTATCAAATCATTTCTTCCTTGTGGTAGTTTACCTGCTTTCTCCCACTCATTTCTCCCCTTTTTCTTTCAGTATTTTATTTTTGTTGTTGTTTGGTTTTAGTTTTTCTCCTGTTCCTGCTGCACCTGGTGGGAAACAACAACCAGGCACGCATGGCCCAGTCACATTCCTACAGTACTTCCTACAGTGCCACCTACTAGGAAAGGCCCGCTACCTACACCTGGATGGTCTCATTGTCAATAGACAGCAGTCAACACCAGCCAAACCCACCCTCAACTACCTGAACAGTGCACAGCTACACAAACAGCGACTAGAGACCTATGCACACATTCGCCTTCTCTATCTCAGCAGGAGACCGGTGGTGAGGGCCTACGAGCCCATCAACATAGACCCATCAATAACGTACAAAGAGAACAACACCTCAGTGTCTCAAAGAAAACAGATGCTTTACATTCACACAGAGAAACAAGATCGGATGTCTCAAATAAGTGACCAATGCATAGAACCAGAAAACTTTTCTTAGGAAGAAATGGAATTGAAACTACCTGATAAGGAATTCAAAAGAATATTTAGGTACTTTCCATAGATGGAGAGAAAAATTGAGAAAACTTCTGATGAAATCAAGGAACATAGAAAAAAATACTTTAGAAGAAATCAGTAAGTAGCTACAAGAACAAACAGACAAAATTAATGAAAGCTTGGAAACCACACAAAGACACACAGAGAAATCCAGAAGATTAATCGCAGGATATCAGAAATAGATCATGCATCAGAAAGAGAAAGGATTAGAAATGATTCCATGAAAAACCAAAGTAGTGAGCCTGGAGACAGATCTCTCTCAATAGTAATATGTTAAAGGAGCAGTCGGCAAGCAAAAAGTATTCAAAGAAAGCCGAAGAATTATACAAAATACCATCAAGAAGAATAACATGTAATCAGGATTCCAGACTAAAACAAGACAAACACAGCACAGAGGAAATTGCCAAAGAATTGTTGGAAGAAAACTTCCCTACTATTGTGAAAGACTCATGAAGATTCAAGAAACTGAAGGAACCCCAAACTGTATAGACCCCAAAAGAAAATCATCGTCATATCACAGTCAAATTTTCAAAATCCAAAAACAAGGAAGGAATACTGAGAGCAGCTCTGGAAAAAAATTAAAAGTTATTGTCTCAGACTGGGTTTTCTAATAAAGCAAAACCAGTGTGTGTGTGTGTGTGTGTGTGTGTGCGCGCGGCGCGCATGCATATACATACATACAGAGAACGAAAGATTTGTATGAAGGAAATAACACAGTTATAGAAATTACCAAGTTCCAAGTGTGTGGGTCAGACGTTCGGCTGGAGGCTTCTTGACTCAGGTAGCTGCAGGAATGGACGAACCCAGGCTCAGTAAATTAGATGATAATCTACTAGTCCCAGAAGGGAATGAGTCTGAGGTCAGCAGGCAGGATGGTGATCTATGAGGAGGTGCCTGCTTAGTTAAGCATGTAGGTTGAATGAGTGAGTATGAGAGGAAATGTGGACTTATACTTACAAGTCTAGATAGGTTTGACAGAGGGTGCTTTCCTCTCCTGTAAATATATCAGTGGATATGGTGGAACATATAGGGAAAACTTCTTAGACAGAACTAAAAACCTTGAAGGAATGAGTCCTTGAGCCTGGCCCTCAGGATCCTAATCCAGGGGCACCCCAAGGTCAATTAACTTAACATAGTTCACAAAGACAATGCTCTACATCCTACTTTGGTGAGTAGCAACTGGAATCTTAAAACTCCTGCCCAGAGAAAAGAAGAGTGATAAAAGTCAGACATGTGGGATCGATTAGTCCACACACACATCAGTCTCCACAGCCCCGAGACCAGAAGGAGTAGATGGTGCCCCAGCTGTCACAGTTAACTGCTCTGAAAAGGATTTTCTTAGGAGCTACTGAATAGAGAGGGAGAAAAATATAGAACAAAACTCAAAATCCTAAAAGAGACCAGGCTTACTGGTCAGATGGAGATTGGTGGGACCCCTGAGACCAGGACCCCTGGTCACCCTCAGGCCTGGAACTGAACTCACCCCTGGGCTCAATTTTCAGCCAAATAATAGACAGGTCTATAGGAGGGGGGGGAGGGAATAACTCGATTGAAGTGCATTCACCTTAGCATTATCAACCATTTGGGATCAAAGAGGCAGTAATTTTTCCAAGGACAACGTTCAGAAGGGTTAGGACAGAAAAGAATGGAGACCAGAAATGCAGCGGAGAAGTGGGATGGGTGCTGTTACCTTGGAGGGATTGCAGTGTACGAGATGAAATAGAAAGGGTATGAGCCATTGACAGTAAAGCTGCTTTCTAAACTTCCACCCGATTCACAACAAAACATTTCAAAAATAACTAACATTAAAACATTACTTTTATCAACACTACAATTTTTATTGTTACTAACACCTGCTTTCTTAGAATTTATGGGGCTGCAATAAAATAATAGATGTAACAGGGTTCTGTAAAAATATAACTTCAGTATATTGAGATGATTTAAAATGAGGAGTTGAAAACTAGAATTTTCAACCATAATTAATTGACTGCAACATCGTGGCTGTGTGTTTTATCATTGGTTTTACTCTCATCTCTCTAGAAGTGACTCTCTGAGAAGACTGAGAGACAATGCTCAAAAATGAGAATGTACAATTACTTCATCAGTCATTCCAGGCTGTGATGTTTACATTTATTAAGGTCAACCACTTACTGCTCGGCTTAAAGATTTGATCATTGGCTTCATGTGAACGTTTCAACTCAGGCAGTAGACTTAATGAGCAGAGAATTCTAGCCGGAAGTGGGCGGGGATAAGTCAGAGATGCACTGTGCCGAGCAAGACCGAGACCACCTGAACCTGGGACCAGGAGGGAAAGCACGTGGGTTCCAATGGTTCTACTTGTGTCCAGAGGAGAGGGGATGGAGGTGAGACTATAGATCTGCACCCAAACGTGGACAGGTGATGCTGACGAGTACGACTTAGCAGGAGGCACACCCCACTGAGAAAGAAACAGCTGCAGACACCCCAAACGGCAGATGACCAGCCAAGGCCACTAGATCTCCTTGGGCCGTGTTATTTTCATATACCGTACATACTTGTGTGTAAGCTGAGTTTTCCAGCACGTTTTTTAATGCGGTTTTTGTGGTAAAATTAGGTGCCTCTGCTGATATTTGGGGTCAGCTTATACTGGCGTGCATACGGTATATATTTCTGAGAATTAAGCTTAATGAGCACATCTGCTACAAAGAGTCATTTCCAAGGAGCAATCATGGTGGTTATGCTGATAATAAAAAAATTTACTATAATCCATCAGGATGACTTCACTGCCTTAAGGATAGACCATCATTGATAGCCCATTTGTGTCGACTACAGAATGACCTCACTCCTGTCGAAAGGAGAATTCTGGCAACTAGGAAAAGAATTCCAGCACCTTAATCACCGCCCCACTCCTAGTTATTCTTCTTAACTCCTACTATATTTTAAAGTGTCCTATAAAACACCAAAGTGTATTAGGCACTACTGGCGGGAGGAAGAAATGAGAAACTGGAGGTTAACTGTGGTGGGGCAGATCACATTGAATAAGGGTAGATTTTTCAGTCTATTAAAGCAATTGCAGTTGATAAGTTGTACACCTGTAAAAAGTTGAATTGGCAAAAGTTGTGTGATAAGCTACACTTTACAAATCCAAGCTCACTGCTCTCTAGTCTATTCTGATTCAGAGTGACCTTCCAGGACAGGGCAGAACTGACCCTGTGGGTTTTCAAGGCTGTAAGGGAGCAGAAAGCCTCCTCTTTCTCCCACAGACTGGCTGTTGGATTTGAACAGCTGACCTTGCCAAACTCATAATTTGCAGCAATGAGCATAATGAGCAATGAGCAGCCAAACTCATAATTCACTACACCATCAGGGTTTCTTGATAGAAACTCGAGGGGGCTCCAACAAGTTTGTGAGGGGAAAAATAAAACTCAAAAGGCAATGTGCCTTGTTATAGAGGAATCCTGAACACAAGGGAGACAGATGCAGAATCAAATTCCAAAAGCTGATGGATTCTAGACTTTGGGAGCCACGAGAGCTGGATAAACCCCCGGGACTGTTGCCCTGGGATCTCTTTAAATCTTAAGCCATAAATATACCATGAACTCTGGTTTGACCCACATATTTGTTTAACAGGGTTAGTAGAAAAAAAAGGTTCCTGGAGCATTAAACTATTTTAAGAACAAACTATTTTAAGAACAATCTATATGGGATCAATTCTAACTCGTAGCAGTTGTCGCCAGAAAAGAACAACTAAGAATCTCTCCTGAAGTACAATGCCGTCTGTAGTAGGGTCATGGTCATCTACCTGCAAGGAACCCAATTAATGTGGCTATTATGTAAACCGACACACGAACCACTACTCCTAAAGATGAAGAGGCTAAAGATTTTTACTAACTGCTACAGTCTGAAATTGATCAGACATGCAATCAAGATGTATTATTAATGACTGGTGATTAGAATGCAACAGTTGGAAACAAAGAAAAGGATGAGGTGTTGGAAAAGATAAAATCAGTGATTAAAAACTATCTTGTAAATGGAATAGGTGATAGAAACAATAAAAAGTACATAATGAAGCATTTGCATGACCAATAAATTATTCACTGTACCTTTTTCCACAATATAAAGAGTAACTATACTTGTGGCTCTTAGCAGACGGGTTACACAGGGATCAGGTCAATGACATCTATGGAAAGACACGATGGAGAAGCTGACCAGCGTCAGTCAGAACAAGACCAGGGCCCGCTGAGAAACAGACCATCAGCTGCTCTTCAGCAGGAGCGACAGTTGAAGAGGAACAATAGAAAACCCAGTCTGGGAGAGCCCAAGTACCACTTTTAGTATACCCCACCTGAATGTAGATACCATCTCAAATGGACAAATTAAACAATAAGGACCAGACAAGTTGTCAAATGACATCAAGGTCATCATCTGTGGGGGTAAAAAAATGGAAAAGTCATTGAAGAGATAGGAATCCAAGAAAAGATCAAAATGTTTAAAAATCAAAATAAAGGTTAGAAGTGACTCTGAAACTTGCTCTGCAGTGTAAAGTCGCTAAAGCAAATACGAGAATGAAGTAAAATAGCCGAACCAAAGAGTTCAAAGGGCAACCGGAGAAGGCAGCTTCTTACACAACAAGATATCATAATGAAATGTGCAAAAGCCTAGAGTCAGAGAACTGAAGGGGAAGAACATGCTTGGCTTCTCTTACGTTCAAATAAATGAAGACTATGTTTAAGCCTCACGTGGCAATACTGAAAAATTCTATGTGTAAACTATTGAACAAGACAGGAAATATCAAAATAAGATGGAAGGAAGACAGAGCCAGTGTACAAAAAAGGATGAAGGGAAATAGAGTCACTGTATGAAAAGGAATTGATGACCGGTCAACAGATTCACTCACTCATTCACGGTCATGCTGTCGATTCCAGCTCATTCTGCTCCCACCGAGCTACGTCTCAGAAACCACGGGAGCCATTCTGTCCTGTCTCACCGGGTCGCTCGGCCCCAATCACATTAGGAGGTAGAACAATGGCATCAAGAACCAATGGCGTCAAAGGAAGACATCCAAGTTGCACTGAAAGCATCGTGAAAAACAGGCTTCCGGGAACTGAAGGGCTACCAATGGGAAGGTTTCGACAAATGGACCCAATGGTGGAAGCCTTCACTTGCCTATATCAAGAGAGGTGAAAGACCGATGACAAGAGATCCATGTTTGTTTCCATTCAAAAGAATGTGCAAATTGCCCGGCAATATCATTAATATCACACCCAAGTAAAATTTTCCTGAAGAGCATTCAAAAATGGTTGCAGCAGGACATTGACAGGGAAGAAATCCAAGCCGGATTCAGAAACGGACATGAAATAAGAGTTACTTATCATTGCTGATGCCAGATGAAGCTTGGCGAAAAGCAGAGCCTATCAGAAATGCTTTTTGCCTGTGTTTCAATGACTAGGCAAAGGCATCGATCATAACCCATCACAGATTACATTACAAAACGGGAATTTCACATGAACACTCAATTTTGTTCATACAGAATTTGTAAATAGACCAACTTGTGCGTCTGAGCCGTATCCATTCACCGTACTTATTCAATCTCTATGCTGAACAAATAATCAGAGAAGCAGGGCTATACGAGACCCCATTAGCTATCTGTATTGGAGGAGGACTCATTACCCGCAGAGAACGAAGCAGACCCTCAATGAAACGGATAGACACAGAGACAGCAACCGTGGGCACAAGTATAGAAAGGTTAAGAGGATGGCACCGGACTAGACAGCGTCTAAATGGCACCTAACAACAACGATATCGCTACATTTCTGAATCTACTCCTTCTTCTCCCCTCCTTCATTGCGGCTTCCTGAGCTCAGTACTTTAGATTCTCGCCTTGTCTTCCTCCCCGCATCCTTCTCATTCAGAGATGGTGCAGGTCAGGGCCCACTCCGCTCATACTCGTGACAAACACCACTTCTTTATTGGTGGAGACGGCCCCAGTGAATACCGAAGCAGGGTTAATATCCTTCTCAAAGCAGCACCCATCGTGACACTACTTGAACTAACAAGCAAACAGATTCCTCGCCTCTCCTTAACCTTCGCTACCAGATTCCATACAGAGCGTGTCCTCGCAGATACAGCCGTGAAGGAATGTTGGTCATATCACTTCTGTGCTTAGAAATCTGGAGCGCCTCCTCTTGCTTCCAAAATAAAGTACCAAGCCCCGGGTTCAGGATGTAAAGCTTGACACTCCCTGGCTCCGGTGCAAATGTTCGACTTCTTTATATGAAGACTTACGGGATGCCTTTCTTCCATTGTCACCTTAGGAAGCCCTTTCACCTTTCCTTCAGTCATGCTTGATAGCTTCTTGCTAAAAATTCTCACCATCATCTGTCTGATTCACTCCTCCAGATCCATTCTGCCCCAGCTTTCTTGGGAAGAATGAATGCTCCTTCCTCTGCATCTCCAGAGCGTTGTTTTGAACCTTTAATAACTAGCACTTTGCAGGTATGCATCGTTTCATCTTTGCACATATACCCAGTAGCTGAATCTACACAATAACTGCATCTTCATTCAATGCAAAATATCTATTTGGTACTCAATAATGGGTTCATACGCAACCACCCCAGGGAGGATGGTGCATGAGCAGTCGGTGATTTGTCCTGTTCTACCTGGGGTCGCTATGAGCTAGAACAGACTTAGCGGCACTTAACAACAAAAGCAATACTCCGTGAAGATGTGCTCAAAGAGGCAATGGCGTGGCCAGTGCTCCTGAACTTTGCAACAGGGTCGGGAATGGCTGTCTCTCTCCTTCCCTTCAGGCATCAATTTAACAAATACATGCAGATCGATTGGGCATCTACTGAGCTGTATGCAGAGCACATAGCTGTTAGTCCCTGCGCTATATGCAGAGCAGAGAGCTCTGGTTTCTCCCAAAGCCTCACACTGAATCTGAAGTAAGAGGAGCCAAGGGAGAACTACTGTAAGGAGCTGTTACACAGACTTTTCCACCTGTCATGCTCCCGTCCATAGGTGAAGGCACTGTGAAGGAAGCCTTGGGCTTCTGGAGAGTTATGGCACAATCTTGGCTCACCTTGATAAATATTGATCTTGTATAAATTACTCAGGAGAGGCAGACGATGGTTCTCCAGGCAACACACACAACCCCCAAGCCCCCTTTTTTTGCAAAGACATAAATCATCCATGAATAGAGCCCCACATACTCCATGAATAAGTCTCGGATTCCAAGATGCCTGATACTCAAGTAGTTTCTCACTCGAGTGCAGACCTCAATTTAAGCAAGCAGTCCGATGACATGAAGTTACAGTGACCTTTTGTTCGCTGTAAGGTGAGAGATAGATTTTCAAAGGTAAACATCGCATGTCTCAAAATAAACACCATTAAATGCCATTGCATATTTGTGCTTTTAATGAAGCTGATGGTAGGGCGATAGCTCTTTAGAAACGACTCACGTCGTGTTCATTCATTTTATAAGTTTTAATGGCTGCTACAAAGAGGAGGCTGTGTGTGTGTGTGTGTGTGTGTGTGTGTGGAGAATTTGTTTTCTTTAACTGCAGTTGATTATAGCCTTTGATTTCATCTGGAAAGGTTGTGAACAGCACAAAAAGGGGTCTGTGTGTGGTAAGGAGTCATTAAAATAAAGACCCAAAAGGCCACAAAATTGGTTTTCTCAGATTCTTGTAGTGAGATTAATAATGGGAGCATTTAACCTCTAGGGACTTCATCACTGAAGGGACAGGAGCGGATAAAGAGACCTAATGACAAATAGCGAGTGGCCTTTTGGTAGGAGCTGCAATTTGTCATTATAGCTCAAACAATGGGTCAGAATGCTGAAGCTTCTTGGGAAAAGTGGAGGACTGTGGCTTATGCTTTTTGATGCCTTTATTGATGTGACTCTCTCCTTTCAATGCTTTTTCTTTTTAAATCCACTTCAAACTTGTCAGGTTCTGGACATTTTTCTCCATTTCTTTCAAAACCTGAATTGTACATCTTCCCAGACACAAGAAATCTGATTTTTGTGAACTTATTGACAGAAAACCTTTCATAAGAACTCAATCATAAGGTCTCTCTCTCTCTAGCTATCTAAATATCTATCTATCTATCTCTCTATATATATACACACACACAAATATATGCATGGGTTGTTATTGACGTATCAGTTATAAAAGAGAAAATATCAAACCACAACTGCCCACAATTGGGCATGAATTAAATGAATTACAATACATTCCTGCAAAGGACTAAACTGTAGCAGTCAAAAAAGCAGAAGGTAGATATGACTATACTAGGTGGAATGTTGTCCCAATTGTATAGAACTGGGCAAGAAAAAAGGTTACTGAACAATATTCCTACTATGGTTCTATTTAAAGTAAATGAAACAAAATTCATATAGATCTGATAGATTCAGGTGACTCTTATGTATAGATCATGAATGCAGTGAGATATAGTACTTGATATGGCTCATCTTGCTATAATCTTTAAGAGTCCCACCAAATGACTGGGTAAACCAAAGCCCCCAAACCAAATTCACTGCCATTGAATTGATTCTAACCCATAGAGACCCTATAACTGGGTGGGACTATGCAAATGTGAGGTGCTTGTGACCCACCAAGTGGATTGGATGATTGCTAAGAACAGAAATAAGGTACAAGACACCCTATAGGGGTGATACCATGCATATAAAGTATCAATTGTCAAAAATTGAGATCCATTTTGCCATTCCTCGGAACTCAGGTGAGCCCTCTCAGAGGTGGAAAGGGGGGATCTCAAGCCCGCCAAGAAGGGAGAGCCAGGAGTGGTGTGCATCTGGCGTTCTTGCACTGGGAACCTCCTTGCTTCAGCAGACAGGGCTGTGGCACTAAAA
Organism: Echinops telfairi; assembly: GCF_000313985.2. Lineage (NCBI taxonomy): Eukaryota > Metazoa > Chordata > Mammalia > Afrosoricida > Tenrecidae > Echinops > Echinops telfairi. The sequence goes on from NW_022111358.1 coordinate 18,632,044, forward strand.
CTGGTGAGAGCCTCCCCGGCGAGGAACAGCATCAGCAGAACCAAGAGGGCAGCACGGACGGAGCCGGTGTGCTTTCCAGCCCATGGGAGAAGGAAGCTGAGTGTTTGGGGGCAGGTGGCTAGATGGCAGAGTAGGTTGCTTCCAGGAGCTTATAAATAGAGCTGAGTGCTGTAACACTTGTGCAGGGAAAAGGCCTGGTCTAGGAAGCAAGTGCCAGAGAGAGGCCTGACTGCAGGCATGGCTGAGAGGAGGCTGTGCCATTCAGAGAACTATATCCTGGGCATTCCTGAACCTGTTACATCCCTAATAAACCCCATTCTCATAAGTATCGTCTATGAGTTCCGTGTGGTCATTTCAGTAAATCATCAAACCCAGCAGAAAAGCACAGAGTGGATTGGGAGGAAGGGTTGGTGTTGGCAGCCCAGCACTTTTGCCACTACA
>NW_022111358.1:18633914-18644879 GCF_000313985.2 Echinops telfairi
AAACCCACCAATCGCTCCTTGGGAGAAAGATGAGGCTATCTACTCCCATAATGATGTATAGCCCTAGAGACCCTAGGGAACAATTCTACTCTATCTTATAGGTTCACTATGAGTCAAAAGAAATTCAATGGCAATGCATGGGTTAATTATTATTACTATTTTTCATTGCAATATATTGCACTTGTCCCACTTTAAACTTGAACAAAAGTCACTGAAAACAAGGAGTCGGGATGGAAAACAAGATGGCAGCCACGATCTTGACTGTGTTTACTGAGCCAATGGGAAAGATCTCGCATAGCCCATAGATCTTCGGGAAGGCAGGCTCCACCCTCCTGGAGAAGCAGCACAACTGAAGTGGTCCCTGCATAGTTTTCCGGGTCAGTTCTTCCTAGCACAGAGCTTCCAGCTGAACTCTTCCACTGCCAAGCTGCTTGGCTTTGAAATCTTCCCACAGGCCACCTCGCCCAATGACATCAGTGTCCTGCCAGCCCTCCCCTCTCACAAGATGATGTGCAAGGGAAGTGCGCACTGTCTCTGTGCAGGAAACATCTGGCTGATCCGCTGGTGCTCCGGCAGGTCACTGGCTGTCTCATCAGGGAGTGTGACAGCATAGGATGCTAAGACTCCAGGCTGCAGCGATGGCTACTCAGCCTCACCCCGCAAGTCACAGGCTCCATTGAGAGGTGAGGAAACGGCCGCCCCGGCGGGCACTCTCCAGGGACCGCCGCACAGTCACATTGCCTAGCTTGTAATGGAAAACGCATGCTGTTTACTCGAGCTTGGCGTAGCTGGAGGAGGGATGGGAGCCAAGTTGTGCTGTGGAGGGCGAGACCCTCGATGGAAGCTTCCCGTAATTATTCCACATCAGGCCTGCAATAGAGGCTCTTGATGAGAATCGTCCTCACTTCCCCTTGGAAAATGAAGCACCCCATTCGAGGAGAAGCAGAATGCATGACCACTTACAGACAGCTCCAGCCCCTGGAAAGCGGTTTGATGGACAGCAAACGTCTCTGTGTGTCTGCTACCCCAGCTCTGAGTACCGTGTTTGTCCTGAGCCTTCCGTCTTTCTACTTCTTCTCAGCTTATGAACCACCAGGGAGGAATAAAGCAAAAAGAGATTGGAGAAAATGGACCTGGTGTGCTGCCCACCCACCACCCCAGCCTCCCCACCTGTCCCTGGGGGAATCAGGATTCCAGCCTGGAAATGAAAAGCTCTTCTCTTCTCACCCTGCTGGGCCCGCTGCCTCTCCCCCTCCCCGGGAAATCAATAATGCCTTTCGGGTGTGCAGGCTTTCAGATGGAAGGGACAAGTCTTTCAAGGGCGTTGCATCAGAATGAAAAAGAAGAGACTATATACGCAATGAAACAAAGCACACACACGAACTGAAAAATGAATCCACGCTAGCTGTAAAGATGCTAAAAATGTATCTGTGGTCCACGTTCACTCTTTGGTGGGAATTGGGTAGAGCACAGCTAAGTGGATTACACATAGTGTGTGTGTGTGTGTGTGTGTGTGTGTGTGTGTGTGTGTGTGCACACGTGCATGCCTACAGGCATGCCATCTTTCTGGCATTGTGGTAGAAAGGATGGAGTTGTTGCTGTGCCTTTCATCCCTCCCTACAAAGGATAGGCTTACCGTTTGAGCATGATTTATACCTTGAGTCGTCCTTAGGAATGAGACACTGTTCCACGCGCTCTTGGCGGGCGTGTAAATGCACGAAATAGTGAGGGGTGTGTGTCCTGCAGACAGGGGGGTGGCATAGGGAGGAGCTGCGTGGTTGCCTCCAGTGCATGAACTCCCACAGGAGGCGACAATGAAACAGTCACCTGCAGGACATGAAGATTTGGGGGCTCTGTGACTCGTGGAGAAGAGCGTGCTGGGCAGCCGAAATCACCAGTACGATGACTGTGCAGGAGGCCTGTGCTCGGCACGTTGAGCGGACAGAAGGAAGATCAGAGAGGCTGTGATGTGAGGAGGGAAAGAAAGATGGGCTGGGACACGCCAACCAAGAAAACCAAACCAGTCGCCACCAAATAGATTCCAACGCAGGAGGCTCTCGTGTGTGCAGAGCCGTGTGTTCAAGGCCGTGAAATGCAAGAAGCAGATCCACCAGGACTGTCTTCCTTCTGACTGCCAGCCTTGTGATGAGTAGTGGATCGCTCACCTGCTATTGGTTTGCACGGCCCAGTACCGTGTAAGGCTGAAAAAGAGCAGGGAACTTGGAGTTAACTCCAAGTGCTAAGGGACATTATAGAGAGTTTCAGGCAAGGTAGTGATATAGAATTTTATCTTTAAAACATCACTCTCACTGGGCATTGGAAAATAAAATAAATGTACAGGTGCACCTGTCGAACCAGGAAGACAAGGGGTGGGGTCGGGAGAGGCCCTCGCTGGAGCAGCAGAGCTGAAAAGAGTAGTTAATTTGGGAGCAGGTTTGGAGATGCCTCAATGTGACCTGCTGAGGGATTCGATTTGGGGGTGGTTGACTGATGGATTTCTCTTGGGCAGGTTATCTAGCCTTTCCCAGTTTTATTATTTATATCATCTGTAAAATAGAGAGGAGAAGCACTCGTTTCATACTGCTGTGATGGCGAGGAAATGACCTATTGCATGTGAACTTCTTAGCCTGGGCCTGGCGTATCAGAAATGGCCAATACTCACTGGTCAGGGCCAGCTGTTTCTCCAATTCCACGTGTCTATCTGCCTTCCACTAGCCTGCCTTCTGGCCTTCTCTGCGAAAAACTCCCTTCCTCCTCAAGTTTTTGCCCACTTGGCTCATCAAATGCAAGGTCTACTGCAAACCCATTCTCTGTAAGACAGTGGTTCTCAACCTTCCTCATGCTGTGCGGCATTTCATGCAGCTCCTCATGTGGTGGTGACCCTCAACCATCACATTATTTTCGGTGCGACTTCATCACTGTCATTTTGCTACTGTGATGAATCGGGCGACCCCTGTGAAAGGGTCTTTCAACCCCCAAAGGGGTTACGACCCACAGCTTGAGAACTGCCGCTATAAGCGGTCCATCAGGTTTGGGAAACTATAGTTCATGACGCTGCAGCATAAGGGACACCCAGCACCCTCTCCTGGGAGCAATGCCGGCTACCAGACATCATCCTCTTTGAGGCACTGGCGGAGGGCCTTTTGGTCACAGAACTCAATGAACACTTCTAAAGCTCCTACTGTGTGCCCAGCCCGGACTTGGAGACGTTCTCTCAAAGCAGTCTTTGGTGAGCTGAGAAATAGCAACCCACCGAACACACGAGGAGCTGGGAAATAGCATCCCACTGTACACACGAGGGGCATGAGGCCCAGAGATGCCAAATAGCCTGCCTGCGTGGAACAGCAAGGGAAATGGTAGAGTGGGAACTCAAAGCCAAGTTTCTCTGTCCCCAGCGTCCACGTTCTTGGTAGGTTTTGGTCCCAAATGTGCCCTTTTAATCTGGAGCTGAATGGTCAACATTGTATAATACCATGCCTGCGTTGCTTTATTCAAAGGGTACCTCCATCTGTAATGCTCTGCTCCCCACAGGCCTGTATTGAAAGCCTACTGACCCTCAGAGATCACAGGACCAACCATAAATAAAATCTCTGATCAGCTCGTCCAAAGGGATGCTTACCTTAAAGTTATTCATTAGTAGTGATAAGTTGAACTCAAAATAAGTACTCCGGCAGGTGGGTACGTAGGTGGGTAGGTAGAGAAAGGGTGCACCCTAAATAAGAAAGGTGCACCCTATCTTTGTAACAACAGCCCAGGGGTGGAGAGGCTATTTTACCATTTTTAACCTTAGCCTTGCATCTTTGAACCTAAGGCACTATTCCAGTTCTCATTATTTCCCGGCCATGGGGCCCAGGACCAGGTGACGGAACTGGAAATGGCGCATATCTTTAATGCTTAAATGGCCCTGGCCAGACTCACAAGGCCGCACTGCACGGCAAGGGAGGCTGGGAGATCAGGCACTCCACTAAGGCCAATCGACTTTGAAAGTCAGAGAGAACAGATCCTCCCACGTGGTTAGCCCTTTGCCACTAGCTCCTAATATGGTGGTGACCACATTCTTCTCACGGCCATCACCACTTGAGTACGGACTTCATGTCCTCTGCAGACTGCAAATTCTAAGGGGAGAATCGGTGCTGGTCCACCTAGGCCCCCTTCCTTCACGACCTCACATAGGGCCTGGCAAGTAACATTGTCAAAAGACACCAACAGCCACTCACGTAGCATGCTCCTGGGACACTGTAGTGTATGAAGATTTAATCATCACTGTATTTTATGATATGGACTGCAAGTTAAAAAAATAAAAGTTGCCATCATCTATTCCGACACAGGGCGAGCCCAGGAGTCGCAGGGGGAATTGCACTCGGTAGCGTCTTCAACGGCTCTTCTTTTAGAAGTAAATCTCTAGGTCTTTCTTTCAAATGTCTCGAGGTGGTTTGCAGCCCAGTGCTTAAATGCCTGTGCCACCCAGAGCCTCCCTCAGAGCGCCCATCAGGTGTACAGGTAAACCAGACAGTACCGCCACACACCCATAGCACTTTTCATTCAACAAAACTAGCAACTTGTGAAGCTGTTGTTTCTCAACATGTCTCTCTCTCTAGATATTTCTGAAGGCAGTGTTTGCATCTCTCCTACACTTCCCCCGAATCAGTCTGTGCACTTTTATTCACACCGTGTCAAAACGGCAGTCAGGATATCGTCAAGGGACACAAATGAGGTTCCTTTAAAGTGTTCTTTGTGTTTGGGGAATAAAAAGGAGTCTGAAGGAACAAGATCAGTGTTGTACTGCGAATGGAATAAGGTTTCACCATGAAACCCTCATAGGGCAGCCCTTGGTGCCCTGGAAGAATGAGCAGACACATGGTGGGATGGGCGGTGACGGGGGGTGGGGGTGGGGAGCGGGATAAATCCACAGCACCACTTTTCCCACTATGGAAGTTTTCAATGTTCTTAACCTCCTTCCTAATTAAGGCCCCATAACTATCCTGCATCCTTCAAGAAAATCCACATTACCCCCTTTGAAATCCCCAAAGATAGCACCATGGCCTCTTGAGCCTGACCTCTCTGCCGTGAGTTTAATTGACTCTCAAAAGCCACTGTTTGGATTAGACCTTTTTTTTTTTTTTTTTTGGAAGGTACCCTAATGAGACCAAGACTAAATGAGCGAACTTGTCTGAAGTCACCCAATGATTGCAAAAATGTGCGTAAATACATTTTGTTTGGAGTAAGCCTGTGCACCTATGAGCTGGAGCCTTCTTAACACTGCGCCTTGGTTTCCCCTCATATATCCAATTGCACGTACATTTACATCGGTTCTCGAAAGCCTGCTTAACCTTTGGGTTCAGTCTCTGCTCCTTCAAACCTGGTCAGTGCGCCCAGATTGACAGCCTCTCCTTCTTCATGCTCATCACCCTTTCAACAGTTCACGACGGCTTCTTCACTGGATCGTAAGCTCCCAGAGGGCAAGGCCAATTATGCCTCCTTCAGCCCAGAGACCACTGTGCCTACCACCTTTAGCTGGATGGACACCAGACACCCCAGAGCTTTCTAAAGATGATCCCCAGAGCCAATCGGGTGGTGCTACCAGACACGTGAGAACCAGATGGGCTCTTCCTGCTTTGTCGCTTCCAAATCCAGCTGGGAAGCGGGAGGTTTGAAGGGCAGGCATCACAGATGGGGACTCTGGGCTAGGAATCCCAGCCAGGGAGTGCTGCCAGGGCTCTCATGAAATAGGAACATTTTCAAGGGCAGTGACCCTCTGCTGGAATTTCTGAGTTCCAAGGTGGCCCATTCACTTTGAATTGTTATGCAGTGTGAATAATTCTCTGGGGTGGAAAAAAATTTAGCACCGACACTAGAGCTACTTTGGCCATTGAGTTTCAACTGAAATGCTGCCTAATCTCAGCTGGCTCCAGTCCAGACGGCACTGTTTCCAGTAACATCCAGACAGAGCCTGCAGCCGCACCAACAAAGCTCCCCCTCTCCGAGAGAGGAGCTGGAGACTTTGAGGAAGAGCTGGTGGAAACTGGGCAAATTGAGACTATCAAGAACAGTCTGGCTAGAATTGTTGGGGAATGAGTCTCCAAACCGGGAATGGTTTAGTCTCCTCTGGTCCAGCCTCTCTAAATCATGTGCTCCCTTCTTCAGCTTCTGCGTCAGTGCCCACGACAGGCTGCCCTGCTGTTATCGCTTTGGCACGGACTTGACTCTGACTCACGGCAACCCCCTGTGCGGGGTAGAGCTGCTCATGTGTTTTCCAGGGCTTTGGAAGCAGATTGCAAGGCCTGTCCTCCAGGATGCTCTGGGTGGGCTCCAATGCTAACCTTTGGGTTAGTGGCCCCACTGCGCAATCATTTGCACCACCCTGGGACTTTATCTGGGATCACAAGAAATATGTAATAATTTCATATCACAAAAAGTTTATGGTCTATTGAGACACCCACCCCACTACCACACACATATACACACTTAAAGAAAAAATTCAACACCCTGCCATTGAGTCTATTTCTGACTCACAGAGACTCTACAGGACAGAGTGCATTTCTGCGAAGACATCTTTCTGGAAGGAGACCTCTTTCTCCCTCCAAATGGCTGGTGGTTTCAAACACCAAATTTTGGGTTAGCAGCCAAGCGCTTTAACCACTGTGCCACCAGGCTTCCTTTGAAAGCAACACAGGAAAAGTGAAACTAAATGCTAGAGGTAAGGCAATATAGTACTTTCAAACTCCAAATAATACATCAAGCCTTGAGGAAAGGCAAGCCCTAAAGAATTGGTTGTAACCCTCCAAGTGCTGGCTCTATGGTTCTTGTGACTACGGCAAAGCCGTCTCAGATGGTCTTTGTGATGGTTAGTCTGTCAAGTAGATACCTTTGGGCAAAGATTGATTGGAGCCCAACCTATCAATCACAACTTGATGACCGCCCCACCCCCACCCCACCTCCTTGGGGCTGTGACCTTACGTAGAAGAGAGTGACTTAATCAGAGGCCGAGTTCTTTTTGGCCCTTCGCCTTCTGCTGGAGCTGGGTCTTGTATCTGGTTCGTCCATTTCCCATGGCATTGCCTGCAGATAAGCGAGCTGTCCATTGACCTCCGTGTCCACCAGCCTGTGACCTCAGGCCCCATGCTCGGGCTTCAGCATCCTGCTTCCTGTCCTTCAGCTTCCACAGCAACACAGGTCAGGTGCAGGACTTGAAAGGGCTAGACTTAGGTATTTCTACAACCGTGTAAGCCATTTCTCAATACAAACCTCTTTCTACGCACAAACACCAAGGCGCGGCACTTGATTTGCTTCTCTAGAGAACCCATCCCAACAGTCTTCTACTCCATCTCAGCAAGCCTATGTTCCAAAATATCACCCCCCTACTAATCAGAACAAACTGGGTGACCTCTCTTCCCTACACACTGTACCTGAAAACACAATCGTCTCCTAGCCTGGGAGTTCACAACAAATTATTGAACACTGTTTTAAAGGCACGGTTCACATAACGGTCCACATTTCACATACATTCTCACTTTAAGAGGTGGAATCTCTTCTAATGTGTGTGCTCCAAACAGTCTATATGTAAAATCTTAATTTGAACTCTATAGCTTGAGGCATTTGGTTTTTTTATCTAAAATTAAATTCCAGTTAAATTACAGATAATGATAGTTTAATGATACACATGAGGAATTTACTTCTCTAATGACAACGATGGCGCTGGTGCTGGGGAGGAATGTTGAAAGTACCATGGACTGCCAAGAGAACAAAGAGCCAGAATGTCCCTTAGAAGCAAGAATGGTAAGACTTGGTCTCACATATTTTGGACATCTTATCAGGAGAAATAAGTCGCTGGAAAAGGCCAGCATGCTTGGTAAAGTCGAGAGGCAGTGAAAGGGAAGATCCCTGACAAGATAGATTGACCGGTGGCTGCCACAATGGCCTCAAACATTACAATTTTGAGGATGGCGCAGGACCGGGTGGTGTTCCCTTCTCTTGTACGTAGGGTGGGTAACTTTGAATCAGAACCAACTCGATGGCTCCTAAACACAACTAGGATGGGGTTGGTTGCTTATGCATTTAGGGATGGTCGGCCGTGAGTAGTTACTCACCTACCAGGCTGCACCTACCATCAACCACAAAGGCTTGACAACTGCAGGGGCAGGCACATGGCTTAACGAAAACCGTCGGATGGTACGGCACACACCAGAAGCCAACAAACAAAAAGCCGTCTTCTTTTGTTTCTTTTCGGCTTAGCATGAATGGGGATGCTGCAGACCCACCTCCTGCTGTTGGCCACAACCCCCCACACCAAATACAGACCAAGATCAAAGGTGACCTGGAGAACAAAGCTAAACCTAAAAACACAGCTAAGCCATCGTTTGGGCGCCTGTATCAAGCCTTACCTGAGACCCCTGTAACCTGGTCTTCCAAGCACAGGGCGCTAAAACAACTTTTCCCGCCGCCCAAGTTAGGTTGGCTATCACTTGCACACAAAGGAGACCTAAGCGATTTGGTTTTTAAAATAGGTTTTATTGCTGTAACATCAGAGAAACCTTCATGAAGCAAAAATATCTGTGTTGAACTTGCTCATTCTCATAAAAGGAACAATTAAGTTAGGAAGTACACCCCCATGAAGGGTAGGTTGCTCTGTGTTTATTCTATCTGGAGTAGTCTCCTTCCCAGAGAGAAGCTGTGCAGTTGGAGGTATCCCAGGAGAATAAATCCCCTCCTCCGGTCATAATGTCCTGAGAGTCTGCGCCCGGGAATTGAGGCTTGATACCTTTACACACTGGTTACAGGTTTTCCCCTGAGAAATCATCAAGGCAGGGCCTTTGATCACAAGATAGCGTTCCTTATCAAAATTCAGAAGAAAAGAGAGGAAGCCAAAAGGCCTTTGGGTGGTGTGAGAGGCAGGCAACTTAGGTAGAACTCCTGAGAAAAGGGTGCAGAGTCAAACAAGGTACACTCGATTGTCTGGCGGTGACCCACTACCACCTCATCAGCCTGGCCAAGCATGCCTGGAGGGAGGTTCCACTGGCTGCTTGTAAAGCCAAGCGGTCTGGAGGCTGGGCACACAGTAGCTGTTGATGGCTAGCAGCAGGATCTCCAGGTCTCCCAGCAGCGCTGGAGAGGGGTGGCATATAGAAAACAGAAAAACTGAAACACAGGGACTTGAGGAAAAGTGGCTGCCTGTGATGTGCCCAGGGAGGCCCTCGGTGTTCTCCAGGATGGTTTGATACCACCAGGCGGTCAGCAGGCACAGGAGACTGATTGGACGATCCCCTCACATCCAGCCTAATCAAGTCAACAAAGGACCTCCTCTGAAAGGCCTTTCGGAAGAGACTGCAGCTTCCCGCAGCCCCCCCAGAGTTGCAAGAAATCATGCCCTGGGAGGAGCCGGCCTGCCCGAGGGATGGTCAGTCTTGCATCTTGTTATCCATCTTGCACCCACCCACCCCACCCCTGCAGGACCGCACAATGGAATGACTGTGCTCCCTCCTGAGGACTTCCCCTTTTTAAAATAAACAAGCAAAGGTCTCCCTGATCCTGCCCTGGTTCACTAACAGCCCTGGGGTGGGGATAGTGGGAAAGGAAGTGGAAGGCAAGCCAGGTGCCCGCCCCCTAAGCGAGCTCGGTCCAGGATCGCATGTCCAGCTCGCAGGCCTCTGAAGTCCATTGGAGAGCCAGACAGCAGCAGGCCGTGGCATGGGCGGAGACATCCTTCCGTGGACACCTGGCTCCCCAATGTCCTGTCCTTAGGCTTTCTTGAAGTAGTTGTGGCAGGCTTTCGCCAAGTCCTTCAGGAAGTTAGGAACTCCGTTCTGAAAGGCAAAGAGGCTCTGGCACTGGGATGTCCTCAGAGCTGCTCGCTCCTGCCTCCTCTGAGTGCGGCAAGAGGGAGCCAATGCCGGCTCTGGGGATAATGACGGATGGGTGGCACGGGGGCACCTAACTGTGTGTGGACAACAAAGGGTGAAAGGTCAGGCTTGAGTGAGACCAGATTTCAGGGCATCCACTGCCTTTTGTTTTGGCGTTTGCTAGTAACAAGCTATGGCTCAGATTCAGAAACACCGAGTCTGTCTGTCTGTCTCTCTTTCTCTCTCTCTCTCACCCACCCACCAGGAAATGGAATTGACCTGGCTTTGGGGAAAGTGGTAAGGGCGGCGGGATGGGGAGGGGGTGCTGCTCTCTAGTTAGTGTTGGGGACGGTGCAGGCTTGCCCAAGCATGGAGTTATCTGCTCCACAGTGGGACAGGCAACCCACACGCCCGTTTGTAAAAAGGAGAGTACTAAAGGGCTTCTAGGTTGCACAGGCAGCTCCTGTGGGGTCGGAATCACATCTACTGGCCTCCTCCATGCTGCCCTCTCCCCCAAGGGAGCTGCTGTGCCGGCCACGGGGCACAGAACAGCACTAGCCAGCCGCGCCTTGGAGTTAAGCCTAAGTCAGGCAACCCTGCGAGAGTGCGTGCGTGTGCCTGTGTGTGTCAGCACAACTGTCCTCCACCGAGCTTTCTAGCGTCCATTTTCTGGAACTAGACTGCCAAGCCCAGAGCCACCTCTGGATGTACTCGAACTGCCGGTCTCAGCCCAGTCTGCAATCTCTCTCAGCAGCCAAGCACTGGGCGTTGGCACCACTCATGGGCTGGTGCAGAACCCAACCCAATTTGCTGGCGTCAGTTTGATTCTGATTCTGGGGGAGGAGGACCAGAGGGGAGGAGATGGGAGAAGAGAGGAGAGAGAGAAAAAAGCCAAGGGGAGAGAGGTGGGGGGAAAGGGGGCAGAGGGAGAGGCAAAAAGGGAATGAGAGAGAGAAGCAAACAGAAGGCCAATTCAAAGCAGCTGCCTCAACCTTTCATAACTTAGTTTCACATGTGACCCCTCATCACTTCCACCATGTTATTGGCCACAGGGGGCAGCCTTGATACACACATAGTGGGACTAACACCACAGGTGTGAACACAGGGGACAGGTGGTGACTGTGGAGGA
>NW_022111358.1:18645514-18649016 GCF_000313985.2 Echinops telfairi
TCCTGCGTGGCGGCCACCCCAGTTCCAACCGTTGCCACTCAGCCATGCAACTCCAGGAAAGCGCCCCATTCCACCAGAGACAACGTGTCTCTGCAGCCTGACGGCGCCGGGGCCTAAGTCCACAACTGTGCCACCCACTCCTGCCCCCGGGGGCCCCTGGGATCTCACCTTGGCAGCCCAGTTGATGAGCCAAGATGGGATCTGGCCACCCGGGTTATCGAAGTAATACATGAACACTAAGGAGGAAAGAAAGGACGGTTCAGGAGGAGGGGGAAAGGTTGGAAAATACAGCCACCAGACCTGCAAACATCAACATCTTTCAGGCCCAGGCACTTTTGGGGGAGGTGAGACTTTTCTCCCCTGACTCCTCTCTCCCAGGTAAACACGAGTGCGCTGAAAGCAGTCACGTGATGCTGATATTCACTCAACATCTGGCGCTGGCCACTTGGAAAGAGCCTCATTGATCATTTCCATGACGACTGTAAGGCCCCGCTAAAAGGAACTCCATTTTGCAAATGATGAAACCGGCACTCAGGGAAGGTAGGGGGCATAGCCAGGGGACAGGAAGAAGCAACATCAGGAGGCAGAAGCTGAGTGCCTTTGAGGCCACCAGCTGTTCCCGGCCCTGGCCCAGGGGGACAGACTCGCCGCCTATTCTGCGTGCCTTGTCCCCTGAAGCAACTCTGGCAGCCAAGCCCAGGAGCAACCAGAAGTGAATGGCTAGACCCTCTGGTTGGCTTGGGAAATTCTATTTGCACCTCCACCATGCACCAGTCAGTCACGAATGGATCGTGCCACATTGAAACACCCACCTCCCCTGGGGGCCCACTCCCTGGCAGGGACCCTACTCCGTCTTGCACCCTGGGATCTCACCTTTGCTCCCCTTCTTGCCGTCGCTCTGGATGGCCAGGCTCTGCTTGTACTGCTTCACCCGGATCACGTTTGACTTCTCAGCACACTGAGGCGTGGCGGTGCTCCGGGCCAGGACCACAAGGACCTTCTGCCCCTCGACTTCCAGCTCTCGCCGCTCCCGGACATAGACGTACTGTGCCGCCAGTCAAGGCGGGACATCTCAGACGTGCAAGGAAAGCCCCCGAGACCCCGAGCAGAGACCCACCTGGCAGCCGGTCCCTGGTGCGGTTCCTTCCCTTACCTGCCCTGTGGCCCTGCAAGACTGCATCTCCTACGCCCAGATTCTTGTCTGAGGACAAGGTTACCTCCCCGTGAATAGTTCCCTGGTGCTTTTTAATGATGCAGGGAGACCAATCCTCTCTTCTCCTTGAGGATGCTTTGAGGTGGCGGAGGATGGGCCACTGAGCTGTGTAAACCTGATGTGCGTGGGGGTGGGGGGGTGCTTATCCAGGAACAAGGCAGAGCATGGCCTGTCATGCAAGTGTGTTGAGGGCATCTGAGCCGAGGACTGGGCCAGAAGAAGCACTCAACAAATGGTGGCGTAGGTCGCCTGGGTACCCCCCTCTTCCCCAAGCTCAAATCACATATCTTGGTTCTGAAAGCCAGTCGGTCAGAGGGAACGCTCCTGATCAAGGGAGGACACTTGAATGTCTGTCTGATTTGTCGGCAGAGGTCCCCGCTGAGTTAACACCAGTTCACCAAGAATCATGAAGACATTCCCTCCTGATAAACAATCACAGAACAACCACTCTGGCAGGACAGGCTTCACTAAGTCCTCAGAAACACTTATTTGGCCCTGGCAGCCCTGGCGGTGTAGTGAACTACCCACTGGCTGCTAAGCACGAGATCAGCAGCGATTCATAGCCACCAGCCGCTCCACGGAAGAAAGACGAGGCTTTCTACTGCCATAAAGAGTTACAGGTTCTACCCTGTCCTAGACGGCCACTATGACTCAGAATCGACTCGATGGCAGTGCGTTTGGGTTTTAGTAAGAAACGCAATGTGCTCAGCATATAGCCTCAATTCTGAGTCTTACAAAGACCAGGTCGGGGTTAGGTAACCCCATCTTACAGATGATGACAAAACTCGGGGTCAGACGGGTTTGGAGAACCGACCCCAGCTCTCCCAGGCCAATTCTAGGGACAGAACTTGAACTTGAAGCCAGATCTTGTTCTGAAGCCTGGCTAACAGGTCAGGATTCTCACAACAAGACAACTCTTTACTGTGCTCAACAAGACAGGTGCTGCCAGGTGGCTCTGCCCTAGGGTGCTTTCTATTCCTTTAATGTTTACAGGAGCACGGCCCAGGCCTCTCTCCGCAGTACCCCTCAAATGGCTGGACTCCAGCCGAGCTTACCTGTTGCGCTAACTGGGCTCCTTAATGAGTTCATTGCACTTTCAAATAGCAGAACTTGGGCCAGCACAGAAGGAAGGAAGCCTAAGACCATCCAAAAGCTACTCCAAATCTGATATCACTGCTTGTACGTGACCCTCCTGGCACCTCCATCGTCCCACCCTCCCTCAGACACCGTGGGGTCAATGAGATGGGCTGGGGGTGGAGAGAGCTGGATGTGCAGGCGCCTGAGTTCCAGTCTCCGCCCTGCCGCCCACCACGGACAGACTTGTGCTATGTCACCTCCCTGTGTCCTCCTTCCTCTCTAGACTCTCTAGACTCGAGGAGCTGTACCAGAATTCTGCAGCTCAGCAATGTGAGGCCCCATGACCACCCAGGAACCCAAAAGATGCCAGGGCATTAGCAGGCGCTGGTGCAAGGATCGAAGACCGAGTCGTCTGCCCCTGCTCTAGCACCTGCAGCCAAGGATGACCAAGCTGCACAGCAGCGCTTAGAAGTCGAGGCACGGGGTGCCGGCTGTAGGATACATCCCTGTTGGACATGGGAAAGGGGTACTTCACTTCCCAGTAGATCACCGTCTCTCCATCCCCGCAGTCCTTCTCGTACAGTTCTAGGGAAGAACAAGAGCAGTCGGTGCACGTGGGGACTTCTTCGGTGCCCACTAACTAGCAGCATCGCTGTGGTGAACTCACGTGGTGTTTAAACCACGCACTCACGGGCATAAAATTCACAAGGGCAGGTGGGACAGGGCATGGCAGTCTTGAAAGCTTGTTGCCCAAGGACAGCATCGGGTGGACAGAAAAACATGGGTGGGGGTGGGATAAGCCAACCAATCACAACAGGTAACCATCTGATGTGACAAATACGAGAGCACAATGAAAGAAACCAAGCGTCAAAAATTAAAAGCTCCGGCCGTTTAAAATCAAGCTTACCACCAGATGTCACTAGAGTACAGTAGTTTTGCTTTTGAGACTTTCCCTTTGGGTTTCTGTATTTTTTTAAAAAGTTGCCGTCTCGAAGCCCTGGAGGACAGGGCTACCCCGGGTCTTACAGGGTCTCCGTGGGGTGGCATCGATTCGATGGCCGTGCGTTTGGTTTCGGGTTTTGTGTTTTAGATTTCTAGACACGTGGCAGCGAGCCCAGGACCTTAGGGGGTCACTCAGACCAGCACCTAAGTGCCCTGTGAGATTCATTCCCTGCTCATTTAAAAACGCGTTACTCACTGCCATTGGGTTGA
>NW_022111358.1:18650233-18651838 GCF_000313985.2 Echinops telfairi
CCAATGAGTAACCCTCTACACCACCAGGGCTCCTCCACACAACTTAGTGATGAGAGCCAAGTCACCCTTGGAGCAAACTCGAGAGGGAGCAGTTCTGCACACAGGCCAGGCGCCAAGTCCTGGGAATAGCAGAAGTGTGTTTCAGCTCAGCACTCGTGGCTGCTCTAGAATAGCGTTAACAATGCTACGACTATCGGAGGTATTCACGCTGCACCTTGGAAGGGGCAAGAATAAATGGGAAATGATGTCACTTCCAATTGATTTAAAAATAAAGGGAGAAAATGAAGTGTCACTTACCTGTAAGGTGCCCTGGTGACACAATGGTTAAGTGGTTGGTTGTGAAGCAAAATATTTGGGGGGAAGGGGAGAGTTCAAACCCACTCGTGACTCCACAGGAGAGAAGGCCCGGTGGTCTCTTCCTGCTCTGTCACACGGGTCATTGCGTCAGGATCCAGCCTCCAGCATGCCATCAGCATGGCCACCACCACCACTTACTTACCTTTGACATATTGGTCCCACTGCTTTCTGTAGCCTAAGTCCATATAGACATCTGCTAGCAGAGCTGGTGGGCAGTCCTCCAGGACGCCAAAGACTTTATACTCATAAAGGCCGCTCTGCTGTAAAAACAGAACAAATCGACACAGTCCTTTGAGTTCCCAGGTTGAGAGAGAGTTGAATGAAAAACAGCTGGGCGTATAACTCCACACACTTAGTGAGTCCCGCTCTGGCAGCCCCTGAGACACAGTAGTGTTGGTGAGGCCACTTCGCTCATGGATCTTGAACTCAGTAGCAGGGGCTCCCTGTAGGTCTTGGCCATGTTCATTGTTAGATGCCTGTGAGTCGGCTCCGACTCATAGGACTCCGTGTACAGCACAACCCAATAGCGCCTGGTCCTTCGCCATCCTCACAAGGGTGTAAGTTAAGTGTGAGTCTGTCATTGCAGCTGTTGTGTCATTCATCCTGCAGAAGGTCTTCTATTCCATTGCCCCTCTACATTACCAAATACGACGTCCTTTTCCTGGGACTGGTCCCTCCTGATTACAAGCCCAAAGTACATAAGGTAAAGTCTCGCCATCTTAATTTCTAAAACATCCTGCCTGTACTTCTTGCAACACTGACTTGGTCTTTTGGCAGTCCATGGTACTTTCAATGTTCTTCGCCAGCACCAGAATTCAAATGCAAAGGCTCTTCTTTAGTCTTCCTTATTCAATGGCCCCGGATGGTTAATTAGCACCTCAAACTCAATTTGTCTGAGATAAAACTCTTCATTGTTCCCCTGGGACACAAATCATTTTCTCCATCTCACACGTGGAGCTCCCATCTATCCAGTTGTTCCTGCAAAGGTTCTCAATGTTATCCTTAAAATTTGTTTTGCTCCCCCTTATCCGACAGCCAACCTACCAGCAAGTCCAGCTGATTTTACGTCCAAAATAAATCCCCCCAATCTTCAACTCCTATCACTATTGTTCTTGCCTCACTGAAATCACTGTCTCTTGGGTAAGTGCAGCAGTCCTCTGATTGATCTTGCTCCGTGGGGATCTAGTCTCTATTAAGAAACAAAAGCCATTGTTTGAAAATGTTAACCAGGTCCGGCCCGGCCCTGGT
>NW_022111358.1:18653338-18654930 GCF_000313985.2 Echinops telfairi
ATTGTCAATAATATAATCCAAATCTAAAGGAGGGAATGGCAACAGAGCTTAAATTGTGAACACCTGGTTTTCAGAAGGCTATGGATGACAGTGGAAGCCCAAAATCCTTTTGCAAGGTCCATACATGGATTTAGCCTACAGCCAATCCCCTCCAATCATAGTTGAGGGATGTAAATAGCCCTGTTATCAGACAGACGGCATTATAAAGTTGACCCATTTTAAACTGTGATGATGTATTAGGATAATTATCTCTCTAATGTTACACAACGCAGCTTCATCTGGAGAAATGCAGGCAAACGGTTCCTCTAAACTGGTTACCTGCCCCACT
The DNA here is from genome assembly GCF_000313985.2 of Echinops telfairi. Classification (NCBI taxonomy): domain Eukaryota; kingdom Metazoa; phylum Chordata; class Mammalia; order Afrosoricida; family Tenrecidae; genus Echinops; species Echinops telfairi. The sequence goes on from NW_022111358.1 coordinate 18,653,667, forward strand.
GGAGCATAGCTGCTCCCTTCCTGACCTCAGTCACACACGGGCCACAGGAAAGAAAAACAGAAAGCCATCTGGGAAGACAGAAATGGGATGACAGGATCTGCATGGGTACAAAAGAATGAATTATTGTGAAAACTTCCTTTAATTAGACCCACTGAGAAACCCCAGAGCTCCGGGAGAATTAACTTTACTACCTCCCTGTTCCAGACTAGCCATAAAATGTTCTTTTAAAGAACTCAGCAGTCCCAACCCAAATTTCTGGAACGAAGCACTTCCACAACGATTACGCCTTTAAAAAAAATCATCTCGCCAAACACACTCATTGTCAGTTAATGTTTTAAAGACCATGTTGTTGGTTTTTTTAATATCATTATAAAAGGAACCCACATTCATTATAAGAAATTTGGAAAATTTCAAAAAGAATAAAGAAAATAAAAAGTATATGTAACCCTATAGCCCACAAACAACTGCTGATAGTATTAGACACATTTCCTATAAATGTATGTTTTTAAATACTGTAACAAAATGGGTCTGACATGGGGTAGCCAAAGCCAAACAAAACCTGCTTGTGACAAGTCAATTCCAACTATGAACAAGCCGATGTGCACAGCTCTGGACGGTGTCCGATGACTGTAATCTTATGGGGGACAAAGAAGAGGTTTTCGACTCATACAGAGTTACCGTCTTGGAACCCACAGGGGGAGTTCTCCCCTGTCCTATAGAGTTGCTATGAGTCGGCATCGACTTGCTGGCAGTGGGATTGGTTTCTACTAATCTTATAGCAGTGGATCCCAGGTCATTTCTTTCACCCACCGTACCGAGTGACCTTGAACTTCCTACTTCTCTGTTTTGGAGCCAAGTGTAAACAATTTGCGCCACCCCTGAATGATATGATCTGATTTGTGTTCTGATTTTTAACTTGATAATGTGTCAGGGCTATGGAGCAATCCCACTGATTTTAATCGTCCTAAGATATTTCTATTTCCAAATAGTTCTATAAAGAAAAATATTGCTGGTATCATAATTATCTCATGGAGAATACTTGGTCCACACCTCTAACCTTTCTCATTAGGAAAGCTTGCTACTAAAAAAAATAATAAAAAGAGTTGGGAGTAAAGTGTTAACATGTTAAGGGTTTGCATACCCTGTTTAAGAACAGTTTGTCCCAAGGCATCCACTGACCAGGTAACACCAATTTATATATAAGACTGAAGGTTCTCACTTTCAAAACACTCTCTGCCTTGGAGTCATTTCCGACCCATTAGGA
>NW_022111358.1:18655964-18657484 GCF_000313985.2 Echinops telfairi
CTTCCCTCTACCAGCCTCAGTGTCCTCCGATTGCAAAGTAGGTCCAGTAAGAGCTCCTATGCAATGGAATTATTAGGTAATATATCTAAAGTCTTTCCTGTGGCATCCAGCCCAGAGCAAGCACTTAACACGTCAGCTCTCATTTTCATCAGTAAGGTTGATACGTCGCCTCCTTTTGCATACTGAAGAAGCTGAGGCTCGGAGAGGCTCAGTAATTGAGCCAGGGTCACAAAGTGAGTTAAGTGGACACATTGAGACCTGCCTGATTTCAAAGCCTGGGTTCTTCTAACTCACCTTAAAGACTTGATTGAAACCAGTCGTTCAAGTCTTTCTCTGTTTCGGAACAAACAGGAGGTAGGGCCACTCTTAAGGGCATTTAGCTCAAGGCCCTCGGAACTGTAACAGAAGGCACAATGTTTTATACGAAAGGAACCTCTACGGAGCAGAAGCCATGGTCCCCCGACGCTTGAGCGCTCGGCTGCTAATGGAAATGTCAGCTTGGGAGCCCCCAGCTGCTCCGCCGGAGAAAGCTCACAGCCTGCAACCTGCTACCCGCTCAGGTAAAGAGGACAGCTGGGGGAGTCCTGTGGGGCAGTTCCCCTCTGGCAGGCCTGGTCACGATGGGCTGAAAGGTACTCCCTGGTACCCAGCAGTAACATCCTACACAGAGCACAGCCCTGACCCGGGAACTCGGCTCACGATTCCTTGTGAACTCAGTCAGCATCACCAGTTCCACCGCTGAAATGAAGCAATGAGGCTGGGGTGCCCTGAGCTCCTAGCGACACTCCCTTGTCTGAGATGCTTGCTACTTGGGCTAATGTGTGTAAACAGCAAGTTGCTCAATTTCTTTGCAACACTGATTCAGATGCATGAAAACAACACATTTGTTTCCAATTGCATCCCGAGTGTTAAAAGTGTTCTGAAAACATTGCAGCAGAGAACAGGCAGTCCCCAGACTGCTCACAACTCCTTTGCTAAAGCTGTCTCCAAATTGGAACACTTAGGTATGGTTTGTAGCTCATTGTCTTAGTATTCAATATACCATATGTACTCGTGTATAAGCTGAGTCTTTTTGGCACATTTTTAATGCAGTTTTTGTGGTAAAATTAGGTGCCTCGACTGATATTCGGGTAGGCTTATACTCGAGTATATACGGGACATTCCTCTACCTAAGCAACATGAACGAAATAATTCCAGATACATGAAAACATCTTTAACCTAATACAGTAGTACAGTATTACAGTACTCTCTCAAGGCCATGGAGTAAATGCTGACTCACAGTGACCCCACTGTGGGTTTCCAAGACTATCACTATTTATGAGAATGGAAAGCTCAGCCTTTCTTCCTCGGGGCTGCTGCTGGTTTCAAACTGCCAACCATGCAGATGGCAGCCCAACACGTAACCACTACACCCCCCAGGGCTCCTGTTTTGATGTCTGAGCAAAGTAGAACCCATTTGTTCTTAAGAGCTGTGGTGTAGGGTGTTTACTGTAAGACGCTTTATGGGGGCTGCTTTGTAA
>NW_022111358.1:18658292-18662655 GCF_000313985.2 Echinops telfairi
GGGGCTCCTTAAGGAGTGCAGAGAGTTAGGTAAAATTATAATAAAACTTTAAACAAGGTACTGGTGAGCTCATTTTACTTCATGGTGACCCTAGGCATGTCAGACTAGAACTGGAATTTTCCATGGCTGGGTTTTTCAAAATTGATCACCAGGCCTTTCTTCCAGCACACATCGGGGTGGACTCAAAGTTCATTCTCAATCTACCTGTTGCGTAGCAGCAGGGCACATAACCATTTGTGCTACTCAGGACTAAAATAACATCAAGATCCCCTAGGCTGCTCACTGCAAGGTCAGCAGTTTGAAGGCACTAGCCACTTCTTGGGAGAAAGATGAGGCTTTACTCCCATAAAGAGGGACAGACTCAGAAGCTCACACGGGCAGCCTACCTTGGCCTTACAGGGTCACTATAAGTTGGAACCAGCTTGACACTGAGTTGGGTGTAAGTTCTCAATGGTAGCTGCTACACGTGGTCAGAAACGTCTTTTGCTTTGATGTTTCAGAAACTAGAGGCATCCCCTAGTCATTGGCTCCACTGCATTAGCTCAGCAGCCCCAAGAAGGTCTTGACTCCTCTCTCTTCCTTAGTACCTCAACCAACCGCGTGCCACATCTCTTGGATCGATTTGCCACAATACAGTCTAGTCCATTAGCCCTCTCTTTGAAATTCCATTATTCAAGTCAAGTCCCTCCCTAGAGCCATGCCTGAACCAGCATCACACCATGTCCTGAGCATTATCTTTCATGAGACGGCCAGCTGTCTGGAAAGCTGGGATTCGTTTTCAAAGGTAAAATAGCGTGGAGCAAGGATTACGTGGGAGGGGGATAGAGGGCAACACAAGAACATGCTAGAGAGTGTGAGGAGAGTTTCCCTACCTACCAGGGAGTGACGTTTAGCTGACATAGACTAGACACTCTGGGAGGCAGCCTTATTGGGGACAACCCCTATAAGATTAAGGTGTGCTTGATCTAAGCCATGGTATTTTCAGGACACTGAATAAGGGATATTGAAGAAGATTCAATGCATTCGAATGATGAAGAAGAATCAATGCGAAGAATACTGGAAGCACCATGGACTGCCAAAAGAACACAGCAATCTGTCTCGGCAGAAAGAAGGACATCATGCTTGGTAAAATGGAGAGGCCGCGAAAAGGACGGCCCTGGATGAGATGGACTGACACCGTGGCTGCCACCATGCTCAGATCTAGGAGCAACTGTGAGGATGGTGCAGGCTGGGCAGTGCTTCATCTGTTGAGCACTGGGTCGCCGTGAGTCACAACTGACTCAAACACGTAGGTAGGATACGGTGACCAGATTTAAAGCGGGACACCATTGACGGGGTTGCGGGGGGGTGTTCTTGATTAAAAATTTGGTCTATATGGACCAAATAGACCATTCCCTAGCTTGTCGTGCATTCTTTCCAAAAATCGGGACTTTTTAAAAACGCCAAACATCGGGACTGTCCCGCCAAAAGCAGGACGTCTGGTCACCTTAAGGTAGGGGCAAAGTAGAAAGTCATTCTTTCCCTTGACGAGGGCGGAGAGCTATGAATGCTTTGAAAGCTGAAGAGAGGCGTGAAAAAGCCACGTGTCCTCGAAAAACTATTCTAGTGTAAGGAGCCGACGGTGGTCCCAAAGGCAGGAACGTTCTGTTCTGCGATGTCTGTGGTTGCACATGCATGGGATTTAGCATGCTGATTAGAAAGGACGTCCATGCAGGGATTAAGCATTCAGCTGCTCACCAAAAGGGACCATTCTACTCTGTCCTAGAGAGTTGTTGTCAGTTAGAAACAACTTAATAGCATTGGGCTTTGGTTTGTGTGCTCTGGGGTTGTATTGACTCATTCATTCAGTGTGTGTGTGTGTGTGTAAATTAGGTATTTATTCCTAGGAAAATAATCATAGATCATCCGAATTCCAAACACCTGGCACTCTGCTGGCATACGGCAGGTGCTCAATAAATTACGGTGGCACAATTTCATTTTCAGCTCTGACCTGTGATGAGCTGGGAAGCCATCACCCCTCTCCTGGTGACAGGAAAAATGCCAAACAAACGGAAAACGAACTTTTCTCGGGCCCCTCAGAGGACTGAGCTTGCAGGGCAAACTAGCCCTCTGAGAGGCTGGGGAAGCCGGCGCAGAAAACACCCCAGCCATTCAGCCGAAGGAACCCGTCACCTGGTCATTCCCACGCGTGGCAGGAAGCTGAGCGTGCACTGCCCGGGGAGTGGTGGATCCATGGGGACCAGCAGTTTTAAGAAAGGCATTCAACTTTCATGAGTTTGACTCCCAGGAACCCATGTGTCCTCATAATAAAGAGCTAACTACAGTCCCATGGTGGCCCTAGCCTTGCCATTGGCCTCCTCCATCCGGTTGCCCCTGGTTCAGCCTCTGCCTCGCCCCAGGTGTTAGCATGGTATGCTACTGAGGAGAGCCAAGAGTGCAATCACTGTGAAATATGCCCAGAGGTTCAGCGTGTTCTCCATAAACAAAGGTCTCCCTTCCAGGGCAAAAGGCAAAAGGCAAAAGGCAGTGAATCCACCTGGGGGAGAGGGTATTCCACCTCCTTCTAGGCTGTATGACCACAGGGCTAAGAGACACCTGGGGAGGCCACACACCTGTGTCCAGGGACACAGGACCACTGAATGACTCAGCAACTGGACGGGATTTATTCGGGGTGCTGGGCACGCAGAGTTGCGTGGCTGCGCAGGAGGACAGGCAGGCAGATGCCCTCCCTCTGGAGCCTTAACAAGGACCAGAGGTATCCCCAGAGGCCCCCTCCTGCTGCCCCAACCCCCGGTTATGCATCCTCTGGTGCTGGATGAAGGCGTCATTCTGTGCGCCACGGGTGCTAGAGAAGCAGATGGACTGCAGGAGGCCTGGTGCCACTCCTAAGGCGTTTCTCCTGTGTGGCTGCACTGGTGTCCCCGAGCATGAGCTCCAGACGAAGGCCTTCCTTGCCAATCTGGCTGCAGGTGTCTGGTTTCTCACCTGTGTGACACCAAAGTGCCAAGCCAGGTGGAAGCTCTGATGGAAAGCTTGCCTTCACTCACCGATGCTGGTAGCACAGCTCGCTGGGGTCCATGTGAAGAGGCAGTGTGAAGTGCGAGCTCTGATGGAAGGCCTCGCCCCGCTGGCCACCCTCCTGCAGCTTCTCACCCCTGTTGCTGCCAGGGCGCTGGATGAAGCTGCTGGTACGGCAGGAGGGCTTGGGAAACCCATAAGCGGCATAGGGCGTTTCACCTTTGTGAAAGCACTGATGTTGCAGCAATTTGTACTTGAAGCTCCAGGTCAGAGGTGCTGCTGCCCAGTTCAGCCCACTCTGGGCCACCTCCAGACCGTGAGGCTGCCCACGCTGGGAGTCTCCGGCCCCAGGCGAGCCTCCTTTGTGAGCAGGGCAGTGGGTGGTGGTTGGTCCACAGGCCACTCCAAACTGGCCTCAGGGCCAAAGCCGTCCCTACATTGGGTCTGCAGGGAGAGGCCCTGCCTCACGACCCCAGGATGGGGAGACAGGGGTGCCTTTGCAGGCTCCTACTCACATCAGGCCAGCTGTCCCTCCAGACCCCCGACTTCAGGTCATCTTGGGGATGCAGGTCTAACAGCCCCTCCTCTGGCCATGGCAGGGGCTCCTGATGATAGGGGACTTCAGGAGATGTCCTTGGGGATGGGAGACTGAACAGGGGCAGGGCAAGGGGGTGGGGGGGACCCCTGAGCATGCCCCCATGCACACTTGAGACTCCTGTTCTTGGTGTCTGAATGGAAATGAGGGTCTCTGAGTGGAAGTCCCTCATGCTGAACCCAGGGGACAGCAGCCCCCCACTGCAGCAGCGGAGTCGGGGTGGGGCGGGGGAGCACCGGCACCCCTAGGTCAGCAAACACTGAAACAGTCATCCTGACTTCCCAGCTGAGAGCGCACGCGCACTGAGGAGGAGCCCCTACAAGTGGCAGTCGTGTGGCCTCCAGTGGCATGAGAGTGGGATGCTGTGGAAACACCATACTGCAGGCCACAGCATCCTTCCGCCAAACGCTTGTCGCCCGGTCAGTTCTGGCTCACACGGGCCCTATCCAGAAACACCAAACTCACAGCCGCTGAGTCCATGCCGGCCCACAGTGATCCCATAGGATAGGGCAGAACCAGCACTGGGCGTTTCCGAGACTGTCACTCTTATTGGGAATAGAAAGCCCCGTCTCTCTCCTGAGGAAAGCCTGCTGGTTTCGAATGGCGGAGCTTGTGGTTAGCCGCCACGACACCACCTGCGCGCCTGTCGTGACCCTACAGGACAGGCAGAACCGCCCTGTGGGTTTCTGAGACTGTGATTCTTTACGGGAGGAGAAAGCCTCCATCCATGGATTCAAAATGTTCACAGCC
>NW_022111358.1:18662760-18677098 GCF_000313985.2 Echinops telfairi
GCAGGCTAGAAGTCACACTTCCTTTCCCCTGTACCAAGAGCCACACCCTGTGAGCCCCAAGGCAGAGATCTTGCTGAAAGACTAGGTGGGAGATCAAAGCTAGGCGCACACCTGGCAGAAGGGAAGCATTGCCCTTGGCTTTCCCCTTCCTCCCACCACATCTAACTCTTGGGAGCAGCGTCCTCACACCCCCTCATGCCCACAGGCAAACTGAGAGCTGAGAGGCAAACTGAGGTGTCCCTGTATCCAGCTGAGGCTCAGAGGAGGTGAAAAGAAGACAAGACCCCGGTCTGGTCTCAGATGGCAGGAAGTAGAAGGCTGTCACAACGGAGCATTCACCCAGCTGGGGCAAGGTGACCCTGCCCTACAGCAGAATATGGCTTAATAACTGTCCTATCGATCACCTGGGTAAACCTTCTCACTTGCAAAGGAGGCAGAAAGATGGAAGGAGGGGCCCCAGCAGCCCTACAGTGCTTATGTAGAGGCCCGGGGTCCAATAGCAGGTCCTCTCTTGTGATGAGAGGAATCTTTTCTCCTAAAAAACGGACCTTTCTCCCAGCCCAGCCTGGCGAGATGCAGAGTTTTTCCAGTGGTGCCAGGCCTTGAATCGCTTAGTAGCTCAAAAGCAGAACAAAGAACAGCCCCTGGGAAAGTACAGCCTGCTCGTCACCAAACCCTTTGATCAGGAGACCGATTAAGGCACAAACATACAACTTGGGCGGTCTCTTCTCACAGTGCCAGGCATTTAGATTTGTTTACTTCGTTTTTAGAAGTCAAGCCATCAGCTGGATCGTTTCAAGCCAACATCTACTTTGCCTGACTTGAAGATAGAAACCTTTGCACACCGGTTCTGCACTCCTCCAGGGTGGCCACGGGCATGGCAGTGCAGCCTGGACATGGCAGTGCAGCCCGGACCTCCTCCAAGCCCTCACTACATATCGTGGAAACAGCTGTTCCAAACTCAAAGTAGAATGGTTCATGTTTGCCTGATAGTTATAAGGTCTGGGGGCTTACTGCAAGGCTCTAAATCTTACGTCTACTGATAAAATAGAATAAGCTCATCCCTGTCAATCTTATGAAGTAGTTTCCAAAATAAAACTAACTGCCATCTAGTCAATTCTGACTCAGGCCGACCCTATAGGATAGGGTGGAACTGCCCCGCGACTGTAACTCCCCATCTTTCCCTGCGGAGTGGATGGTGGTTTAGAACTGTAGACCTTCAGGTGAGCAACCCGGCAAAGCCACTGAGCCAGCAGGGCTCCGTAGAGGGATAAATAAAACGTTCCACGTGAAAGCAGTCTGTGAAGGGAAGCACCGCACAGAGTTGGGATCGTTAGGGTCACAACCCAGGGAGGGAGGAAGAGCAGGGTGGGAGAGGAAGGCAGCGGAGCCAACGAAGAAAGCAAGAGAAGATGCTGGCACTGGATGAAATCATTCTGAAGAACTCTCTACGTCTAAAAGTGTCTGCTTAGTGGATGAAAAAAGATATTGGAAGTGGCCATTTATTCAAGCATATGTGTTTTCAACTAGTGACAGTTTGGTTTTTTTTCCCCGTAAATACTTTTATTGGGAACTCTTACATCTCTTATCACAATCCATACATTCATCCATTGTGTCGGGCACATTTGTACATAAGTTTCCATCATCATTTTCAAAGCATTTTTATTCTACTTGAGCCCTTGGTATCAACTCATTTTCCCCCTCCCTCCCTCATGAACCCTTGATAAGTTATAGATTATTAGTTTCATATATTACATTGTCCTGTCTCCCTTCACCCACTTTTCTGTTGTTTGTCCCCCTGGGAGGAGGTTATATGTGGATCCTTGTGGTCGATTCCCCCTTTCTCCCCCCACCCTCCCCTTATCCTGCTGGTATCTATTCACACTGTTAGCCCTGAGGGGTTTGTCTATCCTGGATTCCCTGTGTTTCAGGCTCTTATCTGTAGCAGTGTGCATGTTCTGGTCTAATCTGATTTGTAAGGCAGAACTGAGGTCACAATAGTGAGGGGGTGGGGGAGGGTAGCATTAAAGAACTAGAGGAAAGTTGTGTGTTTCATTGGTGCTATACTGCACCCTGGCTGGGCCATCTTTGCCTTGTGACCCTTCTGTGAGGGGATGTCCAATTGTCTAAAGATGGACTTTGGGTCTCCACTCCTCTTTTCCCACCCCATTCACATTAGTATGATTTTGTTCTGTGTCTTAGATGCCTGATACCTTATCCCATTGACACCTCATGATCACACAGGCTGGTGTGCTTCTTCCATGTGGGCTTTGTTGCTTCTCAGCTAGATGGCTGCTTGCTTATCTTCAAGCCTTTAAGACCCAGACCCACATTGTGCCTGACATAATGGATGAATGTATGGATTGTGATAAGAGATGTAAGAGTTCCCAATAAAAGTATTTACGGGAAAAAAAAAAAAAGGTAGAATTGTCACTTGTTGAAAACACATATGCTGTATCTTTTGGTAGCTGGGCTCCATCAGCTTTCTTCATCACATTTGCTTATGCACCCACTTTTCTTCAGTGATCACATCAGAAGGTGAGCATCACAGAATGCCGATTATTAGAACAAAGTGTTCTTGTGTTGATGGAGTACTTGAGTTGAGGCCCAATGTCCATCTGCTATCTTAATTCTTAACATATAGATATAAATACAAAGATCTATTTCCCTCTCATTATACATAATATATTCACATATGTACATGTCTGTATTTAGACCTCTATAAATGTCCTTTGCTTTCTGGTTCTTTCCTCTATTTCTATTTTTGGTCTATTTTAAAATGCAATACATTTGTTAGAATAAAAATGATGTCAAGTCCCTCTACACTCATTACACTCTTTCAGCCTTCTCAAGAAATGTGTGATATTGGCTTTCTTGACGCAATGTTTAGCTCATGATCACAATTTTGGTTTTCTCCACCCAAGGGACCCCAGTGCACCAAAGTCTCGGCTTGAGGCTGACATCGGATGTTGAGCGTAGAAGACAAAGTGAAGGGTCAACAGCCACCACCTTAGGGTCCCTTCGTTGCAAGCCTGTTGGCCCTTAAAGGTCCATTAGCCAAACCAATGCTTAGAACATCTTCCCCTGAGGATCTTAGATCCACAGCACAGCACCTGACCCATAGCAAGTACACAATAAAGTTCCTGGAAAAGTGGAATCGAAAGATAATGGATATGTAAAGCAAGTAATGTACCACCCGGCACCCACAGAGTACTCAGTAATAGTAGGCATTATTAGGTGGGTTAGAAATAACTGTCTAGTTTCCACCCATCAGTTCTTGTTATAGCTCTGGGGGCCACACAAGCCTGAGAACAACACTGACCAAGAGGATAAGTCAACAAGTGCTGCTAAGAGTATCATAGAAACCTTTATGAAGCAAAAATACCACATGTGAAGCGATTGGCTCTCAATGTCTCATCCCTCTAGCCTTCACAGAAGAATCCCACACTCTTCAGTTCCCCTCGCTTCAAAGGGGCAGTCTGAGGGACTCGAATCAGGTTCCTTTTAAGATGTCTGAACAGACAAAATCTGCTCTGCAGGGTAAGGGGTACAGTGTTTACTAATGGAATTCTCCAAAGAGCGACCCTCCGAAAAACGAGCAGCTTTAGGGTCTGGATGGAAAAAGCATCCGTGGTGCAACCTCGCAGGTCCTTTGTCGCCACTGCAGATTTCAATTCTCTTTAAATTTCTTCACACTCTCACTCTGTGGTCACCCTGTGCACTTCAAGAGAATCTGTCAACACGACCTTTGGAACCCAAAAAACAGTCACCATAACTTTGGGGGCTAAATTCTCTGCCCTGAGTTTAACTGGCCCAGAAGATCCCCTCGGAAACCACTGCTTCTATTAGGTCATATTTTTTAGGCACCCTATGGAGAGTAAGACAAGTGTATGACTGAGAGAACTTGTCTGCAGCCATCCACTGATCACAGAAACATGTTGAAACATGTTGAAACATGTATGGTTTGGAATCACTGACAGGTCAACTACACAGGCAAACCCACATTTTCTAACATATAGTTACGTCAGTCTGGCCATCGAAGCACCTAGCTATATCCAGTGATGTGAGTCAGGACCTGCTCACCAGCACCTGACAGCAACGACACTGACGCAGATGTTCAACACCTCTGAGTACATACGAGGGAGTACCCCCCTCCACAAAAACAGAATTTTTTTTCAAAGCCATGTATTTAAATGTTTTACAAAACAACCTTATCACCTTCAAAGTACTCTCCATTACACTTAATACATTTGTCAAATCTGTGATTCCATTCTTGGAAACATTTTTCAAACTCATCTGTTTGGGTGACTGACAGCACCTCCCTCGTTTTGTTGTTCACCTCTTCTACTTCATCAGATCGCTGTCCTTTATGTCCCTGTTCATTCACGGAAACAAAAAGAAGTCACACAGAGTGAGGTCAGGTGAGTAAGTGCATGGGACAAGAGAGGCATGCTGTTTTTTTGCCAAAAACTGGCACACTGAGCTGACTGCATGAGCAGGTACATTATCGTGGTGGCAAAACTAGTCCCCCGAGTTGAGTTGACATTTTCTTACGTTCGGAAATTTGACAGATGTCAAGAGTCAGGTTTGTCATCAGTCAACATTTCACCTTTTTATAAAATAACAAAACCACTCATACACTTGAGTTTTTCCCATAGTGCTGTCCTTGTAAGCTGTGTTCAACATCACAACAGTTTCTGCGGCATGTTTCCAAAGCAGGATATAAAATTTCACAGCCGGACTCTGTTCTCTTAAATTGCCCATCACAAAAAAATGAGGTTCTAACAAAACTACGAAAAAATTCCCTGTGACCAGATGGAACCTTCCCTGACACCACCCCTGGGTGCACTAACTCCCAGCGAGCTGCTCAATGCTGCCTAGTGGGGAGAAGTGAGTGCTATGAACGCTCGGCCCAGCAGAGCTTTGCTCTGTTATTTTTGGGTTTCTCCTCAGTACCTCCTCATATGTAGCTGGAATTTCTAAAGAGGATTCAATTATTTCAGAAGATAATTCTATCATTGAAAGGCACAATTTTATGTTTTCAAGTAACCAAGGCACAATGAATGATCTAGATTCTTCTAGAACAACAGTCTAAGAAGAGGCAGGAGCAGCAGGAGGTTATAGAATGTGGCTATTAAGCAACATGAAAATAACTGCCCCCTGTGCCATGACCCCAGAAGAACTGGATGATGCCCAGCGGCTATTATGGAATATTTTCCATAAAATAATCTTGATCAAAATGGGAAAATGCAGAACTGAATTTCAAACTCTCATGGATTCTAAACCTCCTGGACCCGTGAAGATTGGATGAACCAAGATAACCTTTAACCCTTAACAAAAAATAATCTCCTGAAGTCTCCTAAAACCAAGCAAGAGTTTAACTTAATAGGGAGAAAATGTCTGCCTTGAGCATAATAGAAAAACTGTCCATTCAGGATCAAAGACCAAACAGGAACCTCAGGGGCAGTGAATTATGTTCATGGGACGGAACGACACAGAACAGGAAGCTGGGAAGGGTTGTTGAACTTGAAGCATGTAATCAATGTCACTAACTAGCACGTGTAGGAAATGTTGGGGGCGTGGGGGTGGAGAACAAGATTTCATTTCAGTAGCCCTCTCTACTGTGCTCTGGGAAACATGGTCCATTGCTTCCTCTTCCTGTGTACCTGTGCAGAATTTCTGCTGTCTAGAAGCCAAGATGATCCAAACAAACAAGCAAAACCCCAAACAAAATTAGAAGTTCCAGAAACAGATGCTGCTCACTCTGGTCCTCATAAAAGGAGGGATTTTTTATTAAAAAGATGCACAGAGAAGATCATGATTGGACTTACTCAACATTCAAAGGGGGAAACCCTTATGAAGTGGAGCCTGTGTTGATTCAGATTTAACACAAAGGCATTTAACGGAAGCAGGATAACAGAAGTGAGGTGGGGGTGGAAGAAAATAGGCACAAGGCAAAAAAAAAAAAAAAAGGAAACAACAGGATGTCAAGTGACCGGGAATGCTGCTCGAGAAGATCTAAAGCAAAGCCCAATTAAAGCTTACCTGAGAAGTCATCACAAGCAGAAAGAGGCAGCAGGTAGATGAGAGTGGAGGGCTATAAAGTGGTAGCAGATCAAAATATCGCTTGAGCAACTGGTAGATGCCAAGCATTGGGGGAAATCGTGAGGAGGAGAAGGGGGAATGAATGGGACAGGGAAAGGAAGATCAGACTTCACATGTGGGGGCCTGGCTTCCAACTCCAACCCTGAGCCTGACGCATGGTGCTTCGCCTTTGGGGGCTGGCTTTGCCTCGTAAAACAGGGGAGTTGTCCTGAGAATCTCTAAGCTCCTCACAGTGCTGGCTTTCTGTGCATCTGTGACAACAGGAACAAGGAGAAAGTGTGAGGCCCAGGAGGGCAGAGATCCCATGTTCGCCAACGACTCTTGTGTGCCCAGTCTGGCACGGGGCACACCCATCCAGCCTGCTGTCTTCACTCAGAAATAAGTAAGTGGATGAGCACAGTGTGGCCAGTGGGGAGCATGTCCTCTGTCTTAGTTACCCAGGCCTGCGATGGCGGAAATACCACAAGTGGACGCCTTTAACAAACATATTTCTTTTCCCACAGCTCAGGAGACCAGAAGTCTAAACTTAGGGCACCACCTCTAGAGAAAGGGTTTCTTGCTTGTGGCTATAGGGGAAGGGTCCCTGTTCCTTGGTTCCCTGGTGATCTTCAGGATGGTGTGGCAACTATCTTTCACCATCTCTGCCCACACAAGGCGTAGTAGGTCTATCACATGATCAGAAGAAGAAACCTCATTCCCAAGTGGGACTCAGGTCCCTGTGAGGGCACACAACCTTGGAGTTAGGGCTTGGTCCACGTACATTTGGGGAACACACTTCAATCCACAACACCATCTCAAAGAGCACACTTCAAAATAGAATCCGTGGCTCATTAACTCATCTATTCGTTACACAAATTGTTCCAAGGCGCAGAGAGGCGGCTCTCCTCTTTCTATGGCATAATGACCAGGGGTCCTCAAACTTTTTAAACAGAGGCCAGTTCACTGTCCCTCAGACCCATTGGAGGGCCGGACAATAGTTTAAAAAAAAACTATGAACAAATTCCTACGCACACTGCACATATCTTATTTTGAAGTAAAAAAACAAATGGGGCAACAACACCCGGCGGGCCGGATAAATATCCTCAGCAGGCCGCATGTGGCCTGTAGGCCATAGTTTGAGGACCCCTGGCTTAGTAGGTTTCATGCTGGGCTGCTAACCAAAGTCAGCAGATAGAAACCACAGGCCACTGCAAAGAAAGCTGAGGCCGCTACCCTCAGAGCCGGTTATGATCTTGGAAGGCCACAGGGCCAGTTCTACCCTGTCCTGCAGGTTCACTATGAGTATGAATCGATGGACAGCAGTGAAGTTGGGTTGGGTTGGGTTTGGGGTTGGGTTGGGTTGGGTTGGGTTTTCCCTGTCCTAAGATTTATTGTGTCAGAAACCCTATGTAGGGTCCCTGTGAGTCGCAATTGTCTAGGTAGCAGTGGGTGGGTGGGGATTCACTGTGTAGGCACTAACTGCCCAGTACTGCTGCCTTCTCAGAGCTGATGCATTGGGGCTCTGTCAGGCAGTGAACACTCTAGGAGACACAGAAGCCAAAACAGCTCAGAGCCAGCCTAAGCAGGTGGAGTGGTCAGCTTTGACTGGGGGGCAAGGGGTATATGGATGAGTCATGGGAGATAAAGCTGGAAGCGTGAGTTGCGTCCACCTGGCTCAGCCTGGTCCACCAGCAGCACTAGCCGTCTATCATGAGAGGCAGGACCATGGTTAAGGGCCCAGGTTTGGATCTAGACATCGGGGTTCCAACCCAGGTTGAATTGTAAGCAACTAGCTTAACTTTCCCATGCCTTAGTTTCCATAGAGACCAACAACCAAACCCACTGCCATCCAGTCTGTTCTGACTCATATCAACCCTGCACGGGGCTTCCAGAACTAAGTCTTTCAGGTAATGGGTAGGACACAGCAGGGAGGTGGGAGGCAGAGAGACGAGTTAAGAGGTCGCTGCAGTTCTAGGGGAGGAGAGCTGGGCACACAATGCAGCAAAGTTGAGGGATCGAGGAGAGGAAACTGGCCAAAGACGAGCCATCTGAGCCACTGAATAGATCAAGCTTGACACGTGCTTTGACGTGGCTGATGCAGAAACTGGAATAGGTGAGGGAGGCAGTCAAAGCGTTTGTCTGGGAAAAAAATGTCCATTTTCCCACTGAGGTGACCGTTAAAATTAGTTCAGCTTGCCCTAGACTGAAGGAGCCCTGGTGTCACATCGGTGGAGCACTAGGCTACTAAGCAAAAGGGTTGTAGATCGAGCCCCCACCCCTGACTCTGAGAAAGCAAGACCTGGTGATCTGCTAGATTACAGCCTACAAAACCCTATGGGGCAGTGCTACTGTCACATAGGGTCACTATAAATCGAAATAGATGAGGCGATGCCTAACTAATAGGCCTAGATCCCAAGCTTCTCACACAACTTGTTACACCCAGTGGTCCCTGTACATGGTAGGCATTCTGTGTTTGTTGAGTGAATATTTGCCAGCAGGACTAAAGCACAGAGGCAGCACAGGGACCTCCGGGATGGGACTGTGACACAGGCTACTTTCACACATTTACAAATTAGTAGAGCTGACCCTTTACAGAGAAGAACAAACGCTGAAAGCTGGCAAGCGATCGTATTTGCTTGCATCTGCATAAAGCTGTTGTGGCTTTGGTGGGCATCTATTGTCGTTTGAGAATAATTAGTGAAAATACAATCAAGCAGAAAGAAAATGCTTCGAACATGATGATGGCAGCATAAACACAAATGTGATTGATACAATTGATGTATGGATTGTGATAAGAGCTGTAAGAGCCCCCAATAAAATGATTTTAGAATAATAATACAAAATGACTCCTTGGTGTTCTTGACATTCCCCAAAGATTTGAGAGAAGGGACAGGCAGGGTTAGCACCAAAAACCAAAACAAAACCCACTGCCATTTAGTTGATTCCAATTCATAGCAACCCTAGATAGGGTTTCTGAGACTACAAATCTTCCTGAGAGCAGACAGCCTCAACTTTCTCACATGGAGTAGCTGGTGGGTTTGAACCACAGACACCATGGTTAGTAGCCCAGGAGCTGAACCACAGTGCCCCTAGGGCCTCTACCAGACTGGCAATAATAGATGAATATTTCTGAGATGGCAGAGATCTGGAGCAGAATTCCATGTTGTGAATTCTATCTTTATGGGATGGCTCTTTCTCAAATGCAGCTACATGTCAGGTCAGTGGATATCCCCAGAGGGGAGGGCAACCTCTAAAAGAAAACACATACACTGTGAGAGAGAGAAGTCGCTCTCGCCTTCCTAATCTCCATGTTCTTCACTATTGTCGCCTTTGACAAATTTGATTTGAACCTCTCGACACTGAGGATGCAGAGCAGGGGTTTTGAATGAACAATGTCTCACAGATGAGCAAATTACTTGCAAATACTTGATGTTTTAAACTATGAAAGGGTTTCACATTTCACATGTGTAAGATTCTATGTTATGGAAACTAACGTGCAACTAGGAGCCCTGGTTGGGCAGTGGTTAAGCATTCGGCTGCTAACCCCAAAGTCAACAGTTCCAGCCCACCCGTCGTCGTCAGGGGGAGGTGGGGGAGAGGCAGGCAGGCTTCTTCCATGAAGATTAAGCCTTGGAAGGCCCCTGGGGAGAGTTTAACTCTGCCCTACAGGGTCCCTATGGAGTCTAAATTGACTCTGAACTGTACAGCTGTGACGAAGTGCAATTGAAAAATAATAATAACCAAATCCTTCAACTCTCTAGCTAGCTTTCTCAGCCATCACCTTAGCTGGCCTCGTCGAGGCATTGCCTCACCCTCCAAGGCTGGTTCCCCCATTCATGAAAGGTGGGGTGGAGGCAGGTGAGCACAAAGCTCCTCCCTGCTCTAACACCACAATGCCTGGTCCTATGCCAGGAAACACCCGATGGCATAAATGTTGCATGAGGACGGTGGCTTTTACCCTCCTGGCCATGCTTCTACCATTAGGCAAAACAGCAGACGACAGGCCAACTCCGGGTCCCCGGGTGCTGTCAATGATTAACAGAAAGGGTGGAGGTCATCGTCCACCCAGCAGTGCCTACCAAGAAAGGTCTGGCCATCTATTTCCACAGCAGCGGCCATTGAAAACGCTACAGGGCACAGCTCTATTCCCATACTCATAGAGTCGCCATGAGCATCGACAACTGGTGATTCTTCCTACCCCTTTCGGTTCATCTTCCTGCCCGAAACCCTCACCCTCACGTTAAATGAAGTAAGGGCAATTGACCAGAAAGGGGTGGCCACGAAGCCCGTTGCTGAAATGACTAGCAATCACAGGAGGCCCCTTCCGCACAACTCCCACCTGCCCAACCTGCACAACCAGGCCCCGGGAGTCCCAAGTCCTTTCCACCCCCATCTACCCACTGCAACCACAGGCGCAAATATACGAAACCGTTGTGAGGATGGCGCAGCACCGGGCGGTGTTTCGGTTGGTTGTGCCGAGTGTCGCTATGAGTCGGAACCGCCTCGACGGCATCTAACATCTGCCCACAACCGCGGCCACCGGCACCATGTCCCCTGCAGGTTAAAACTGTATAGCTCACGCCTAACCCACCCCTTCCCTGACGGGCCTCGGACACCGCGCTGAACACAGATGACCTCCTAAGTCCCTCAGATCCGTACGGGGCACAGTCGGCCTGAGGACCCGCCCCCGTGCTCCCTGCACTCCGGCTAGTGCTCCCTCGCGGGCTGAGGCAAACCCGCCCGGGTCCCTTCGGAGGCTAGGCTGCGGCTCTGTCCTCCCTGCTGTGGGGACAGGGGTGGCGTGGGGGGTGGAGGTCTGGGCCGCTGCAGCCCACCCCACCCCCGCCGAGCTCCTCCAGCGGGCCGGCGGCTACCTGGTCCAGCAGCCGGTAGATGCTGATGCCCAAGGTCTCCACCAGCAGCTGCCAGTCGGCCCCGGCCAGCGCGGGCCCTTGGAGTTGGGCGCAGGCCTCCCGGAACTGCTGGTCGGAGAAGCCGCCGGGGGCAGGTTCCATTCTTCCTCCGCGGCCGCAGCGCTTCTGCCGGGACAAGGCCGGGACGTTGGTGTGGCTTCGGGGGCGGGGCCCCGGCGTGTGGGCAGGACCGAGGCGCGCGGGGGAGGGGGCAGGGCCTGGAGCGAGGTGGGGCCTGGGTGGGAGGAGCTAGAGGCGGGGCCTGTGTGGGAGGAGCTAGAGGCGGGGCCTGGGCGGGAGGAGCTAGAGGCGGGGCCTGGGCGGGAGGAGCTAGAGGTGGGGCCTGGGGGGGAGGAGCTAGCGGTGGGCGGAGCTAGAGCCTGGGTGGGAGGAGCTATCAGTGGGCGGGGCTATATGTGGGCGGGGCAAGGGCGAAAGCCGAGGAAAGCGGCCCTCCTTATGAGAAAAGGAGTGAGGAAGTGAGGAGGCTGCCAGAGAGAAGGAAAGAGGGAGAAACAAGGCGCTCGTCCTCTCAGAAGTTCATCCGTCATACCTTCCGCAAACCAAACCAAACCAAACGCACTACCATCCAGTAGATTCCCACGCAGAGTGACCCTCATAGTTACAAGACTCTTAAAAAAAAATCATTTTATTGGGGGTTAGTACCACTCTCATCACAACCCATCCATCCATCCATTGTGTCAAGCACATTTGTGCATTTGTTGCCATCGTCATTCTCAAAACATTTGCTTTTGACTTGAGCCCCTGGTATCAGCTCCTCATTTTTCCCCTCCCTTCCCCACCCTTCCTCCCTCCCCCCTGATAATTTATAAATCATTATTTTTCCATGTCTTACACTGACTGATGTCTCCCCTCACCCCCTTTTCTGTTGACCATTCCCAAGGGAGGGGGTTCTATGTAGATCCTTGTAACCGGTCCCCCCTTTCTACCCCAAGCTTCCTCCACCCTCCCGGTATCACCACTCTCACCACTGGTCCTGAAGGGATCATCTGTCCTGGATTCCCCGTGTTTCCAGTTCCTATCTTTCTCCACTAGCCGCTGGTGAGTTTGAACCACCAACCTCCTAGTTTGTGGCCAAACGCCTAATCTGCATTGCCACCAAGGCTCTTCTCTTTGCTTTCTATCCTTTACCTTCTCTGGAAAAGGTAGGGAAATTCTCTAAGCGGTTGGTAGAATTAAGTAATAATTTATAAACTATCAAGGGTTTATGAGGGAGGGGGCGGGGAGGGTTGGGAAAAAATGAGGAGCTGATATTAAGGGCTCAAGTAGAAAGAAAATGTTTTGAGAGTGATGATGGCAACAAATGTACAAATGTACTTGACACAATGGATGGATGGATGGATTGTGATGAGTTGTACGAGGCCCCAATAAAATGATTTTAAAAATTAAAAAAGGAGGAGGGGAAGACAGAGCAGAAGTACTTGACATTTCCCCCCGGGAATCGGTGTAAGAAAAGTTCTCCTCTCTAGGTAACGCAGCTAGAAGCACATCCGGAAAAGGGATCCTTGGGAATCCATCAGGCCCTCAAAGGGTCCATGGTGCAAAACCAGTTAAGAAATGTAATCCGGCCAGGGGATCCAAGACCGAGCAGCAGGGGTTCTCAGATTGGATTGCAGGATAAATTTGCCCACCCTGGAAGGTGTGGAGGCTCATCGGAAAGGTGTCCTAATCTGGCCAGGATTATTTCTGCAGCTTGCACAGAATAGATCTTTGGGCAATTCAAAGACCTTTTTGTTCCTCTGAAGGTCCTCCAGTATGATTCTATTTCCCATGAGCATACCACACTTGGCTTTAGATCAAACAGATAGTTTAACGGCCAAAACAGCAAAACAACAGTGAGTTAGTTAATTGTGCCAGCCTGGCCGATAATCACATGTGGGGCTGGTTGAAAGGCAGAGGGATAAATGGGTGGTGAAGCCTCGCCTTTCCAGTGCTTGGGTCTCTTGTTTTGTGATGGTTGCACCAGGTGCAGCTGCCTTAGCAGTTCCCTGCTTCAGCTTGCAAGATTGACTTCCTACAAGACATCCCCAAGGAGAAGCCACATGGATCTATCCCGATGCAGCCCTGGGTGCTGGAGCAGCCGTGTGGAGACCCTGCTAGTGCTGAGATGCTTGTTCGTTCACTGACTCAGCTTTCCTCCTGCAGTCGGCATCATTGCCTCTGTTCTGTGAGGTGGAGGACTTTGTGGACTGGTGTTGGGTAAATGGGTTAATGTTGGACTTGTGGGCTTGGGCAGCATTGGGTTGGGATGTTTTCATGATGCACATTTTCTTTACATAAAACTCTCTTATACATGAGTCGCTGTGGATTTGTTTCTCCAAAGTACCCATACTAATACAAACAGCAACAAAACCGCAAAACAAATCCTTCTAGGTGCAAATAAACTGTGGAGATCCATGTTTCCTAATCTGTAAAATGAGGTTAAGAATTGTTCTTTAGGGTTGAAAAGAAGATTAAATAAAACTACAGACATGGAACATTATTGCCCTGTGCCTGTGTCAAGACCAATAGCCCCTGAGAATGCACACAGTTCTGCAACACACAGACGTTTCACCTGCACTTAAAATCCTTGAAGTGGTCAGTAAGCGATGCTTTCATGCCAACTTGCAAGGAGAACAAGAGGATCACAGTTTGCAGGGGTCTCGAGTTCATGTTCTCTTTAATTCAATGCTGTGCTATTTATGGTATGGGTCTAGGGCGTGTGAAATTTTCCTCGACTGAATGCACAAATGGTTTTAGTAATAATTTTCCACTTTTTAAAAAATGTCTTGTAAGTTATAAATCCTGCAGTAAAACTGTATTTTTTAAGAAGCAATTTTATCTAAGACTGTTGGCTGTGAAGATGATCCCTGAAAGGATCATTTCTATCGTTTGTTTCTAAAGAAGGTTCTCGGAACATGAGAAGCCATTGCCTATGTTTCTCAGGTCCCTTCAAGCATTCCCAGTCTACGGTGGGCCATTACGAAGCTGCACTTTGACTCATTCGGGAAGATGAATTAAACCAAAAAATACTCTGTGCCCTAGGGTCAGTTCTGACAGCGACCCTTCAAAACAAAGTAGAACTGCCCCTGTGGGTTTCTGAGGCTATCTGTCCATTTTTACTGAGCAGAAAGCCTCATCGGTCTCACAAGGAGCAGCAGGTAGGTTCAAACTGCTGACGTTGTAGTTAGCGGTCCAGCTCGAGCACTAGGGCTCCTGCGTGGAGGTGAATATACCAACAGCATCTTGGAAGATCTGAAGGGGTGTCAAAAAGGTCATGGCATGACAAATGAACTAAAAGATAATAGAACTTTCCCTTGAACAAGGTGAAGCCCCCTTGA
>NW_022111358.1:18677267-18685871 GCF_000313985.2 Echinops telfairi
ATAATGTCAATATATATATTTGAGCATGCTAAGGTTTCTCCATGGCTATTACAGTTAAAGAAGGACAGGGTCATGTAGGAAATAGGTTTCATTTTGGGCGGTCTTAAGAGTCTTGACAACAGGTTTGTAAAAGGGGCTTAGAAAGATCTGTTTCTCCTTCAGAACTTGCCGGCACCAGCCAGGCAGCTTTCCTCTGTGGAAAGCATTCCTGGAGGAATTTCTAGCAACATGGCAGCCTAAACTCCTGGCCCAAGAAACGAAAATATCCTTGGGGTGGGGTGGAGGTGGGGGTAAATGCAAACTTTAGCTGAAAAGGAAAAAGGTATATTTTGGATTTCGGACAGGAAAGAGAGAATGGAAAGCAGGCACACATCAGGAGGAGGGATCAAAACCCAAGGCGGTAGGATTGGTTCCCACCAAAGTGACCCAGCTTGTAGAGCTGAAATTCCAAGTCCCTGGTTGCAGAAGGCTCTGGTGACAATGGAAACCCCACATGCATTTTCAGAGTCCCCAAGTGGATTAAGCCTCTGTGGAATTCCTTCTCACCACTCACTAGGGATGCCTTACCCTCAGGCAGAATGCTTCCGACCTTCCATTATCTCCACCTCTCCCTAGACCAGCCCAGGGAGGGACAGATGCTTTAAGGGCTTGTTAGCCAGGGTATGTCCTCAATGAAGATCTCCGTATTGTGGTGGCAGGGGGGTGGGGGTGGGCTCACGTAATCAAGATTGCCTGGATCGCCTCTGTCTGGAGGCCATGGACCAATGGTGTAAGCTCCTCGGTCCAATGTAATGTACATGCCCCAATCATGGATCTAGTCCCGGGCTATAATCCCAACTGTGATGTGTTGATCTGTCACCAATCATACTTTTGCGACAGTTCCTGTTAAGCACCCTTTTGAGATCATTTTCATTCTCTGCAGCTCAGCCAAACCTTTGGACTCTATTGTGACCTCAGAACCCTTGGACTCTCTTGTCTTCCCAATCCAGATGATTTGTCTCTGCCTTTGTCTCATTTCCGCACATTGCATCAGAATAGCATTTAATGAAATGTTATTGTGTTTAACACTTTTCATATGATAACATACAATAGCACTTCATACAATAACATATAATGAAATGTTGTCCTGTTTAAGACTTAGTAAATGTTTTCCTTCAATGATACTTAAGGAAATATTTGGGGTCTCTTCTGTACCCTAACATATCCCACAGCACAGAGACCTGCTCCGTGTGTTTCTCAAGGCTGGATGCTGCTGACTGCCACATCCGGTGGGTGGGCCCCTGACCTCTCAGGGCACAGCTGGGCGCTTAACCGCTGCACCACTAGAAACAAAAGTACCTGGATATTGCGGGGATCCTTACACCCCACCCCACCGTCTTCACCATCATTCTTCTCCCTAGAGGAACTTCTAGCAAAGGAACTCTTTCGGCCTCTCCCACCCGCGTGCCTACTCTCAGAAGTGGAATGCTTTAAACGATGAGTTGGGGAGAAGGGACTGGCGTGTCTGGATCAATCCTTTCTGGCTCCACTTTTCTTGGCACCTGCTGCAGGGTCAGCAGTATGGAGCCTCATCTCCCCAGGACACTGAGGAAATTCAAGAGGGCACTCTGCTGCTGCAGCTGAGATTTCCCAGAGCTGCCTGTGCCTGTAGGGCAAGTTTAATTTGGGGCAAAGCATGTAGCAAATCTATGGTGGCCAAAGACCAGCGTCCATATTGTTGAAACAGCTTTATGGTAATCAAAGCGGTGGCGTTATCTCCCTTGCGTGGCATCTAAACTGATTCCAGGTGTTTCCAGCCCAGGTCTAACGCTTGAAAACAAAGACAGAGACTGGAGGTGAGTGAAAGGGGACAGTTTGACCTTGACTGACCAAGCAGGGAGCAGCCAGGACGTTTGTAGCAGGAGCACACAAAACCACAGGTTCAAAGCACCGTTGTAATTACATCCTGATGATGGCTCTGATGGGAGCACAGGAGAGTGCCCAGAGCAAGGGGGGAGGGGCATACACTAGGAAGTAAACTGAGGGAATTAGGAATATGTGATGGATTTCCTAGAAAAGTCCATGAATATCGTTTTAAGGTACAAAAAAGACCCAAAATAACAAATACAATTTAAGGAAATTAAGTCTTGAACAGGATAACATTTCATGATGTGTTATTGCATGAAATGCTATTACATGTTATCCTATGAAGTTTTAAACAAAATAACAGTTCATATGTTACTATGATACAATGTGCAACGACCTAGAGTTGGAAAATCAAAAAAGAAGAAGAGGCTCAGCATTCCACACTTAAGCTGAACGATACAGCGTCTGGGGTCTTAAAGGCTTGAAGTTAAACAAGCAGCCATCTAGCAGGGAAGCAAATAAACCCACATGGAAGAAGTACACCAGCCTGTGTGATCATGAGGTGTCCACGGGATCAGATATCAGGCATCAAATGAGATCTAAAACAATTATATCAATGTGAAAGGGGGAGGTTGGAGTGGAGACCCAAAGCCCATCAGTAGACAACTGGACATCCCCCACAGAAGGGTTATAAGGAAGGGACGATTTAACCAGCGTGCTGTATAGCGCCGATGAAACACAGCATTCCTCTAGTTCCTGAATGCTTCCTCTCCCCCACAACCATGACCCAGTTCCACCTTAACAATCCGGCTACTGGAGTACACACATTGGTACAAATAAGAGCTTTCAACACATGGAATTCAGGACAGAAAAACCCTCAGGAATAGTAACGGAAGTATCAATATCATGAGGCTAGGAGGTTGGTGGTGATGGGGGGTGGGGGAGAGAAAAGGGGAACCCTCCAGAGGGACAAATAGAAGAAATGTAGGTAAAGGAGACAATGGACAGTGTACGACATGAAATAACCACAATAGTATATAATTGATCAAGGATGCACGAGGGTGGGAGGGGCAAAAAGAAGAGCTGATATCAAGGGTTCAAGTGGAAAGAAAATATTTTGGAAATGTTGATGGCAACGTATGTACCAATGTGCTTAATACAATTGAATGATGGGTTGTTATAAGATTTGTAAGAGCCCTCCGATTTTATATATATAATTCAACAAGCTGGTGAAGCCCTGGAAGCACAGACTTGTCTATGCCAGGATATTTGGAAGACAGTTACTTGACCAACTGACTGGAAGAGATCCATATTTGTGCTTATTCCAAAGAAAGGTGACCCAACAGAATGCTCAAACGATAGAACCATATCACTGATAGCACATGCAAGTACAATTTTGCTGACGATCTTCCAACAACAGTTGCAGCAGTATATTGACAGGGAGCTGCTAGAGGTTCAGAATGGATTCAGAAGAGGATGTGGAACAGGAGACATCATGGCTGATGCCAGAGGGATCTTGGCTGAAAGCAGAGACTACTAAAAGGATGTTTGCTTGTATTTTATTGACTATGCCAAAGCATAATAAACAATGGATAGCATTGAGAAGAATGGAAATTCCAGAACACTTTATTGTGCTCCTGTGGAACTTGTACATAGACCAAGAGGCAGTTGTGTGAACAGAACAAGGGAATACTGCATGGTTTAAAATCAGGAAAGGTGTATGACAGAGTTGTATCCTCTCACCATATTTGTTCAATCTGCATACTGAGCAAATCCCGAGCAAATCCCATATATACTCGAGTAGAAGCGGAGGTGTTTTGTTTTTTTTCAGCACAATTTTTATGCTAAAAAAGCCCCCCAGTTTTTTGTGGTAAAATTAGGTGCCCTGGCTTATACTGGAATATATACAGTAATCAGATAAGCTGGATTTTATGAAGAAGAATGAATGTGGCATCAGGACTGGAGGGAGGCTTATTAGCAACCCATGATATGCAGATGATGCAATCTCGCTTGCTGAAAGTGAGGAGGACGTGAAGTACTTGCTGATGAAGATCAAAAATTGCAGCCTTCAGTATGGGTTACAACTCGATGTCAAGTAGACAAAATCCTCACAATAGGACCAATAGGTAACATCATGTAAAGTGGAGAAAAGGTTGAAATTGTCACAGCTTTTGTCATGTTTGTCTCCACAATCAATTCTCATGGAAGCAGCTGTCAAGAGATCAAACGCTGTGTGGCATTGGATCGATCTGCTGCACAAGACCTCTTTGGAGGGTTCAAAAGAAAGGATGTTTCTTAAGAATATTGAGACTACCATGGACCGGGGAAAGGACAAGCTGATTTCCCGTGGAAGAAGTGTCCCTCAGAGGCAAGAATGGCAAGACTTCATCTTACATACTTTGGACATATTGTCAGGAGAGACCAGCCCCTGGGGAAGGACATCATGCCTGGTAACGTGGAGGGGCAGCGACAAAGAGGAAGGTCCTCACTGAGATGGATTGACACAGTGGCTGCAACAATGGGCTCAGGCACAGGAACGATTGTGAGGATGGTGTAAGACCATGCAGCACCTTGTTCTGTTGTGCCCAGAGTCACAGTAGGTCAGAACTGACTCAATGCCCCTAACAACAACATAGCAAACAAGAAAGATACGGCACAGACGGGCACATCATCCCCATGTGGGAGACCATTAGCATGAGGTCTTACTGGTTTCCAAACATTTGCTGAGCTACATGGGAGGGCAAAGGAAACTGTCACAAAAGTATGATGGATGAAACTGTCACAATACATCACAGGTATGCAGGATGACAGAAAGGAGCCATTGTTGGGACATACATATGAGGGGTATGACCAAAGAAAAAAACAGAATTTTTTTTCCAAAGCTGTATTTAAATTTTTTGCAAAACAACCTTATCACCTGCAAAATACTCTCCATTACACTTAGTACATTTGTCAAAACATGTGATTCCATTCTTGGAAACATTTTTCACTCATCTGTTTGGATGGCTGACAGCACCTCCCTCATTTTTTTCTTCACCTCTTCTACATTGTGAAATCACTGTCCTTTCATGTCCCTCTTCATTTCTTCATTCGTGAAAACAAAAAGAAGTTGAATGGAGTGAGGTCAGGTGAATATTTGTGTGGGGCAAGAGAGGCATGCTGTTTTTTGTCAAAAGCTAGCACACTGAGGTGGCTGCATGAGCAGGTACATTGGCATGGTGGCAAAATCAGTTCCCTGTCTAGCACAAATCAGGCCTTTTTGTCACACACTTGTATGCAATCTTTTCAGAACCAAAAAAAAAAATCTTTTCAGAACCTAAGATAGTTAAGGTTTATTGTGCCAACCTAGCTGATAAACACATGTGGGATTAATTGAAGCGCGGGGAGATAAATGGCTCTGTGAGCCTCGCCTTTCTGGTTCTCAAGTCTCTTGCTCTCTGATGGTCTGACCAGGGTGCAGTTGCCTTAGCCAGTTCCCTGCTTCATCTGGCAAGGCTCACTTCCTGGGAGACATCCTTGAGGAAGAGCTACATGGACCTACCCTGATGCAGCCCTGGGTGCAAAAAAAGCCACGTGGAGACCTTTGCCAGCACTGAGATGCTTACACATTCACTGATTCGGCCTTTCTCCTGCAGTCAGCATCATTGCATGTGTTTTGTGAGATTGAGGAAGACTTTGTAGATCGGTGTTGGACATATGGGCTAATGTTGGGCTTATGGGCTTGGACAGCACTGGGTTGGGATGCTTTCTTAATGTACACTTACCCTTTATATAAAACTCTGTCTTAGATACATATGAGTTTCTGTGGATTTGTTTCTCTAGTCTACTTATAGAACCTCTAAATAGAAAGCTTGAGGAACAGTCTGATCCGGTGGGACAAACTCCAAATACACTACAAGTCGACATTTTCATCCATTTGGGAAGTTGACAGATGTCCAGAATAAGGTTTGTCATCAATTGGCATGTCACAGTTTTTGAAAGGAGAAAGCCCCGCGTACACTTGAGCTTTTCCCATAGCGCTATCCTTGTGTTCAATATCTAAAAGATTCTGCAACATTTTTCTTGAGCAGGAAACAAAATTTCACAGCCACACTGCGTTCTCTTGAATTGACCATCACAAAAACGAGGTTTGAGGAAAACCGCTTTCATGAAAAAAAGTCACTGTAACCAGAGAGAACCTTCCCAGATGACACCACTGGTGCACTAATCCAGAGGAAGTTGCTGAATACTTGGGAATAGTGGGGAAAGTACGTACTACAAAAGCTCCACCCAGCGGAGCTTTCTTCTATTTTGGTTTGGTTTGGTTTTTGGAGGGGAGTTACCCCCTCATAGATTAGATTGAAGAATTTACAAGATTGGTTCGGGCCCTTCCATCCAAGGCTGTCAGGGCATGTTTCATAATTATGGAACTCCAGTATGGTGATCTCTGCCAAGGACACACCCAGACAAGCAACTCCTTATGCTGGGGGGCGGGTGTGTGTGTGTGTCAACTGTACTCTTTCCAGTGTACTCTGCTTGAGGGAAAAATGGCTTACATCCCTAGTTAAAGGCCAAAAGGATTTCAATGGAGGCTTAATTCATGTGGTGACTCTGGAAATGGATTTTGAGCGCTCACCATTATCCATAACCTTTTGCAAGAGGGTGCTCAGAATTTAAAGTCTAAAACACTATGCACTGGAGTATGGTTGACAGTCAGGGCCAGGAAATGGCTTGTAGAACCTCTGGCTTCCAAATGCTGCCAGAGGTGGTCTGATGATCTCTTTCCAGCAAAGTTTTGTTCCTTGACCAATGTTCTTCTGTGCTAGGGCCAACGGTATGCGGTGCTTGTCATTTCTATGCATTTCAGTGGACCAGATATGGTTGTAACCAATATGCCCTTACAGTGGTAGATTATGTTCCCAGGAAGGAAGGGCTCAACAAAGGAACAGGTCATCTGGAAAGAATGAGCAGGTTAAGTACGGACTAACTGACTTATTTAGGAGCCCTGGTGGCATAGCGGTTATGCATTGGGCTACTAAGTCAGCAGTTTGAAACCACCAGAAAAATGAGGCTTTCTGCTCCCATAAAGAGTTGCAGTTTTGGGAACCCACAGAAATAATTCAACGCTGTCCTATAGGGTCACTGTGAACGGCATCCACTTGATGGCAGTGAAGTGCTTTTGGTTTCGTTGCTTGTTTTGCTTCATGAGGTACATATTTCAACATCCTGTGGCATTATCTTTTCGATCCCTAAGGGCAGATCCATTGGGCACACTGGAATTTACAGGGTTTCAGAAATGTTTACAATAAAAGTATTTCTCAAAAGCCCAGGATACGTGTATCAACATATCGACAAGGCTAAAACTCTATGCTAGTTTACTTTTTGAAGCTTGTGCTGTACTCTGGGCAGGGCTGTCATTATTGCTTAATTACAATGATGCTCATCTGCGTGTGCTGCAAGCATAGGGGGTTGTTCTTACTGCTGCCCATGTTTTCCGAGTTGCTGATTTTGTCCAATGTTATGGTATTTTAGTCTTATATTGTGGTATTGTGAACCTATATATCAATTATTTTGAGAAATAATAATTAGAGGAAATGAAGGAGGGAAAAATGTAAAGGCGTCTGCTCAGTTACTAATCATGTTATCACTATGTTGTAATTTAATGTAGAAAGATTTCACATTGCAATTTTGTTGTTCAATGTAGAAAGATTTCACAATGCAATTTTGTTGTTAGTATCTGTAATCTAGGAAATATTACATTTAAGCAATTTAAAACTTTATTGGCCTCATATTATTCTATAATTAGAAATTGTAATGAGAATTACTAAGGGTTCTGTATACGCACTGCCATCAAGTCAATGCTGACTCATAGTGACCCCCTATGGGTTTCTGAGACTATAACTATTAACGGGAGTAAAAAGCCCCAGTTTTTTCCTGAGGAGATCCTGGTGGTTTCAAGCTGCTGACCCTGCGGATCCCAGTCCAATGTGTAACCACTACACCGCCA
The DNA here is from genome assembly GCF_000313985.2 of Echinops telfairi. Taxonomy (NCBI): domain Eukaryota; kingdom Metazoa; phylum Chordata; class Mammalia; order Afrosoricida; family Tenrecidae; genus Echinops; species Echinops telfairi. Next base: position 18,685,099 of record NW_022111358.1, read on the forward strand.
GGGCTATACAGGAGTCTGTACAGTCTGCTTTAAAGGAGGTCCATGGAGCGAGAGGAAAGTGATCGAGTTACCACACTGGTGACACAAACCCTAGGACAACCACTGCTCTGGGTGGAAAGGAAACAAGGCATAAAGAATGCCAAACCCATGCCAGAAGCGGGATCCAGGTGTAGGGTACATGTACTGTATGGGAGCTACAAGCAGTTCAAGACCATTGAAACCCCTGGGACCCTTTCACAATCAAAACCAAGGGCATTTTCACAAAACATAGGGACACCGAGGGCATGGCATGTGTGCTTGGTCTGATTTCCTCTGGCTGCACGGAGGAGGAGAATCCAACTCCACAGCAGCCCAAAGCCAATGGCCACAAGGCAGAGGATAGACAGGTTTCCACTCGCCAGCCTTCTCTACCCTACTGTGACACGCATCCGCGGCTCCCAGCACTCCGGTTCTCTGCTGGGTTTGGGACTCTGTTGCACTGGCCACACAGAACTCCCAGGCAATACTCATCATTATGGGGTTTATTAGGAAAGGTAACAGGTTACAGAATGTTAAAGATACAGTTCTTGGGTTGACACGAGTCAGAATGGATTCGATGGCAACAAGTTTGGTTTCAGGTCTTTTCCTAAATGCTGTAAGATGCAATTGTAAATCATGCTCATTAAGCATCTGTGCAGTTGGAGAGATAGCCCCTCCACCAAGGGGGATGAATAACAGAAATGTGGGTGAGGGGAGAAAATGGACAGTGTAAGACATGAAATAACAATAATAAT
>NW_022111358.1:18686258-18687326 GCF_000313985.2 Echinops telfairi
TTAGCCCACCGCTGCAGCCTCTGGTACCTCCTCTGCCACTTCAGACAGAGGTTTCGCATGCACGCTGACAGATCTTTCTCTGTGGCTACAAGATCCCCTCTGCTTCTGGGGGCTCAGAGGAGTGGCAAAATTGACCCCATCCCATGGGCACAGTCCCACCCCATCATCTGAGAGGAATCACCGAGCCACGGATAGAAGATAATTCTTACGCAATTTCACGTCACTTTCACAATCAGTACAAGAAGAATTTTCATGGGGAAAACAATGTCCACAGATGTGTCTACAATAAATGAATTTCTATGCTCTAAGGCAACTAATCTCCATATGGGTACAAACAAGATGGCCAGGAATGGGACTACATCTCATAGGCCAAGTTAGAAATAATTATTTCATGTATATTCATAGTAATTTTAAAGAAGCCCTAGTGACACAGCTGTTAAAGTGCTCAGCCACTAAACAAAAGGCTGTGGGTTCCATCCAGCCAGAGGTCCTGCAGCAGAAAACACTTGACAATCCGCTCCTGTAACGAGCTACAGCCTAGAAAAACCCCAGGGGGCAAGTCTCTGTTTGGTAGTGTCTCTGTGAGTCAAAATCAGCCTGCCAGCACCTAACAGCGAGAACCTATTGCTATCAAATGAGAGATAGGCTGCGCTCCACGAGGTCTGAGCTGCAAACCCACTAGTCACTCCCCGGGAGAAAGATGAGGCAGCCAACTCCCCTACAGATTGACAGCCTTAGAAACCCTATCGGGCTCCCTGGGAGTTGGAATCAATTAGATGGCAGTGATTTGGTACATGTTAAAATTTTAAGGGTGTGAACTCTCAAAACTCAGCAATAAGAAAACAAATGACCCAATAAATATGGCAAAAGATTTAAGGAAACACCTCACTGAAAGTCTTCTTTTCAGCTACTTTTAAACTTGTTTTCAACTACTGAGATAGTTAAAGTTTATTTTGCCAACCTGGCCGATAAACACATGTGGGGTTAATTGAAGGGAGGAGGGATAAATGCTCAGTGAGCCTTGCCTTTCAAGTTCTCGGGTCTCTTGCTCCCTGATGGTCGGACCAG
>NW_022111358.1:18687605-18688577 GCF_000313985.2 Echinops telfairi
ACCTTTATATAAAACTCTCTCTTATACATGAATTTGTTTCTCTATCCAGACTAATACAACTACTTTTTAACTTTGTACTCTCTTTATGATACAAAATTAATCATAAAGAGAACAGTGTATGTGGAACAAGGGCCAGAAAAAGATAGAACAATAAATACCAGATATAGACCCAGGTGCATATGGAAAATAGTAATGGAGGGTAAACCCCCAAAACCCACTCTACTGAACCAATTCAGAGGCATAGCCATAAGATATCTGAAGCTTTGCATCTTTATGGGGAAGACAGCCTCATCTTTCTCCCTAAAGAAAAGATAGACAATTTTTTAAATGGTGTTGGGACAGTTGGCTCTCCTGATCAAATTAGGTCCTAGGGACCTAAGGAATGACTGAAATGTGTAGTATCTTAGACAAAACATGGGCAAAGAGATTACAAAAAAAATCTTGTTACTTTACCTTAGGATGTTTTTCTCAACAAAGAAATCATTTGTTTTGTGAATTCCCATGACAGAGCCATGGTCACAAAAGCTAGGTTTGGGATCAGCAGACTTGGGTTCCAGTCACTTTAACAACAGGGGGGAATTGATTTTTTCAGCCTTTTTACTCAAGGAATTTCTGTGGGTGGTAAGCAGATAATAGAAACAAAAACTCTCTGTAAAGTGAAAGTGAGCACTTAAGGAATGCATTATCTCAACAGTTGGGTCTAAATTCTCTGTCAGCATCTATTAATAGGCTTCAATTGCCGTCCAAATCCATTTAGTTCTGTTCTATTCAATGCTCCTGGTGAGTGCCCAGGTGCCTTATGGTGCCAGGGCAGGAGAGAAGCAAGAGCCAGGACACGACTACTGGCCTCCCGTGTTTACCGAAGAGCCTGTAAACCGGTTAGAGCCAGCACCTGTGCTCAGCCTTCTAATCGATGCCCACAATACCACCCTAAGGTCAGTCCCAGCCGAATTCCGGGATTCCACATGCAGA
>NW_022111358.1:18691630-18692845 GCF_000313985.2 Echinops telfairi
GGGAGGAAGCATTTAGGAACTAGAGGAAAGTTGTATTTTTCATCGTTGCTACATCGCACTCTGACTTGCTCGTCTCCTCCCTGAGGCCCTTCTGTAAGGGAATATCCAGTGGCCTACAAATGGGCTTTGGGGCTCCACTCCGCACTGCCCACTCATTCACTATTGTAAGAATTTTGGTTCTGATGATGCCTGATACCTGATCCCTTCAACACGTCATAATTGCACAGGCTGGTGTGCTTCTTCCATGTGGACTTTGTTGCTTTTGAGCTAGATGACCACTTATTTACCGTCAAGCCTTTAAGACCCCAGATGCTATATCTTTCGATAGCCAGGCACCATCAGCTTTCTTCACCACATTTGCTTATGCACCCATTTGTCTTCAGCGGTCATATCATGGAGGTGAGCACACAATGATATAACTTTTTTGTTCTTTGATGCCTGATAACTGATCCCTTCGGCACCTCATGATCACACAGGCTGGTGTGCTTCTTCCATGTAGACTTTGTTGTTTCTGAGCTAGATGGCTGTTTGCTTACCTTCAAGACTTTAAGACCCCAGACGCTATATGCCTTTTTGTCTACACCTGGTTCCAGCGCAGATCTCGAGTTTGGGTGGGAAACCTTGCTCTGTGTTTCCTCTGAGAGAGCAAACAGCAGACTTCAGTCAACCCCCCACTCCCACCCCCGCTCTGCCCCAGGCAAAGAACTCAGGAGTCCCTTCTTGTACAGGGCCAGATCAATCACACCACGATCTTAATTATGCAAGCCTTTATTAAGCAGCTGGATTGAGAGTAGGCTAGTGCCTAGAAACTGCTGGATCTAGAACAAAGAAATTCCAGAATATTTATAGTGCGAAAATCAGAGGCTGGCTCAAGGGGAGCGATATTCTAGGCATTACATTCTTATTAGGTTGGCAGGGTAATGGGGGAACAGCACAGCTACAGGTGCTAATTCAAGGTCTTACAGGAGAGTGTACATTTCTGGCTAGTTGGGCAGGCAGAGTTTGGAGACATCTCAGAAGAGTCAAGATCTTGATTGGAGAGCCAGGTGAGGGAAGAGGGGGCCAGGATGGGCGGGTGGGGGGAAAGGGGAGGGAGGGCAGGGATAACTGCTAGCTGTGGTTAAAGGCAGTTTGAAACAAAATGGAGTTCCTCCTGTTAAGCTAGGTGACTGCCCGCTGCAGGTATGGCCTGAGGTGTTGTCAATTCAAGTCACA
>NW_022111358.1:18693989-18695585 GCF_000313985.2 Echinops telfairi
ACACACACACACACACACACACACACACACACACTCCACGCTACATTTATCCTTCAGTTATCAGCTGACGGGCTTCCTCTGACAGCCCTTTTCATTCAAAAGATCCTCCTTGCCTGTTTGCTTTTCCTACATCTTCTCCCCTGTGATTGGGGAGGGAGGGCAGGAGCACAATAAAAAGTCCAGACAGCACTAGGAATTGTGCCACAGGAACGATGCTAACATGTACTTAGTTCTCTCCCTTCCACAAGCAGAAACTCCATGACAGCCGAGATCACTCTGTCGAAGTCACCAGTGTATCTCTAGCTCCTGGCAGGCACACAGCACACAATAAGCACTCCAGTATGTGTTGAGGGACCTAATAAAATCCTTCTGTGGCTTTAGATACGTAGGTAGGTAGAGCATAGATATGCACTCTTTGTGTATAAGTATTATTTCAAGGCAATGTTTCAGACGAGGATACACAGTGCAGAAAATGGAGAAAGAAAGGAGAATCCCGTATATACCTGAATATAAGCCGACCTGAATATCAGCAGAGGCACTTAATGTTACCACAAACGCTGCATTAAAGATGTGCTGAAAAACTCGGCTTATGCACGAGTATATGCGGTACTTGACAATGTCGCATATGGAGATCTGAGTCCCCAGCAGCAGGCATTGAAAGTGATCAGTGTGGGCTCTGAGGCTTGGTTGTACCTTCATGGGGAATATAGGACATGAGAGAGGTCATGTTTTCAGAGAGAAAAACTGGGAGCAGACTGAATGCGTACCAGTACATATATCATGGTATATCCTTGCCACTGGATAATGCCCAGTTAGGTCTGATGGCCCATCTATTGGCATAGAAAAATATTAGGCCTCCATGATTCGTGCTAAAAAAAGATTTTTAAAAAATGAGATACAGTATGATCCCATTTATGTAAGAAAATAATGTACATGCTCTATACAGCAAAGAGAATGAAGATAAAGCAACATGTTAACTGTTTGGATAGTATTTTTCAAAAGCAAAGGAATCGACCAGACTCAGCCATGGCATTTCCAATGGCTTCATCGGCATGTGAACGCTGGTCAATACATAAGGAAGACTGGGTTGACACCTTTGAAATATGATGCCGGGGAAGAAAATGAAATAAACCAGGGACGGCCAAAAGAATGAAGGCGCTCCGGTTGCATAATGGGTCAGGCATGAGCTGCTGGCCTCACAGTCGGTGGTTCAGACCTACCAGCTGCTCTGTAGAAGAAAGATGAAAACACACACACACACACACACACACACTCTACCACCTCCTTGGATCAGCACATGGCCTGAAACTCCCAAGATTACACCAGAACAGCCAAGCCTCATAATAGAGTCCTCGATGGAATCTTCTGGTAAATTACAGACATGTAATGTCTGCATGTTGTGAATTCTGTAACTTCTGTGAAATGTTGCTGATTCTCCAGTGAAAATATTTTAGTGATTAATGAGGGGTACAAATTCTCTCCATGGCAGTCTTTAGAAAAATCAGGTAATCTACACAAGAAATTTTTCAATAAGATTCTAAGAAAAAGTATCTTTAGAACTGAATGGATCTATTTTCCATTTGTTTTGTTTTTTTG
>NW_022111358.1:18696862-18702263 GCF_000313985.2 Echinops telfairi
TTCTCCTCCTGTCCCACTATCATGCTCAGTCCCCACCAGGATTTCAGCACTTCCTCTTTGTTACGTTCCCCTTGATCCCGCCCTACCAGGTCTCCCACTCTATTTTCCATTTGTATGAAAAGAATTGAATTGCTTCTTGGAGTTAGAAGTTATCCATCGTGGCTCTAACAAACCAGATACACAGAACTCACTATTTTAAAAACAACATTTCTCACATATTTCTGATAAAACATGCCCAACCCTTTTACTGAAAGCAAATTATTGTTTTAAGCCTAAAGGAAAGAGAGGGCCAAATCAGTGCTGTGATTTGTCCAAAGTCACCTCCTTTGCAGTGGTAAAGCAAACCGAAAAAGACAGAAAGAACCAAAGAGGTATACCATATCTACTCGAGTATAAGCTAACCCGAATATTAGCTGAGGCACCTAATGTTACCACAAAACGGCATTAAAAATGTGCTGAAAAACTCGGCTTATACACGAGTATATACCGTATATTATGAATTGAACTGTGCCCCCACCCCCCAAATGTGTCAACTTGGCTAGGTCATGATTCTCCTTGTTACATAATTATCCTCCCTTTGCGATCAGGTGTAATTATTTTATATGCTGCAGATCATAAGACCTTTGATGTTAATGAGGCAGCTCTGGGCTGGCATGCCGGCTTCCTTGATTCCTGGCCATTCACCTCGTAGGTAGGAAATGAGCATGTTTTGCACTCACATGGTTCCGAGTGCACCTATCAGTCTGGAGTTTCACCCCTTTTTCATGCAGGAGCTGGTTTCTAATACTACACTCTGCAGAATGCCCTCTGGTCGCTCTGATACTCTATGACCTCCTTTTACTTACGGTGTCTTCTTCCCACTTCCTGTAATGTGGGGTGTGTCTCCCCAGTGCCTCATGTTCCTGTCGCGGGCTGTCTGCATCTCTCCTTTTAGGAGGAGTTTGTTTCCAGAAGGAGTTCATCGGAGAGGACCCTCGTTGTGAGGCCATGTAGAGACTGACCCTGGGCATACCCATAACCCTCCTCAGGGAGAAGCTGGCTTGAGCTTTCCCATGAACCATTTCGTGTCCCAAACACACAGGCTGCAAAGGACTTAGGATTGTAGAAGTCTATACAACCGGGTTCCAAAGAGCCAGGCTGAGCCTTTCTGTGACTTTTGGGGTACACAGGTTAGTCTGTATTTTCCAACCTTCCCTTTGCAGCCTTTCCTCGATCCGTGTTCTTGTCCTGTGGCCAGTGCACATTCTCATCAACAATGCCTAATGCTATTCTGTGGGTTTCTAAGCTGTTTATAAATTATATCATCATATCGCACAATTCCTTGGCAACTTATTGCAAAAAGGAAAAGCTCAGCGTCATCACTGAATGGATTCAGACTCATAGTGATCTTCTAACCCAAACTCAAACTCAAACTCACTGCCACTGAGTCAATTCTGATTCACGGTGATCTTATAGGGCAGGGTAGAATGGCCCCTGTGGACGTCTGTGACTGGAACTCTCTAAGGGAGTGGAGAGCCCTCATCTTTCTTCTGAGGAATGGCTGGTGGTTTCAAACTGCTGACCTTGAGGCAGCAGCCATCTCCAAAATAGAACTGCCCCCGGGGTTTCCAAGGCACACGTCTCTATGGAAGTGGAGTGACACATCTCGTGCTCCAGGAGAGGCTGGGGTGTCAAACTGCCGACCCAACTGTGTAACCCCCATGCCCCCGGAGCTCCTCTCTGAGATCATGTTTCTTAAACAATTTTTTCATGTTTCTTAACTTTTGCTACACATGAATGCTTCCATCAACAATACATCATAGATGATTCTGCCTGTTAAAAAGGAATCTTTTATTGTATTTTTGGCAAAGGTTATACAGGAGTGTTTAGGCTCCCATCAAACAAGTTCGACACAAGTTGTTTAAGGACATTGATTACACTCTTCACAATGCGCAAACAACATTATTATTTTTTCATTCTGGTTGCTTCCTTTCTGTTGATCTCATTTCCCGGATCCCTTTGTTTTAAAGTAATGGTTGATCACTTGGGCTCACATAGGTGGTTTTTGTTTTTCAGTTTTACCAAAGGAGCACGATGTTTCCTAAGCCCTGGAAACCACATGAGCAGCTCTACCCCACACAGGGGGTTGCCGTGAGTCAGCGTCAACTCCATGCCAACCAGTGATAACAGCAGGGCAGTCTGTCGTGGGCACTGACGCAGAAGCTGAAGAAGGGAGCACATGATTTAGAGAGGCTGGACCAGAGGAGACTAAACCATTCCCGGTTTGGAGACTCATTCCCCAACAATTCTAGCCAGACTGTTCTTGATAGTCTCAATTTGCCCAGTTTCCACCAGCTCTTCCTCAAAGTCTCCAGCTCCTCTCTCGGTGAGGGGGAGCTTTGCTGGTGCGGCTGCAGGCTCTGTCTGGATGTTACTGGAAACAGTGCCGTCTGGACTGGAGCCAGCTGAGATTAGGCAGCATTTCAGTTGAAACTCAATGGCTAATGTAGCTCTAGTGTCGGTGCTAATTTTCTTTCCACCCCAGAGAATTATTCACACTGCATAACAATTCAAAGTGAATGGGCCACCTTGGAACTCAGAACTTCCAGCAGAGGGTCACTGCCCTTGAAAATATTCCTATTTCAAGAGAGTGGAAAGGGTAGGACTGGTGGCCTCTGAAGGACACACACTTACACACACACACACACACACAGACACACACACACAAATTGCCAGATGTAGCGATGGAGTAGATGTGTCAGGGAACCCCAAAGCCTGTCTTTTTTCAAGCATCCCCCGAGCTTCTGATGCAAGCAGTCCCCAGTGCTCCTGGTGCACAGGATACGTTTGAGGGGGGTCAGCTAGGAAGTGGGAGTTTCAGTAAGGGGACCACCTTTATCCCACCAGAAAGAAAAGAACACGGACTTTTAGAAAGTGAGGCGTCTCTAGATTCATCCCTGGCTGGGCTTCCTGCTTATAATGCCAGTGTGAGCGTCTGCACAGGGGGTCTGTGCTATCTGTGGACCTCGCAGATGACTCAGTGGTGCGGGCGGGAGAAGCACTGGGGAAAGCTATGGTCCATGTGACAGGAGCACACCCTTTTGACAGCCCCTGGAAAGCCTCCTGGTGTCTACAAAACCTGTCCCAATTCTCCATCCAAAGCTTGTTACTACCGCAGGCTCCGCTGCTCCCTGTTCCCAGAGACACTCCCCTTTGGGCCTTCCCGTCAGTCTCCTCTAGAGCTGGCCCCTCCTGTGTCCTGCCCCCCAAAACTGTGAGCCGAGGTCCCTGGCTCACGTCATGGAAGAGGGTGGGAATCCTTGCCCTGCCTGCTGCATTTCCCAATCCCGCTGGCAGTTTGCTTGGAGCGCCCACATTCCTTACGGCACTGACACTGCGGGTGCAAGGGCGGCAGTGACCGTGGCAACAGCGAAAGCCTGGGCTGTCTGGCCGAGAGCGCATGAAAACCCTCCTGGCACCACAGTCCATCGGCGTCTCGCACCAGGACTCCTCTTGAAATTGAGGAGTCTCTTCGGGACAAGTTCACTGGCTTTGCTGACAGAGGCTGAATCCAGCAACTTCTCTTTCTTCCTGTTTTACCAAGAGGCTTCCAACAGCTGTTCTGATAGGTGTAGGCCATGGTGTTCGCTATTTCTCCAAGTCGTCTTGTCTGAGGTCTCTGATACTATGCACCCGAATTCAATGTCACAAGCAGAAGAAAAGGCAAGTGCCTCCCCCGCTCCCTGCTGTTGAGTTGGTCCTGACTCGCAGCGACCCTCCTGCACAGAGGAGAGCTGGTCCTGGGGGCTGCTGAGCCTAGCTGGCTGCAGGAGCAGATCGCCGCATCATCCGACTGCGGGGTTGGAATCGCTGACCTTGCGGTTAGCAGCCCGCTGGGCCGCTGCACCACCAGGGGTATTTGACTCTGAGAGTTCGCGTGTCTTGCCCAGGTCACAAAGAAGATTCAAGCCTAGGTGTCCTGACTTTGATCCGTGCTAGCTGTCATGCGCGACAAGATTGGGGAGTCACGCCCAGTGCGTTTCGTTTTGGAAGATCGGCCAAACCCTGCCCTGTGGCCCTTGAGATTATGGCGTGTTCTGGTTTTAAAGAAGTGTTCCCAAACTATGTTTAACTTAGAAATTAAACCGCAAGAAATAAGGCAGGGGCAAGAGGCTCCGCCGAGACTGTTCATTCCTTCCCCTTGGACGGGATCCAGAATGATCTATGGCAGATGTACCCATCTGTTTAAGTGGACAGTCCAAGTTCAAATGGACTCCAGGCCCCATAACGTGCCCAGATGAAAACATCACGTTCTCATGTGTGGCCAGGCCCTGCCTTGGGATCATTGGCGTTGCACGGCGGTAATGCCTGTTTCCTGTATAGTTTATTTAAGTAAACAAGAAGGAGACAGCGAGGTACTGACTGTCTCCCGTGCAAAGCAGGATTACACGCTGTAGCTAAAGAAAGAAAGCAGAAGACCTGTTCTCTGCATTGTTCCTTCAGTTCATAAGATAAACAGTTCTATTTAGAACTCAGTTCATGGGTCTGGGGGTGGGGTGGGGAATGAATTGTTCGGCTTCCCATTACCCACCCGTGCTGTGGACATCAAAGACGTTCCCAAGAGATAAAATGCTTCCAAACCGTCCCCTGAACTGGTCCTCTTAATTAGTGCAGGCGGCCCTTTCTGGGAGGCCACTGTACGTGTAGGCCAGCCAAACCATCCTGTCCAAAGGCAAGAGGTTATTCTCTGGTGAGAGGAGGCTCTTTGAGGTATCCTGCAGGCCGGGAGTTATGTGATCAACCGCTGACTGCAAGTTCAGCCGTCTGAAACCACGAGTCCCTCTGTGGGAGGAAGATACGGCCATCTGCTTCTGCAGAGATGGACAAGACTTGGAGCCTTCAGGGCCACTTCTACCCAGTCCAGTAGATTCTAGAGGGTCTCTAAGCATCAGAGTCCACTCGACAGCAACAGCTGTGTCTCCTCCAGGAGCCCTGGTGGCACAGTAGTTAAGAATGAGGCCACCAACGGAAAGGTTCAGGTGGTGTGGACCCACCAGCAATACCGCAGGGGAAAACACCGGGTGGATTGCTCCAGGAAAACCTGATGGGCATTTCGGTCCTACGGGGTCATAAGGAGCCCCAGTTGACTCAATGGCACCCAACAGCCTGAGGCTCCTTAGGAGTTTACCAAAAGCATACCTGACACCTGAACCTGGAAACAGTATTCCCTATGGGTTAGGAGGTCCGGTGGTTGGATTTTATGTCAACTTGATGGCGCCTGTGTGGAAGTCTGGGTGGAGTCCACACGATTGATCAGGCCCCAGTCTGAGGAGGCCAGCTTGGGGTGTGGCCGTTTCATAAGAGACACTGAGGATCACAAGGTGCTGAAGGGATCCGTTATCAGGCACCAAAGAACAAAAAA
>NW_022111358.1:18705606-18720934 GCF_000313985.2 Echinops telfairi
ACTGAAGAAGAATTGGTGCCGTGGCCGTATGGCTCTGCTGAAGAACAGGGACAGTACTGTGGACTGGCAAAAGAGCAAGCAGATCTGTCTTGGAAGAACATCCAGCAAGTGCCTGAGGCGAGGATGGGGCGATTTCACCTCACATACTTTGGACATGTTGTCAGGAGAGACTCGTCCCTAGGGAAGGGCATCATGCTCGGTAAAGCAGAGGGGCAGTGAAAGAAAGGCAGGCCCTCCCTGGTGGGGTGAGCTCTGCAGGGTCAGTAGTTGAAAGCCACTAACAGCCCTGTAGGAGAGACTGGCCTTCCACTCCCGTCAGCAGTTACAATCTCAGACACTCACAGGGGGCCACTCCGAGTCAGTCTGCATTGGGTTGATGGCGGGGAAGCTACAAGATGGATTGACACAGTGGCTGCAACAATGGGATCAAACACAATTGTGAGAATGTTGTCCCTTGGGTGAGTCGGAACTTCAACAACAGCATCTCTACTAACAGCAAACTACTAATTACTTAAATATCAAAACATTCCAGTTTATCTCCTTTGATACCTCCCCATAGGAACCTATCAAGTTTTGCATATTCCACCCCTTGCAGGAACTTCCCACCTGTCCACATTCCTCAGTATCCGGTCCCTAGTATCTCTCACTAGGACAATTTGGGGAGCTTTTTAGCTATGACAATTACAGGACTTGTTCGCTGGGCCCAGGTGCACTTTTCCTCTTCCCAGCCTATTCCACACCATAATACTCTTGACATGCACAGCGCTGACTATGCCATCTCCTGTTCAAAAATCACATTGCTCTCAAAATCAAGTTCACAGTCCACACTGAGACAGTGACATGCCCTCAATAAGCTGACCATAACCTGTTTCCAGTTATATTTTGACTGCTCTCTGCCCGTCCTGTGCTTCCTAAACCATACCACACAGGTTACTCAAAGCCTTCTGCAGAAGACTCGCATATTTCCAAGTCATAAGTTGCAGACAGTCCATTCCTCCCACCTAGAACCATAGGAGGTCAAGACTCCCAGAGGGTTTTCTCCAGGTCAGAACTGCTTTCATCGTCCTGGGGCCTCCCTGGGCAACACCTGTAGAGTGGATTCTAACTCGTGATGACCCCATGCATTGCCCAACAGAATTGCTCTGTAAGATTCTCTTGATTTTGACCTTGTAGAAGTCTATCACCAGGCCCTTCTGGGTTGGTTGAAACCATCAACCTTTTGGTCGGTAATCAAATGCTTAACCATTTGTACCGTTCACGAAGACAATGTCTCACATCCTACCTTGGTGAGTGGTCACTGGGTTCTGAAAAGTATGTGAGCAGCTACCTGAGGTGCAATTATAGGCCTCTTTCCATGCAGAAGAAAGAAAAAGGATGAAAATGGAAATGCATATGGAAATAATTAGTCCAATGTACTAGTGAACCATCCAAGCACCAGTCTCTTCAATCCTGACATCAGAAGAACTAGATGGTACTTGGTTCCCACTATTAACTGCTCAGAAAAGGATCACATTTGAATGTTCTGAACAGAATAGGAGAAAAATGAAAGATAAAATCCCAAATCATAAAAGAGATCAGGCTTACTGTTGGGATAGAAACTGTTGGAAACCCCAAGACTCTGGCCCCGACTCACCCTTAAAACCTGGAAGTGAACTCACCTGTCCAAATGATCACAAAGGTTGCTTTTACCCAAGGACCACGTTCAGAGTGCGAGGAGGTCAGGAAGAGAGGAAGCAGGCGGATGTAGGAACGAAAGGAGCCAAGTTTGGGTCTACACAGGACATGCGTGCCACCAGAAGCTAAGACAGCAAGTCCCTGTGCTCAGCAACTCTCTTAGCTGGTCGTCCCAACTTAAAATCACAACTCATGGGAGCTGCGCAGAACTGCATTTATGAACGTCTGATTTTTTCCTGTGTGCATCTTATAGGGTTGCTCTGTGTCGGAATCGACTCGATGTCAGTGAGTATCATTAGTAATACATACAACATAGGAAGGTGCAGTACATATCTTACTGATGTTATTACTCTCAGATGTTTATATGTAATGTTTCCAATCCCTCAAGAAAAATGAATATTATATGTATAAATATACTGAAAACAAATGGCTACAAATGGGGGAACCAATTACAAGGATCTACATATGACCTCCCCCCTGGGGGATGGACAACAGAAAAGTGGGTGATGGGAGATACGTCGGACAGGGCAAGATATGACAAAATAATAATTTATAAATTATCAAGGGCTCATGAGGGAGGGAGGAGCGGGGAGGGAGGGGGGAAAAATGAGGAGCTGATGCCAGGGGCTTAAGTGGAGAGGAAATGTTTTGAGAATGATGAGGGCAATGCATGTACAAATGAGCTTTACACAATTGATGTATGTATGGATTGTGCTAAGAGTTGTATGAGCCCCTAATAAAACGATTTTAAAAAATTCTGTCATTACTTACTTCCAGAATTTCTCGTCTCAGCCTTCTGGAATTTGATTGGTTGGTTTTGTTTGGTGCCATAGAGTGGGTTCTGACTATCGTGGGTCTATGTACAACAGAGCAAGACACAACCAGGTCCTGGGACACCCTTGCAATCGTTGTGGTCGAGCCTATTGTACCACGGCGTCAATCCATCTCATCGATGTATTGGCGCCTTCCTCTTTTTTGATGAGCCTGATGTCTTTCTCCAGGGACTGGTTCCCCCCGATAACATGTCCAAAGTACATGAGACCAAACCTTACTACCCTTACTTCTAAAGAGTGTCCTGCCTATACTTCTCCTTGCAGGCTGTGTTAATTTCATTATTCTTCTGCAACCCCGCAGCTCAAAAGAATCAGTTCTTCTTTGGTCTTCCTTAATCGTTACCCAGCTTTCATGCACATATGAGGCCAATGAACATACCATGGCTCGAGTCACGCGTGACTTAACCCTGAAAATGACATTTTCGGTTTGTAACATGTGAAAGAAGTCTTTTGCAGCAAACCTACTTGGGGCAATATATCATTTGATTGCTCGACGGCTCCTTCCCAAATAAAATGAAATTCTTCACAGCTTTAGTATTTTCCTTGTGCTGTTGCTCCTTGGTCCACATGCGAGGATTTTTCTTTTTTCTTTTGAGTTTTACAGAAGGCTATCCTTTGAGATTCTCCTCAGTAGACATGTCAAGTCCTCTTCACTTTGATCAAGCAAGGTTGTGGGATCTGCAGATCGATGGGTTATTGAGTTTTCCTTCAACCCTGTGATGCCAAATGATTCTTCATATAGTTCATCTCAAATTATTTTCTCAGCATACAGATTGCATAAATATGATTGAATAAATAAGGAAACAACTCCAACACAAAACTTTTTTATCTGAAATCATTCAGTATTTCCTTATTCTGTATAAACACTTGCCTCTTAGTCTGTGTACAGATTTCCTACAAGATAAAGATGAAGATTTCTGCTCCCCAAAGATGTACAGTCTCACAAGGCTATAGTCTTACAGGGTCACTATAAATTGAAATCAACTCGATGGCGGTGGATTTGTTTTGCTGTTGTTGCTGTTGGTTGGTTTGCTTGCTTTCCAGTGTTATTAATTGATGCTTGAAGCAGTTTCTTCCCAAGTTGCATTATACCCCCTCTTCAAATAAAGGTCTTGAAAATTTTCATCCATCAACATCGTTAAGGTCGGCTCTACTTTGAGGAGGCGGCTCTTCCCTTTTCGTATTTTGAGCGCCTTCCAAGTGGAGGGGCTCAGCTTCGGGCTGTGGGTTAGACAATGCTTGCTTCTATTCATAACATTTCCACTGGCCTATTGTTTTCAGAAGGGAATAGCCAGGTCCTCCTTCCCTGCCTGTCTTAGTCTGGAAGCTCTAAAACCTACCCATCATAGGTGCCTCTGCTGGTATTTAGAATACCAGCATTACAAGAACATGCAAGCTGGCAGAACGGCAAATCATAGCATACGTAAACATAAAGAATTGTACGAAGCAACATCGAACGTATCGAGATCACAGGCATTTCAGTATATGTTCTGATGTTGAAACAGAAAAGTCAATTCTCCTAGTCTGAAGCCGGAGCAACCATTAGCTCTGTGGAAGTAAACAGGGACGTCCTCCTCCCTGAGGCCTGTCTGTGTTCTTGCATGCCAGCTCTTCTGTTTTTCCAAATTTGTGGCCTCTTTCTCGATCACTGAGCACCAAGACGATAAGAGGACGGCAAACAGAGTGTGCATCTAAAACCTGCGTTTTTCTACCCAGATCGATTTGTACTTTATGAGTTCTAGGAACTGGGAATTGACCAGAAAATAATAAAATCTATATTTTAGTTAAAAGTATTTAAGGTACCATCAGATCACTCTGTTACTGTCCAATCCTAAAGAAAAGTGTTTTGGAGGAAAAGAGAAATAAAAAGAAACCAGCAATAATATCATGCTCTGTTATCCAGAAAGAATACACAAGCACAGCTTGCTTTCTGAACGTTCATGATTGCAGATCATAAATGCAGACACACCCTTAAGAGAAGCACTGGTCAGGCACAAAACTGGCTGGCTTCCCGACTCTTCCTGTGTCCCATTGGGCTGGATGATGACTGAGATCAAAGAACAGGGAGGAACTGGCATCTTGGGAGCAGCAGGAAATTAGCCAACTCAACCACACCAAGCAAAAGCCAACCATAAGTAAATACAGACGAGTAATCGAATGCACATGGGATGTTCTTCGCAAGATGCGAAGCTCTTGTGTTCTGAAAGGGGACACACCCGGGTCTTCAGCAGCATGTATTCGACAGCAAAAGCAAAACAGCCTTTTCCCCAATCCTGAGGCCGCACCTTCGGTTTCTGCTGAAAGAAATTGAGCAACATCTCCTCTGTGCCACATAACTGGTCATCCTTTCTGCCTTCCTTGTCCCTCATCCCCGCCTTCCCAAATCATTTCGTCTCTGATCTTGTTTCTCAGTAGAGCAAGAAGTTTTCAAAGTTGGGAGAATTCTCTTCAGAGCAGGAAGCATCCTTAGTTCCATTGTTTACGGTGCCCTTGGCCGTCTCAGCTTCTACCTGTTGTGATTTTTCAGTATGTATCAGTCCATGAGTCAGGAATGACCTACGGACAACACCTGTCTGCCCTTTCTGTTATATGAATTGGCCCTTACTTGGAAAGTATTTAGCCAACCTCTCCTTGCCACAGATTCTTCATTACTTGCTGCCCGGGCAGCTTTCAGTCACAGAAGAGGCTTCCAGCCTTCCCTGGGAATAACCCACTGCCAGGGAGAAAGATGAGGCTTTCTGGTAAAGAGATACTATTTTGGAAACCCTCAGAGGCGCCCTACCCCATCTTGGAGAGTCGCTTCAAGCCCGAGTTAACTCCATGGCAGCGAGGGAACCCACCGCCATCAGTCAATAGCCTATATAAGGCTTTGAGACTGAATGGTTATGGTTTATGCCTCACTAAGAATCCTTTGTGCCTTTTCCAACTTACCATACGGATCTAATTTGCAAACTCACTTGGAAACAGATCTTGTGTGTGGCCCGAGCAGGATTGCCTGGACCATCAGACAGACCGTGAAGAGCTCGGATCACACCACGTCCCTGACTTCAGGGAGAAGGGCCCCTCGGGCATCAAATTTTGCCTTTGCACAGTGAATTCTTAAAGGGAGCTCTGGTGGCTTTGTGGTTACACGTTGGGCCTTGATTCTTGTCCACGGTTCAAACCACAAGCCATTTCAAAGGAGAAAGAGGAGGCTTTCTACTCCCATAAATAGTGACAGGCTCAGAAACTCAAAGGGGCCGTTTTTATCTGCCCTATAGAGTTGCTATAAGTCAGCACCAACTCGATAGCAGCGACGTCAATTCTTAACCAACCAGTTTCTGTCTAGTCAGTCATGGCCACCTCCTGCTGCGCTGGGGTGAGGTGGGGGTGGGGGTGGGGTGTCCCAGGAGAACCCTGCTCCGTAGGGCAGTCTGCTGTGGACTTTGCTCTTTCGTCCATTTTTGTGTCACAGAGCAGAACAGCTCCATAGGCTGTTCTGAGCTGTCATCTTATGGGAAAGAGCGTCGGTGGTGCAGTGGTTAAAGTGCTCACTGCTAAGCAAAAGGTCGGTGGTTGGGGCCCCAGCTGCTCTGCAGGAGAAAGGCCTGGCAGTCTGCGTCCATGAAGATTCTCGCCTTGGAGAGCCAATGGGGCGATTCTGCTCTGCCCTACAGGGTCGCTCTGAGTTGGAATTGACTGGACAGCAGATGCCAGGTCGCGCCCCCCTACCCCCACCCCCCGCCCCGACCCCACCACTGAGCTGGGGTGCAAACCACCAGCTATTTAGTTAGCAGCTGAAGACAAACTGTGCCACCCAGGGACTT
Source organism: Echinops telfairi (assembly GCF_000313985.2). Lineage (NCBI taxonomy): Eukaryota > Metazoa > Chordata > Mammalia > Afrosoricida > Tenrecidae > Echinops > Echinops telfairi. The sequence continues at coordinate 18,711,920 of NW_022111358.1, forward strand.
TGCTCCATACGGTTTCAATGACTGATTTTTCAGAAACAGCTAAATGGATTGCGGATGGGTTTGGGGGTGGGGGGCGAAGAGGGGGATGAGGAGAGTTTGTTTCAGTTTGTTGGTTTTCCCAGGAGGTGCGGTGGGGGTGGGGATGCGCTAGGGTGTGGAGGGGTCTGGAGTCTTTTCTTAGCGGAGCCTTTAACCCTTTGCAGCACTTAGCCCTTTGCACCACCCAGGAGCTGTAACCAAGTCTTTTCTTCATCTGCGTTCGAGCCTATTCCAGAGAAGTGTATTCCAGGTCTGCTCCCCACCGAAGCGCACACCACCCACGGAAGACCAGGAGAAGCAAGATCAAAGACAGCCCCACCCCCATGCACCGTTTTAGAGAGGGCTAGCTGGGATCACAACGGGGGCTTCGGGAAAGGAAACCCACGAAAATGCAAGCCCGAGTAAGAACAGAGAAAAAGACACAAAGGAGGAGGGTGCATTCCAAATTGTGTTCCCTTAAACACACACACGTGTGATGTGGAAACTGTAGCGCCAGATACAGCGGCAGCTAAGGAGTTTCCTCTCACCAATTTTCCCCGGTCCCTAAATTGTTTGAAGCCGTGCTGAGTACTTTGCCCACGGTCCCTAGAGCAGAGTCATGCATCCCCCTCGCTGGGTAGCCCAGGGCCTGGCTGCCAGCTGTCTCAGTCCGCTTCTGGCTGGGAAAGGTAAGGACCTTGCTCTGCTTTGTGCAAGACTGGGAGCGGAGGGTTGGCCGCTAAAGGGAGGGGGACAGACTTAAATGTCTGCCTGGGGCTGCTGGTGGGGTTTCCAGAAAAGTTCCCTGAACTTAAAGGCGGCTTGTGAAGCCACGTGCTTTAAAGAGCACAGAGGAATCTCTCTCTCTTCCCGAAAGGAGAGGCTGTGAGGCAGGACATTGGCTTTGGGATGAGGTTTTGCACGGGGGTGAGGTGTTCCAGCAAGGATCGGGATGTCGATGGCCTTCTAGGTAGGATTCCAAACTCCGACCTCACGGCGGCGGTAGAGTGGATTCCGGCTCATAGCAACCCTAAAGGAGCGAGCGGAACTGGCCCGGGGGTTTCTGAGACCGAGACTTTACAGGAACCGAAGCCTCTGAAAGGCTGGTGGTTTCCCACTGCTGATCTTGTGGATAACAACCCGATTCGGAACCCACCATGCCCCAGGGCACCCTACGGCAGGATTGGGGACCTGGGAAGGGGGAGGGGTATTCCAAGACTGTAGGCACTAGGAATTCTTTTTGAATTTCCATTTACACTGCCTGAAAGCTGCCGGTCAGTGGGTTCCTAGCCACGGAATCAGGAATCAATTCTGACTATAGGACCCCCCCACCCCTCCCAGGACAGAGCTGAAAGGCCCCTGTGGGTTCCCACGGCTGGAATGGCTGGAAATCTTTGTGGGAGCAGAAGGCCTCTTCTTTCTCCCTGGGAGAGACTGGTGCCCTGGAAGCGCTCACCCCGCATAATCCATTCTGCCAACGGGGCTCCTCAAACCCATGGCTGTGGGGCTAACGCTGACTCCTAGCCACTAGAAACCCCTTCTCCAGAGGGTTTCCAACACTGTCAAGCTTCACGGAAGCAAACTGCCTCCCAGCTCTCCCACAGAGCGAGTGGCTGTGCCTTCCAGCCACGGGTGCTAACAGATCTGACCCCCTCCCCAGCCCCCAGGACTCCCTGGTGTCCTGGCATGTGTCAATTCTTCCGATACAGTTTCTGGGTGATGTGAAAGCTTTTTGCTTCTTGGTTCTTACATCTAATCTGCTGAGTCTGGAGATCCAGGTCTGTGTATATAGGTAGATGCCCAGATGTAGTGGAACAGGAATAGGGGTGCTGGTGCACCTGAGAGAGCCCCAGATGGCTTTGTAAGGAGCCCACGTGGCACAAGTGATCGGCCACTGGCTAGAGCCCTGGTGGTGTAGTGGTTATACATTGAGCTGCAACAGCAAGGTTGGCAGTTCAAAACTACCCTGGAGAAGGACAGGGCTTTCTACTCTGGTATAAAGAGCTACAGTTTTGGAAACTCATGGGTCACCATGAGTTGACATCAACTCAGTGGCAATGAATTTTTGTTTTGTTTTGTTTTCTCCTTTTGAGTAACCCAAAGGTTTGAGGGAAAGTTCCTCAAAGGTGCTTTCTAAAAATGACCGCGGACCCTGTCCCACAGAGCAACCCTGCATAGATGTCTTCTCACTGCAGATTCAGCCAAGAGTACCCACAGGGAGACGTGCGTCCTGCCCCTCTCTGCACGGAAGTCTGTCAGGTGTCACTTTGGATTAGGTCCCAGGGATGCATACTCTTCAGCACGATGAGGTGATTGACAGAAAGGACTTCAGGGAAGTCCTGAGGTTACAGTTTGGGAGAAATGGTCTATCCCTAGGAAGTAGCGCAGTCTCGCTCCCTGAGGCCACAGTTGAGGTGAGGGGACTGCTGCTCCTTCCAGAAGCTTCTCATTGGGCCCTCCATCCTCAGCTCCCACGGGCAACATTGACAACTGCGTCTGAAGGAGGCTTGTTCTAAGTGTCCCTGATTTTCAACACCAGTGACTGCTCTCCTCAGGGATGGGGTATCTTTAGTTTCCACACCTGAAAGGTAAGGCTGAGGGTCCACAGATACACACCCTTCTGCCAGCTTGCTCACTTGTGCTCGCTCTCTCTCTCTCCCCCCCTCCCCCCCACCTCTCTCTTGGGACTCCAACTTGATTTTTCAAAAAAGAAGAAGCCCGCACTCTGGCTTCGGTTCTGGAAAAAGAACTAATGTTCCCTTCTCCCACTGTCACTGGACAAAGCTGGGGGTGGGGGGGTGGGGGGGCGGAGACTGTAGGACAGAGGGAAGCCATCGGGACATCAGAGGGGAAGTCCAGCAGTGTGAGAGGGCAAAAGAAGTCCGGGCTTGTCCAATATTGGAGTTGGATTCATAGATTTGCGGCATCCATTAAAAGAGATACTAAAACATGTTCAGATTTTTTGAAAGAAGTGGGGTCAGTGAGATTTAGACCAAAGTATAAGCAGTATTCAGTTACTGTGGAGTTCCATTCCAACTCCTGGTGGCCTGGGAAGGATGGGAGGAAGGAGTAACAGTGTCCTGATACTATATTCATCCCCCCAACCCCCGCCCCCCTAAAAGATAACGATCTATTTCAAGTACTTTAGAATTCCAAATACCTTGTCGGTTAGAAAGCACAGACCCATAAGGCCCTTCTGGGGGGTTGGGGGGCGGAGCTTGAATCCAGCTTTACCGTGGGAGAGTGTGCTGTGCCTGCCCGGTGCCATTGATGTTAGAGTTGGGCAGAGCGTGCTCCTTACAGAAGCAGCAGAAAAGCATCACCTGGGAGCTTGTCAACAGACCTACTCAGTTAGGACACCTACCCTTGACAGGCTCCGCAGGGGACGCGTGGGCCCCTCTAAAACTGGGGCTCCAGCCTAGGGCTTCTCTCTTTCTGTGTGACCGCTGTCTGGTTACCCAACCTCTCTGAGCTTCTTTTCACTCAGTGAACTAGTGTGCGTGCATGGGGGTGGGTGCGCCAGCTTGACTGGTGTCGGTCCGTGATTCCAGCATCGCCAGTTACTTCCGAGCACACGCAGTAAACAGCCCTGCTTACATGAAGCTGACTGGATTTCGTTCTTCACCACCAAACTTACCACCCCCCACACGCCTTGTTCCTAAAGGGATGAACAGCAAGTCCGGGACTGTAAAACCTTGAATGACCCTCGCACCAGGCTAATGACAGAAGACTGAGGAAATGTTGGCTTGGGGAGGATTTTTTTGCGGGCTCACAGGCGGCTGTCAGCTGCCTGATGACTTCACAGCTGTTACCGCTGCCCCCCACTCCCCCCTTCCCCTCCGCCCTGAGTGTCTGTCCCCTCCTCTGGGCTCAGTCCCCTCTGCTGGCTCTGCAGAGCTGACTCTGGGATTTTCTCCTGAAACCGCCTCATGGGCGGTGGAAGATCTGGAGGTTGGCTGGGAAAAACTGAGTAATGCGAAGCAGCCTGCTCCATCAGGGCTGCGAGAAAGACGAGTCACCGCCGGCGCTCTGGACAGATCCTGACTTAGCAGGTCACCGAGCAGAGGTGGGGAAGCCGAAACTCAGACTCCGCTGGCAAAGCAAAGCACGAAGTGGGGGGGGTGGGGGGTGGTGGAGATGACAGGGAGGGCCCAGCCGCAGGGGGAGGGAATAAAAAGAGGGAGGGAGGAAAAAACACGGTCAGTTAGGATCCGAGGCAGAGGGGAGGAAGACAGAGCTGCAGGATCCAAACCCAAGCACAGAGGAAGAAAGGACTTGTCTCTCTTCTGTTCCCCAGGGGGGACCCCCACCCACCACAGGTCAGTTTATAGGCTTCCGTGCTGGGACAGGCTCTCTTCCCTAGGGGCGACTGAGGGAGCCTGTGGGGTCCTGGGCTCTTCTGAGTCCAGTGGGCTCCCTGCTAATGGCTAGGCCAGGTGGAGGTGCCTATGATGGTGGTTTGCAGGTTAGACCAGCTCCTGGGGTTGGGGAGCAGGTTCTTTGTCAGGCTTACGCCCAGCTATCCTGCCATTAGCCTAGCCAGAATCCCCGATGAGCATTCAGTGATTTTGGCAAACTCAAAATCATGTGCAAGTAGCAGTTCTAATAATTTAGGGGGCTGGGGTTATACTGAGGGAGGTTCAGGGAAAAGCAGCAAGGGTTGGTGCGGGGCTCAGGCGTGTGCGGTGGGGGTTAGTACGTGCGAGGCATGAAGCTGATTGAAAGGGTCTGGCGGTTTTCCCGTCACTGCCACTGCCCGATGCGTCTCTCATCTCTGCTGTGTCCCCAGGGTATACAGGTGGGTGGCAGGCGGGCACTTTGTCCCAGACAGAGTTTCAACCAGATGCCTTTGATGGATCACTTCAGGCTTTATCCTGACATTTCCAGGTTCCGAATACTTGGAGAAGTACATCACAGCTACTTTGGTACACGAGGGTAGGTGTACGGATGCTGCTGGTGGTGGGTGAATTGGTCAGTTTTCAATGGAAATGTACTCTGCTTCACTTTTGCTTCTTCACGTCTCAGAACTGTTTACTGAGTATAAGAGAAAATTTATAAATCGGCAGTTAATCTGCCAGTGAATAACAGTGGACTTTTAACATAAGAAGGCACACAATTATAACCTAACAAGCCATGGCATTGAACCCCCTCCTCTTTAGGGCTCCTTTGGAAAGAATTTGAGTCATGCAGGCAGCGTTGGCAAAGGCTGAGTTGCCCTGAGGTCTGAGGCGACCAGTCCCATGTCTTGTTTCCGGCAGAATCCCCTCTTGGATGCGGCTGTCTTTGGGTGGGATTCAGGCTGCCCTGTGCATTGAGTGGGAAGAAGGGTGTTCAACAAAAGAGAAGCACCTGTCAAATATTTGTAGACTGCCAGGCTCTATTAGACACGGCAAAGTGCTCCTGGTTTCCTATGCATTTTCCTGTACGGATATCAGGTGTATCTGACTTTTATTCTGATGCAAAAAAGAATACCACCAGTTGGTAAGCAGAAATGCAGCGTTTATTCCCGCGTGCATCTGGGTCTCCTGGAAAAGAACCTAGTGGCACCTGCCCAGCCCACAGGGTTGCCACGAGTTGGGCTGATTCCACGGCAGCTGGTTTAGGAGTCCCGGGGTGGCACAGGCTTGTTAACATACTCTACTGCTAACCAGAAAATTGAAGTCGACCCAGACACGCCTCGGAAGAAAGGCCTGGTATTCTAGTGCTGAAAACCAGCCATTGCAAACCCTGGGAGCACAGTTCTGTTCTGACACGCCCAGGGCCATCATGAGTCCCGGTCCACGCCAAGGTCACTCGTTTTTTTTTTTGCGCTCACCCTGCAGAGTCCATCCTGATGCATGCAGCTGATGTCTCTGCCTTCTCCTCCACAGCCTCTGCCCTTGTGACGTCCTCCAGATCTGCTCTCTGAGCCCGATAGGAAAGGGCTTCAAAAATGACAGAAGAGCCCATAAAGGACATCCTGGGAACCCCCAAGCCTACCAAGACAACGACGATGGAGAAAAGCCCCACCAGTGACGTGGTGGTCACCACGGTCCCCCTGGTCAGTGAGATCCAGCTGACAGCCGCTACAGGGGGTGCCGAGCTCTCCTGCTACCGCTGCCTCATTCCCTTCGCCGTGGTGGTCCTCATTGCGGGCATCGTGGTCACTGCCGTGGCCTACAGCTTCAACTCGCACGGCTCCGTCATCTCCATCTTCGGCCTGGTCCTCCTGTCTTTCGGACTGTTTTTGTTAGCATCCAGTGCCTTGTGCTGGAAGGTGCGACAGAGGAGCAAGAAAAGCAAGAGGCGGGAGAGTCAGACGGCTCTCGTGGTCAATCAGAGAAGCTTGTTTGCTTAAGACTGAGTGAGACCAAATGGGGGGTGTAGCCTGACCCAACCTGCTCTACCTTTGTCAGCCGATTCACCCCGCACCGTGTACGGGAGGATGGACTCGACACTGGCATGGACTAGAAGCAGCAGGATGGATTGGGCTGTTGGCAGATGGAGGGCTTCTCCCTTCTATAGATTGTGTCTACTTTCATGACAACCTTAATCCTAAGGGCGATTTCTAAGACTGAAAGATTTAGCTTTCTCTCGATATTAAACATGCTGGCGGGTGCGGGAGCTGCACAGTATGACAGAGCATCTCAGCTCTTGGAGAGCAGCCAAGGGAAGATACGGAAAGCAAGAAAGCGGCTTGGCACACCAGAGACCGACCTGCCTTCGAAGAGGGCGGCCCTGGCTCTTAAGAAGTTGTATCACCACTGCGTGTTCTCCCGAAGGTCTAACTTGCCTTGGACTTTGCCTACTTCTATAAAATTCTGTGATCGTCCCCCCAACCTCCCCACCCCCCGTAAGTTGACTCTCTGGCATTTGTTTCTCTGTTTCATTTTCAGTAACTCTTCACGTGGTACTTTTCCTTGAAGAATAAACTAATCTTATGTATACACCGTATATACTCGAGTATAAGCTGACCCGAATATCAGCCGAGGCACCTAGTTTTACCACAAAAACTGCATGAAAATGTGCGGAAAAACTTGGCTTATCCACAAGTATATACAGTATGTGTATTTTACCATCGGACAGCTTTAGATTCTTTGGAGATTTAGAAGACTGTTGTAGAGCATCAGTGGGTCAGAAGTGAACACAAATACAAGGTATAGCCACATGGTATAGCTACTAGATGACCCAAGGGTGGGGGTGGGGTGTTAAGTTAAATATTAAAATAATCTAATATAGCACTTTTGTTGGTTTTTTTATATATATAAAAGTGTCATGTACATTTCATTCGAAATAATAAATACTCATTGCTGCTGAAATGTCTTAAAATGGTTGTGGTGGTGTTATTTTTCTTAGTCTGAAATTTCCCATCTTCCCTTGCCGGATTTGTCACATTGCAATGCAATCGCTGTCCGCGGCATGCCACCGCGCCCCAGCTTAGCTGGAAGATTTCCGTTTTCTTTTGTCACATCAGTTTTTTTCATGGCTTCTGCAGAATAGGATGGTACATATTCTAAAAGATTCCAACACCATTATAATTAGGACACCGATGCCTACTTTGTTCCGGAATTTATAATGGGTCAGGTGTATCGAATGCGTTTGTTTACTACATGTTGTGAGCAGTACCTATAGAACAGGATGCGTGTGAATTCTCAGACTGTTGAACACCAATTAGACAAGAAGCAAACTTCCTGCCATCAGTCAGTGCCAACTCACAGCAACTTATAGGACAGGGTAGAACCTCCCCTGTGGGTTTCTGAGACACTAACTCTTTATGGGAGTAGAAAGCCCAGTCTTCCTCATGGAGAGCAGCTGCTGGTTTCAAACTGCTGACCTTGCAGTTAGCAACCGTTGGTAAAATGTCCAGGGAGGGGATGTGTACTGAAAGAAATTCATGGAAAGATGCTCTGCCCAGGAATCAGATTAAACTTGCCAGGGGCCCTCGTGCATTTTCTGGAGCGTGGAAGCACTTGCATGGTCTAGTTTCTCCTGGCTCGGAAGGTCGGATGGTGACAGCCTACAGCCATTGCCTGCAGAAGGTAGTCTGCAATCTTAACCACATACAGATCCAATGGTGAGAGGTGCCTGCGAGTGTGTGTATTTCACCGAGGTGGGAGTTGGTGTGCTTTGATTGTCTTCAAAGGCTTCATGGTGTTATGAAGAAATTGCTTAGCCATGTGTCTAAGGTTTTCCACAGTCTCGTCCAGAGAGACATACAGGGCTTTCACTCTCACGCCAAAGCCACCAGGTGCATTTGAGTCGGCTCCAAGTCCACGGCTACCCGCTGTGAATCAGGATGAAAATGGGCTTCATAAGAGTTTCAGGGGCTGACTTGGGGGCAGTAGATCACTAGGTCTGTCTTCCAAAACACTTTGGGTGGTCTTCAACCTCTGTGGTCTTTACTTGGCTCTGTGGTAATGTGTGTCTACACTTGAATAGGATTCTAGTATTTGCTCTTGGAAGATACTTATAAGTCCTTGTATTTCTTGAGGTCCAACAACTGCCACGCAGCCAACTCCAGCCCAACAGTTCACGTAACGCCTGGCAGTGGGATTGCTAGTCAGGTAGCGCTCCTTAAATGTGTGGAGTGAGTCTTGTTTTCCTTTCATCCCTTGGGGTGTTTAATGTCCCAGGTTAGGTGCTCAATGAAGAATCCAAGTCCCCTTCAGTTTTGCTTTTCCTTCCGATTCTGCCATTCACGCCAACTTTAAGATCCGAGAGGTAAGGGATCTGAAGGGTTCTTTTTTCTAAATATAACTTTTATGTATTTGTTTGTCTGTTTGTTTGTTTCCAAACCATTTTATTAGGAGCTAATGAAGACGTCAGAGCATTCCATAGTTCACTCATATCAAGCAGTGTTGTACAATTGCTACAAAAATCAGTTTTAAACATATTTTCGATGAGATTGTTGCTAAATGAACAAAACAACACATGCAAATAAACTTTTTAAAAAAGAGTAGCAAGTGAATGTATCTAGAATTACAGTCCATTTATTCTAATCTCTTCGAAGAAATAGTT
>NW_022111358.1:18721240-18722250 GCF_000313985.2 Echinops telfairi
TCAATTCTGAGTCAGTGGATCTGGGTTGGGAATGCACATTTCAACAAGGGGCCAAATCAGAAGGAACCATTGGAAGTTCTGAAATGTAGTGCCTTTGTACAGCTTTAGGTACTAAATGCGAAACTGTCGAATGGTTCCCATGCTCTATCTTTAAACCCTGGCGGCATAGGGGTTACACGTTGAACGGCTAACCCAAAGGTCAGCCACTTTAGCCGTTTGAAACCAGCCCCTCCTCCGGAGAAAGATGAGGTTCTTTACGCTGTAAAGACAGACAGTCTTAGAAACTCACGGGTCCAGTCCTACTGTCCTCTAGCGAGGGCCACTGAGTCAGAATTGACTTGATGGCAGGGAGTATGCCTTCAGCCCCTTGGGGGAAGCAACCAATGTGCACTTGGCTACCAAGGGAATTGGTTCTAAGGGACCTAGTGGTACCATGAAAGAAAGGCCTGGCAAACTGCTTCCATAAAAATTACAAACTCCCCCCCCACCCACCCCAGAAAAAAAAAAGAGAACCACAAACAGTTCTACTCTGCAACACAACACACACAAGAGCAGACTCGACCAGAAGACAAGGAGTTGGCTGGTTTGGTTGGCTGGTTAGTTGGTTGGTGGCTTGGCTGGACCATCTCTAGTACTGGACCGGAATCCCCTGCCCTGCAACGTGCTTGAGGAGTAAATGTGTGAGTTACTTCAAGCCACCAGGGGGCTTCCTGAGTCCCAGAAGAAATGCTGCAGGATGCCATCAATTGTAATGGCTGCAGTGAAACCAGATTTGGAGAGAGCAATATCCATCTGGGATGTGAAAAAGTGGAGGGTATCTTCCCTCCGGCCCGCCCCTTCCTGCCAAGCGGCTTTACAATGGCTACCTCAGGCTCCTCCTTGAAGGAAGGGGTCGGAGGGTCCACAGAGCCACCAGTAATCAACCTCGATGTACAGCACAATCTTACAATATCGTCAGATTGTGTGCCTTTCTGGGCACACAAGTGCGGTCTTTTAAAATAATATAGAGA
>NW_022111358.1:18722571-18726141 GCF_000313985.2 Echinops telfairi
AATTCAGAACCCACTACCCCTTCAGGGCTCCTGAAATAGAGATTTTAAAAAGCAGATGTTAACAGCATGTGTCTACATAAGTCTGCATATATATATATATAAAATCATTTTATTGAGCTGTAATTAACATATACGGCTGATTAGTTCAATCGTATTAAGAAAGGTTGGGCAGTCATCACCACAGTCAACTCTGGAACATTTTCTTCCATCTTGTACCCCCTGCTGTTGACGCCCCTTTTTCCCCCAACCTCTGCTTCCATGGTCGTAGGTCATTATTAATCCAGTTGCTCTCTTCATAGATTCACCCATCCTGACTTCTTAACAGAAACATTTACAAAACAAAGCCAAAAAAAAGAGGACCCAGCAACACTGACCAAACAAGGAAGAGAAAAAAACCTCAATTGAAAAAAAAGCAGAATTTAAATTTTTTAAAAAAAGAAAAGAAAGCAAAAAATATTTTAAAAGAATGAATTCAAAATGGGTCCGACGGGACATCTAATAAGGCGTTGCATTCTTCAGCCGGCCTCCAGCTGCTAAAACCCACGTTACAATGCTCTCTGTCTGAGATTAAGGCTATGTGCCTCCCTAGACTGTGGTCAATGGGAATTCACTGGAGACTCAATCCAAAAAATTAAACCATTTGATGCCGACCCATAACACCCCTATAGGCCAGGGCAGAACTGCTCCTGTGAGTTTCTGAGACTGTCACTCTTTATGAGAGTAGAAAGCCCCGTCTTTTTCCTGTCGATCCAGGTAGGAACGCTGCAACTGGATTTTGAGCTTCTACTAGCAGCCATAAAGTTCTGAAAAGTATTTAGAATTTAGGCTCTGACACCATTCCTTCCTTGGACTGCCAGGCTGGTGTGCTGCTTCTGTGTGGACTTGGCTGACTCTTCATTTAGATAGATGGTTGCTTGTTTTGAAATACATGTATTTCTCAACCAAGAGGATCCAAATGCAGCTCTATCTCCTAGTGAGACTGCCCCTAAGCCCCACGTCCCCCAGGGCGCACAAAGGAAGACTTTTCCCACAGAGAAGAAGCACAACCGCTCTGCTCACCCCACCACGCTGTCTTGGTTAATGCATAGAAGTCGGCTAAGGACAGGTGAATGGTGTAGACGACTCAGACCAGGGTAAGCCCAGGACAGCCAGGTCACAACCCCTCAACCACCACGTCTAAGACAGGAAAGGCGGGAAGGAGGGAGAACTGAAGAAAGAAGAAGGAGGAAGAGAAGGGAAGGGAAAGCCGAGGAGAAGGAGGTGAATGTAGGCGAGAGGAGGGAAGGGAGAAGATATCCATGTCTCCTGGGAAATAGAATGATGTTGAATTTGCAGGATCTGGTTATGAATCTCAGGAGAGGAGCCCTGGTAAGGTAGTGGTTATGAGTTAGGATACTAAGTGCAAGGTGAGCAGTTTGAAACCACCGGCCCTTCGTAGGAGCAAGACAGGGCTTTCTACTGGTGAGAGTTACAGACTCAGAAACCCCAGAGGCGTTTCTGCTCTGTCGTATTGGGTCGCTATGAGTCAGCATCAACTAATGGCAATGCTTTTGGTTAAGTTTGGGGGTTAGGAATCCCACCTCTAATGTTAAAGTAGCCAGGTGATCTTGAGAAATTAATCATCTTGAAGGCATGATTTCTTTTTAAAATGGAAACCCTTTGTAGCTTATAAAATATATAATTTAAAAACTCTCATTTGTACTATTATGTCATGTTGACACTAGCTTAATTAACGGCCCTACCTGTCATTAGGCAACAAACAGCCCCTGTATCAGTAGACTGATTTAATATCAGGCACTTTGTTTGACCTTGATATTCTCCACAGAGACTTCCAGAAGTCCAGAATATCTGGAAAACCACCTGTTGCAAAGATGAAGTGAGAACAATATCTTCTTGATATACATGTTTTTAATTTTCAAAATATTTTTACAAAAGGTTAAAACACGTATTGCTGTAAAATCATAACAATCTCTATTACACAAAAATACAAAAATGTAAGCTATTATTTTCTGACATATCCTTTATCGCTGAGTAGGTCTAAATAGTTCTGAAGGTGGTGTTTCCATCTCTCTACAGTGGTTCTCAACCCGTGGGGTCGAGACCCCTTTGGGGGTCAAACGACCCTTTCACAGGGGTCGCCCGATTCATCACAGTAGCAAAATGACAGTGATGAAGTCGCAACGAAAATACTTCGTTGGCTGGGTGGTCACCACCACACGAGGAGCTGTCTGAAAGGGTGGGGCACGAGGAAGGTAGAGAACCACTGTTCTAACCCTTCCGCCAAAGAACCTGGCAGCAGCTTACACATCCTCGATGGATTTTTAAGTTGCTCCTGACGTTAATTCCTGATGCTGCATGTAACAGGACTCAGTTGTACCCACTCTTCCTCCATATTCTCCACTACCCCCTGAAGTTAGGAATGCAGGTGGACGGCCACCCTATTGAGCAGATGAGGAAACGCCTTCTGGGTGTGTGTGTGTGTGTGTGTGTGTGTGTGTGTGTGTGTGTGTGTGTTGGGGGTGGGAGGGTGCTTTCTTCCCCAGAGAGGCTCAGTGCCTTACTCAAACAAGCTCTTCTGGCAAGAAGCTGTTTGCCAGACTTTTCTCCCCTGGTGCCTTTAAGGTAGATTCTGACTCATAGCAACCCTGTCGGGCAGAGCAGACTGCTCAGCCCTGTGGGTTTCCGAGACGAGACATGGTCAGCCCTTACAGGGGTACAAAGCCCCATCTTTCTCCCCCACAGCGGCCAGTGTATTCAAACTGCTGACCTTGTGGTTATCAGCCCACCAGGGCCCCTGGAGCGCTCACTTGAACTACCTGAGGACTCCCTTTCCTCTACAGCAGCGGTTCTCCACCTTCCTCATGCTGAGACCCATTCAGACAGTTCCTCGTGTGGTGGTGACCCCAACCATCAACTTATTTCCATTGCTACTTCATCACTTTCATTTTGCTGCTGTTAGGAATCGGGCGACTCCTGTGAAAGGGTCTTTTGACCCCCAAAGGGGTCGCGACCCACAGGTTGAGAACCACTGCTCTAAAGCACTAGCCTAGGGTGTGAGTTTGGTCACATTGTCTTTGTTGTGGTACATTAGCCAATTAACGAATCCATCATAATTAAGACTACTCATTACCCAGCTATCAGAGAGGGCCGCCCATCTGAAAATGCCCTTTCCCTTGACCCCCCAGAGGGAGAAGGAGATTAGGGGAGAGAGCCCAGGCCCAGAGCGGCCTTATTGTGTTTCTGCGGAGCGGCTGTCTGTCTGTCCACCGGCGCTGAGCCACAGTGAGCTGACACTCGCTGCTCACGGCACCGCAAGCATTCTTGCTGGCCATGTCCAAAGCAAACAGAGTTACGCTTTTGCTCCATCTCAGCCTCCAGTGGAGAAAAGCAAACACAGAGGCGTTTCCATTGCGTGTTCAAATGCAGAAAGGATTGCTTCTTGTTTTGCTGGGCCGGGGTAGTTCAGGAGGTTCCAAGACTGGCAGCCTGCCAGTCATAAAGCAGCTGTGGCCATAGTGTTACATGAACTCAGAAGAAGAAAAAAATATATAGAGGGCAGGAAGAGGGAAA
>NW_022111358.1:18726241-18735481 GCF_000313985.2 Echinops telfairi
GGGAAAGGGAGGAGGGAGGAGGAGGGAGAGGGAGTGGAGCAATTGTGGGAGGAAGAGTCAGCAAGCAATCTTCTGGGAAAGTTTGGAAAAGGCGTCCAGGTGGTGCCGCGGTGAGTCCAGAGCGAGCAGGGCTCGTGGAGGCAGGCAGCCAGGGCTCGGGCTGCGGCAGCCCTCGGTGCTGGACGCGATCATCAAAGCGCTTGCCTCATAGGAAGGCCCCGTTCACAGTTCTAACTTAATCAGGGCACAGGAAGCACGCCTGCTCCTGGGAGCACCAGTTGCGTCACTAGGGACACCTGGCGCCAGGATCCAGTGTCAATCACTCTGCTTAAGGTCATTAAAAAATACTAGGGTGTCCCCTTACAACATAAAGGCTTTGCCGGAGTGACAATTAAGAGGACACCCATCGCATGACAAATAATCGAGCAGGTGGATTCAAGACATGCCTTGGCCTGTGCGACACGAGAAAGGTGATTGGCACTGGCTCATCTAAGCCGGTTGGCTCCGTCTTCCTCCGCCTCCCCCGGTTCTGTCAGACCTGCTGGCTCACTTTCTCTTCACTTTGCCTTTCTTAGTACTTCAAGGAGCCTCTTGGGCCTCAAGGAATCAGACAAGCTTGAGAGAAAGGCAACACCTCGGGAGAAGTTCCTGAGAACAGCTTTCAGGGGACACCTGCCAGCGACTGATGTGGCAGGGGATCCGCCCTGGCGTGGAGCCCGACGTGAGACTGTTTGTGCAGGGCAAGCTGGGCCGCCGATCAAAGGCTAAATCCATCTGCTCACTCGCGGTCAGAAATGATCTGTCTGCCTGGCAGATGCCAAGACACCTGTAAACATGCCTTGAGGCTCGATTTGGGGCCGCGGGGGCATGAGGGGGGGGGTGTGAGTAGAGGAAGTGTCTCACCTTGGGGGTTCGGATTTTGTTTTTCTCCTGAACTGACAGTTGACCTCACGTCTCCTAAAGGAGCCCAGGAGTGGCTGATTGACTGCGCTGTCCGGAGCAACGCACGGAGCTTTGAACGCCCAAGGGCTCTTCCTCTCAACTGGGGAATGCTCACCAGTACATGCTTTGAGAGTGAAAGGGGGAGAAAAGGGAGAAAAAGGATGATGGGAAGACGGAAGGAGGTAAGAAAGAGAGAAGAGACAGGGACCTTTGTCCACAGGCCACCATCCTAGTGTTATTTGTAGACCAGCTGCAGTAGTTGAAGTCCCCAGTGAAAATGCCTCCACTTTGAAGTCTAGCTTCCACGACATATTTTTAAATGGTTACGCAAGGAGTCTGGGCATTCGAACTGGCAATGCTCAAGATTCCTAGGCCGCTCTGTGGGTAGTAGGTGAGATTCACCAAGTAGACACACACACACACCCATCCCACCCCATCTGGTCTGGCCAAGCTGGGGCAAGGAAAGACGAGGAAGCCAGTCTGGGTGATAAAGAAGGCAGAGGGAACGAATGGTTCCATTAAGCGATACCTCGATTCGAGCACAGCAACCTGAACCACACTGGAATTGTCGCGAGACACACTCAGAGTAGAACATACATTTCAGAAAAGAAACTTTCATTTGGAACATTTCAAAACCAGACAAAATAAGAAAGACTCGTAGAAGGAACTCCCAGGGACGTATCGCCCAGCTTTCAACAGCCATCACCTCCAGGCAGGTCTGGCTTCAGTTGTACCTTTCCCCTCCCTCCATCTCCCACTGCCCCCTAGATAGATGGCTCTGGAGTAAACCCCGGACCTCACACACACCCCAGAAATGTAGTTTAAAGGTGGGTAGGTAAAAGGTCTACAGCTTAGCGTTATGTTCATTAGTGAAATGAGATGATGTAAGGGGCCCATCAGAGTTCACCCACAGGTAGATATTTTAAGCGAAGTTTAAACAAACATTCCCTGCATTTTATAGGAATGAAGAATTCATTTCATATGAGCTTGGGCCAACTTTTCTAGGTGGTGCTGACTGATGGCTGGACCGTAGGAACAGACAGGTAAATAGCAACCTGGGGTCCTTACAGGAAGTGACACTTTGGAGAAGTGAGGTGGGGCCGAGGGAGTGGAATTGAGAGGAGTCCTGGCCCCAGGAAAGACGCAGAATGCAGTGTGAGATGACAGGGGACCCAGAGCGGGGAAAGCAGAGCGCCTCTGGTTCCTCCTTGGGCAGCAGCCAAGGCAGCGCTTTGATCTTCAGGCTTCAGACCATATTCTGAATCTCCCCAGAGGGCTGCCCTTTCCCTCCCCCCACACCCAATCTACTCCGGAATCACAGAAGGGCAAGAGAGGTTGGGGAGGAGCATCCGAATATGTTCACTTTCCCTAGAGCAGCTCCGTCTGCTTCTGGTCTGCTTTCTTGTCCCGGTAGAGTGAACAAACTAGAGCACCATCATAGCTCATTCTCAGTGTGTTTCCATTTGCAGATAGAGACCTGACCTAGCCAGCATATGCTGCGGCCAGGGTTGATCCTTTGCCTCAGCTAACTTCTCCAGTGTGCTTTGTTATACTTTGATCAGTGAAAATGGAATGATAGATGTTTCAGGATTGCACATATACAACTGAACTGATTTTATGCTCCTGCTGTATACAAAGCACTGCTGTAGATGCTGCAGGGAACTAAAGAGTTGAGGGGGGAAATGTCCATCGAGCTCCAAGAATTTACAATGTAGTAAAAGTCTTACAGCAAGTTCACATATGGCTGTACTGCCACAGTTAAACACACACACACACACACACACACACGAAAAGGAAACAAATGTGATGGGAATACACACATGACCAGGAGAATACGATGGCAATGTAAAGGAGGGGTGCATCTTTTATGGATGGGGCTCAGGAATACATCAGAAAAGACTTGGCAAACATTTCTTGGGGGTGCTAACTGAAGGCTGATGGCCAGACAGGAGGAACATAGAGGTAAAGAGCCACCTGCTTACCCTGCACCAGTGGTATTTGACATGGATCTTGAAGGCAAGGCAGGAATTCAATCAGTGGAACTAGGGTTGAAGGGAAGGGATGATTTCAGGGAAAAGAAAGCTAGTGGGAATAATACACGTTGCGCGTGCACACAACAGGAGGGACGTGTACGTTCAGGGACATGTACATAGCCCCGGTTGGTGAGCGTGCAGGTGACCTTCAGAAAGAAGGAGCAGAAGATGACTTAAAAGGCAAGTTGATGACATGAAGGTAAATGGACAAGCACTCTCGAGGGGCGCACATCCATAAACGCTGGCGCCGGCTGGCTGGCGTCCAGATCCGAGCCCAAACCCTGAGCTGAGCAACCATGGGAAAGCCCTTCCCTCTCCAGGTCTCTGTCTCTAAACTACACCTTCCGATGGTGGTCAGGGAGGGTCTTCAAGCTCCGTTTGAGTGACCCGAGTGTCTAGTTGACTAAATCATCTAACTGCCGGACATCGCCTGGGGCCCCAGAAGACATGAGCTGCAGCCAAATCTAGAGAAGAGGCCTGGAAGCACCGAGCGGGGCTCACAAATCTAACTGAGCCCTGAGGAGAGAGCCGGGAGGCTAGAGAATGACCCGGGAACCACAGACTCTGAGCTGGGGGAAACACTCGAAGGTTCACGACCCAGCACAGTGAGACACTGATGACCACAAGCCCCGAAAGCCAAGTGCCAGCACATCCAACACTCAGGCAGTTCAAGTTGCACGTGAAAAACAGCAGCAAAGAACCAAGACCGAGTCAGAGGAAGATCTGGCTTTAGCTTTCCAGAGGCATCTTGCAGCAACGTTCCTAGAGCCTGGACACTTAAGGCCAGGCAGATTTAGGGGCAAGAGGAAAACCTCAAGATGGGGCTGGGGGATCTTATAGATGCTATTCTGTTTTAACTGAGCTGTAATTTAAATAAAAATTTTTGCACAGCAGAGAAAAACAAACGTTTGCGGTCAGGCATACATGTGGTAATGCGTATGACTTGGTGCATTGTCAGAATGCTTTAAACCAGTGGTTCTCAACCTTCCTAATGCCACGACCCTTTAATACAGTTCCCCAACTATAAAATTATTTTCATTGCTACTTCATCACTGTCATTTTGCTATTGTTATGAATTGTGCGACCCCTGTGAAAGAGTCGTTTGACTCCCAAAGGGGTTGCAACCCACAGGTTGAGAACCACTGCTTTAAACTGACTATATTGTTCAGGAAAGGCAAGGCCACTGAGTTATTGTGCCAACCTGGCTGATAAACACATGTGGGGTTAATTCAAGGGTGGAGGGATCAGGTCTCTTGCCTTGTGATGGTCACACCAGGGTGTAGCTGCCTTAGCAGTTCCCCGCTTCAGCTTGTGGGGCTGACTTCCTGTGGGACATCCCCAGGGAGAAGCCACATGGACCTACCCTGATGCAGCCCTGGGTGCTGGAGCACCCATGTGGAGACCCCTGCCATCGCTGAGATGCTTACACCTTCACTGACACGACTTTCCTCCTGCAGTCGGCACCATTGCGTCTGTTTTCTGAGATGGAGGAGGACTTTGTGGATTGGTGTTGGACATATGCGTTAATGGCTTAATGTTGGACTTGTGGGCTTAGGCAGCACTGGGTTGGGATGTTTTCTTGATGTGCACGTAACCTTTATATAAAACTCTCTCTTATACATGAGTTTCTGTGGATTTGTTTCTCTAAAGTACCCAGACTAATACAGCCACTAAAAGCCTCGATGTGTCGGGGGCAAGAATGGAGCTCAGCTACTTCATCTACCTACCCTGCTGTGAACTAGCCCCAGACAGGTCCACAGCCCAGAACCTCTCAGGATCAAGATTGGAGTCTTCTGAATACCTGCTCTTTTGTTGTTGGTATGACAGCAAAGCTTTGCTGGGCTAGGACACATGTCTGCAACCCAAGAGACCGTGCAAAGTTGGACGGAAGAGGTGGAAAGGGCCGTGTGTTCTGAGAAGCCGTGGCCAGTACCTTCACCTCTTCCGTTTGTTCTGTATTGTGACTTGTTCCCGCCCTGCCTTTACTGCAAGGCCAGGGGACTCTCCAGTGGAAACGATCCCCAGGGTGGTACTGACAAGGGGACAGGGTGCAGTGACGTCACTAAGCATGGAGTCACCTAGCGCAGCCCCTCGGGGGCGTCATTCCCTCCCCGTAGTCTTCCTCCACACTAGACCTTAATCAGGATTAGAATCCATGTGAGTCATGGGATGTTGTTGTTATCCGGGGCTGTTGGTTCCAATCCATGGCGGCGGCCCTATGTCCAAGAGAAGGAAACCCTGCCCACTCCTGCGCCGTCCTCTGAGTGGTGATGTCCACGCCCACCTGGGCAGCCAGTGGGTCACTCTCTCTTGCAGAGGGACTTCCTCTTTTTCACTGCCGCTCAACCTTCACAAGCGTGATGTTTTCCTCCGGGGACTGCTCTCTCCTGGTAACTTGTGTCCAAAGTCCGGGAGACAGAGTCTCACCATCCTTGCATCTAAGGAGCATTGGGGCTGTACTTCCTCCAAGACAGATTGCTTTGTTCTCTTGGCCGTCGTCCACAGTACTTTCAGTAGTCTTCACCGGCACCGTAATTCAGATGTATCGATCCTTCTTCAGTCTTCTCTAGTCAATGTCCAGCTTTCACAACAATTTACAACTAGATTGACCATAATTCATTTTAACCATATATTATTATAATATTGTAAATTGTTTGAACGGAATAGTCCTTTGATTATATGCATATGTACAACAACGTTGTTTGTAAACTCCTCCTCCACTGAGTTGCACCATTATTCGTTCCATTATTCGTAACTGAGCAAATGCCTGCTTTGACTTTTCTCCTTCTTCTTTCATGCCTACTTCATTCTCCCAAAGAAGTAATAGATACAGGTGCAAACATGCTCGTTGACATTCACTCACTTCCATTAAGTCAGTTGTGACTCCTGGTGGCCCTAAAGGACAGGATAGATCTGCCGCTGTAAATTTCCATGATTGTAACTCTTTTGGGGCGTAGAAAGCCCTGACTTTCTCCCGAAGAGCGGCTAGTGGTTTCAAACTGCTGACCTCGCACTTAGCAGACCCACGTGTAACCACTATGCCATCAGGGCTCCTTAATGGTCACTATTGTAGCTAAAAGACCAGAAAGTAAGACAAAATCCATGAGTACATTAAACAAACAAACAAACAAACAAAAAACACCGGCAGCAACAAAAACAACAGCGCAGACCCGGAGCACGCACCGTCATGGTCACGCGCTTCCAGGCATCGCTGTCCTTGGGTCTATTGACAGCTCTGCCAGGAGTGCATTAGAAGAGTCACAAAGTAGAAAGAATTAGAAAGAATTTTAGTCTTGTAGGTGCATGGCTACATGCAAGGTAGGTTCGTGAAAGATATTTTTGTTGTTTTAACTAACTAGAGGGATATTTTTATGAACAATAATAAAGTCCTAAAGAAACACTTGACAAACATTTTATAGACAGTCATTTTGGTATCATCCAGTGTAATCTGCCCTTTCCACAGGCCCCTAAGGAGAGACTGCGAGAGAGAGTTTAAGAAGGTGTGTGTGGACTGACAGCTGGAGAATGGATGGATCGCTTCTCTGTCCCCTCCCCTTCGCAGGGTTATAAGATCCTTTCCCCTGGAAGGGGTGGAGTGGGGGCTGATGCCAAGGAATGGGTCACAACTGGGTGTCTCTCCCTTCCTGAAAGGCAACATCTCACGTAACCATTGTAATTGCAAAGAAAGCATTCAGAGGATGATTATCTAATCAGGGAATTAGCCTTGGTTCATAAGACAAGCCTTAGGGGACTCTTGAAAAAAATCTAACAGGAAAAAGAAAAGGCCTAAGTCAGGAAGTAAAGGCAGCTAACTACACCCTGAGTCAATGCTGTACACAAGCGCCAGTAAGATTTGGGGCGGTCATGTATGGCCCTCTGATTAAAAGGAAAAATATTTATCTTGAGCATCTACCCCGTGAAAGGAAACCCTCCATGTGGCTTCCACGCTTCAAGTCACTACACCGTCGGTTCAGTTTCTCTCAAGCTACGGTTGCTATGGTCTAGGCGCGATCTGGTTCTGAATCACCCGCAGCATTATTAAAATTGATGTTTCCGAGACCCACCTAGGCCCTGTGATAACAGTCTCTAGGGGTGAAAGGTAGGAATCTGCATTTAAAATATTTTGCATTAGAAAAACTTCAAGCATAGAGGAAAGAGAAAGTAAAAGTAAAAAAAAAAATAAACAACAACAACCAAGTTCTACACCGTGTGAGTCATTTTCCTGGATACAAACTTGCCTCTCTTTACAGAAAGAAAACACAGAGAAAAACATACAAACAGCTGCATTCGTATCACCAAGCTTTCATAACACAGAGCCAAACTTACTTGCTTCCTGCACGCACCTGAATTATCTTGAGGCAAATCTCATCTCAAACATTTCCTTTGTAAATATTTCAGTATCTATCTCTAAATGAGAAAGACTTCACAAAGTAAATAACAACGTCACTTCTAAAACTATTTTCTCCATATGACATATCCAGTCAGTGTGCCGTGTCACATTGCCCAGGCTGCTCCCTAGCTTCTTTGAATCAGAAGCCAAACGCCTTCCCTTGTTGCTTAACGTTTTTTAACCTTTCAGCCATTCTTTGTTCTCCCTCTTGTTTATTCATTTATTTTCATCTGGTGGGCGTTCCCCTGTCTCTGTATTCTGCTGGGGGGGTCTCCCTGGGGTGCACGCCACAGGTTCTTTTGACACCTGGACTACATTTCCTTTATATTTCTTATTGAAATGTAAAGGCTTGATTTGCTTTGGATTTGATATTTGTAACAAGAAGACTTGGATTGAGTACTTCCATCTGGGAGCACTAAATAGCTGATTATCTTTTTGTGGTATGAGGAGCCATTGATGATCACTGCTCGGGTTCATATTCCTGGGGATTTGGCTTCTTTACTTTGAAAGCAATCCTGATGAAATTTATGTACATTTGAACTCAAGGGTACAATTCTAGTCCCTTTTCACAACCTTACCAGAAGTGCCAGTGGGAGATTACTGGAAATGCATTTCTTAATAACACCAGATGGAGGCCAGGCAAGTGAATCCTTTGGGGCACGGGAAGAGTACACATGTGTTCGCATGTTATTGACTGGTAATTTCTCTTAAATATGAGATGAAGTGCTATTAACTTTTCCATTTGTAATGGCTTGTTGGCATATACCTCACACATCAGACAATTTGACCGTTCAAGCATAGTCAGTCAAGCTGTGCAATTATCACCACCCTCAGAGCATTTCCTTCCTGTCCTGGTTGTTAGCTCCCCATGGCCCCATCCTCCCCATTAACATTTTATATGTGGATGCCTGTAGTGTCATGTGTATGTAAATGTGCATATATTTGGTTAGGAAACAGGCATCGTATATAATGCTTATACGAAAGTTTGTGGGAAAAGTTGATATACTTTTTTTCATGGTTCAGTGTAAATGTATTTTAATAGGTAGAAAAAGAAAGGGTATACAAGTTAACAATTGTGAAATGGCTTGCAATAGCATTATCTTGTCATGTACTTTTTTTTTTAATTGGGGGCTCTTACAGCTCTTATCACACTCCATACATACCATATATATACTCATGTGTAAGCCGAGTTTTTCAGCACATTTTTAATGCAGTTTTTGTGGTAAAATTAGGTGCCTTGGTTGATATTTGGGGTGGCTTATACTCAAGTACATATGGTATATCCATTTTGTCAAACACATCTGCACATATGTTGTCATCATCTTTCTCAAAACATTTTCTTTCTGCTTGAACCCCTGGCATCAGCTCCTCATTTTCCCCCTCTCTTGATAATTTATAAATTATACTTTTTTGGGGTCTTACACCAACTACTGTCTCATTTCACCCACTTTTCTGCTGTCTGTCCCCCTGGGACTGGAGCCATAGGTCGATCATTGTGATCAGTTCCTCCTTACTTCACCCCCCTACCTTACCCTTCTAGTATCGCTGCTCCCCTTATTGGTCCTGAGGGGTTTATCTGTTCTGGTTTCCCTGTGTTGTGAACTCTTATCTGTACCAGTGTACATGTTCTGACCTAGCCAGATTTGCAAGATAGAATTGGGGTCATGGTAGTTGGCGGGGAGGAAGCAGTAAAGAACTAGAGGAAGGCCGTGTGTTTCATTGGTGCTATACTGCACCCTAACTGGCTCTTCTCTTCCTTGTGGCTGTTCTGACAGGGGGTGTCCAATTGACTACTGATGGGCTTTGGGTCTCCACTCTGCCCTCCCCCTCATTCCCATTGATATGCTTTTTGTTAGGTTGTTTGTTTTGTTCTGG
>NW_022111358.1:18736356-18737008 GCF_000313985.2 Echinops telfairi
TTTTGATTAGCAAGAAACGTTACTGGTGGGTTGCATGATCAAAATATTTGGAGACTGTGGCCAGGAGAATGGCGGCCATATCACGAAACTTGATGGAAGGGCATCTACCTCCTGGTTATGTTCCAGCGCTCTCCTTCCGCCACAGTCTCGTGACAAGGCTGGACTGAAGACACTACAGAAACAATCAGTCCCTGCATGTTTGCGTAGTTGGGGTCCCAGAGACTAGCTAGAAACTAGAATGAAAGGGATGAAAGGGAAGGGGGCAGGTCTACACAGTCCCCAAGGAATGTCACCAAGTGGGTGCCTACGCTCTGCATCTCTTCCTTCTTCTTGTCCAGGTCACAGTGCTCCTCGGCTTACCTGGGGTACCTTGAATATCACCACACGGTTGCAGCAGAAGTAAGCAGAGCTGGTGGAAACACATGGGGAATGACAGGCTGAAGGTATTATTAACAAGCCAACGGAGGGAGATGTGAAGATATGAAGGACAGATGTATGATGGAAAATAGTTGCATGATTCTAGGTCAGTGTTTCCCAACGTGGGCAATGCCACCCCTGAGGGGCACTGGGACAGTCCAGGGGACTGCAAAAGCAGATTCCTACGTTTGATCCTGGATTCCGTACAAAGGTGTTTCATTGTCAGGGGGGGGGG
>NW_022111358.1:18737484-18739054 GCF_000313985.2 Echinops telfairi
ACTGGTTGGCCTGAGGCTCAAGTCTATCCGTGGGGGTTGCTCTCCATGCCCATACCCCTTGCAGCCGCCTCCTCCACAACCCCAGCCTCCTACTGCCACCCCCACAGGCCGGGACAGACTCCCAGGAAATGGTTTTGCAGGTCTTGGAAGCTGAGACTAGCAGCTGCGCAGAGGAGGAATTCCACAGCCCGGGCTGCTGAGGGAAAGGGGGGAGGTGGCCAGCCTCCGCTGCCGCCTCCAGTCCCCCAGTTACTCCCATTCCCAACTGCTGCTGGATTTTGCCCCTGGGGGTGGGGGGTGGGCTGGAGTAGAAGGGAGCAACCTGCCCCACACTTGCTGCCTCCTGTTGCCCCCTTCCCAGAGGGTCTTTCTCAAAACCTGTGGATGAGTCCGGCTAGGGAGATGGTTGCTTTCGAAGCGAACCTGACAGAGGTCAGTGGCTCTGTGGACCAGACAGCTAGCTTAGCTACACAGCACACTGAATAACTAGAAACAAGTTGTCTAGTGGCTCCTCAACTTCTAGGGACGCTGTGACAAAACAGAACTGCCCCATACTGTTTTAAAGCTCTGCTAATCTCCACGGGCCCAGATGGCCAGGTCTCTGCCAGCCGAGCAGCTGGGTGGGTTCTGTTTGCTGCTGCGCTGTCAAGGGTCGCAAGTTTGCAAGGTCAGTGCTCTTGAGAAAAGGGGAGCCATGGGGCGAGGGGAAGTCCTTCTGAATTCAGGGGCTCTTTAAACTCCCATTTACTTTAGTACCCCCGAATTGTGGCGGTTTACCTCCCCGGCACTCAAGTGAGTCTGGGTTTAGGGTCACGGAGTGTGCCATGCCCACAGATGATTATCTGTGGTACTAGAAACGGGCGCGACTCCTTCTTATTAACGTAGAGATTCACCACATACAGTGTTCTGCCTGTGAGGTCACTCTGGGGCTTCGCTGGCTGACGTGGTCTGAGGTTCTCACGGACCTCGGCCCCACGGGCTCCGGTGGCATCACAGTCCCACGGCACCATCACCAACGGCAGGTCTGTGGGTTAGGGCACAAGGTGGGAGGGAAGCCTCTTTGTGCCTTTGCAAAGCTCCGCATGTGGTTAGAACCCGGGAGGCGGGGTTAGGAAACAATCACAGGATCCAGACTGGAGACAGAGGAAGACACGTTACCCAAAAAACCTGTCCCATACATCTGCCTCTCCATTCAGCCCAGGGTGGTGGCAGCATTTGTGACTCTCATCAGCAGCATTCCTGGAAAACTGCCTGCCGCTGGAGCTTTCTGGGGAATTTCTTCCACCTGCCATGTTGAGCCCTGGAGGGGAGCCAAGACAGGCAGGAAATAATAGGCTGCAGGATACCGGTGTGTGTCAGTGCCTCCCCCCCCTCTGACCCTCCCATTCCTGAGCTCAGACAAGCTGGAAGCCTGCAAGGTGTCACTGCCACTGTGGACGGGCTCCAGAGCGCATGGAAAGACAAGCTGAGGGGGGACCTGACTCAGAGGGGGTGGTTCGCTGAAGCTCCCAGCAGGCCCCTCCTTGAGACTGCAGAGCTGTCCCTGCGGGAAATGGCCCTGGCTGCTGGT
>NW_022111358.1:18739811-18740616 GCF_000313985.2 Echinops telfairi
ACAGTAAAAGGAGGAGGTTAAAAAGAGGTCCCTGAGTCCTCGGCTCTTTCATTTAGAGCACGTTTGGAATGATTTTGTCCATAACGGCAAACAATGGAATAATCTAGGTGGCTCATTCCCAAGGATATGAATAATTTCCAGAATTTTTTGTTTGTTTGTTTTTAGAAAATGGGTCGGGCATACACTGACAGCCACACAGGCTGGGAAACTTGTGAATCCAATGGTACCCAAAGTCTCTTATCATCTTGAGTTATTGTTAATTGCCACCCAGTCAATTCCAACTCGCGTCCGTGCATGTCAAAGTAGAGCTGTGCTCCACAGAGAGAGCTTCCAAGACTGCAGCCTTCTGGAAGCCTTCAAGGTGCCTCCTGGTGGGTTTGAACCATTAGCTTGCAGCTAGTAGCTGAGCACTTAGCTATTTGTGTCACTCTGGGGTGCAGCTTCCTGTCGTCGCAGTGATGAGCACAGAGGAGCTAGAAGGGGGACTGTTCATTGTCTATAAAGTATAAAAGGAACCCTGGTGGTGCACTGGTGAAGCACTGGGCTGCTACGGAAAGATCAATGACTCAAATTCACCAGCTGCCACTCAGGAAAAGGATGTGGCGGTCTGCAGCGGTAATGATTCCAGCCTTGCAAAGGGCATTTATAAAGGTCTAAATACAGGGAGGTACAAACGTAAATACATTTACATATAACGATGGGGAAATAGATCTATGTACATATATGTATATGTTAAGAATTAAGGCAGCAGATGGACATGGGCCTCTACTCAAGTACTTCCTCAACACAAGAACACTTTGTTCTA
>NW_022111358.1:18740716-18742169 GCF_000313985.2 Echinops telfairi
GGCACCATCACCAACGGCAGGTCTGTGGGTTAGGGCACAAGGTGGGAGGGAAGCCTCTTTGTGCCTTTGCAAAGCTCCGCATGTGGTTAGAACCCGGGAGGCGGGGTTAGGAAACAATCACAGGATCCAGACTGGAGACAGAGGAAGACACGTTACCCAAAAAACCTGTCCCATACATCTGCCTCTCCATTCAGCCCAGGGTGGTGGCAGCATTTGTGACTCTCATCAGCAGCATTCCTGGAAAACTGCCTGCCGCTGGAGCTTTCTGGGGAATTTCTTCCACCTGCCATGTTGAGCCCTGGAGGGGAGCCAAGACAGGCAGGAAATAATAGGCTGCAGGATACCGGTGTGTGTCAGTGCCTCCCCCCCCTCTGACCCTCCCATTCCTGAGCTCAGACAAGCTGGAAGCCTGCAAGGTGTCACTGCCACTGTGGACGGGCTCCAGAGCGCATGGAAAGACAAGCTGAGGGGGGACCTGACTCAGAGGGGGTGGTTCGCTGAAGCTCCCAGCAGGCCCCTCCTTGAGACTGCAGAGCTGTCCCTGCGGGAAATGGCCCTGGCTGCTGGTCAAATCTCCCTTCGTTCTCACTTACCTCACGCTGCCACATCAGACTGAGCCTCAGCTCCAAAGGCCAGGGACTTGGGGTTGGGTCCTTGCCTACCCCCTCCTTCCTCCTCTCTCTGGCCTCCCTGGTGGGTCACAGAACTGACTGCAATGACATCAATTGGCTAGAATGACGTCAAACTTCCCATCGCACCTCCCAGGCTCTTGGACATGTGTTTTCTTTTGTTTTGAATTTCCAAATGATTTCCCTTTGTCCAACGGGGCTGCCCTCCTCCCGGCCCCACCAGTCTTCCTTTCTTATTTTCCAAGACCAAGGCTTAGACAATGAGGGGGAAGAAACATGGGTTCCCAGGAGCTCTCATGAATGAAGGCCACCAAACCCCGGGCACATCTCCTTCTGGGAAGTATGTAAGAGCACCTTCAAACCAAGGCACCTGGCATGGCTAAATCACTCACACCTGTGTGAGTCAGTAGCTGGGCACTGCTTCCTTCAAGAACAGAACAAGCGTGTTATGCTTACTTAGGACTCTGATAAAAACTGTTTTGTTCTCAGAAAGAAAACTTGTAGACAAAGTTATAGCTTATACTGAAACCAATGATAAGAATGTTCTGGAAGTGGACGGCAATAATGTTCCCCACAAAAGATGTTTGTCTAAGATTGAGACTCAGAAAAACTGCTTTCATTGTTTGCTTCCAGAAATCCTCATGTGACTCATGTGGAGCCCTCAGCTCTCCTGTGCTTGTCCCCCTTGCCCCTTTGCAAAATATCAGGTCAGGTATTTTACCGAGTGTTACTCCAGCTTCAGCTGTTACAGCCCTTACTAAAACTATCGCTTCCCTCCTTATAGCATTCTAGTTATTTTTCACCCTTTGACAGAGAAAGGGGAA
>NW_022111358.1:18744204-18745359 GCF_000313985.2 Echinops telfairi
CAAAGATTATGAGGAGCGGAGCACAAAGGGAACCCAGGATACTGACGAACCTATGCAGAGCGCTGCCTTGAGAGAAAGAGTGGCCAAGCAACCTACAGGAAAGCCCAATCAACTCAATGTCCAGTATGCATACTCTATTGATGACATCCTACTGGAACCCAGAGGGGATTCTACAAGTTAATGTCCTGAGACAGAGACCAGGGAAGGTTGAGAGTATCAAGAATCAAGTTTTTTGTGCACAAATGCTTACTACTCAAGAGCATTTAAAAAAATAAATTTTGAAAAAAAATAAAAGAAATTTTGTTGTTGAAAATATATGCAGCAGAATATATATCAATTCAACAATTTCTCTATGTACAAGTCAGTGGCATTAACTACATTCATCCGGTTGCTTTTCTTTCAGCTCAATTTTTGCCTTTGAGTTTTACTACTGAGGTCAGAAATAGCACCCAGCTTGGTATTTCTTTCGAACTGATTTTGAGGAACCTGAAGAAAAGCTGCTGAATGCTCAGAGAGCGCACCATTAAACTTTTCCAGCAAGGTTCACATGCAATCTTTTATTTATCTTTGATATTATTTTTTAATCATTTTATTGGGTGCTCATACATCTCTTATCACAATTCATACATTCATCCATTGTGTCAAGCACATTTGTACATTTGTTGCCATCATCATTCTCAAAACATTTGCTCTCCACTTGGGCTCGTGGAGTCAGCTCCTCATTTTTCGTTTTTTTTTTTTTCTCTCCCTCCCCACTCTCCCATCCCTAATGAACCCTTGATAATTTATAAATTATCATTATTGTAGCCAAAGCATGCTATCTTTAATAGGAAATGCTACAGTAAAATGTTTGATTAATACAATTTGGGTACATAGTTTTTCAGGGCAGCACAGTATGAGTTTCTGCATGCGCACACATAGCTTTGTATGTGTGTTCTTTTTTTTAAATCATTTTTTTATTAGGGGCTCATACAACTCTTATCACAATCCATACATTCATGATTTTGTAAAGCACATTTGTACATTCATTGCCCTCATCATTCTCAAAACATTTTAAGGCCCCGGCATCAGCTCCTCATTTTTTCCCCTCCATCCCTGCTCCCCCCTCCCTCATGAACCCTTGATAATTTATAAATTGTTATTTTGTCATATCTT
>NW_022111358.1:18746751-18748021 GCF_000313985.2 Echinops telfairi
CCCCCTACCCCAGAACCATTGGTCCTATTGTTTTCTCCTCCAGACGGTTTATCCCACTTATCTTATCTAGATAGACATGCAGAGATAACAATATGCACAAAAACAAGACAGCGCAAAACAAAGCAACAAAAGAAAAGAAAACAACAAAAAACGAATGACAAAAATAAAGAAAAGCCTGTAAATAGTTCAAGGTCTGTCTATTGACCTGTACAAATGTTTCCTGGTGGAGTCTGATGGGGTGCCACGCCCATCAGGGGACTTCATTGCTCTCCTCCCCTTAATAAATGACATTTACACACTAAGCATATCTTCATACTTAATGTCTTTTCATTGACAAACCAACCCAATTTCCAACAGTCTTTCTTATCAATGTCTGTTGAGTTTGTGTCATATCAATGAATCTCTTTCTACTCTGTGGCCATTGGGTGCACTTGGGTTAGTTCTGATTTATCGCAACCCTGCGGACAACAAAATGAAAACCTACCCAGTACCGCATCATCCTTACAATCCTTGGTATCTCTGGACCCAACTTTGCGGTGACTGTGTTGATCCATCTCGTTGATGATCTTGCTCTTTTTCGGTGGTCCTCTTCTGTACAGAATTTGAGACAAAATCTTGCCATCTCTCTTCTCTCTCTCTCTTTTTTAAAAAATCATTTTGTTGGGTTCTTAAAACTCTTGTTACAAACCATACATCAATTGTATCTGACATATTCGTACATATATTCCATCGTTCTTTTCTAGACATTTCCTTTCTATTGAGCTCTTGGGATCAGCGCCTCTTTTCTTCCCTCCTTCCTCCCCCCCTCCAACACTTGTGGCCCTTTGATAGATTATTAATTATTTTCAAATCTCACACCGACTGCTGTCTCCCTTCCCCTCTGGTTTCTGCTGTTCTTCCCCCTGGATGGGGGTGTGTGGTTATGTGCCCTTCATTGGGATTGGTACCCCCTCCCATCTCCACATCTCTCCCCCTGCCCTTTTGGTATCTCTAGTCCCATTCCTGTTCCTGGGTTCCATGTGTTGGGAGTTCTATCTCTTGCCTATACCTATGCACATGCTCCCATCTAGTCTAGATTGGGAGGCGGCACTGAGGTCATGATAGCGGGGGTTGAGGAAGCCTCCAGGGATCAGAGGTAGATTGCATGACCCATTAGTGTTCTACTGCCCCCTGATTAACTCATCCCTTCCCTGTGACCCTTATGTGGAGGATGTTCCACTGTCCATAGATGCTAGGGGAGAGGAAGTACTAAGAGGTATAAGAAGGTGAA
>NW_022111358.1:18748390-18756766 GCF_000313985.2 Echinops telfairi
GCCATCCAACAGTGAAGCAACAAGCCCACATGGGATAAGCACACCAGCCAGGGCAACGGGCATCAGAAGATTCACAACAGTAAACAAACAAAAATGCATTGGTGAGAATGGAAGGGGGTTGGAGTGGAGCCCCAAAGCCCATCTATGGACCATGGCCATCTCTCTTCTTAAGAAAAACAGTCTAGCTGTACTTCTCATATAGATTTTTTCATTCTTCTCACAATTCACGGTATAGTCTGTATTCTTTGTCAACACTGCAATTCAAAGTGAAATTCCTCTTTCCAGTGTAGTCTTTATTTCTCTGGGTAGTTCTTTGTTTTCTTCTTCTTCTTCTTCTTCTTCTCCCTCTCCTCCTCACCCACCCCCCTCCCGTGGGGCAGTGGGTTCAAACTGCTAACCTTTCAGCTGGTAGCCAACCACTTAACCACTGTGCCATTGGGGTTCCTTTCCAGTTTCCATATTTCTACTGCTTTAGGCTTATCCTTTTAACTGGATTTTTTCTAGGCTCTTAATTCTTGGCTCTCAGGAATGGGAATGAATACAGGGGGACACAAAAGTATAAAGAGATATCTGGAATAGTCGTTTAGTCTCCTGTCTTCTCTTTCTCATTATATCCAAGTAGATGTCCCGAGTTTACTTGGGTCAGCATTACTAGCTTTGTCGTTGCAATTCCCCTCTCTCAGCCATTAGACTAGCCATGCTGCACCTGCTTAGTGCAATGGAAAGAAGAGAGGTTTGTGACCTTGCACAAGTTGTGGAAGCCTTGTGAGGCTCATAAAATTGAGACATGCTTCATATATTTTTGTGAGGAGTCTAATAAGATACAGTGCTTGGCACAAACCAGGCAGAAAAGAAAAAAGAAAAAGTTATTTGCTTCTACCTCCTCTCAGAGAAATATCTTCAGTGATACTCACATTCATTAAGACCGTTACTCATAATCTCCTTCTACAGAAAGCCTTGCCAGGCCTTGTTCTCAGCATCGGAACTATGTTTCCATGCATACACTCTCTGCGCCGAGCATTGACTCGGCATGCGTCTGGCTGTCCTGTCGGCTCTTCCAGCTGAAACTCCTCTCGGTGGCTGAGGAAGACATCTCCTTTCCTTGTCTCTCTGCTATTGCTCATGGTTTTTGCAGCCTGAACGCGTGTCTTGTGCAGTTCAATAGCTAAATGTCCTGCTGGCGTCCCTCGCTGGGTCTGTTCCAGGGAGCTGTAGCCTTTCATAGTCACGTGATTCTGTGCATGTGGTGCCTGCTTTTCTCCTGAGATGTGTTCCAAAGTCACTTCAGTAGCTCTCTTCTGAGGCTTTCCATCAAACTTCCTCTTTCCAGGAACTAGAATTACTTATATGGCTCATGTTCTTCCAAGTTAAAACAATCATCCAAATCTTTGTCATGTGTCTGTAGTTGAGCCCTAGAGCAAAGCATGCCTTGGATATCAAATTCTTTTAAACTGCCCTGACTAAAATCCCAAACCCGCTGCTGTTGAGCCGGTTCAGACTCACAGCCACCTGATAGGACAGAGAACAATTGCCTTCCTTCAGAGGGCTTTCAAAACTGTACATCTTTATGGAAACAGACGGTCTCATTTCTCCCTTGCAGAGCGAATGGGAGATTCAAACCACTGACGTTTTTGTTTAACAGCCAAATGCGTAGTCACCGTGCCACAGGGCAATTAACTGCCATCAAGTTGCCCTCACGCATGGCCACCCTATGTACAATGCTCCACAAATCTGCCCACTGTGGTGTGATCCCACGATCGTGGTGGATCTGCCTGCTCTGAGCTCTAGAGTTTTCACGGGCTGATTTTCAGAAAGAAAATCCCAGGCCTTTCTTCTTCCTCCGTTATAGTGCTATGTTCCTTTTAGCCTGTGCCACGTCCTAACATCAGCAGGCCTCCAAGAATAAGATGGATGGTACCTGCCAGTGAGGAGTCGCAGCCAGAATCCAACGCAGGGACCCTGCATGAAAGAGCACAAGTCTATCATTGCTCTGTCAATGGGCTCACTGAGACCATAGGGCAGGGATTTGTACGAGGACTGTCTAGTTCTCAAAGTCCAGCTGTCTTAGCCACCCATCCCATTGTCCACACAGTGTCTATGGCTGCTATCTTGCTGTGACGTGAACATTCAAGAGCTGCAGCAGAGTTGCAGTAGAGACTGCAAGGCCCTCAATATCTAAAACACTAACTATCCTGCCCTTAACTAAAAGAAAGCAAAAGTTTGAGGAGTCCCGCTATGGGGACACAAGGCAGTCGGCTCATGACCATCTTGAAAAGACGTAATAAGGAATTTAGACTTTCAACTGAGGGCTGATGGAAGAATGAGGAGGAGCTTTCATCAAAAGAGTGGCATGGTCAGATTTATGTTTTGGGAAGGCAACGTGGGCTGCATACACAGGAGGGATGCAGGAGGAGTAAGACTGAAGAGAGGCCCATGGGCTAAGATGGTACTGCAGTCACCGAGAGAAGGTGAGGGCTGGGGCCTGGATGCATGTGTCGTTTCAAATGATAATAAGTGGATAGGAGATACTTCTGGTAGACAAGTAGTATGAACTTTTCTGCAACTTTTTCCTTCAGTAAGTTTTTCTTATTTCCAGTTCCTCCCTTCTTGTATTCTCCCCTGATATATATATGTATATATATAACATAGATAATATATAATATATATATATATAACCATGGAGAATGACCATGGACTATATATATATAGTCCCAAATTAGAGATGTCAAATTGCAATCAGGATTTTCTGCCCTGTTCCTCCCATTCAATCGGATTGCTGGAAGAGTGTTTGTAAATAGCCAGCTAGTTGTCCCAGCTACTTGACTATAAATAGTTTTCTTAAGAAATTCCACCGACTAGACCAATTGCTTCCTTCGCAGAGACACAACTGCGAGCGTCAGAAATCCCCCGGAACTCGATTATGAAATAAAGGAGGAGGGACGACCCAGGCTGGAAGTAGGAAAATTACAGCTGTGACATGTCAAAAGAGAGATGGGGGGGGGGGGGTATGACTTTCATTTGATTTCATTTCACATCGCCGTGGCTTCCGAATATCCAAGTTCCTGAGATAAATCACTCACCTTGAGGGACGATGTCTCAGAACTGTTTGGTAGCCCACAAAAATGTCACACGTTTATCACCATCACTTCAGAGTGCCTTTGACACTTTACCTCCGCTGCAAAATAGTCACACACGACACACTGGAGCCAGATGCTGTCATTTTTATAGCACTGGGTATGAAGAATGCTTTGAGTGCTGCTGAAAGCCTTGATCCCGTCCAACCTTTCCATCAGTCAGGTCTGCGGAGGACGGCGCCAACCCTGGGAAATGTCAGAACCCTCCACCAAGGGCAGTCATCTGGAGTAGGGCCCTCAGGGACCGGGTCAGCTGAAGCAGGCGTGATCTGGTTGTAGTCTGCTAAAACTCTACTGTCCAATAGAGCAGCTCCTGGCCATTCGTAACTGTTACACTTGAATTAATTAGGAGTAAATGAAATTTAAGATTCAGTCCTGTTGTTGCAGTTGCCATAGCTCAAGTACTTACTGAGCTACTGCAGTGAACAGCACAGGTAAGGGGCATTTCTATCACTGCAGAACGTTCTTTTGCATAGTGCTATTACAGGGCATTGAAAAGGGTGTAGTGGGCTACGCAGCAGGCTGCTATTTGCCAGCACAAAAGTTTGAAACCACCAGCCACTCCGCTAGAGAGAGATGAGGCTTTCCACACTCAGACGGATTTACAGTCTTGGCAACTCACAGGGTCAGTTCGACAGTGTCTGGCAGGGTCTCTGTGAGTCGCAGTCGACTCAATGGCAGAGTTTGGTTTGGGATTACGGGGAAGGGCAGGAGAGAGGGATGAAATAAACAAGTTTGCAGGGAGGGGACCCTCGAGCAGAACTGGACACAGTCCAAGGAGGGCCTGAGACATCATGGCATGGAGGCTAGGCACCTAAAACAAACAAACAACAACAACAAAGCAAACTCTTTGCCGTGAGGCGATTCTGACTCAGAGTAACCCTATAGGACAGAGTAGAACGGCCCCTGTGGGTTTCTGAGACTACATCTTTATGGATGTGGACAGCCTCATCTTTCTCCCCAGGAGCAGCCTGGTGGTTCTGAACCACTGGCAGCCCAAACAGTAACCCACAACCCCACCAGGGCTCCTCATAGAGGCAAGCAGGAGACACGAATTATATTCTTAAACTCAGCCTGTTCAAAGACGTGTGGTTTGAAAATATTATTTAACCTAGCATGCTCATTTTCCTTCCCTATAAAATGTGGGTCCTGAGAGATAAGTCCTTCGTTGAAGGCTCGTTGTGAGGATGACAGCCGCTCCTACATGCAAAGTGTTTAGTGCACGTGCTAAGTGCTGAAGAAAGGTTGGGGAGACGTCTGATGGTGAGGCTGTTTCTTTGAATAATGGATGCACATGAAATCTTCCCAGCTAGTAGGCTGCACTTGCATCTGAGCTAATAGGAAGGCTCTCGGAGTCCCAGCAATGGGAAAAGTTTTCAAAGGGGGTAGTTATTCAGAAAGGAGGGCAGTGAAGAGAAACCAACAGTTGAAGAGCCAAGAGTGGGAAGAATTTCAATGAACTGCAGGCTGAGACGGCAATACATTTGGCCTGTGACTTAAACCTGTGTGAGAGTTCCTCAATGGAGGTGCTTAACTGGTATCAGAATGATGGGCCGGTTCTGAGCCACATCTCCATCTTAACTTTTGCTTATTTCCCTGACATCCTTCAAACCCTTAGACAGATTTAAGTGCAGAACAATGGACTTCCCTTGCCACTGTGTCAACCCCTGGGCAGACGTAAGTACATAGCAAAGGAATTTTTTTCCCCCTCTGTGGTTAAAGTCAAGATAGGGAAAGAATGTTCCTAAGGGAGGGTCTTGACACAAGACCCTTATCAAAATTTCCCTCAACAGTCCTCAGGAAATGTTTTAAGAGAATAACATTCTGATGGCAAACCCCTTAGTTTAGCCACATGTGTAAACTACCCAATCCCAAAAGCCCACATGCACGTTTCCAACCTATCACTTTTAAGTCCTCCCATACTCTTTGAGTAGCCCCGCCTCTTTGATCTGACCGCATCCAAACAGAAGGCTTTAGTTCTGTTATTGCCACCCTTGGTTCGTTTGTCATTTCACCTTGTGACATAAGATGGGACCCTGTTTACTCTTCAGCCGCTCTCCTTGCTTTTAGTTTAATAGAGGGAGCATTTTCACCCACGGACAGACCAAGAGTTTTATCCATCAAGGATATTAACACAGGCCCAGGCTCCTTCTAGCTTTCCACCCCACCGTCTCCATGGGTCCTTCCGTCCTCCTGTGTGGAGGATGCCAGCTTCTCCTCTAGCATCATCCTGCCCATCCTCTCAGAGGGACAAGATGAGCTCCATCGCTTTATCTCCCGTGAAGGCATCTCCCGCACACCTCCTCCCTCTCCCTGACCAGAGTTCAGAGCCTCCTTCTCAGCAAGGAAAGCAGGGGTCTGTTTTAGACTGGACCACCCCAAGTTCATCCGCTAAGCCAACCTTTGAGCATGTTTAACCCACAAAAAGGACATTTCATATGGCTCGACTTGATAGGTGGGCACAGGAGCCCCCTGAACAAAGGCTATTGGGCAGGCAGCTCCAAACGTCTGCCGGCAGCGCTCATCAGCTCGGCACTGTTGAGTCTCAGGGGTCTGAGGAAGTTACTGCTTCTGGGTCTGCGAGAGGAGACGTCACGTGATGTGGAAGACCGCAGAGCTGAGACGGAAAGCTAGATTTGGAGAGTCCTTATGCACGCTATCGTTTTTTTGCAAGGTGTGTGTATGTGTGGTTGGTGGGGGAGGGCAGGGGGGTGTAAATAAATAAATAAAAGCTCCACTGTCAACAACTCAACATTCAAAGAAAACCAAAAGGTGTGATCGTGACTGAGTATGTGCGGCACAGCTCTGTTTAAATCAGCCCCGGAGGCGCTGTCACCAGTGGGATGAAGCCGGATGGCACGTCAGGGGAGGGGAAGCCCCCGGGCTGGCTCCGTGGTGAGCGCTGAGCTCGATCTCCACGCCCCACCGCCTCCTTCCCTTG
Organism: Echinops telfairi; assembly: GCF_000313985.2. Classification (NCBI taxonomy): domain Eukaryota; kingdom Metazoa; phylum Chordata; class Mammalia; order Afrosoricida; family Tenrecidae; genus Echinops; species Echinops telfairi. Next base: position 18,754,466 of record NW_022111358.1, read on the forward strand.
TGGGGAATGACGATCTGACTTGATGCTGAACGCACGCACGAGGCAAGACAAGCTTGCTTAAGAGCAGAATTCAAAGAGAAGGGAGTGTGAGATTTTTTTTCATCTTGCCTGCCTTACTTTCTGGTTGCAAATTTTTTTCTTTTTAATTTTCAAGGGAAGAAGCTTGGATGCGAAGGAAAGCAAAGCAACAGACTCAAAGGAGCCTGTTCTGAGCAGGACACAACTCTCCTCGTTCTCGGGGTCACTGATCCAGCTCCGGGAGTCATCTCGCAGAAGACGCATTGTCTACTCTCGTGGCCCTCTGACGATTTGTTTGTAATGTTCCAGTTCTTGTTTTTCTTTCTCTCTAGCTCTTTCTGGAGATCCTACCCGACACAGTGGATAATCACGAAGGTGGTGCAGAACTGGGGAACATTCCGTTCCGTTTTATACAAGATTGCCAGGGGTCGGAGTCAACTCAATAGCAGCTAACAAAAACAGCCACATCCTGTATATATCCGACCAGCCACCTATGAAACATCACTCCTGACTCTCCCATAAGCACTTTTATCTCATCGAATCATATCCCAAACAGAATTCCTGATCTTTCCACAAATAAAACAAAAGAAAACAGACCTTACTTCTTGTGTTACACTGAGTTTTCTGAGACAATGATAAACCCAGACAAAACTCACTGCGATGGTCAATTCTGACTCCGAGTGATCCTGTAGGATAAAACTGTTCCTGTGGGTTTCTGAGACACTAACACTTTACAGGAGTAGAAAGCCTCATTTTTCTCCCATGGAGCAGCTGGTGGTTTTGAACTGCTGACCTCACAGTTGACAGCCCAATGCATAACCACTACATGATACTCATATATAAAATAAATAATTTTATATGAAGAAATACCGTAATTACACATCAAGAAAGCAGCCCAGCCCAGTCCAACTCAAGTCCCTGGGTCAAATGCTAGCTGGGGGCCCACTGCCAGTGGGTGAAACCGGAAAGTGAAGCAGAAAACTGGGAGATCACAGGCTAGTGGGTGCAGAACCACATGGGTCCAAGGTTTGCAGCCCATGGCAGCTTGCAGGGGCCACCAGCCTCAGATGAGGCCTAGGATCCAGTCAAGCATGAAGTCAAAGGGCAAGAGAGAGAGAAGAGTTCCCAGTGTCCCTCGTATAAAAAGGTCATACTCCGAGGAGGCCTCATCAGCTTGTGACCTCATTGGTGGGTTGGACTCCACCCCTCCTGTCACCCAGGTACATCAACTGGGCAGGAAATCTAACCATCACATTTCTCTTCGAGTCAAAAACACTCCCAACCCCTGTTGCTTAGACCCCGAGCCTGGAGGCATCCCTGACTTAGCTCCTTTCTTGATCCCCTCATAGTCAATCAATCCCAGAAAGATGGTCAAATCTACTTTTTAAATATTTCCCAAGACCTTGTCATAAATTCATAATGTGCCCCATTTTTTCCCCTCCACAATAAGCAAAGGGTGAACTAGAAACACACACTTTAACCAACAATGGGGTGGTTGGTGGGTGGCATCCACAGCACAGAACACCACCCAGTCCTGTGCCAACCTGAAGGCTGGTGGTAGGTTTGAGCTCATTGGTTCAATCTCCGTGTCAGTCCATCTCACTGAGGACCTTCCTCTTTTTCACTAACCCGAGGATGGCCTAACGAAAACCGGTGTCATCTGGTTCCCTCACGGACGCTCTGTGCAACATCTGTAGAGGCATGGCCATGCACACGGTACGGCCCATCCTTCAAAAGGTGGAAAGAAGAGTAGCATCTGATCCAGCAATCCCTCTGCTTGGTGAGTGGCTAAAAGAAATGAGAGCCAGAACCGAAATAGAGGATCTGCACACCTATGGCACCCTGGTGGTGTGGTGGCTCCGGGTTGGGCCTGGTCCACGGTTCGAAGCCACCAGCAGCTCGGCAGGAGAGAGCTGGGGCTTTCTTCTCCTGTGAATAGTCACAGGCTCAGAAACCCACGGGGGCGGATTTGTTTGTTTTTGTTACGTTCATGACAGGCCTATTTACAGGAGCAAAACAATGGGAAGATATTAAGTGTCCATCAGCGGACACGTGGATAAACAAATCTAGGTACACACACACACACACACACACACACACACACAAAAGGAATGCCATGCCACGTTCTGGGAATACAATGTCCTCATTGGGAATTTGGAGGGGAAAGGCCAGTTTTGCCAGGCCTATTGACTTGGTATGAACTTGAGCACCTTGGCTTTGTGGGTTTGGCTCATCAATGAAATAAACCCAAACCAAACAGACCGCCATCCAGCTGATTCCAAC
>NW_022111358.1:18757813-18769016 GCF_000313985.2 Echinops telfairi
ATTTTTTAGATCAGTGGGGCAGCTTTTATCCAAGGACAAAGTTCAGAGGGTTAGGAAAGAAGGCAGAATGGGAACAGAAACGCAGGGAGAAAGCGAGGCAGGTGCATGGTGCCTGGAGGGGATTGCAATGGATGAGCTGAAGTAAAATGAGTATACATTGTTAAATGAAAAACGGATGCTCTCTCTGTAAACCTTCACTCGATTTACAGTAAAAAAATACTTTGAGCTTCTAAAGGACAATATCCAGGGTCATAAAGATGTCTTCTCGTATCGTGTTATTGGAGAAAGCCGATCAGTTCATGGACCACAGAGCCTCCTGCTAATGGAAACATTTCTCATCCGGGCTCACCCCCTTTTGCTTCTTTCTTCGAGCAGTTGGAGACTCCCAAGGATAACCTGCCAAGGCAATCAGCCCTTCATGGAGCCTGTTTCAATGAGGCTACAGGCAGAGGCCCACGCTACTGCTCACATCACCCAGCAAAAGAACGTGTCGCTTGAACGGTGGCATTATCGTTAGTTTCCATGATTTGGTCACCATTCAGGAACAACTTCCAGTCGGTCTCTTCCTCGTCTTTAACTTTATGGCTCACCATTTTCAGGTACGCTGCTTAGGTGGTAGTTACATAATCCGGTGTCAATTTGAGGAGTAAGAGTGTAGGGGTGGAGTCTAGCCTGTCAGTCAGGATATAGCCAATGAGGCCTCTGTGTGGATATGGCCTTCTCCTGAGGATCCTGGGAACTCCCGTATTTCCCCGTTGGAGGTGGGGGACACACACTCTCTCTGCGAGACATTCCTAAGGAGACACATGGAACTACACTAGTGCCCTGAGCTGAAGGAGCCAAATGGAAAGCCCTGCCGGCACTGAGATGCCTCTACTGCCACTGGATCCACAAGACTTCCCACCCACTGGCCTGTGATATTCCTGCATTTGGCATCATTGCATGTGTTTCGTGAGTCTGAAGAGAACTTTATAGATTGGTATCAGACATATGGGCTAATATCGGATTTACAGACTTGATCTGGACTAGGCTGGGAAGTTTTTTCAATATTCAATTGTTCTTATATATAAAGCTCTTTCTCAGACACATATGAGTGTACATGGAATTGTTTCTCTAGTCTACCCGGACTAACACAGCTTATTCCATAATATTTTGAAAGAAATGAGTACTTGTAGTCAATGTCTGCACATTGTTTAACTCTTAAAAACAAAACAAAACTTCACTGCCATTGCATTGAGTCTGTGCCACTCACAGCAACCCTATAGGACAAAACTGCCCCCGTGGGTTTCTGACAAGGTCTCGCATCTAGTTTTGTAGATATAAAGCCATTTTGAAATGAAATGGCCTCTGCTTGTTTCTTTTACAGTGAATAAAATGACATCATAAGCTTATCTAATTATCACCAGCAATATTAACTGTCCTTATTACAAATTCAGCTCTCGTCTTGTGGTTTAGGACTCATTGGGGGAGGTCAAAATATTCTTTGGGGTTGACCTAATTGGACCTTTTCCTCAATTCTTCCTCTTCTGAGCAATGAAGCCCTTTTCCAAAGGGTTGGACTTTGGAGGTTAAATGGAAACAGTATTTAGCTCTTTGAGATTTTAATCTGTTCCAGATATTAAATCCTGCTGGAACTGAAGAGATTATTTTCCTCAGCAGAAGACAGCTCAATTTATCTCGTTTCAAGTTTGGGGGGAAGTCGTAAGTGTGTCTGCGCTTCTGCTCCCCCTATTCAGTAAATACCCCGATTGCCTCACTGACATTCCGAATCGGGGTCTCCACTCTCCGGGACCGCAACCACAATTGAGGAGAACTTTTAGCCACTTTAGGGTGGCAGACTTGACTTTCCATGATGAGGCTAGACTAACCCTATTTAATTTTAAATTGTCAACACAATCTAGAACCTTCCCCCTCACCTACAGAGACCACCAGGGTTAGCACTGCACAAAGATATCGGACGTGACATTTTTGGACCTTGGGTTCAAAGGTAGCGCTCAGTGAACCGGAAACAGAAACCCCCACTGAGTCATGATCTCATCAACCCTCACATTGGGCCACGCTTCAGCATAATGGAACTTGTCAGTGCTGCACAAAAGGCTGTTGTCACATGTCAATCTTTCTATGACCCACAGGAAAGCCCACCTCCATACTGTTTACAAGTCCAGCTTGGGAAAATCTGGTCCTAATCCCAAACTAACTTCCTTTGTGATAGTTGCTAACATAGCAGCACCACCACAACAACCTCGTTAAGAAAACCCTTCTTTCAGAAAGCCATCAAAGCCCAGCTGCTTCTCAGGGTTACTGTGTACGCAGACACCAGGGGCTTTCTGTTTCAGGACTCAAATCAGTCCACAGGGCTTCCCTCCGAGACGACGTCAGTCATTTCAAATACAAACTCAGTTCTAGTCTGCGCCCAAACGCCTCACCACCACTCCGGCCCCCAGTCTGCGCTGCATCTGGAAACCATTGACATGATTTTGTTCGGATAAAACCACTGTAGGGAACTAAGATTCGGATGGTATAGGAGCTTCTAAGGACGTGAGACAAGACAAGGTTAATCACGCCAGTCAGGGGCCTCCCTTTTTCTCTTCCTTGGATCAATCGAGAGTCTGAAATACACACAAAGAGGGAATGAATTGTAATCTAGGAGTTACCCTTGCAAATGCACTTTCTTCAGCACACGGTGCAAACTCCTATCCGAGATTAACTAACTGGAAGGAAGGCTGGAGGGAAGTTTTCACTTCCTGGTCTCCTCTTCCCATTAGGTCAGAAGTTCCTTGGCATAATGACCATTACATTCTTCCAGTGACTCATAAAATTCCTGGCCCAGACCAGGTACCCAGCACATATTTATGAAAAGAATGAACGATTCTTAAAGGGCAAAGGGACCCGAACTTCTGAATATTCTTCAATATCTGAATAATCCTTCAAATGTGATATCCACTGTCTCGTGCATATAAAATCGCTAGTCACAGGACATCCTGACTCTACAACATCCATACAGTTGGTTACTGGTTTAGTTGTTGGCATCAGAAGGTAAGCATTTCTAGTTTTACCATCAAGGAATAATGGAAATCCATCTTTCCAGTCCCAGAAATGGTCTTACATTTTAATACGTTAAACTAGGTTGTGACTGAATCGGAAGAAGCTGAGAGAAAGAGCCAGATATCAGTTTGTGATTGTTCTTGATTGAGTGTACCTCAGAGGTGGTATGTCAGTAGATGCCACCCTCTTGAAGCTATATGATATGCTTTGCCATTTTTCAGTATATGAAGCCCAGGATTGATGAGCCTATAGGGACAGCCAATAGAATAAGGGATTTGGGGGGAGGGAGGAAGAGAGGGGGGAGGGAAGTCCATGAAGAAAAATAATGTTTGGAAACTAATGGTAGCAGCAATTGTACATTCTACTTGACGGTGATCGAAATATGGAATGATATGACATTTGCATTAAATCCCAACTAATAAAACAGAGCCAAATAGACTAATCAACAGACATTGTTTTCCCAAGAACAATATGCAAGAAGATTCACCACAATCCTTATTTACACAGTGATCTCCATCCTTCTTGTGCAGGTCAAACGATCAAAGAGGATCTTCTTCTAAACCATGCAGTTGACTGGCTGTCAAGAGACTTCGGTCCTAGGTACAGATCTGCTAACACGGCCTGTTATTTACCAGCTTCCTCTGCACAATGGGTGGTAGAGGAGGAAGGAGACTACCAGACCAAGTGTTCTTAACCTAGACCCCATAGCTTGGCTGGGGAATATCTGTGACCCTCCTTTAAGTATATGAAAATACCTATATAATGGTTTTTCTGGAAAAGGGTCTATAGTTTTCAATTAGCTCATTGAGCTGCTAAAAGGCTACCTTGATCTGGATTAGCATTCAGTGATGGCTGGGGTGCTTTCCAGTTCTGAACTACCATAATCTCCTTCTATCACCCGCAAGTGGTTGAGACCATCTTTCTGAACAACTGGCCGTCACTTGGTCCTCGTGAATGTGTGAAGACCTTGAGTATTTGCAGAAGTTGAAGGTTTTCTTTGTTTTCCCAATTTATGAGTCTAAAGGAAGGGGACAGATGGGCTAGACCTTTATTTTGAGAGAGAGTTACTATTCCAAATGTAGTGTTCCCAGCCTGGAATGAGTCTTAAGAAAGTGCTAAAGGGATAACTAGATGTCTGATGAAAAAGAAGAAAACCATTGTAGGTCCATTTTGTGGTTGTTTATGTTTTTATTGTGTGCATTTATTGCTGTTACTCTCTAGATTTTTTTGCACATTCATGTACTCTTAAAAACTAGTAGATTAACAATTTCTAAATTTTGAAAAAATCTGAGTATCAACCAAAGAATAGCCAAGGCAGACATTCTCATTCATTGGACTGCATTGAAGGCAGTTTATAACAACATTGTTAAGTAAAAAGAGTTACAGGCTAGTAATAGAATAATTCATTGCTTAGTTTTTTGACATGGTCCTAGCCATAGCCTTTGTTAATCCCATCAACCGACCTTCGTTTTCCTAATTAGTCTGGGTAAGAATGTAGGGGAAGATACTAATTGGATTATATGATTCAGCTACGAGCGGTTGTTAACAGTTACTGGTGATCACCATCCTGCTGGATATAAAATGAGCCATCTCGGGAGCAAGATGAGGGATTTTACTACCGATAAGAAAGGAGAGGCAGGAGGGAAGAGAATCCTGCGGACCAGCGGCTAGTTTGCTTTTCTCTGCCAGATCTCTGGTTCATGGGACTGGTGTCCCAGCCAGTCACATGACCTGATTTTACCAGCTTCTGCAGCCTCGGAGCAGCAAAAACCTCCAGACCAAAGCCAGATTTTTGAATTTGGGACTTACCAGCACCACAGCCACATGAAGCACTGTTGTGTACATTATCAGTTCTGTGTGGCCACTGCATAAAATCTTATCATCGTGGGACATAAGGGAATGCACTAAGGGGAGGAGGAATGGCTGTGTTTTGAAAAGTGGACCATTTGGGATATATTTAACCTCCACTTTGATATGCCCTATGCAAGAGCTGTCTCCCCCAAGGAATGTTAACATTAATGACATGGATGGAAAAGCTGGTGAGCCCTTCATTTGCCAATGTGTCATGACTCAAAATAAGAGGAAACATGTACATAACACGAACCTAGGGAAATAGGAATGTTGTCAAAAATGGAATTAAGCAAATAAAGATCAATACTTGAGGCATTATTGGGCTGCTATTGGCTGAACAAATAATCAGAGAGGCTGGGTCATGTGAAGAAGAAAGTGGTATCAAGAGTGGAGGAAAGCTTATTAGCAACCGTTGATATGCAGGAGGTGAGGAGGACGTGAAGCACTTGCTGACAAAGATCAAGGATTTCAGCCGCCAATATGGATCACGACTCAATGTCAAGAAGACCACAGTTCTCACAAATGGACCGATAGGGAACACCATGATAAACAGAGAAAAGTTTGAAGTTGTCAAAAATTTATTCTCATGGAATCAGCAGTCAAGAGATCACGTGTGTATTGCATTGGGTAAATCTGCTGCAAAAGACCTCTTTAGGGCATTGAAAAGCAAGGATGTTACTTTGAGTACTAACCATGGTACTTTCAATATCCTCATATTCATTTGAAAGTTGGACATTGAATAAGGAAGACCGAAGAATTGATGCGTTTGAATTCTGATAGTGGTGAAGAATATTGAAAGTCTCATGGACCGCCAAAAAAACAAACCAGCCTGTCTTGGAAGAAGATCAGCTAGAATACTCTTTAGAGACAACACATAAGTGGTGACTGTACCACCATATAGAATACACAGGAATCAAATCACCATCTGTGGAAAGAGATAATGATGAATATCTTCAGTCAGACCAAGGCCTGGGACTGACTGTGGAGCAGACCATGCATAACTCAGACGCAAGTTCACATCGAAGTGGAATATAATTAAAACAAGTCCACATGAGCCAAAGTACAGCCATCAGGATATTCTGCCTGAATTTAGAGACTGTCTAAAGAGGTTTGACACAGTGAACATTAATTAATTACTGAAGAACAGAGGAATTGTGGGATAACATCACGGACAGCAAAAATGAGCAAAGCAAAAGGTATTAAGAAGACAAAAGAGAATGAAAAGAGTAATGGATGTTAGACAAGAACATAGAGCGGTTGTAAAGTGAGTGGAAACAATGGTGAAGTAAAGGGGCTAAAGAGTAGATTTCAACGGGGGGCTCGCAAAGACAAAAATAAAGTACGAGTATCAGAAGGGAATGTGTAAAGACCCAGAGTTAGAAAACCAACCAGGACACTCGGTGTTTCTGAAGCTGGAAGAACCAAAGGAAAACTGCACTCCTCACATTGCCGTCTTTACAAGTTCAATGGGAAGGACCATGAACAGCCAAGGAAACATCAAAAGCAAAACAACAACAACAACAATAAAAATGGTTGACATTCAACCACGTCAGTGGTAGCATATGATGTAAATACGACGGTATTGAAGGAAGAAATCTAATCTGCACTGAAGGCACTGGCAAAAAACCAAGGCTCTGGGCATTGTCAGAATATCAATTCAGATGTTTCAACAAACAGATGTAATGCTGGAAGCACTTGTCTAAACCAACTATGGCAAATTGACTGGATTTATGCCCATTCCAAAGACAGAGCTAACAGAATGTGGAAATTATTAACCAATATCATTAACATCATGGGCAGGTAAAATGTTTTTATTGGGGGCTCTTACATCTCTTATCACAATCCATACACTCATCCAGTGTGTCAGGCACATTTGTTGCCATCATCATTTTCAAAGCATTCTCTTCCCACTTGAGCCCCTGATATCAGCTCCCCATTTCTTCCCTCTCTCTCCCCCTCCCGTCCTCCCTCACGAACCCTTGATAAGTTATAGATTATTATTTTCATATCTTACATTGTCTTCCATCGCCTCTCACCCACTTTTCCATTGTTCGTCCCCCTGGGAGGGTGTTCTAGGTTGATCCCTGTGATCGATTCCCCCTTTCTACCCCCACCCTCCCCTAATCCTCCTGGTATCTCTACTCTCCTTGGTGGCCCTGAGGGGTTTATCTATCCTGGATTCCCTGTGTTGCGGGCTCTTATCTGTAGCAGTGTGCATGCTCTGGTCTAATCCTATTTATAAGGTAGAATTGAGGTCATGATAGTGGGGGGAAGGAAGCATCAAAGAACTAGAGGAAAGTTGTATGTTTCCTTGGTACTATACTGCACCCTGACGGGCCCATCTCTTCCCTGTGACCCCTCTGAGGGATGTCCAATTGTCTACAGATAGGCTTTGGTTCTCCCCTCCACGCCTCCCTCCTCCCATTCACATTGGGTATGATTTTGTTCTGGGTCTTAGATGCCTGACACCTGATCCCATCAATACCTCATGATCACGCAGGCTGGTGTGCTTCTTCCATGTGGCTTCTCAGCTAGATGGCCACTTGTTTATCTTCAAGCCTTAAGACCCCAGATGCTATATCTTTTCATAGCTGGGCACCATCAGCTTTCTTCACCACATTTGATCATGCACCCATTTTGTCTTCAGCGATCATGTCAGGGAGGTGAGCATCACAGAAGGGCAGGCAAAATTTTGCTGAAGATAATAAAAAACAATGCAGCAGTACATCATTAGGATACTGCTAGAAAGTCAAGCAGGATTCAGACAAGGAGGCTACGGGAGGGGATATCCTTGCTGCTGCTGCTGAATCCTTATTACACAGGCATTTGACTGGGTGGATCACAGCAAATTATGGACAACATAGTGAAGAATGGGAATTCCAGAACACGGGATTGTATGAAACCTGTACACAGAACCAGAGACATTTGAGCAGAACAGGGGATGCTACATCATTTAATATCAGAAAAAGTTATGTATCAGAGTTGTGTTCAGAGGTGTATAATTCCTTCACCTGCATGCTATGTAAGTAAGCTGAGAAACCGGACTACATGACAAAGAGTTCAACATCAGGATTAGAAAAAGCCTCATTAATAACCTACAATATGCAAATAGAGAGCAATAGTGGTGTAAGAGGTTACACATTGGGCTGTTAAACACAAAGTCAGGTGTTCAAAACCACCAGCTACTCAGGGGAACAAAGTTGAGGCTTTCTACTTCCATAAAGATGTACGGTCTCAGAAACCCACAGGCGCAGTTCTACGCTGTCCTATAGGGTCACTATGAATTAGAACTGACTCGATGGCAGTGAGTTTGTTTTAATACAAATAACAAAATCTTGCTTTCTGAAAATTAAGAGGACATGAAGCACATAGGCCTGAAGATCAAAGAATATACAGCCTTTAGTATGGATTACACCTTGACATACGGAAACCAAAAATCCTCATTAATGGGCCAACAGAGAACATGATAAATGGAGAAAATAATGAAGTTTCAAAGATTTAATTTTTCTTGTATCCATAATGGCAGCCTAAGGAAGCATCAGTGAAGAAATCGAATGCTGTATTGCACTGGGCAAACATGCTGCACAACCCTCTTTAAAATACTAAAAGGCAAAGGTGGCTAAGAACTGAGGTGAAGAAATCTCATCTGCACTGACTGTACTGGCACCTGAGCAAACCATGGTATTTTCAATGGCCTGATATGCATGGAATGGCCAGACAGTGAATACGGAAGATCAAAGAAGGATTGATGTCTTTGGATTATGGTGTTGACAAAGAATATCAAACATACCATGGACTGCCAGAAGGACAAACAAACCTGTCTTTGAAGAAATACAAACAGAATGCTCCTTAGCAGTGAGGATGGTAAGACTTCATTCCATGTCCTGAAAGATTCCATTAGCCTTTCCCTTCCTTGCTCCAGGAACTTGTTGAAGTCCCCTGATCCTTTGGGTGTGCTGTCAGCAGAAAGCAGTCCTGGAGAAGGACATTGTGCTTGGTAACGTGGAGGGTTTGAGGAACCCGAGGAAAATTCTCCAGCAAGTGGATCGGCACCACGATGGACTCAACCGTAGGAATGGCTGGCAGGGTGTCGCAAGACGAGGCGTTGTTGTATCCTGTGGTGCGACACAGGGTTGCTTTGAGTCCCAGCGGAATCGATGACATCGAGCAAAAGCAGCACACCTTTGAGAAGCGGGACTAATCTATTGAATGTAAGTGGAATGAAGTCTGAACGATATGTGAACGTGTCTGTGGCCTTTGGGAACTCCGTTTCTTCCCTGGGTCAGTGGGTAGGTACAACAGCACAAAGCTTTGGAAGGACTGGAGGGCAGAAAGGTCCAGAGCCCTCTGATGAGAGTAGTTGCTTTCAGCTCTGTCTTGCTGTATTTCTCAGAATGTTCTCTCGGCTCTCTGCCTCAAAAGGAAGGCGCTTGTTCTGGGGAAATTTGCGAGTGTAGTTTAAAAAGAGTATCAAGTCAAGAACCGTTTCACTTCAGGGAGACGCTCTTGAAAGCAGCAGCCTGGAGACTGCTGTGATGGAGCTATCCATGAGGTCTGCAGTTCAAACCTCACTGCCACTCTGAGAGGGAGAGATAAGCTGTCTGCTCCCACAAAGACTGAGTCTTGGGAACCACATGGACAGTCCTACCCTGCCCTAAAGGGGCGCTGCTCTGAGCTGGAAAGACTCGTTGGCAGTGAGTTCAGAGGGCTTGTGTTGAACGGACACTGCAGCATTCGGTGGAGACTGAGCTTGTTCGTGTAGGACAGTGGTTCTCAACCTTCCTCAGGCCCCAACCCTTTCATACAGTTCCTCATGTGGTGGTGACCCCCAACCATAAATCCATTTTCGTTACGACTTCATCACTCGTTTTGCTACTGTGATAAACCAGGTGACCCCTGTGAAAGGGTCGTTTGACCCCCAAAGGGGTCGAGACCCACAGGTGGAGAACCGCTGGAGTCGGAGCTGGGCCAAGGAGGGAGAGCAAACCGGAGAGCGCGCAAGCCTGGGAAGAGCAGGAGGTTACCCGAGGGGGTGGCAGATGGTGTGAAATAGGAAGTTGAAATAGAGATGATGGTGCCCCTGTCCCTGTGGCAACCGGAGCTGAGGTGAGTAATAAGTCCAGGGTACAGTTACAGCCTGGTCTTTCCGCACACTGTAGTAAAATGGCACCCGTGACATTTGGGGAGGAGTCAGTTAGGGGCAGGGCGATGGTTCCAGAAGCAGCATCTCTGAAGAATAAATCCTCAGTGGGCTGGCTGTCAGCACTGAGAGGAAGTTACTCAACTAGCTGCAAAGCGAATTCAAGAAGTGTAGCTGTCGGGGACACATTCAGAACAACCTAGGCATTCTAGTGTTAGTCCTCCTAGCCAGCACACACGCCGATGCCAAGGGTACTACCCACCCTCCCGAGTTTCCATTTGATCTTAGAAACGCTGCTCCTTGAGCTTGTTCAGAGACGCCATGAACAGAGACTCTGAATTAGAACAACGACGGCTAGCTTTCTTCCCGGTTCTGAGGGTCAATGTAGGGCAAGACCCGACAGGTGGCCGCTTTTAATGATGTCTCATGGCTAACCCTGGCTCAGGGCATCTAGTCCTAACATGTCACTTGCCCTTGCTTTTTCCACCTGTGGAAGAAGAAGACTTACTGGCAGAAATCAGAGAGAGGTGTTGGGGACCGTCGTACCCGTTACAGACAGTTCCCGAGAGAACTGTTGAAAGACAGTCCTCTTTGATCCCAAAGACGTCCGGAAATGTCTGTGGCCAATGCTCTCTAAGTCTCATCAACCAGAGAGTTTGGGACTAAAATGCTTGAGAAAGAAAAAGAAAAACCTAGACTGGCTCATTTTAATCTTGTGTGTGTCTGAAAAAAACATCTGTTTTCTATCCCCAGGCGCTTTCTCAGAGCGCTCCCTCCTCACCAGAAACAGCTGTGCATTTCCTAGGGAAGGTCTCTGCCTGACCTTTTTATTTAATCTGGCTCAAATGGGAACCGTCTCAGAACCCCGCCCCTTGCCCCACAACTCTTGGCAGCCCCTCGCCAGAGAAGTGGAGCAAAGGCTGAGGCTGTAACTGAGTCCTCTCACGTAGGTCTGGCTCCTGCCAGGGCCATGGGGACAATCCGTGAAGAACAGGGACAAAGACCAAGTGTGATGACAAGAAAGCAAATCAACCAACCAGGGATTGTTGCCCAAGGGAATTCCTGAATTCGTGTTTCCATTCCCAGAGCGAGAGAGGCTGTGGTGGCTCTGTAGGCTTGTGAGGGAATTTGGTGATCAGGACCATAGTTGTGTGTGTGTGTGTGTGT
>NW_022111358.1:18769756-18770607 GCF_000313985.2 Echinops telfairi
GGGCAGAGTAGGTCCAGGAAGGGCACTCGAAGCAGGAGGGTTATCTTGGATCCGGCCCCCCAATCTCTCCCACACCGGATGATTCCATTTTCAGAAAAGCCTGGTCTTCGTCCTCTCGCAAAGCAGATCTTGGGAACTATCAGCACTCTGGTGTTGGTTCTGGAGTTTTGTTTCCATTAAAAAAAATGGAGTGAGTGGATCTTCTGAGAGATGCACATGATCTCGTCAGAGACGGATATTCAGCCGGACCCAAGCCTCCCTATTTCCAAAGTTTAGTTTACCTGAAGTGGGGTCCCAAATGTATCCAGAAGCTTTTATTCAGAAATACTTCCTTTTTGTTTGTTTGTTTGGATCATTTGTGCTGTTGCCCTCGTTAAACCCTCACTGTGTTGCTGTTGGCACCTCTCAATGTGCTTACATTTCTAAAAGAAAGACACCCTTCCCTGTGCCTGAACTCCCATCCCAACCCCCAACACACCCCGGAGCTGAGGGAGGTCAGCACCATCTGGGGCCAGTGGGGGTGTCCGTGAGAAATGACCTGCGAGGGAGGGAGGGTGGAGCGAGCCTGTGGGCGGCTGGAGGGAGGCAGGCAGACAGGGTGGAGGCAGGGATGGGCGGAGCAGATGCCGACAGGAGTCCCTTCCCTTTCCCAGCCTAGCAATTCTATCAAGGGCCATTTGCATGAGAGACCTGCTTAGTTTACAAAGAGGATAACATTGATTATCGTGAGGGAAAGCCTACAGTTTTATGGTCATGCTAAAAATACAAAGAAAAGGCAGAAGAAGAAAAAACATTTGCCACGCAGTCGGTTCCAACCCGTGGCATCCCCGTGCGTGGGGGGGAGGGATGAG
>NW_022111358.1:18770826-18775668 GCF_000313985.2 Echinops telfairi
TGTTATGAATCGGGTGACCCCTGGGAAAGGGGTCGCGACCCACAGGTTGAGAACCGCTGCTCTAGCCTTTCTCCTTTCTGTTAGGAGCCACGCGCTTACCCCTTAGTGCCAGCCATGGCCTACACCAAAGCAAAGGGGACCCGGGAAAGCGCTGTGCGCTCCCTGTCCAGTTTGGGCAAGTGCCCTGCCCAGGGCCACCCGCAGTGGAAAGCAAAGCTCCAATCTCAGGCAGCCTGGTTCTCTCCAGGCCCCCTTTCCTCCCTGTCCCTCCAGTCCTCCAAGGGGGTCCGTGTCCAGGCCTCCACTTGAAGTGTGCACAGCTCCGCAGTGGAGGGAGGAGCGGCTAACAGGGGTGCTAGAGGAAAGTTCTCAGGGCGCAGGCCCAGGAGCCAGGGAAGAATGCAAATCTTCCCTGCTGGACCCCACTCAGGAAGGAGACAGGTTCCTGGATTAAATTATCTGGTGGTGCAGTGGGTTACAAGTCGGCTGCTAACCAACCACAAGGTCAGCAGTTCGAACCCACTACCTGCTCCAAGGGAGAAAGACGAGGCTTTCTGCACCTGGAAAGATTCACAGGCTTGGAAAGCCACAAGGGAAATCCTACTCTGTCCTGTAGGGTCGCTATGGGTCAGAACAGACTTGCTCACAGTGAGTTTGGGTGCTTTTGTTGTTGTTGCTAGGTGCTGTCCAGTTGGCTGTGACTCATACAGGTGGACACATACAACACCAGCTGGTCCCAAGCCATCCTCAGAATTACTCTTACGTTTGCGCCCATTGTGGCAGCCACCTTGTCAAGCCGTCTCATCGAGGCCCTTCCTCTTTGCTGCCCTTCTAGTTGACCAAGTGTGGGTGCTGACCTCTGCTAAGATATCACTTGTGCTTACATCTGAGGTCTATAACCTAAGGCCTTGGGGTTCTGAGAGGACCGACAGGAGGAAGGGTGTGCGGAGGGGATCGGAGGGAAGGGAGGGAGGCAGGCAGGAGAATGAAAGTAGATGCAGAGAGGGAGGGCAGCAAGAGAGGGGAGAAGGTAGCATAGCCCCTAAGGAGAAAACACGAGGAGAAGGTGGAGGTGGAGGCCAGCGTACTAAGGAAGACACCTCCGAGTGATGAGAAGCTGCTGTGTGCCCAAGGAACAAAAACAGACCCTCGTTGAACTGCATCCGGGTTTCCATTTGCAAACGGGGTCACGCAGTTGCCACCTGAATGCTGAGACGAGGGTAGAGAGATGGATGCTCTCTCCTCCGGGCCACCAGCCGACTTGTGACGTGTTCCCGAGCAGTGTGTGAATCATGCCAAGTCCCCATCCAAACCCAACTGGGTTTCTACTCTAGGAATCTGCTGCAGGCATAGATTTTCTTCATCAACTTTTCAGGCGGAAGCTCTACCAAGTGGCCTCCAAGCTCCCTTAACCAGATGTGTATGCTAATAACCTTTGTCTCCAGCTTGGCTCGCTGACTTCGGCTTTGTGCGCCTTTGAACTTCAGATGGCTTCCAGATCTCCCGTGAGTGACAACGTTCAACCAGATACGCCTGGGGCTTTAGGACCAAAAATACTTCCCGAGGTTAAGTAGCAGCCTCTCTCCCAGATCCTTGCCACGGTCTGCCCCATCTGCCCCTCAAGTACACACTCCTGGCTGGGCAGGAAGAAGCCCTGCTTAAGAGTTGGGCTATTGACCACAGATTGGCAGTTCAAACCCACCAGGTGCTACAAAGGAGAAAGAGGAGGCTATCTGCTTTGGTAAAGGTTTACTACAATCTTTGGAACCCTAAGGAGCAGCTCTGCTCTGTCCTACAAGGGGTCACTACGAGGAGTGGATTCTTTTGTTTTGTTTTGTTTGGGGCTGAGATCGCTCATCGTGCCTAGGTTCTGATGCATACTGATGTTGGGCAGAGCCCTGGGTAGGGCCCACTGTGTAGCTGCAGTTAGTCTCTGGGTTACAAACACCCAATTGAAGGATGACTCATACTCTCCTGTTAATGTTACGTAAATATGCTCTTACTTTGAGTGAAGGAACTCCCACTTGGAACAAATTCTTCATCACAATCATTTTCACTTGCTGCACACGCAGTTTTTAAATCATGGAAAAGGCCTGGAGCGATTTCCCACATCAAAGTAAGACCACATAAGAACTTGCAGGCACCTGCTCTGACTTACCTACAAATTCCACTGAAAGGCACACTTAAGAATGAATCTCATGCCTAACCCGGGGACTGCCTGTGTTTGATGGAGCAGCGTCTGAGAGGCCTCCTGGGGAAAGACAGAGGGAAGCAGACAGATGGGCCTTTCCAGAAACAAAGTCCCTGTGTTCAAGGGGGTGGGGGGTTATGAGTACAGCGCCAGGTCTGTCATTTGGATGTTTTCCCCATGAAAAGGAATTCTATGCATCGTAAAAAACACTCCAACTGAAAGAACTGTTTATACTAAAGCTCTGCTTTGGGGAGCCTCTAACAAACCGGAAAGCCCAGCGGAGGGAGGCGGCAGCCTACAGGGAGAGAAGGGAAAGCTGTGGTCCAAGGCCTTACATTCAGAGCCAGTATTCTATGCCGTCTTGGTGCCTTGTCCTCTGGTGAAATCTGGGTGGCAGTGGGAGGAGGCTTAAATGGCTGAGAAGCACCTTTCTCCCTGCTCTGTTCCCCTGGAAAAGGCTAACCAAGCAAAGCCATGGTCGTTGAAGCGCTGCCCACACACAACAACCAGAGTAGCCCCGCCCAGGGGGTTTCCAAGGCCAGACTGGATCAGATTCTAAAGTTTAGAGGAAGAGATCAGCCAGTCTTTTCTTTGCATGGAGCTACTGGGTGGATTTGAAACACTGACCTACCTGTTAGCAACCAAATGTTTCCGCACCACCCTGCCAGGCCTCCATCCTTAAGGCCTAAGTTAAAAAAAAAACAAGCAAACAAACAAAAAAACCAGACCTCACTGCTTCATACCACTGGAAGTGATGTAACCCTCCAAGACTCCATTTTGCTGACCTTGATTTCTTCGTATTATTACTAATATGAGGGTCTTCGGCATGCTGCCCTCTCAATGAGTTGACGGTAGCCTCATTGGCACGTGTTGGATTTGGGGAAACACTAAAGTGTGTCTGAGCCAAGCCAGGGTATTTTCAATGGCCCCACGTGCCTGTGAAAATCGGACATTGACTAAAGAGGATTGAACAAGAACAACGATTTTGAATTGTGGTGCTGGAGAAGAATGTGGACTGCTAATAGGACAAACCAATTTGTCTTAGAAGAAGCATGGCCAGAGTGCTCCTTAGAGGCGGGGACGGCAAGACCTCAACTTACATATTTTGGACTTGCTGTCCCTGGAGGACGTCCCTACTTGGTGAAGTAGGGAGCAGTGAAAAAGAGGAAGGCGGTCAAGAAGATGGATGGACACCGTGGCTGCAACCATGGGCTCAAACAGAGGAACAAAGGGTGAGGACGGCGCAGGACCGGGCAGTGTGTCATTCTGTTGTGCGTAGGGTCACTATGGATTGGAAATGACCCCATGGCACCTAACAACAACAACTATGTGTCCTGGGATGAACCTAGAGAGTGAACAGAAAGCCATTTGGGAAGAGTCGGAAGGAATATGAGAAGTAGATGAGTCTGAACCTTCTCTCGAAAGGGGCCTCCCTAAATCTCCTGCAGTTTGAGGAGCCCTGGTGGCATAGTGGTTAGCAGTTTGAAATCAACAGTCCCTCCTTGGGAGAAAGACGAGGCTTTCTACTCCCATAAAGAGTTATAGTCTCAGAATCCCACAGGAGCAGTTCTGCCGTGTCCTATGGGTTGCTATGGATCAGTATTGATAGGACAGCGATGGGCTGTTTTGTTTTGTTTTTCTCTGGGTTCAATCTATTCTTTCTCATATCTCCCCAATCGTAAGATGTAAGGCACATCCTACATTGATACGTTCTCATTAACATCACAAACAAAGCCCTTTTCTCAAATAGGATTGTTCCACAGGCATGGGGAATTCGAATCCCAACACATATTGTAAGGGAGCACCCTTCATTTATAACCAAGAGGAAGAGACAGTGTAGGTAGCCCTCTACTAAAAGCTATAGGAGCTGTAGGTGCTGGTGAAGAATAGTGAAAGGCAAGTGCACAAGCAACTCTGTCTTATAAGAAGGACAGCCAGGGTCCTTCTCAGAGGCCAGGATGGCAAGACTTCTCCTGCCATACTTTGGAGATGTTGTCAAGAGAGGCCAGTCCCTGGAGAAGGACATCGTGCCCAGGAAAGTAGAGGGCAGCGGAAAAGAGGAAGACCCTCCACAAGGTGGACTGACATAGGACTGAAACCATGGGCTCAAATGAAAGAACATTTGTGAGGATGGCGCAGGTCAGGGTGGTGTTTCAACCTGTTAACAACAACATAGGTGACACTGATGTCATGGAAGCATGGAAGACAGGGCCAGATAAGTAGGGATAGAAGACAGGGCAGGGTCAGATAAGGGTGATAGAGTTGGGGGGCTAGAGAAGCACACAGAAACTCGCGGATCCATGGACCAATGGAGAGATGCAATGTGCCCTTGGATGAGCATATGGAAGGCAGTTTAGTTGACCTTCATATGACTTCCCCATATGACCTGTGGCCAAATCAGCCATGTTTAAATTCCTTGATCCTTTGCTCATGTCATTAAACTCCTAGCCCTTTCTGGGCCAGTCGACGGTGCACGTTCTCAGGGGCTGGAGTTCCCAAGGGCTTTATCACTCAGCTAGCAGCTGGGACACTAGGATGCAGGATCAGCTATCCAGCAGTAACTACTCAGCTACAGATACCGGCTTCCTGTGTTTGGGAAAGGTAAGGAAACCGTTCACTCATTCTACAAATATCTGTGGAGGACACAAACA
>NW_022111358.1:18777677-18791225 GCF_000313985.2 Echinops telfairi
AGGGGCAGATCTCCAGAACTTTTCTACGGAGGAACAACTGGTGGTTCTAACTAGCAGCTGAGCGCTCAACTACTGTACAACCAGAGCGCCTTAGAACAGCCAGAGGAGGTTGCTAAGGAAACCCCATTCCACAGAAAAGGCAATGAAGGCTCAAAGAGGCCAAGCTGACTTTCCCATACACCCAGCTCGTAAGCTCAGCATCAGGACTCAACGATAGGGCTTGGAACCCCATGCTCTAGGTTTTAAAGCAGACAAGGCAGCAAAGATCGGACAGGCTCCCTGGTGACACTGGGGAGACTCCGGAGTCAGAGGGGCAGCAACCCCAGCCTAAGGAGCAAGAAAGATGGAGGTGGAGCTGGTGCACAGGCCTCCTGGGGAGAGGAGTCCGGGACTCACAGGTGTTGAGCCACGGAAGCCTTTGTAAAACCCTGAGCTCTGACAGCCAAGGCAGAGAAGGTGTGATCCTCATGAAGAAGCGATGTGGTTTCACCCCTTGGGGACATTCTAGTGTTGTTCACGGTCATGTGTGCAGCTCCATGGGGTTTTGAAAGCTTTCGGAAGCAGATCACCAACCTGCCTTCCCAAGCCCCCTCTGGGTGAGCCGGAACCAGAAGGTTCTCAGCAGGTAGTGTGCTGAAAAGCGCACACCAAGGAGCAGTGGTGCCAGTCTGAGGACCATCTCGACGCGGGAAGAACAATGAGTCCAGACAAGGACATTGAGAGAGCCCAGAACAGTCACCTTCCCAGGAAACCCCAGGAATGGCTCGTAGCCCTCTGCCTACTAGCGCCAGCAGGGCTTGTCCCGTAAGCACAATAAGCTAATCCTTTGGAAATGGCCTGAGAAGTTGAGCTGGTCTTGCCGTGAAGCAAACAGCATTGAATTCACTGCAACAGAGAGCGAGCCTGTGCGTGGCTGGTGTCCAGCCACAGGACCAGGAAATGCTTTATTGCACAACACTCAATAAACGTTTTCTCAGAAGGAAGTGGGTTGTAAATGCGTCAGAAGACAGTTTATTGATTGGTTTCTGGGGAAAGTGGATGTGTTATGTCCAAAAGGATTGAGGTTTGAAATCAAATTTCTACTCTGCATCCTGTGAACCTAGAAGCATTCTTAATTCTATTTCCGTCAAGATGTGTTTGTGTGTTGTTGTTGTAGAACTGAAAGAAACACTGCCCGCTCCAGAGCCTTGCCACAATCCTTCTTCATCCTGAGCCCGTCATCGCAGCCACGGTGGCAACACACCTCCTCGAAGCTCTTCTTTATGGCTGAGCCTCTACTTTCCCAAACGTGCCTTCCTTGTCCAGGGGTGGTCTCGCCGAATAGCCTCCTGTTCCATGAGGACAGACGGAGAAAAATAATATTTCCTCAGAGTTGCACACGGCCCTTTCTATGTTCTCCAGGTGCAATCGCACTTCATCAGTGTTGATCATTCGGGTTACTTGAAAAGGAAACGGCATTGTTATTGGCATTGCTCAGGGGAAGGACGGTGGCACAGAGACGGGATAACTTACCAATAAGGGAACCACGAGACTGATGATGCCAACAGTGATGATAACAACAACAAAATAACCCTGACTGAGCACTTGCCCCTCGGGGCCAGGTACTGTATTAAGAATTTGATCAATATTGGCATTGCTGTCAGATGCCACTGAGTGGGTGCCAGCCCACAGTGACCTACAGACAACGGACCTGAACCTGTGCCCTCAGCACAGTGATGGGGATTCTTCAACCTGTTGTTTCAGCCACGGCGTCAATCCATCTTGTCGAAGGGCTTCCTCCTTTTTGTTAACCTTCTACCAAGCATGATGCCATTTTCCCCGGGACTGGTCTCTCTTGATAGCATCTCCAGGGTGCTCCAGATGAAGCTTCGCCATCCCTGAGTCTAAGGAGCACTCTGGTGGTACTTCTACAAAGACAGGTTTTTTTTCTGGCAGCCCGTGGATTTGAAATCACACAGTTTGGCTGCTAATTCAGATTCCCAGCCACTGTTAGGAGTATGCCCTTCTCTGCCCTCGGTTCAGTTCCCTTTCCACTATGTCCTAGCTTGTAGTATAAAGTTTTGGGGGGAACCAGCCCCCCAGCACTACCCTCGGGTTCAGTAATGCACAATTGTACGGTTGAGATGTATAAATATTATATTAAAGTCATCGAGAGCATGAGCGAGAGAAGAGATATTATAGTAATGCAGTCAGACACACTTTATGGTAGCATTACTCATCTCAGCCCCGCTTGGTGGTTCACATGGAGAGAGGGGGAAGGGAAGGAGGATGGGAAAGGGAACAAGGGAGAGAGGAAAGGAGGAGAGACCAGCCAGAGAGAGATCTCTGTATTGCTAAACCAGGCCTATATACCTTTTGGGGCCGTGCAAGCCCACTAACTACAGGTAAAGACATATGTCACAGGAAGGGGCTATACTATAGGTTACACAGCAATGAGAGGGGGTGGTCTAGGGACATACACGCAATAGGAAGAGGAGGGATTGGGGGTATACATGTGACAAGATGGGGGGATTCTAGATACAGGATGGCAGCTTAACTTTGGATGTCACAGAGCCGGTTTGGCTTGTTCCTGGCTCAACTGATAGAGACCATTATCAGTAGGATGTGAGCTCTGCCCACAGGAGCCTGACCTCCCCCCACACTAGCTAGTAATTTAATAGGATTCACCAGGTCTGAAGGAAGTTCCGCAGCACAGGGCTGTTGTGAGAATTCATGCTCCTGTGTGTAAAGACCAGGATGTGTGGTTCTTAACGCATAGATAGTGCCGGTTGCCTTCAAGTCCACGCTCAGGGCGCTCCCACTTGTTACAGCGGAGAACATCTCCATGTGATTTCCTTGGCGGTGATCTCAGCAGCAGCAGCAGACTGCCTTTTGTTCTGTGGGGCTACTTGGTAGGTTTGAACCATCCACTTTTAGGTTAGCAGTTGAGCACAAACCTTTTACCCTCTGGACATTATATAAACACATGGAAAATAATTATATTTGTGTTGGAATCAGGATCAGCTCTGCATCAGTGGAAGGAAACTTTGGGGTTGGGGACAGTACCCAACTGGCAATCAAGGAACCCTACTTCATTCTAAGCAGTTTGGTTCCATTTACTTTCCAGGCTTTTATTTATTTTAATTTTAATAAATCATTTTATTGGGGGCTCTGACAGCTCGTATAACACTCCCTACATCCATTGTGTCAAGTACATTGGTAAATATGTTGCCATTATCCTGTTCAAAACATTTTCTTTCTACTTAAGTCCCTGGTATCAGCCACCCTCCCACCCTCATGAATCCTAGATAAATAATAAATTATTATTATTTTCATATCTTACATCATTGCTGTCTCCTTTCATCCATGTTTCTGTTGTTTGTCACTGGGTGGGGGTGCAGGGAGGGAGGGTTATACGTTCGTTGATCATTGCATTCGGTTCCCCCTTACTCCCCGCACCTTCCTCTTACCCTCCTGGTATTGCTGCTGCCATTATTGGTCCTCAGGGGGTTATCTGATCTGGATTCCTTGTGTCAGGAGCTCTTATCTGTACCAGTGTACATGCTCTGGTCTATCTGGATTTGTAAGTTATAACTGGGGTCATGACGGTGGGGGAAGATGCATGAAAGAACTAGAGAAATGTTGTATGTTTCATTGGTGCTATATCGCACCCTGGCTGGCTCGTCCCTTCCCTGTGACCCTTCAGGCAGGCAACTGTGGACGAGTGAAGGCCTGGTATGTTGGGAACGCCGTCATAAAGCTTGTTGTAGATTAAGAGAGAGGCCAGACCCACGAGTGAATGCAGAGTAGCTAAAAGAAACAGTGGTCAGAGCACATCCTGGCTTCGGGGCGTCTGAGGGAACAGGAAGAGAGACCGCTGCTGTAAGAGGCCTGGAACATGCTTTCAAAGACCTTGTGTTGGAGAGAGAACTGAGGGTGGGGAGAGCAGAAGAATTTAACAGATTCTTTTTTGTTAAGTTTTTGTGATGTGAAATGTAGTGTCTTCTGCATCTCACACCAAATCTTGGAACATACACCTCATTTAGGGGCTCTTGAGGCTCCGTGTTTAAAGTTGCTTGGCTGCTAACCAAAAGGTTGGCCGTTTGAACCCACCAGCAGCTCTGTGGAAGAAAAATGAGACCGTTTTCTTCTGTAAAGATGTAGAGTGTTGGAAACAGTCTACTCTGTCCAATAGGATCCTTATGATTCAGAATCGCCTCACCAAAATGCAGTGCTCAATTTTAAACTTGAGGGGGACAAGGAAGCAGGCATATCCCACGCCTGCCCACTTCCATCTCCACCCCAGCGGCCGCTCAGAACTCCAGACAGAACCCAAAGACAGATCCCAAGGGTGATCCGTCAGAGTACGAAATGTACTACTTGTTGACAAGGTGCTGAGCCCACAATGATGGACATGCTTAATCTTCACTGTCCTCCTCCAAGGTTGTGTTTGTCCTTGGGACACGTGACATCTGGATTCTGGCGACAGGTCTCTCGTGGGAAGGGAAGACAGACTACAGCCCTCCAGCTGCAATTTATTTGAAACTGCCTGCCCGCTTACTTGAATTAGAAGTCTAGTCCCTCACCCCCATCCCTGCCACACACAAAAACAATAATAATGCAAGGGTTTTCCATATTTTGAGCATTGTTCTATTACTTGATAGACACAAAAGCTTACCTCTCTGCTGATATGTCTGAAGACCCCCTTGAAATAATTTTTAAAAGCCAAAACCTCAGGGCCATCAAGTAGAGGCTGATTTATAAAGACCCTACACAGGGTTTCTGAGGCTATAATTTGTTACAGGAGCAGACAGCCTCATCTTTCTCCCAAGGAATCGCTGGTGAGTTTGAACTGACGATCTTGTGGTTAGCGATCCAGCATTTAGGATTACTTAGGGTATGTAGAAATCATTGTTGCACATATTAAATTTAAGCCCCGGGGCATGTTAAAAAAATAGAGAGGGTGGCAGAGCAGCACTAACAGCCGTATTTTAGCTAAAACATTTCTATGTCAATTGACTGGAAAAGACAGGGATTTCAATGAAGAAAGAGACCTGATCAGGCTACCTGGCTTACTTATTAGCTGCGTGATCTTGAGCAAGTCATTTAACTCCTCTGAATCAGCGCCTTCAACTATACAATTCAGGGTGCTAACTCTGAGTTTAAATAATGGGAACATTTACTGCTTAATGTAGGCATTCAGTCATTAATATCAACTGATTGAATTAGGAGTAATTAAATACTGGCAAAACATTCTAATTAGTATGCTTACAGTGTGAGACCCATGCACAGCTTCTTGGCGGAACTGCCCCCATGCTCCAGTCATTTCACACCTGTAAGGACTAGCACTTGTTCAGCGGTGGGGCTCAAATACTTTAACAACCGGTCACCTGCCCCGGGATACCAGAAGGTAGTTTATTTTTTTTGGTAAGTTAATAATTAAATAAGAATGATTTTAAAAGGTACACAAAACTAGATTGTGTTATAAGAGTTTTAAAACATTGATGAAAAATATTAAATAATACCTGACAAAAACAATAAAACTGTTGTTTAAAATATTTTCACGTTGTTTTTTGATTGGCATCCTCACTTACACTATTCTTCTCTTATATTTCACCAAAAGTATAACAAGTTTTATGAAATGGATAAATAATTACAATCATAGTTCTGTCTAACTTTTTATACCTATAGATGGAAGGAACATTGATACAGGAGCTTAGAATATGCTGTTGTGCAGATAAATGGTAAACAAAAAGAGCAAAGTATGTAAATTGTGATTTCCACATTAGGCAGCTGTCCAGCCTCCCACCTTAGAGAGAAGCCTGATTGTAAGCCCCATTTTAACAGCTGGGTCGCTGAACGCAACAACAAAAATTAGGTGCCAGTTCTACCAGTGAGACCTGACTGAGTCCCACCACTGATCTTATTGCATGTAGCCTCTCCCATTTAGGCTGGAAAATCTTAATTGCTTAATCATTTACAGAGGGGTATACACTGAGAACTAAGGTACCCCGGACCCAAGCCATGGGACTTTCAATTGCTTCAGATGCATGTGCCAGTTGGACATTGAACAAAGAAGACTGAGGAAGCATCGGGGCATTTGCATGGTGGTGCTGGTGAAGACTCTTCAAAGTCCCATGGACTGCGGAAAGGACAAAGCGCTCTGCCTTGGAAGAAGTGCAGCCAGAGTGTCCTTAGAGGCCAGGACAGTGAGACTTCATTTTACAGACTTTGGACAATTTGTCAAAAGAGACCAGTCCCTGGCGAAGACAAAAAAGAGGAAGACATTCAAGGAGATGGATTGACCCAGGGGCTGCAACAATGGGCTCGGGCACAGGACCAATTGTGAGGATGACTGAGTTAGTTAATTGTGCCAGCCTGGCCGATAATCACATGTGGGGCTGGTTGAAAGGCGGAGGGATAAATGGGTGGTGAAGCCTCGCCTTTCGAGTTCTCGGGTCTCTTGTTTTGTGATGGTTGCATCGGGTGCAGCTGCCTTAGCAGTTCCCTGCTTCAGCTTGCAAGATGGATTTCCTACAAGACATCCCCAAGGAGAAGCCGCATGGATCTATCCCGATGCAGCCCTGGGTGCTGGAGCAGCCGTGTGGAGACCCCTGCCAGTGCTGAGATGCTTACATGTTCACTGACTCAGCTTTCCTCCTGCAGTTGGCATTATTGCCTCTGTTTTGTGAGGTGAAGGACTTTGTGGACTGGTGTTGGGTATGGGTTAATGTTGGACTTGTGGGCTTGGGCAGCATTGGGTTGGGATGTTTTCGTGATGCACATTTTCTTTGCATAAAACTCTCTCTTATACATGAGTTGCTGTGGATTTGTTTCTCCAAAGTACCCAGACTAATACATTATGGTACCTTGGGAGTGGGGTCCTGGAGAAACAAATGATAAGATAGAGAGTAGATGTTTGCTTGACCTCTCCCTCATGGAAGTTTTCCATCTTTGTCTAACCAGAGGTCGCTATTGGTGGGAACCCACAGGACGGCACCGAACAACAATAGCACATGATGTGTGGCTCACCCTCACAGCCAGCCTCCTGGTAATTACGGTGAGTGGAGCTGATCCCGGTTGAGAAGTGAAGAACTGAGGCTTGGGAGAGTTCTGACATCTCTCTAAACTCACACAGCTAGACTGTGGGCGGGGGCGAAGGGAGTCTGGCATTTTTGACTTATACAGGCCCGGCTCCAGTCAGATGCTGGCCAAACAGAAGGGCACAGGCTTTCACCTACATGGGACGCTCACAGTCAATGCTGACTCCTAGTAACCCCCTGGGGGTGTCCAAGACTGCAACTGTCTGCACGAGTAGAAAGTCCAGTCTTTCTCCTGTGGAGCTGCTGGTAGTTTTGAACTACCGACCCATGCAGCCCAATGTTTCACTACTATACCACCAGGGTTCCACAGGACTCTTGCTACATCCTTGAATCTACTTCCTTTTCTATTCTCACCCCCCGGGTTTAGTACCACCCTTTATATGTAGTGAAATCACTCACTGCCTTCCTTCCTTCCTTCATTTAAGATATACCGAATATCTATATTCTAGACAGTTTTAGGTCTTAAGGTACCATGAGTAGAGCCCTGGTGGCAAAATGGTTAAATGCTCAGCTACTAACCAAAAGGCCAAGGTTCTTCCCCACCTGTAACTCTGTGGGAGAAGGAGGTGGCAGTCGGCTTCAATAAAGATGACAGCTTTGGAAACCCTGTGAAGTATCAGTCCTATTGGCTTGCTGCGAGCTGGAATCCACGTGATGGCAATAAGGAGATGGTGGAAAATGCTATGGGGTGGGGAGTGGGGGATACAGAATGCACAGACAGTGCCTTCCTGGAACGTATCATGTATTGGAAGAAGAAAGGAAGAGAGAAAGGGAAGGAGGGAAGGATCAAAGGAGGGAGGTAAAAGGAAGGAGGGAGAGAGGGAGGGAAGAGGGAAGGGAGGGAGGAAGGAAGGGCAAAGCAAATTAGCCATGGGTAGATACTCATTATATTTTAATCTGGGAGCAATATAAAGGGTTAGGCTCGGTCCATCATTCTCTTTAGTGGTGCTGAGAAAGTTCTTGGCCCCAGCCTGAGTAATATTTTTATCAATCCTGTAAAACTTTCCTAAAAGGGACTTGCTGCGGGGCTTCTGGACAGCAGGGGAGGAAGTGTGACGGAGCGTCCGACGCAGCTGCAGAAGGTCACCGCAGGGGCTGCAGTGAAATCATGGGAAGCCGGCCTGCTCGCTTCATGTTCTGTTTCTTCTCTTCATCTAGATGAGGGAAGCGTTTATTTAGGAATGTTTGCCCTGCCCTCAGCTTAAAAACAAGCCATCGATTTTGCAGCTCCCAGAGGAAATGTCATCTTTCTGTGCCTTGCTCTCTCGTACAAACTCCTGGACACGTGCTGTGAAAACCAGTCTTCAAGTACGCACCCAGGCTTCCATGCATTCCACTTATGCAAAGATTAATGACAACGCTGCATAATAATCATCATGTTGGGCATAGTGATGCTGTCGGATCAAAAGGGAAGGGAAATAATATTTTGAGCACAATAGGTTTTCGACCTCCTGTTGTGCTGACTGCTTAAGCCTCAATCTAAGACATAGCAGCCTCATAGTATTTCACCCCAATTACCAGTTGGGAGTGGCTGTTGTGTCAGGTGTGACCAGTGTCAATGGTAGGTGGACACACCCCATATTGCCTAGTCCTGTGCGATCTCCAGGATCGGTCATAGATATACAGCCAATTAGGGAGTGGGTTTCCCACTTGGTAAAATAATTTGTAAAAGAATAAAACGGAGTCCTCCTTCAAGAAAAATGTGTTTCAAAAATCACAGAATTACAGTATTTCCGCTCCCCTTAATCTCTTGCTTCCCAGATAATGAATTACCATTAAGTCATTACTTTGCATACAGATTATCCATTATGTATTTGTGAATATTATGTATGTAACTAGTAGATAGCAATAGGAAAATTGGAAAGTGTACATTATGGTAAAGAATCCAGTGCTTTAGTACCATGAATCACTTGTTAACCCAAACTGTGTTATTGACAAATGACTTATGCTGTTACTACCACTCTGTTAAAGCGATATAAACCTCCACTAGCGACCCTGTTCTTGTCAGGTGCTGCCTAGTTGATTTGGTCAATCCTTAAATGCTGACTCTTAGTTGCCTATGTAAAACAGAACAAAACACTGAAGGAAACAATGACCATACCCCAAAATTGAACTCGTTGATATAGAGTTGATTGCAACACATAGGACAGAGTAGAATTATACTTGTGGGTTTCTGAGACGGTAAATCTCTACAACAGTAGAAAGCCTCATCTTTCTCCCTCAGGGTGGCTGGTAGCTTCAAACTGCTGGTCTTGTGCTTAGCAGGCTAATATATACAAATATATTATGTGTGCATTCATTTATATTTATATTTTTATATAGCCCTACTACAATAAAATTAATTAGTAGTAATGTAAATCGCATGATCCAAATCCTTAAATAATTTTGATAAGTATTTGAACATCAAGCCATCACCACCACCACCCCTTAATATTATTTCTTAATTAGATTTGAAAGAAAATGTCTACAGTTAGGATTATTTTTCAATCACTTTGTTTTGAAATTTTTCTATCTTAACTCATTTTCTCTAAATTCTGGGATCCTAGCTTAACTGGTTCTCTAAAACAGAGTTCATAGGAAATGATCTTGGGGAATCAGAAACTCCATTCAGAAAGAGTGCGAACTCTTTCTCATGAGAACGTACACTTGCACAGAAATTGGCATCAAATCGCACAGGGTTAAATCTTGCCCACATCCCAGGTGTCCGGGTCTAAGCCTTTCTCTCTGGATGGACATCAGCAACAACAAGGCCAACAGGAAAGAAAGGAAACTGCCGTGTGACCTCCTGTAAAAAATCGACCGTTTCAGCTTCAGGCTGCCCCTGGCTGCCACTAGCAGACTCAACCTTTCATTTTGGTGAATCCAAAGACACTTAACATTTCCAACTGGGAGGCTTTCAAAAATTGTTTCCAATACAGAGGAATTTTTAAGAATTTCAAGATTTTTCCCTGGCTGGCAAACTGGCCCCTGGGTGGCTAGGTATACAATGGATGAATGGTAATGTCCATTCATATGGGTCGAACACTTATAGGTTGCCTGGGACAGGCTACAGAATGTCAGCACAGAGGTTCGAAGGCGCTCTGGTAGAGTAAGCATTGGACTGCTAATGACCAGGCCGCTGTTTCAGCTCTACCCTGCCCTGTAGGGTCTCCATGAGTTGGAATCCACTCGAGAGCAGTGAGTTTGGTTTGGGCTTTATACTCTAAACATTTCATTCCTAGCATCTTTCTTTCTTTTTTCATAATTTTGCACATACTTGTATTTTCAAAGCACCTTTTGTCCACTCAGTAATGATTACTCTCTGGACCTGGAGGAGAACAAAACGGAAAAAGGACTGGTCCCTATAGAGTTTACATTGCAGTTTCTCTTACAGAATCTGTGTGCTCGAAGTGCTGTGGAAGCTACCTCGTGGTTGACACTCACCTGCGTGTGTCTCGCCCGTGTTTTATTTACACTCCGCTTCTTGGGAGCTGATGCATGGAAAGACCACCCAGACGGCGAACACCACATGGCCGGCTGTGGCTTTGCCCTGTCTGGCTTTGGTTTCTGTCCCTGCCCCTTGACTACAGCGGTCATGGACAATCTCAGCTCATATCTGATTTTCTTGCGCCATTATATCTTGGTTTCTTGGGATATTTATACTTCCTTTGTTTCTAAAAGGAATGTAAGATTTTTCGAGGCATAACACAATGTGTTCAGATTTTTAACATCAAATAGTAGTCAGGCATACACAAGTAGGCAACCATCAAGTACAGTCCGTAGGCATGAACAAGGGTGGGAGAGAGGGATCCAAAGCATAGGACATTGGTAGCTATTGATCACAACATGTTTATCTTAGGGTCATTGACACCATCAAAATTAAAACAGCACCAAAATCCCCGCGGTAGACCACAAAGTTGAACCAAATCATTTGCCTGATCTTAAATCTTGTTGACCTCATTTCTCCCTTATTTCTTTATTCTCAATGACAGTGTCTCAGAAGTTCCTTCAGCAGTCAACCATGTCCTGAGCTTTTGGGCAATAGGCCTGCACCGTTCGAAAGGATGTCTCTTGTTTTAATTCACCTTGACAGCCTGTGAGGGATACTACATGTTTGCGGTCATAGCCAACATTTAAATGTTATTGGTGCTATAGGTGAAAGCAGCCAGGCTTTGGAGTAACATGTAGATAGAATCAAGCTCAGTTCTGTGTCTGGGCTGAGGACATCTGTGTCTGAGGAATGTATTTATTTGCTCCAAGTCAAAACCCTTGCCTAGAAAATGAAGAAAATGGCAATTTACATGCTCAGTTGATGTTCAAATGGGATAATAAATGGCTGCTTCAAAGAGTTTGTGGGAAAATTCCATTATCTTTTCATTCTATTTTCCCATGTACTTTTTGAGGCTTCCTTCTATATGTGGTAGACAGAACAATGGTACTCCCAAAGACACCCTTATTCTGCTTTCCAAAACTCATTCATGCCTGTTGAGTTACATGGCAACGAAAAGGTAAGGTGTCAGATAAGAGTAAGGTTGCTCATCAACTGGCATTGGGATGTAGACATAATCCTGGGTTATCTGGATGGATGGGCCTTCTAAGAGGAAGATGGAAAAAAGAACAGAGTGTCAGAGAAAGTGATAGGATAAAGAGTCAAGGATCCAGTGTTTGCTTTAAAGATGGAAAGGAGCCATGAGCCAAAGAATGCCAGCAGTCTCTAGAAGCTGGCAAGTGTAAGAAAACAGATTCCCCCCTAGAACATCCAGAAAGGAACATACCCTGCCTACTCTTTTATTTAAACAAAAAATAAATAAAATATTGGATGATGCAGCAAGCTTCAAAAGAATATGGAAGGAACACACAGAATCTCTGCGCCAAAAATAAACAATCAACATTCAACTATTTCAGAATGTGGGCTATGATCGAGAGCCGATGGCATCTAAGGAAAAAGCCCAAATTCCACTGAAGGTGGGGAAAAACAGCTCCAGGAATTGATTGCCAATCACTTCAACAAACCAATGCAGTGTTGGAAGCACGCACTTGTCTAGGCCAAGACATGTGGAAGACAGCTAGCCAGCCAACTGAATGGAAGAGATCTTTATTCATGCCTATTCCAAAGAAAGGTGATCCAACAGAAAATGAAGGTTATTGGACAACATCATTAATATCCCATGCAAGTAAAATTCTGCTGGAGAAAATTTAAAAACAGCTGCAGCAGTTCATCAACAGGAACCTGTTACGTATTTAAGCCAGATTTGGAAAGGAGTGAAATGAGGAGTAAAATCACTCATGTTAGGTGGATGTTGGCTGAAAGCAGAATACCAAAAAGCATTTACTGATATCTCAATGACTAGTCAAAGGTATTCAACTGTGTATCACAGCCAACGAGGGCTAAACATGGGAAGAATGGGCTGTCCAGAACACTTCGTCCTGCTCCTGGGCAGCCTATACATTAAGCCAACAGGCAAGTGCTCGAACAGAGCAAGAGGAGACTGCACGGCTTAAAATCAGGAAAAGTGTGCATCAGAGTTGCATCCTTTCCCCCTATGTATTCAATCTGTGTACTGAGCAAATCATCCAAGAGGCTAGCCTGTATGAAGAAGAGTTTAGCATCAGAATTGGAGGAAGATTTATTAAGAATCTAAAAAATGCCTATCACACAACTTTGCATGCTAAAAGCCAAAAGGACTTGAAGCTCTTACTGATGAAGGTCAAAGGCAACAGCCTTCAGAATGGATAAAAATTCAATGTAAAGAAACTCAAATCCTCACAACTAGACTGATAAGCAACATCATGACAAATGGAGAACATGTCAAATTTGTCAAGATTCTCATCTTACTTGAAGCCATAATCAGTGCTCAGGGAAGCAGCTTCTGACCTCCAAATCTCTCAGACAGTAAATTTACACAAAGCATCTGGTCTGTGATCGTGTATTACAGCACCAATAGGAAACTCATGGATGCCCCTTTGTACTTGAATAATACTATTCCCTGTCATCTTCTTTGTTACATCGAACTTATACATTTACTTTTCTCCCTCAGACCACTGAACTCAACATCCAACATGGTACAGACAGTCCTCAGAAGTTGTGTTCCCTCCAGGGGTGAGGTCCAGGTAGTATGGCAGGGGCCAGACCAAATCCAGGGGTACATATGGTAGCCAACTAAAAAGTGGGGTGGGGGGGAAAAGGGGAAATAAAAAAAAAAGATGTGTGATGGGGGAATAGGGCACTGACCCACCCAAGGGGAGGGTATTGTTTGTGTCTCCACAGGGAAAGAGGGACCATATTTAAAGCCAGTGCCAGACAAATGTAGCATGCCAGCAAGGAGTGGGGAGTCAGTGGAGGGGCCTTAGGGTTCGGCCCCCGTACCACCTATGTGGACAACTGACCCTCCCCTCAGAAGAATTTACTTGAGAGGACAGCAGAGAAGCTGCAGCTAGGGGAGAGGGGCATGTCTGATCAGAGCAAATGGGAGCAAATCAAGGGAGA
>NW_022111358.1:18794212-18803820 GCF_000313985.2 Echinops telfairi
AAATGAGCAGCCGATATTAAGGGCTCAAGTAGAAGGCAAATGTTTTGAGAATGATGATGGCAACAAATGTACAAATGTGCTTGACACAATGGATGTATGGATGGACTGTGATAAGAATTGTACGAGCCCCCAATAAAATGATTTTTTTTAAAAAGAAGAAGAAGAAGTTGTGTTCCTTCCAGGGAGGACAACAGGGTAGGCACCACTGGAAATCTGGTTTTTGGAGCCAAGACAGACTCTGGGGAGTCTGCCCTTGATCATGTTTAACTGTTGAGAACACCCTCGTCCTTCTCTGTGCCCTTTTGTTACCCCTGACAAGTTCTGGAAAGAAGAAAGAGTCCACAGATTTTTTCTTGGTGTGGTTTTACTCCGTTCTTTCTAAGTGGATCATCACCCACCTCTGTGGACACTCCGGAACGTGTGTGCAGGGCAAGGTCTTGTTTCTCTCTCTTCCTTTCTTTTCTCATCACCCTTTCTCTTTCTTCTCTTATCACCCCGAGTTTTACCACCAGACGTGTGTCATTGCCATTCTGATTTCCAGTATGTAGCATCACAGTTCTCCACCTTTGGTCCATTTCTTTCCCTCTGTGGGTCATCATGCAGTTAAGTCTGTGTCCTTCAAAGACTTCAGCATTTTTATTGGCACACGTGAGCACTTTCTCTAAACCAGCGGCTCTAGACCCATGAGTCCCAACCCCTTAGGGGGTCGAATGACCCTTTCACAGGGGTCGCCCGATTCATCACAGTAGCAAAATGACAGGTATGAAGTAGTAACAAAAATAATTTTATGGTTGGGGGTCACCACAACTTGAGGAACTATATGAAAGGGTCGTGGCATGAGGAAGTTTGAGAACCACTGCTCTAAACCAACCAGAAATTCCTCCCTGAGATATCAAAAAACAATTTCCTCATTTTACAGATGGAGAAGGGAGCCCTGGTAGGTGTAGTGGTTAAGCGTTGGCCTGCGATCCCCATGGTGGGCAGTCTGGGAGAAAGACTGGGCTTTCTATACCCATAAACAATTACAGTCTCAAAAGCCCACTGTGTGTGGGGGGGTGGGGGGGTCGATATCACTATGAGACAACATTGACTCGATAGCAGGGAGATCCTTTTTTTCTGCCTAATGTACAAAAGGTCTAGTAACCCACTTCCAAAATTTGGCTAATGAAAACCCAATGGAGCCACCAAATATTGTCCAATATAGTGAGCCCTCTAGCATGGAAGGGACTCAAAATATACAGTGGCCACATCCGTGGACTTATCCCCACCAGTGGTCATGAAGATGGTGCAGACGCAGCCAGCATTTCTTTCTGTCGCAGGTGAGGTTGTCATGAGTCGGAGCCACCCCACAGCAGCTAGCAACAACACACATTTTATACACCGTACACGGATTTGACCTTTTAAAAAATCTTTCTACATGCCACCCTCAAACAAAGCTTCCAAATATCTCATGTTCTACCTTGAGCCTGGCTCCTACGAAACCATTCCCCACCTGAACTATCAGCTTCTTTGATGTTGTTGACCAGCATATTAACCCTAAGCCTAGGCACTTCACAGGCAAAAAGTGGTCCTCTTACATGAAATCACTTTCTTCGATAACAATTATTTGGAGCTTTGGATGGGATGAGAAAAATATCCCAGTGATACAATGGGCTAAGTGCTGGGTCAGTAACTGCAAGGCCAGTATTTAGTATCTAGACTTGAACTCTAGAACACACCCTTTTTTTTTTTACTCTGCTGCCTCCTTTATCAAGCAGGGATTAAAGAAAAAGAGAATAAAATGCTTAGCACCTAACACTTAATACAAATTAACTATTGGATTAATTTCCATCAATGGCAATAATAATGATGCTTATGATGAAGAAAATGATTTGCTTCATTTCATAGCTGATGGCTCTGGCCCAAGGCGATGGCCAACTCCATGATGCTTTTTGGAAAGTAAAACAAGCTTCGCATCTCCACGGCTGCCCTATCAGACCTGAGGTCTCACAGGCCGATGGATACAGAGTGACATCCTAGCTCCATCCCTGACTACCCGTGTGACTCTAAGCTAATGACAAATCCCCAAACCTTGTTTTCCTCATCTGTAAAATGTGTGTAATGGTTTACATCCCAAATGGTTGTTGTGAAAATTAAATGTGAAAATAGCTATTCTGCCCCATGCTTGAGATTTAGTCAGGGCTCAGCAAATTTTCACCATAACGAACATTATGATCTTTAAGTCTGTTCTGCAGGAATGTGGGGCCTTCAGAAAGGGAAACCGTCTCATTAAGGTTCATTAAGAATGTAGATGCTTTTATTGGCTTGTTCTCCAAGGCTGTGAGTTGAAAGCAATTTCAAGGCCAAGAAGTATTTCAGAAAGATTTGTTTGGAAGCCTTGTTCAAGGAGCGTAGCAGGAAGGAAGACGAAGAGCAAGAAATGGACTTCACAGAGATTTAAAGTTAAAAAGATCTCCATCGATGAGCTCGGTCATCTTCTACTAAAGTCTGTGTGCTCGCATTCACCATTTCAGGGAATTCTTCCCATTTCCTTCGTTTCATTGTTTCCCTATACAGACACATACACAGGTCAATGAAAATGAATCTTGACTCTTTTATCTTGCTATCAATTTTCTTGGCACTTCTTGTTCCTTAGAGAGCTTTGTTCTTTTTTTTTTTTGCAAGACTCCTGTGTCTGACACTGTCTAATCCATTAGACACAGCCCTTGGAGCCAAGACAGTCTCCAAGGTATCGTTAGAATCCAGAGCTGAACAAAGGCTGCATTGAGGACGAGAGGCTGAGCAGGACCAGAGTGTCCAGGTAGCAGGAAAAGAGACAAGCGCCTGACAACCAGAGCTTTTACCCAGGATTCATGTGACAAAGAATTTACAAAATTCCCTGGGCCAAAGAAGATCTGGGAAGACCGTGATTTTTCAAGCAGGCATGACCCAATCCTTTGTGGAACTTAATGTTCGCAAGGAAGGCTGACACATACCAAATATTTGTAAGATTGCAGCCCAGGGAAGGGCTGCAGAGCTGACAGCACTAGAACTATGGGAATCTATGACAGAACTTGACCTGGTCAGCAAGGTCAAGAAAGGCTTTTCTGTGGAAGCGGCAACTGAAGGATGATCATTGAAAGAAGACATGGTAACGATGCCTGGAGACATTGTTGGACATGACTGAAGATCTGGTTGAAGGAGTAACTGAAGATGTTTAGGGTCCCAAGATACTGAGACATCGAGGGCTTGGTTTTACGTATCATGATTCTTCCTCATAACTTGCACTTTTGGGGTATAGAAGTTCAGGACTTGTCCTCACCGTGGTCCTTCCAAATCCTGGTTCTTTTGAGGAGCAGGAGAATAACTCTAGCTTGAAGCACCTGGGTCCCACTCTACACGGACCCTTCGGCCCAGATTTTCTCTGTACCTGGCTTAGGCCCCTTGCCTGAGAGGCATGGTGCACATTTTGCCCTTTCTTGTACTCTTGCCCCGATCTCAGGCTCCTCTCCTACATTCTCATTCTGAGGCTTGGATTGGTTTGCACATCCCTCATAAATTCTAGATGCTGCCTCTCCTGATAGTTCCTTTGATGGTGAACAGACTTCATGCTTTCTCCGCTGTCCATTCGAAAGGGTGGGCATCAAACAAGGGCACAATTTGTGACAAATGGCCATTGAGATGCTTATTCTCTGGCAGCTAGGCAGAAGCAGCAAGCAGCCTAAATGAGAGTAGTGTTCCTTTACTCAGGAACAAACAAAGTCGCCTTGTCTTCTCACTTCATAGCCTAACTCAGCAGCTGTCCCCAAAGAGCCCCCTGATACCTCCTGGATGGGAGCGGCAAGAAGCATCTCAGGGCTAGGCTTATTCTCAGGATTCTGCTGCTCCTCGTCCGCCAGATTCCAAGGGATTTCACTCTCCTCTTTCTCCCTAAATGACGACATCTCGGGCTCTGGTGATGTAGTGGGTGTGCCTTGGGCTCCTGACCCCATAGGCCAGCAGTTGGAAACCACCAGCCACTTCTTGGGAGAAAGACAAAGCTTTCTACCCCCTTGAAGAATTAGCATCTCAGAAACTCAGTGGGACAGTTCTACCCTGTACTGCAGGGTCGCTGTGTTGGAACAGACTCAGAGACAGGGAGCTCTTTCAGTCCGGCTGCTCAAGCTCCTCCTCTCATTGCTAGAGCATGAGATGTCTTCCCACCTGTGCTGAGAAATTCACTTCATCAGAACAGACACCGGAGAATGGAGAAATGCTGGGACTCATACCAAGAGAGGTGACGTGACTGGCCCGAATTCTTTGCAATGAGCAGCAGAGCCGGGTTCAATGTCAAACTCTAATCTCGGTGCTCTTTCTGCTAAATGGTGTTTGTTTTGTTTTAAAGTGTTATGTATTATACCTTAAAAATAGGCTCGACATCTTCCCATTTTCATTTCTGAAAAGATGTGCCACCTTTGAGAAGGCTAGGGCAGCCTTCACACTGGTCTTTGCTGTCCGCTTAGATCTCGCTAGTAGAAAGCACTGTCAAGAGGTGAATGGTGAGAGAATGATGAGAGATTAGAGGATTTCTATCCTGCCTCTTTCATCACTTTCTTTCTCTCTCCCCAAGTAACCACTCCTTCCTTTTGCTCCATCAGACCTGGGGATGGTAATGGCTTCTAACTGTTGCCAACCCTTGGCAACTTCCTTTAACCACCCTCACCTTTTATTAAATAGTCATTTCACTACATTTTTCTCAACTGCCCATGGTATTTACATAATCTGGTGTCAATCTGGGACTTGAGAGGATTAAGAGTGAAGGGGTGGAGTCTAGTCTTGTCAATCAGGTCATAGACAACGAGGCCTCTGTGTGGGAAGGGATTTCTCTTGAAAATTCCAGGAACTCCAGTATTTTCCTCCTTAGAGGTGGGAGACATACTCTCTCTCAGCTCACTCTCTGAGAGATGCTCTACTGACAAGACACATGGCGCTACACCCTGGGAGCTAGAGAAGCCACATGGACCTACCCTGATGCAACCAGACCTCTGGAGGAGATGGAGAGGCCACGTAGAGACCCCTGCCCACACTGAGATGCATACAACACCACTGGATCCAGAAGACCTCCAACCCACTGGCCTGTGATCTTTCTGCAGTCAGCATCATTGCATGCATTTCGTGATTCTGAAGAGGCCTTTATAGATTGGTATCAGACATATGGGTTAATATCAGACTTAAGGACTTGATCTGGACTGGGCTGGGATATTTTCTCAATATTCAACTGCTCTTGTTTGTAAACCTCATTCTTATACACATATGTGTCTCTTTGAATTTGTTTCTCTAGTCTACCCAGACTAACACATGCCCCATCTAAGGATGGCCTGTTTCCTCTCAGAGGAACATGAAAATACAGAGGTTTGTGAAGCAATCCTTCTGCTTATTCCTTTCTGGCACAAGGCACCTTCCCATGTGGTTTCTTGACACTTTTCAAATTTGTTAAGGGGCATATCTCACATATGATGAAATATGTTTGCTATGGTGGTGCTTGGAGAATGATTCACATTCCATTGACTCATGTTTCCCCCACCCCCATTTCTACCTCAAGATGTCCCATAGACCTCCTAAGGGGCACCACCAACTTCAGCACAAAGAACGCGATGGACATTCTTGAGAGGATCCTCACTTCTGTGTAACTAAAAATTGGAGGAGTAGCGGATGAAGACCTCCCCACCACCACCACATCCAGGTCTTTTTCTGGACAGACTAATGGTGGTCCTTACACCCAAGATAGATGCCACTGTCCTTTGTTTTAATAACGGAATCCTCAGGTTTGAGAAATGATATATGAAGAAGTACCCCCCACCAAAAAAAAAAAGAAAAGGAAAAAAAAGCTCCACTGGGCGGAGCTTTCATAGTATGCATTTTTCCTGCGAGGCAAGTGTAGAGCAACTTCTTCTGAGTTAGTAGGAAAATTCTCTCTGGTCACAGTGAATTTTTTGTAAAAGCAGTTTCGCTCAAACCTCATTTTTTATGATGGCTGATAAGAGAACAGTGTGCAGCTGTGAAATTTTGTTTCCTGCTCAGGAAAAATGCTGCACAAACTGTTGTGATGTTCAACACACCTTACAAGGAGAGCGTTATGGGAAAAACCAAAGTTTATGAGTATTTTTCTCATTTTAAAAAGATGAAATGTTGATTGATGACAAACCTCGTTCTGGACATTCATCAACTTCCAAAACAGATGAAAATGTTGACAAATGTGCACTTGGATGCACAAACAATGGCCCACTGAAGAGATGGGGAGGGTGTCTGAACTATCCAGCAGTTTGGTTGAGCAAAGTTTAATGGAAGACTTGGGAATGAGAAGGTTCACTGCAAAATGTGTGCCTCGGACTCTGACCGACCACAAAAATGCGCATTGAGTGGAAATATGCCATGTTTGGGAAGAACAGCTTCGAAGCAACCCAGACTTTTTTTTTCCAAGGTCACTACTGGTGAAGAGACGTGGTGCTATTCTTATGACCCCAAAGCAAACATCAATCAAGCCAGTGTAGGACACCATCATCTCCTTGCCCCCCAAAAGCTTGTCAAGTGAAATCAAAGATCAAGAAAATGTTCATTTGGTTTTTTTGATGTGATGGAGATAGTGCATTTGAATTTTGTTCCAGCAGGTCCCACTGTTCATCAAGCTTTCTATTTAGAGGTTCTTAAAAGATTGCATAACAGTGTGTGACCAAAAAAATGCATGATTTGTGGCAGACCGGGGACTAGTTTTGCCACCAGAACAATGCACCTGCTCACACAGCCATGTCAGTGCACCCGTTTTGGGCAAAAAAACAGCATGCCTCTCTTGCCCCACACACCTTACTCATCTGACCTTGCTCCGTGCAACTTCTTTCAGTTTCTGAGAATGAAGAGGGACATGAAAGGACAGTGATTTGATGACGTAGAAGAGATGAAGAAACAAACAAGGGGGTTGCTGTCAGCCATCCAAACAGATAAGTTTGAAAAATGTTTCCAAGAAAAGAGTCGCAGATTTGACAAATGTATTAAGTACAATGGAGAATGCTTTGAAGGCAATAAGGTTGCTTTGTAAAAAAATTAAATACATAAATTTGGGGTGGGGAAACTCCTGGGGGTACCCCCTCACATGACTCTGGACCAGAGACACTTGTCTTCTGCCGTCAGAACAAATGTGCTGAATGGTAGCCCCTTTTTCAGGTAACCCCCTGTTCATGTGAAAGCCAGGGTCCCCCACTAATTCAGTAAAGACACTAGAAAGACCCTATGGGAATGTTGCCCATGGCCAACCTGGGAAGGCAGGTAAACTCTGGCCTCAGCATCTTTCCACCACCTGATATCATCCAGCTTCTCCTCATATGAAGGGGCTTCCAGAGTTCGTGGGAAAAGGAATTAAAAGATAATGGAGCGTTTCTGTAAGTTTACTGAAGCCCCTTCATGCCCCCGA
Source organism: Echinops telfairi (assembly GCF_000313985.2). NCBI lineage: Eukaryota > Metazoa > Chordata > Mammalia > Afrosoricida > Tenrecidae > Echinops > Echinops telfairi. The sequence goes on from NW_022111358.1 coordinate 18,801,636, forward strand.
ACAGTCAGTGAATGAGTCGTACCCAACATAGGACCCACCCAAGCGCAAGGCCTGGACCGTGTCAGTGTGCTGTGCTCCGGGCCCATAGTTACAAAAACTCTGCTGCAAGATAACTACCCAGCTTGTCCGAGTGGGTCCAGAGAGCTTCAATGTCATTTGTATTTTCTGGAAACCTGTTTTAACTTTCTGAGGCTTTTTCATGTCCTCTATTTCCTAAAATCCCCCTGGCAAATATATCGATTGGCAGGACCACGGTGGATATCCTCTCTTCAGTGATACGAGGAAACAGACCATGATGTAAAAGCTGCTGGCAGGCCTGGGATTAGAAATTAGCTCTTCTTATTATACCTTCTGCAGGAGGCCCAGTGCTATAGGGGTTATGCATTGGGCTGCTAACTGCAAGGTCAACAGTTTGAAACCAACAGCTTCTCCCAGGGAGAAAGAGTTACAGTCTCAGCAAGTCAACAGAGCCAGTTCTACCCTGTCCTATAAGGGCTGTATGAATCAGCATTGACTCGATAACAGTGAGGTCTCTTTTGTTTTTTTTTAATGAATTCATTAATTGGGAGTTTATATATACATATATATACCATATCATTCCACAGTTCTATCACATCAAGCAGTACTGTACAATTGCTACCACAATCAGTTCAATTGCTACCACAATTGGTTTCCAAACATTCTTTTTTTTCCTGGACTCCTTGGCATTGCCTCCCTTTTAGCCCCACTCCCTAAAACTTTTCTTCTACTTGGTGTCCCTATAGGTTCATCAACCCTGGGTTTAGGGTTTATCTCAGAGTGAGGTTTAAACACTATTATTATACCTTCTTAGGTAATTTGTTCCCATGACCTCCTTTCCACTAGCCCAACTTCCACTCTACTATATTTATTCATACAGATGACAACTTTTCTCTTTGAAAGTGCTCTTGCAATATTTTAACATTACTCTTATTCTTGATTTTGTAAAATCATATGTCTATTCAAATGATTCTATTCCTTAAGTTAGTACATTTTGTCGTGGATTACTGGAAGTAGAAAGGAAGGATTTGTAGTCAGAATTCCAAAATGGTCCACAAAAGCCTCACGTGGTAGAAGAAGTAGTGCTAGTTGTAGCTCTAGGCAGTGGATTCTTCTACAGTCTGGCTCCCTCATCTTGAACATGAGTCTCTGCAAATCCATATCCCCACTGAGCTTGGAGTTTCCCTGAAGGAACTTTAGGTTTGCTCAGGATTAAATGCTTCTGTACCAGGATCCAGAAGATGAGTCCAACAGCAGCCTTTTAAAGGAATGGTTTCCACTAAGTCAAGTCCAGAAGTGGATAGCTAGCCTCCCCAAGTTAGGACCAAGTTCTTCCTTTCAAACCTTCCCACCCATAAAGCTGTGCATATTGTGCACCCTGACAGCTTCTCAGTATCTCTGATCACGAGTCCTGTACCCAGCACTGCCCTTGGCTGCCCTAAAGTACACATAACCAAGGCTCAACCTCTGTCCTTAAAGAGTGCATCTTCCAGACAAGGTATCAGATAACAAAGTCTAATTCATTTTTTAAAAGAATTGTTATTTTGAACCCAACTTGCCCCCCAAGGTTGTTACCTGGAAATCCACTTCTCCCTTTTTTCTTCTCTCTCTTTTCTTTCTTTCTTTCCATGTGTATGTGGGGCATTCAGGCGGTCCCCAGCCTATGAATGTTCATACAATCCATAGTTGTGTAGTTCCACAAAACCCATTATATTAACAATTCAAAGTATATACAATGGTTCGTAATAGGAAACAACTTTGTGACACACATCAAAACCTGATGACTATTACTGTTATTATTATGTTAAAAATACTTTATTGTATCTGGCAGTGTTTTGCTGGTGTTTTTATGCATAGAGAAGTACACTATATGCTATATACTAACACAAACATTTGATGGACTGACATAAGATACTAACTGTAATTATTTACACGTTTGACTTCTGGCAGATTCAGGGACAAAATTTGTTCAAAATCCAGGGACTGTCTGCACCTGGTTTGACTTACTTGAGCAAAGGGTGGGCGTGTAAGGCGGTTCTCTGGAGAAGCAAAACCAGCGACACTTGTGTGTGTTTGCACACAGAACGAGATCTAAGTCACGAAGTGGCTTGCACCATTGTAGAAGTTGGTAAGTTCAGTCTGGTTCAAGTCAGGCTTCCCTTGACTC
>NW_022111358.1:18806057-18808002 GCF_000313985.2 Echinops telfairi
GCCCACATACTAGTACCTGGTGTGAAGACTGTTACCCATGCTACACCATGCTTCAAGACAAAATTTCATGTAGTTGTCATTAGAAATAAATATTTCACAGTGTATATAAATTACATATTGTTTTGTGATGAATCACTATGCTTTAATTATGTTCAGTTTGTGACATGAAAATACATCCTGCATATCAGATATTTACATTATGATTCATAACAGTAGAAAAATTACAGTGATGAAGTAGCAATGAAAATAATATTATTGTTGGGGGTCACCACCACGAGGAACTATATGAAAGGGTTGCAGCATTAGGAAGGTTGAGAACCACTGCCCTAACATCTCCTTGAAACCAAATAACAAGCCAATAAACTTATTACCATTAAGTCAATTCTGACTCATAACAACTGTGTGCAGGATTTCCAAAACTGCCAATGTTTACAGGAGCAAACAGCCTCATTGTTCTCCTTCAGAGCAATTGGTGAGTTTGAACTTCTGATCTTGTGGTTAGTAGTCCAAGAGATAAGTCACTGCATCACCAGAACTCCTTATTTCAAACAATGGTTTGGCTTTAATTAGTAAGGCATGTCTTCTCTGAGCATTGTTCTCTTTTAAGGAACCATCTATATGGGATCAAATTGACAACAGTAACTCAAAAGGCTAGGATGGGAAACTTACGGGACAGTGAGTTTATGTTAATGGCGGAGGCCCATTTGGCAAAAGAGGGTGAGAATGTTTGTGCAACGTGAAGAATGTAATTATTATCACTGAAACGCATACATAGACACTACTGATTGATATACATTACATTGTGCACATTTCCAACAACAGAAATTAAATTAATTATTAAAAAAAAACAGTTTTAGTAAAACGGTCAGCGTATTTTAAGAGAAGTTGTGTGAGTTGTTTGGTCGACTCGGCAAAGAAAACAAAGCACAAGAGAGAGGAAGCCAGGCTGAGAGGGACTTCACAGAGATCATGAAATTTATGGAGGGCCTTGATAAATGAGCAGCTCACCATCTGGGGCGGGAGGGAGAACAGGAAGCAGATAATGGGGGCATTCTAAGAACACTAAGTCGCTTGTTCCAGAAGAGTTTCTCAGTCTAGGCTGTGTTGACATCCTCGACTGGAGAACTCTGGAGAACTCTTGCCTGGGGAGGGAGGGTGGGAGGAGGGACCGTCCTAGGCATTTTAGGCGGTCAACCAGCATCTCTGTCCTCTCCCCACTCAACACCAATAGCATTTCCCTATAGTTGTAACTTTTAGTGTCCGGACACTAACAGTATCTCCAGATTGTGACGCATATCCTCTGGCGTAAAATCCTATCTGATTGAGAACCACCGGCTGACATCAAGGCACAGAAGCATAAAGGCACATGGGATAATTGAGAGGTGATGCTTCAAGAAGCTGGAACACGGTCTTCAGTCTTCATAGACATCAGTGGCCAGAGATAAGGCTGCCAATCCACTGTGGCTAGCTCGTGGAAGGGGCTAACTGTTGGCCACGGGGTTGACCTTGTTCTATATCCCCTAGCCATCTAGATGGGGATTTTAGGAAACACTGGCACAGTAATCGATGTTTCAAAGACCTCATGGGTAATGGCTTGGAGACACAAAGCTTGGGATGAGAGCATTCAGTGGGATAGCTGTGTGGTAGGGAAAGAATATCCCCAGTGTGCCTGTTGATTTGGTCTGCAGAATAGCCCATGACTCTCACCCTAAGGACTTCCTCGCAGGCCCAGCCAAGCATGCCTGGCCTAGACCCCAGCACTAGCAGTGCATTCTTCTGAAGGCCAAGAGCACCTGCAACTTCCCTCCCCCATTTGTAGCAGCAATTCTTGAAGCAGCCACAAGCTTACACCCAGACGCCTTTTCAATTGCTTGTTGTGTTGTTACTAACAGGGTGTGAGGTCTAAAAGAGTTTGGAAGGGTGTAGTTGATTCTTTATCTGCTAT
>NW_022111358.1:18809787-18811209 GCF_000313985.2 Echinops telfairi
GGTGAGAACCAGTGCGATCAGGGGCCAGATGCTGGACGCATGCCACCCAATCCAGCAGATTTTTTTAATGGAGCACTAGATCACCAAGAGGGATCACTTAATCTTTGCTGTGGGTCAGAGGTCAAGGTCAAGGGTCGTGGCGGCATCAGCTGCCAGAGCCGCGGGCAAGCCTGTTCCTTTAACTGCACTCTCAGATATTAACAGTCAATTCTAGGTTCTACTTTCAGTGGTCCCTGGTTACTCGGGAGATAGACTGTGTTTTCATTATCCTCCCTGGTAATTACCATTGTGCGTAGTAATCAACCCCGCTGATTTACGCAAGTGGCTTTCAAGGCAATCACACCAGCACTCGCACACAATGGCTTTGAATGGAGCTCTTTCCTGGGAGAATGTTCAATGTTTCCGAGTTCAGAGACCGAGGAAGGGCGGCTCCCTGCGTGGAAGGGAAGAGAATGAAAGTTTTCTGGCAGCTGAAGCGAGATAAAGTGTTCAAATAAGTGTCTCTGTGGCATGGGAATGAATGGGGGTAATTTGCTGTTTCCTGCCTGAAATTGTACTGCGGGATGCATTCAATTACTGATAGAACTCCTGATAGGGTTCCCAAAGGGATCAAAAATAGCCTGTGGCCATTCTGTCTGCGAACAATAACAGGGCTGCCAAGGAAAGGTACCTGGTGCAAAAGGGTTGCAAGGAGCCTCCTTTCAGCTTGCCTCAACCTCCCTCCACTGCACTGTTTGCCCAGTGACCTAGGCTCCAAACGGGGATCTTTACTTGACAAGGGCCGACTCAGCCTCTCAGAGCTCAGCAGACGAACGGCTGGCCCTCAAGCCTGATTCAGATACAGAGAGATGACAGTTCTGTGGCCTCATAGCCAAAGGAGACGGGGGAGGGAACTCATCTTTACTTAGTGCATACTGGGTACCAGGTGCTTCAGAGCTTATAGAACCCAAACCAAACGCACTGCCATCAAGTCCCGGCTGACTCGGGGACCCTGATGGGACAGGGTAGACTTGTCCCTAGGAGTTTCTGAGATTGTAACTGTTCACAGTAGTGGTTCTCAATCTTCCTCATGCCTTGACCCTTTCCTACAGTTCCTCATGTGGTGGTGACCCCCAACCATCACATTATTTTCGTTGCTACTTCATCATTGTAACTTTGCTACTGTTAGGAATCGGATGACCCCTGTGCAAGGGGTCGTGACCCACAGGCTGAGAACCACTGGTTGGCAGGACTAGAACGCACCCTCTTTTTCCTTCGTAGTGCTTGGCTGGTGGTTTTTGGGACTCCTGATCTTTCAGATCACAGCCAAATCCATGACCCCTTAGATAGAAATAGAAATACGCCATCTAACTATAAAAGAGGCAATTTTCAAGTTTCTGGACCGTATCTCAGATAAGTGGGTTTCAAGGTCGTCCCCAACAC
>NW_022111358.1:18812609-18820580 GCF_000313985.2 Echinops telfairi
TCTGTTTTAGTCAAGACTCATAAAGTTGCCATTTATGTTAAGTAGAAGTTCACTCTTGTCTATAAATTCCAGAGGGACATCTGTTGATGGGTATAATTAGATTCTCTTGAGGAAACATGGTAACCTAAATTAAGGAACTCTCTGTCCGTTTCCTCATTAACACTATGTAATCTGTGATATGAATGATAATAAACAGAAACCCAAACTCAACATTGTGAATGGACAAAGATTTGAATCATCATTACTCAATGTTGAAAATAAAATAAAAACATCCCCTTCCTGAAGCATAGAAATTTGCAGGATACAAAATGCCTTTATAAATTTCACCGCATGTAACCCTCTACTTGATCCCCACGTTTAAAAATAAGTAAACCCAGGTGCAGTCATGTTCAATGACTTCTCAAGACGATTCAAAGCTGGACCTCCACACCTGGGAGAACTCTTAAGAGCTTTCTCCCAGAAAGCCCAGGGTTCATCCTTGCCTACCGAACAGTTTCAGTTATGAAAGACAAGGCCAGGAGGATACCGAGTGGTGACAAAACCCAACCTACTGGGAAGAGCAGAGGCAATTAGGAGACCCTGGCTGCCCTGCCCAGGGTATAGATCATGCCAAACTATTGGTGAAAGGCCTCTGTTACGCCACCTATAAACTATGTGTCTTCCTACATAGTGAGTTATTCAAAAGAAAGTGCCAACCACAACTTATCCTTATTATGGTCTTTCCTCAAAAATCACAGAGCCTCACATTTTCCACTGTCTATTCACTATAAGTGAGTCACAAAACCCAGCCTAAATTCAAGGGGAGAAGAATTACTACCCACCTTTTGAAGAAAGCCATGTCAGTGGATTTGTCAACACATTTTAACCATTCCCCACCTTCTCTCAAAACAATTGATTTCCATTCCTCCCACATGCAAAACATACTCTCCTCTCTTATGGCCTCTACAGCTCTCTTCCCTTACAACACCGAAGACCAGAATCTTGTGAGCAAAGTCACGTTCTAGTCCAGACAGTTCAATTCTTCAAGTACAATTCCTCTTGATCTATAGACCTGTGAAGTACACAGACAAATATGTATCCTCCTCAGACCCAATTCTGGGATGGATAAAGAATGACCATCATAGACCTCATTCAAAAAAGAAGCCAAGGAGAGCTCATGGGGAATTTGATCCATAGAAAGTCTATAATCAATCAGGCACCTGACAGCAGCTCCTTGTTTAATGCTATGCTTGGCAGTAGCATGTCATGGCTCTTGGCTGGCCCACTTAGGTTCTTGATTCTGCACTCAGAGTCATTCTTCTGTTTTCTTGAAGGATAACTCAAAGTGAAATTTGCCGGTGACCAGTTTTCTTTGCCTGTTTCCTATTTGCAAAAGTTTGGGAGTCCTAAATTTTTGTTTTTGTTTTAGAATTTTAATGCACTCATTCCTCACTTATCGATGTGGTCACCTTCCAAAGACAAGGTTTAACATTGTGCAAAAATGGAAGATGACAACATCAGATCACAATAGGGAGGATGGCGAGATCATTATGTAACTATCAAATCTTATCATCATTCAAATTTCATCAAATTACATCATTCTCTAACTGCCAAGTTGCATCATTATACAACTGCCAAACCATTAAGAATCAGAGCCCAGCCCAGTTGATCCATAACCTTAACTATTACAGCCAGTGTTATTCTTGCCTCGCATCTGGGGGTTTGTTCATGCCACATGTCTGTCTTTCATGTGCAAAATAGTCAGATATTAGATTTTAAAAATTATTGTTACAATGCAAAAAGTTGAATATGCGATAGGCGGTGAGGAATACGTCTAATGAAAGTTAAATTCTTTAAGGTGCAAAAACTGGAGGTAAAGGTCAATAGGTCATGTTTCAATTAACAAGCTTCTCTACTCTGCACCCTCTCCCCACCTTCTCCCCCACAAAACTTTCTCCATGGAACTAATTATAAAAACATATCTTTTGAGAAAGTTTGCCTCACAATATAAGAAAACATCCAAATGTTTCTGAATAATACTAAAGCCTCAAGCCAAGCCCACTGCCAGTGAGTTGATTCCGACTCACAATAATCCGACACAGGGTTCCTGAGCCTGGCAATCTCTGCAGGAAAAGCCCGCCTCCATTCTCTCACGATGAGTAGCTGGGGCGTTCGAGCCCAATGCCCAGCCTACAATGCTGTCAGGCCGCATTTCTTAATAATGATAGTCGATGTAAATGCAATACTCATTAAGTACCAGATAGTAATTACACATATTACCTCCTACTGTCTTCACAATAAACCCACTTACTACCACCCCCTTTTAGAGGCGGAAACTGAAGCTCAGCGATTAAATAATTAGCCAAAGTTACATAGCTAGCCAGTGACTGAACTGTGCCTGGAACCCCAGGAGTCTGACAAAAGACTCATAATTAACCATTTTCACACTCTTCTAAAACCCGATGGAAGAATGGAGGAATCCCATGAAAAGGGCACGGAGAGAGTCATCCTATGAGGGGACAACGGCTCCTCACCAGAGTGAATGGTAATCAATTAACTAACCAAGAGACGAGAACAAGAATGAATGAAGTTCTTTTCTGATTTTTCTGACTTGATTCTAAGTACTCTGAGATTCCCAAACAAGCTGTTATTACATTTCTAGTGACATTAAGAAAATGGAGCCATGCTGCGCTTGGTAAAACAGGGAAGGTTAAGAGTGAAATTTTTTTTAAAGGAAAAATATGTGAGAAATTGACCATCAGACAATATAGTATACAGCAAAAATCAGAAACCTAAAGCCTTCAGCTGAATCCAGCCCTCCATCTGTTTTTGAAAATAAAGTTTTATTGAAATACAGCAGTGCCAATTCATTTACGTATTATCTATGGCTGCTTTTCACTACTCCTATGGCCAAGTTCAGTAGTTGTGACAGTGGCTGGCAAGTTTAAAATATTTACTGTCTGGTTTGTAAGGAAAAGTTTCCAACCCCTGGATAGACTCATTAGAATCAGTTTCCAGGACTCCTGCTGCCAGGCCTGGGGAAAATAACAAGGCACAGAGATTATCAAGCCATAGAAGAGAGAAGCTAAGTGACTGCTCAGTCTTCATTTATCGAACGCATTGAAGAAACAGCTGAGGAAAAGGGGACTGCTCAAGAAAGACAGCACAACGTCAGAAGATTTTGAAAAGGCTCTGGCTTGTCTTCAAACAAGCAGACATCTAAGTGAAACATCAACTAAGTCCACATCGAAGAATACTAACCTATGATGATAAATTGTAGAATCCAAATCCAAAGGAGGGAATCGTATCAGACCTTAAATTGGGGACCCTAGTTCTTCAGAAGGCTATGGATGACCATGAACCCCCAAATCCATTTGCAGGGTCTACACACAGATTAAGCCTCTGGTGACGAGGACTGTGAATAGCCTTGTGATCAGACAAAGGGAATTGTAAAATCTATTGTGGCAGATGTAATTTGGTTAAAAAGTAATACTTTATCTTACGAGCTCCCTTTTGACCCATTTAAAATTGCAATTAAAAAAAAGTGAAGGAGAAATACACATGGATTGAGCCTCCAGTGAGTTCCTTCAGCCCACCCACCAGGGATGCGAATAGTCTTGCTATCATGCAGTGGGCATTGGAAAGTGGATTATGACAGAAGCAGTTGTCATTTGGTCCCTCTTTCGAAACATTTTAAATTTGTCCTAAATTTTAATATCTTCTGCTTTCCTTTTCATTGAGGTTTTTCCTCTGTTTTATTTTATTATTGTTGTTCGTTTTTTTCTTGTTTTTGTATGTTTTCCTCTATATGAAATCCAGGATAGGTAAATCTATAGAGGCAGTAACTGGATTAATGGTTTCTTGGGGGGGGATGGTAGTGGAGGTTGAGGGTAAGTGGGGAGCTGATACCAATGAGTACAAGAAAGAAGAACATGTTCTCTTTTTAATATAATTGAACAATTGAATGGCATGATATGTGAATTAGATGCCAATAAAACTGCTAAAAAGAGAAAAGACTGGTTTAAAGGAGCCATGATGTGTGTCTGTTGACCTGCCTGGCTGTGCGGCTGTACATCTCCAACCTCACCAAGAAGAAGGAGGAGCCAGAATTCCCAGAGAGGCTCCAGTGGCCTGTGGTGACCTTGTGGTCTGCAGACCCTCTCTAAGGAAACACGTGCAAACTCCAGAGAAGTACAACACAAATAAGACAGCAAGACTGGGGTAAACAGTCATTCAGCAATTAAACAAATATGTATGGCGTCTCACTTGACCCAACATGGTTTTGGCAGTAACAGGAGCCGCAAGAAGGACAGCAGCAATGAACGTGAGGCTCACTCTGTGCCTCCTTTGCCTCATCCCATTTAACCTGTAGGACAAGATCAGAAGAGCACACGCATCCTCAGTTAGGCGCTACTATTGTGCAGATTAGGAAATGAAGACTCAAAACAGTTTAGTGATGTCAGGACTGAAGGGGGCAGAAGTTAAGAGTGTCAGACAACACTATTAACAGCAGATCCTTATGCACCCAGGAGATAGCGAGAGGATTTTCTACCATAAATTAACGAAGAAGTCTCTATAGTGAGCCAGTGTCAGATAGAAAACATAGATCCAGGAATGGATTTGGGACTCACTTAATTCTCTCTCCAATCTAAGAGCAATTAATTCTTATCCCATGGCCCTGATGGATACTCACCCTCATGAAGAAAATATGGGGGCTATCGCAAAGTGTGGTGAAGAAATTAGATGGTGCCCCGCTATTAGAAAGAATAGTGTCTGGGGGTCATCTAAGATTGTTTTCAAACAAGCAGCCATCAAAGTGAGAAGTCAACTAATCCACATAAAAGAAGCACACAGACATCTGTGACCCAAGAATTGAAAATTATATAATCCAAAACCAAAAGAGGGAATCAAATCAGAGTTTAAAATGTGAGATTCTTCTGGTGTGCAGAAGGCTATGGATGACGGTAGAATCCCAAAATACATTTGGAGATCTACCCAAGAGTAGGCCCCCGGTGATTTCCCTCTCACAGTAGTTGAGGGATGGGAATAACCTGGTTACCAGAGAGTGTTGGAGAGATGGCGACAGTAGATTAAAATGATGAATCTGACCTGCATGGTTAAAGCCTTCTCACTGGCTCTCCACTCTGACACACTTTGTGCTTGATCTGGTTTTCAATATTTTCTGTATTTCTGTTCATATTGGGGTTTATCTCTGCTGCATTTTGTCACTTTGAGTAGCCTCCTGGAATCTTTGTTATGTGTTTTTCTGTTTTTCGGTATTTGAAACCCAGGATTGATGAATCTATAGACCAGTGGTTCTCAACCTTCCTAATGTCACAATCTTTTAATACAATTCCTTCTGTGGTGGTGACAACCCCAGCCATAAAATTATTTTCGTTGCTGCTTCATAACTGTAATTTTGCTACTGTTATGAATTGTAATGTAAATATCTGATATGCAGGATGTATTTTCATTATTACAAATTGAACGTAATTAAAGTATAGTGATTCATCACAAAAACAGTGTCATTATATATTGTGAAATATTTATTTCAAATTATAAATAAATGAAATTTTGTCTTGAAGCATGGTGTAGCATGGGCAACAGTCTTTATGCCGGGTACTTGTATGTGGGCGTATCTGAATGTGGGAAGACCCACCTGGAGAGGGATAGAGGAGCGGCATCTCGGTTCCCCAAAGGGGTCCCGACCCACAGGTTGAGAACTGCTGCTATAGACACAACAATTAGAATAAGGATTCCTGGGGGGGTACAATGGGGAAAGTGGGGGGTATAAAAGGGAACTGATAGTTCTAAAAGGAGTTCAAAAAGGAAGAAAACGTTTTGAAACTGATTATAGTAGCAATTGGACAATACTACTTGAGGGCACTGAACTATGGAATGGTATGGTATTTAACTCCTAATAAAATGGTTTGGGAAAAACCAGTGTCAAGTCCCCTCTGCTCAGGATGGGAACACTAGCATTGCCATCAAGGGTATGTCACAACAGAACTGTGTTCCACGGGGTTTTCAGTGGCTGATTGTTGTTTTCAGACGTAGCTCACCGGGCCTTCTTCTTGAGGTTACTCTGCCTGGACTCGAACCCTCAGACTTCCAATTAGCAGCCAAACGCAATCACCACTTTGCTGTTATTAGTTGCATCCAGTTGACTCCAACCCATGTTGATCCTGTGCGTGTAGAATAGAACTACACGCCATAGGTGTTTTCCCTTTGTTTGTTTACCTTTAAAAAACATTTTATGAAGAAGAAAGAAAATGTCTTAAAACTGCTGGTGGCAGCAAGTGTACAATTACGCTTGATCTAATTGCATTATGGATTGTTATATTATCTGTAAGAGCTCCCAATAAAATGATTAATTCTATATATATAAACTCCATTTTATATATATATATATATTCCATATTTTATATATATAATGGAGTTTGGCCATTTTATATATATATATAAAATAGAGTTTGGTTGTGTGAAAATTTACACAGCAAAATAGTATCCCACTTGACAGTTTCTACTCAGTGTTCAATGATATGTTTCACAAAGCATCAACATTCTTTTTCATTGCATCCTGATTTTTCTGTTCCAAGGGCTCTCATTGCCACTACCCTCCCTCCCCCTCCCCCCCAGACACACTTTGTCTTCTCACCTTCGCTTTAGAGCAATTGTCAACTGTTTGGTGGCATATGGATTTTCTTAATGGGTCAATGGCAATGCGTTATTTTGTGTGCCCATCTCTTGTTTCAGTAAGATCTTGGTGGCCTCAGCTGGTAGTTTGAAGTCAAGGTGTACAGAGTAGCACAGGACAGTCATCTCAGGAGGCTGCTCACCTCCACTAGTCCATTCAGTCTGGACTTCAAAAAAATCTCAGCCCTGGGTAAATAGTAAATGTTCTAAAATTGGTGGCGAGGAGGCTGTAGCTTTTCTGGTTGTGTTTGATCAATCAAGTTGTAGCTGAGAGGTAAGTGATGGGTAAGCAAGACAGTGGGACCGGAAGAAAAAGAGAAAAAAGGAAATAAAAAAATATATATGTGTATATGTGAATTTATGGTTACTTGTCTATATTTGTATTTATATACAAATGCAACAAGGAAGCAGATGGACTTTGGGCCGCTACTTAAATCTGACCCCAATACAAGAAAGGTCTGTTCTAATAATGTGGCATCATATGATACCTTCCCAACACAATCACTAAAGACAAAATGGGTGCGTAAGCAAATGTGGTGAAGAAAGCTGATGGTGCCCAGCTGTTAAAAGATACAGTATCTGGGGTCTTAAAGGCTTGTAGTTAAACAAGGGGCCATCTAGCAGGGAAGCAACAAAGCCCACATGGAAGAAGCACACCAGCCTGTGTGATCATGAGGTGTCCACAGGAAAAGGTATCAGAAGTTCAAAAACAAGCAACCAAATCGATGTGAATGGGCATGGATGCAGTGGAAACCCCAAACCCACTTGTAAGATAATTGGAAAGTCTCTCTCAAAAGAGCCACATGGGAGGGATGATAAATCCAGGGTGCTTTACAGCACTGTGGCAGTTACATAATCTCCTGTCAGCTTGAGCGAAGGGGTGGAGTCTAGCCTGTCAAACAGATCATAGCCAATCATGGCTCTGTGTGTGCATGGCTTTCTCCTGAGGATTCTGGGAACTCCTGTCTTGCTCCCTGGAGAGTGGGCACACACTTTCTCTGTTTCACATGCCTGACAAGCCATCTGGTGCTATACTGATGGAGCCAGAGCCCTGGAGCTGGAGGAGCCATGTGGAGACCACACAAACACTGAGATGCTTCCACCACTACTTGATCCCTAAGGCCTTCCATCCACTGACCTGTGATCTTCTGCATTCAGCGTCATTGCATGTGTTGTGTTGCCTGAGTCTGAAGAGATTCCTCTTTATAGACTGGTATCAGACAGATGGGCTAATATCAGCCTTATGGACTTGATCTGGACTGGGCTGGGATGTTTTCTCAATATACAATTGCTCTT